>NC_081826.1:108997500-109597500 GCF_030867095.1 Alligator mississippiensis
TGTGTATTATTATTTAGAAAATTCCAGCAGGTGAAAGATTTTGGATTCTGTATTGCATATCACTATCAAGAATGTATTTTGAAAATATATCTGTAAATATATTCCCTCTCTCCCTTTTTTAGTTTGTGTATGTGAAGAATGTATAGATACAGGATGTCTCTGTCTGCCTATAGATTTTTTTTTTAAATGTGAAATGAGCTTTTACATAAACTATACATCACCACCAGTCTGGAACCTAGTTTGTGCTGGGAGAGAAAGACAGTAGTAGATGGGGGAAACTTTTTTTGAATGGATGCACATCAGAAACTACGGAAATACACCTGTTGTCGAATTTGAATGGTTAACATTCACAAAGAAACCACTATTATTTTATCCCAAGTTAGGGCCTGATTTAGCAAAAAAATTTAGGTTTAAATCCATCCCTATTCAGCAAGCATTTGAGCATACATGTAAGTCTCATTGATTTCAATACTTAAATTGCTGAATTAGGGTCTTATATGCTGAGGTATTTTTCTACTCAATATTAATTACTTTGAGCCTTTATCATCATACCTTGAAGGAGTTTACTGCATTTTCATTAGGTAGCTGTTAAATATAGTTGTTAGCTTTTGTCATTCCTAAAATATTGTTTGAATCCTACAGGCTTTTTAATGGAAAAGAATATCTGAGACAGAAAATTCCTTTAAAAATTCTAGCCTAATGATTAAGAAAAGATTTTATAAACTTTTCATATCAAAACATAATTGTGAGCATATCCTTATATTTCTTATCTGTCTCTCTTTTCAAACAATGGATGTATATTTATCATGTAAATTGTCTCACTGAAGCAAACACAATGTGCTATACAACAAACATGTACAATATATAGCGCCTCATGTCCAGTTGCATTAGAATGCACAGATTTTAATGCTGTTCAAAGATGACAGCACATCTACGGGGAAACATTGGTGTCCAGAAGACACATCTTATAGGCAAAAAAATATTAACAGGGTTTAATAAAAAGAAGAGTAGTGTCCCCAATCTCTAGTTATTTTGTCTCATGTCTGTAATTAGATGCTTCTCTCTCTCTCTCTCTCTCTACGTAACAGATGAGAAAAAGGCTTAGCAACATAATATAAGGTAATTTATTATGCTTTGGATATAGTATAGGTTGCTAGAAGTTAATGCTTATTGCTCCTCTTGATATTTGTGTCTGGTTTCAGGACATGCATGTATGCCAGTACCTCAAATTGCAACACCTTTGTAGGTAGTGAAGTGTATGAAGGTCAATGAGAGTTTTTTTCACACAAAAAGAAATAACGACTGGATTCAGACAACCCGTTTATCTATTTTAGATAGAAAAACTCAAGGTCTCCCTTTTTATTTAATGTAGGATAGCAGCACTTTTCTCCACAAATAAGTGCGAAAGAAGCATTTTTGTTGTATTTAAAATTACAGTTTTATTTATCAGAATGCTCTGATAACACTTTTAATAAATATGTATCAGAAATCTCTGGGGACAGTTTTAGTAAATATATATATTTACTATTTATTTATAATTATTTAGAAATATATATTTAAAATATACTAGTATTTATAAACACACACATATAGATATAAAGCAACAGTTTTGTCTTTATTTTCTGTTCTTCTGTATCATTTCTCACAGAAACCTTTCATGCTAAAACATTACATTGACCTTGCAAAATACCATGTTTGTGTTAATAT
Source organism: Alligator mississippiensis (assembly GCF_030867095.1). NCBI lineage: Eukaryota > Metazoa > Chordata > Crocodylia > Alligatoridae > Alligator > Alligator mississippiensis. The sequence goes on from NC_081826.1 coordinate 108,999,208, forward strand.
TCTTCCCATAAACATTATTAGAGTCCTGCATCAAAAAGTATTGTATTTATCCTAACAATAAACCATAGAGTTTTAGCAAAATGCCTTCCGATATTAATGATACAAATTAAACGTTTAAAATAAATAATCCTATTACCCAATGTGCATTATGTGTATATATGTATTTTTAAACTCCATAATCTAATTATGCGGGGGAAAGGGGGCATGTGTCTGGAAATAGACATATATTAGTTTACATTATGATCAGGATCTGGCTGAAATTTTGAAATCAAGGAAAATTGAGTCAAAGCAGAAAGAAAGTTCCCAGTCCCCTTTGATTGTGAGTGCTGCAAAATATATTGACATATAAAGACCTCAGCCTTACAGTAGTCTCAGCAGAAACTAAGAGTAAGAAACTAGATGAAAGATGGAATTTTTGCCCTAACACTTAGTTTCTTTGTTTTGGCAGGTTAATGCCAGACCTTTCATGTCACTTTAACATTTTTATGTGGTTTAACTTCCTTTATTTTTATGAAAAAGAAACCTCTCCACCAAGTGAGAGAGTTTGAGAATCCACAACATTATAAATAAAAAGAAAAAAAAATTAAGTGTATGGAGTTTGGATCAAGTTTAGCTTACACATGATAACGATTTGAAATGTGTATTTGTGGCAATTGCTAAAATAATGTAATTTTTTGCCATTTAAAAAAATGATAATTGTCTAGCAGATCAGTTCTGTGGATTCTTCATGACCTCCAGCACTGATATGCAACATAATACAGATTGGTAGCAACTGTGCATTAAAAATACTGATTCAGATCTTCCATTGGTGTAATTGGCATAGTTCTATTGAAGTTAATGGAAGTACACCAATTTATACTAGCTGAGAATCTGGCCCATCAATTTTCTGTCTCTACATAGTAGTAACTGTCAGTCATTAGTATTTTTTTATTTTAAAAAATGCCAGAAGGGCCTTGTCCATATTTATGCACTTTAAGCCAGGATTTTTGCTCTAGAAAAAGACATTGCTGAAACCATAATGTCAAAAGAAAGGAAATCTGATTCCATAATTTTCTATTATTTGCCCTCCTAAAACTTAAAAATTACTTTCTTTTGCTGTTAAAACCCCCTGAAAAAGGGAATCTATAATAATCTGTATTTTCATTATACAATTGGAGATATCATTTTTGCTTTTATTTAACATTTTAAAGAAAAGTTCTGTAAATTACTTGGGAACTACTGGTATAAATTAGAACAAATTATACCAATGCCTAACAATTGAAATATGCTAACATGATAAGATTTTTTTCTCCCATATTCCATGAAAGCAGAAGTGCCTTTTTCTGGCTTCCTTTCAACATTTCTTCTACAAGGGACTAGCACACATTTCAGCAAGTCTCAGTGCACAGTCCACCCCATGTGGAAACATATAGCTTTTCATAAGAAAAAGCTGTTCTCAGCCGATGTTTGTTTTCTCCTTTGACTTGCACATAAACCCTCCTGCATTCCACAGTCATGGTGATTTTTCTGCAAAGTACTTATTTTATAAATCTGGAGTTAAATGTGTACAAGTACGTTTGTTACTTTGCAGTGAAAATGTGAATTTATCACTTAGGTACAAGTAAGCCACTTTTGTGAATTGGGCCCGTGGAGTAAATGTATTTTGATATAATGGCCATCTGTTCATGAATATCACGTTTGCTAGTTTAAAAAATAGTTTGATGTAGATAAACACATAATTTGGTAAGATTATATCGTTTCACCAGGTGGCAATACAATAGCAAAGTTTGATATTTACTGTAAGCCAGTAATCGAGCTGGGAATTTGGTCATATGTTTTATGTTTGTCACTTTTAAATATTCATCTCTCATTTATTTTATTTTTAGCTGCCAACTGCAGTTGCCAAAATGGCTACATGGCATCCATGTCATACTGTGGTAGGAGGCAATGCATCTCCTACTCATATAGGAAAATAATAACTGTTTTGCTTCCATTTTCCTCTTATAAATTCATTCAGTTTTGCACTTAAATGATAGGTTCAAAAATGTCCTATTGCAGTGAAAGCAAAAACCTGTGAGATTCTTCTATTCTCTAATTAACCCAATGCAAGAAACCACCAGGAACCTCTCAACAATTGAACTGATGCTTTTGCCACTTGTGGCTCCATTAGAGTCAGTTGTCAGTATGAAATTCACCAAGGAGATTGCCCTTGAGGGTGCAGTTGAAGTCAATTTGCTACAGGAGAGCCTTGAGCAAATGGGATCAATCTGGTCAGTGATTCTAAGGCCCTTGGTTCATGAAGTACAGGTCAACTGTACTATTAAGCACAAGCACATGCACGCGCGCGCACAGACCCTCACTGCCCACACACACACACACACACACACACACACCCTCACTGCCAGGCTGCTGCACTATTTTAATGACTTGTTTGGAGGAGTGCTGATTTTAAGAGTTTTTTTTATTGGTAAATATTTTGTTGTTTGTTTAGGTACAGTCTCCAGCACGTTATACTACTAAAGTCAAAATTAATTCTACTTATCATAACCTAAGGTGGATGTTAAAATGTAACCTAAATACCTTATTTGGATCTATGGGTTGAGTGTATAAGTGCAGGTGTTGGTTGTTTTGTTGGTGTACCCTTCAAATTCGGCTTAATTGTTACTGCTTTTAGTACAAGGGATGGCAGTGATATAAAATGTGTGTGTTCTGTAACTTTGTCTTGTTTTTTTCTGTGTTTTAGCATATGTTCCTGAGGAGGAATTGAAAGCAGCAGAAATAGATGAAGACAGCGTGGAAGATGATGGGCTGTCTCTGGACATCCAGGAGAGTGAATATGTGTGCAATGAAGAAACAGAGATCAAAGAGGCTCAAAGCTACCAGAACTCCCCAGTCAGCACTGCAACTAATCAGGATGCAGGCTATGGTTCGCCGTTTAGTGAAAACAGCGATCAACTGGCCCATTTCAAAAGCACTTCCTCTAAAGAAGAGAAAGAGGATCATCAGTGCACAGACAATGCTTCGTATCCACAGGACAGCTTGGCACAAATAAAAGCTGTGTATGCAAATTTACTCTCAGAGACTTGCTGGTCCAGTTTAGCTTTGGACTTGAAGAAATCCAGTCCAGCCAGCAGCAACAACGGAATAAGCCAGAATGCAAATGCCACCAGTCCCAACACTAATACCAACACCCACAGTACTAGTACCAGTACCAATACTAGTACCAGTACGAGTACCAGTAGTACTAGCAACAGTAACAGTGGTGGCTCAGGTTATGACTGGCACCAAGCTGCATTAGCTAAAACTTTGCAGCAGACCTCATCATATGGACTTCTCCCTGAGCCTAGTCTGTTCAGTACAGTTCAGCTTTACCGGCAAAATAATAAACTCTATGGGTCTGTGTTCACCGGCGCTAGTAAGTTTCGATGCAAAGACTGTAGTGCAGCCTATGACACACTGGTGGAGCTAACAGTGCACATGAATGAAACTGGACATTACCGTGATGACAACAGAGATAAAGAGTCTGATAAAACCAAGCGGTGGTCAAAGCCTAGAAAACGATCACTTATGGAAATGGAAGGCAAAGAGGATGCCCAGAAAGTGCTGAAATGCATGTACTGTGGGCATTCATTTGAATCTTTGCAAGACCTGAGTGTCCATATGATAAAAACAAAGCATTACCAGAAAGTGCCTCTGAAGGAACCAGTACCAGCCATCACTAAACTGGTCCCTTCTACCAAAAAGCGCGCACTGCAGGACTTAGCTTCACCTTGCTCACCTGATCCAACAGGGATCACTTCAGAGGCCACACTGCAGAGTGAGTCTGCAAAGGATCAGAAAACTGCCAATCCTTATGTGACTCCAAACAATCGCTATGGCTATCAAAATGGTGCTAGCTATACGTGGCAGTTTGAGGCCCGGAAAGCCCAGATATTGAAATGCATGGAATGTGGCAGTTCCCATGATACTTTGCAGCAACTTACTGCTCACATGATGGTTACTGGTCATTTTTTAAAGGTGACCAACTCTGCCTCCAAAAAAGGAAAACAACTTGTGTTGGACCCTGTGGTGGAGGAAAAGATACAGTCCATACCTCTACCACCAACCACCCATACGAGACTACCAGCCTCCAGCATTAAAAAGCAGCCAGATTCTCCAGCTGGGTCCACAAACTCTGAGGAGAAGAGGGACCCAGAAAAGGAAAAGGTGGTGGTCAGTGAAACAGACAAAAAAATTAAAGAGGAGAATGAGGACTCTACTGAAAAATTTGAGCCAACAACTTTGTATCAGTACCTCAGAGAGGAGGATCTGGATGATAGTCCTAAAGGTGGAATAGATATATTGAAATCTCTAGAGAACACAGTGTCGACAGCTATCAGCAAAGCTCAGAATGGAGCACCTTCTTGGGGAGGGTATCCCAGTATTCATGCAGCTTACCAGCTACCAGGAACAGTAAAACCCCTCCAACCCGCAGTGCAGAGTGTTCAAATGCAGCCATCCTACGCCAGCAGTGTAAAGTCACTGTCTTCAGAACACAATGCACTAATCCATTCCCCAGGTAGCCTCACACCCCCACCACACAGAAGTAATGTGTCTGCCATGGAGGAACTGGTAGAGAAAGTTACAGGTAAAATCAATGTAAAGAAAGAGGACAAACCTGTGGAGAAAGAGAAAACTTCCCCAGTTAAACCGCTGTCACCTGCTGCTAAAGAAAACAAAGACTTTCCAAAGTCAGAGGAAATAAATAACAAACAGCAGCAGAAGAAGAGTCCTGATGCAGAAGTTCAGAAGGTTAAAAAGGATAGTTCAGTGGAAGTGCATACACCAAATGGTACAGAGCCACTCAAAGCAAAAGTTGCCAACGGCTGTAACAATTTAGGGATCATCACAGACCATTCACCTGAGCCATCTTTCATTAATCCATTGAGTGCTTTACAATCCATTATGAATACCCACTTAGGCAAAGTTTCTAAGCCGGTAAGCCCCTCTTTGGACCCTTTGGCCATGCTTTACAAAATTAGCAACAGCATGTTGGACAAACCCATTTACCCAACCACTCCAGTCAAGCAAGCGGATGCTATCGATCGGTACTACTACGAGAACAGTGATCAGCCCATTGATTTAACGAAGTCCAAAAACAAACCTCTTGTTTCCAGTGTGGCGGATTCTGCCTCATCTCCCCTAAGGGAGAGTGCCCTAATGGATATTTCTGATATGGTAAAGAACCTCACAGGGCGTTTGACACCTAAGTCTTCAACTCCATCGACTGTGTCAGAGAAGTCTGACGCCGATGGAAGCAGTTTTGAGGAAGCTCTGGATGAACTGTCACCAGTACACAAGAGGAAAGGCAGACAATCCAACTGGAACCCTCAGCATCTTTTAATCCTTCAAGCCCAGTTTGCTTCTAGCTTGAGGGAGACCCCAGAAGGCAAATACATCATGTCGGACCTTGGTCCACAGGAGCGGGTACACATCTCTAAGTTTACTGGTCTTTCCATGACCACAATTAGCCACTGGCTGGCCAATGTGAAGTATCAGTTAAGGAGGACAGGTGGAACTAAGTTTTTAAAGAACCTGGACACAGGACATCCTGTTTTCTTTTGCAATGATTGTGCCTCTCAATTCAGGACTGCTTCTACATACATAAGTCACTTAGAGACACATTTAGGGTTTAGTTTGAAGGATCTGTCAAAGTTGCCACTAAATCAGATTCAAGAACAGCAGAATGTTTCAAAAGTCCTCACAAACAAGACTTTGGGCTCACTTGGAATTGCTGAGGAGGACTTGGGCTCCACATTCCAGTGTAAGCTCTGTAACCGAACTTTTGCAAGCAAACATGCAGTCAAACTGCACCTTAGTAAAACACATGGCAAGTCCCCAGAGGACCACCTGATCTATGTAACTGAGTTAGAAAAACAATAGGGTCCAGGTAAGCAGCCAGGTATGCAAGTGACCACAGGAACATTGCACTAAACTTCTTCATAGTACTGCACTAGGCCTGACCTGAGCCTCTGAAATCAGTCTTACTTTTGTTGCTGAACTGGACCTTGGTTTTTCTTACACTTATTTTATAGCTATATTTATATGCTCTTTGTCTGATCTGTGCATGGGTTTCTTTTGTTTTTATTTTTTTTGTGAGTCAAAGTCTGACCTTTATTTTCAACATCTGTCCTTGATGTTAAGCTATACTTTGTAGAATATAGTGGGAGACACTATTGAGAGACATTAATTTAGCCGTAAAGAAAGACACAAAGAACAATGATAAAAAGACATCCTAAAATTACAAAGTTGCCATGACAATAAAGGTCACAGAACCCAGTAGTGTCAAGTTTTAACCCTCTGAGGACTGTAATAGCATTTCTGTGCCTTTCCCAATAAACAAACAAACAAACAAACAAATAAAGGCTTACAAGGCATTTCATTCAGATCAAAGCTGTGTCCGAAACAAAACTTATTAAAATATATATTTTTTTTAATTAAATGAGCTTTTTTTTTTAAATGCAGAACTGGTTTATGAAGAAAACGTGCATGCAGTTCTTGGAAGAAGGAAAGCTATTAGTACTCAAGGGGTTAGGAAGCTACATCTGTAGAAGATAAATAATAATAAAAAATAGCAAACCAAGTTGCCACTATGCCCAAACCCTCTGGATGCTGAAAATTGCCATTTTTTTGGCAAAAAAGTATGCAAGCTGTTATTTAAAAACAAATGTAAAAATGCTTTTTTTCCTTTTTTTTTTCCTGTAAAATACTGCAGTTTATAGTTATTTACAAATGTTAAGCTTTGGTACAAGCTGACCTTTCTATAGTGTGCTGCATTGGTAAATGAAAACATGAAAACAAAAAAAATGGGGCAAATGTTGGATCTGTTCCTTGTAAAATTGCCAGCATCAGCTTAAAAAATACATGTTACATATCGTACCATTTTAAACTATTCAACTTTCTTTGTACCTTCTGGCTGTATGCTTTCTCTTTTAACTTTTTATATTGTCATTTTATATTCGAGTTCTGTGTATATAATGTAAAACCACACTTTTTGAATAAAATTTAGTTCCTGCAGCTTGATTTAAATAGAGAAATTTTACCGGCACCTGCATCTTTCCAGATGCATGTACTTAAAGGAACTATCTGACAAAAAATAAATAAATAAAAATAAAGCAAGCAATGCACTATGAATTATACATTTTGATGTTTTATCATTAATATTGTACAGTACATTTTGGTTCACACAATTAAATCCACTGTTTTCTCAAGTGTAAAATAAACCCACATGCAGTTCTTGATTTACATACATTGTCATGTCGTCATTATTTGCCTTTGAGGTGTTATTTCAGCAATAAGAGGTATCACTTATGCAATCAGCTAACAAAGGTCTGTTCAAAATCATCGCTTCATGATCTGTAGGCTGACATCTTTCATTCTAAGCCATAAGTATTATTAACCTCTTAAAATATACTCATTGTAGATATACACTGACAGGTATAAAATCACTGTGGCTTTATCAATTAGTAATGAGCATTCTGTTTATTACTGAAGTGTAAGAGGGGCTGAGAAGGTTTTGCTCAGTTAATCTTCACGCTCATAATAATTTTCCATATGGGTTCGGAGTCCAAATCTGTGTTACGTTAGGCTAACCTCCATTTGACTTCAGCAGCAATTTTGGCTTAGTAAGATGCTGTGGATCATGGTCTCATTGTCTTTTGAACACTGTAGTACTTGCCTTTCCTGTAGCTATAGACCTTTGAGGCTTTGACACTAGTTCTTACTTACAATACAAGAAGACAGACCTATGTTTCTCTGTACTTTTTAAATATTACATTTTGAGGTAAGCTGAGTGCTATCACATCAGGCATTTTCCTTAATCTTTATTTCTGTTCTGTTGAGTGCAGTTGTCATTTAGAATGTAAAAGAGAGCTGTCAGGGCCTTCAGTACTCTATCTCATGAATGCAATGACACTTACAGTATGTGAAAGCCTGAGATCCACTATCCATTACACATTTTGGAGGGTCTATTAAATGTGATGATCTATGGGGGTTTGCCTTCTCTGATACTTTTGTTATATCTATATATACCTATCTATATCTATATCTATATAGCTATATATACAGATACAAACAAATCTATAGCAATATTTCTGGTGCTTCCTTTTCTCAAAATAATATGAAAAATATTAAATGTATGCTTCCATGTTCAGCACAGTTCTATTTTTATTCTTTACATTATTTATAGTCCCAGTAACAGCCAAACATTGTTCTGATTCCTGTAATGATTTAAAAAAAGCCTAGCAGGTCCAGGTCATCTATATTTACATTGTATTTCTACTACTACAGGAAAACGCCATGGGGTCTGTTAAATTTCCCTTCCTTTCTTCATTGGTAAATACCTATGTCCTTTAGGGGATCCAGCCATTTAGACAGTTCAGTTCAATTACTGGATGATTATGTACTTTGGGCTCAAGGGGTGGTGAGGAAGAATAACAATTAGGCCTATGGCAGTAATACAGAGTCTTTACGTAATAACCCTTTGAAGTTTTGTTTACTTTACCACAGGCCTGCAAACATTATATTATAGGATATGCTGTATTACAGTGCAAGGGTTAGCATAATGGGTGAAAACATTGAAACAGTAATACTATGTTTAAAGCCAATTCAAGGAGACTATAAATCCATAAAAAATAATTTGGCAACATGGCATGTAAACTGAGCCTGCCACACCAGGTGACCCCCGCCCAAAAGGTGTTTATGACATTTCTAAATCTGTTCAGGTCTGGTAGCTATGGAATTGGGCAATCATCATTCATCATTTGCTCCAGATCTGAATAAAGTCAGTTTGGAATAAGCTGGCAGTTCTGCCTGGAGAGTGCACCAATGTCATATTATGTACAATAAACATGGATGTGCAATTTTGAATTCTGTAATTTTTTACTTATCTGACAAAACAATAGAGAGAAAATAATATGAATTCCAATCTTTTTACAGTGGTCTTTGGTAGAATGTTGTATTTCCAAATGGATTCCTTTTATTTTCATTGAGTGAAGGAAATAATGCAACTATTATACTTATCTTTTAAGGCTTTGATTCTGTAGGCATGCAGGTTAATTCTCTTTATTTCATAAACATCTCAGGAAAGGTACGTCTGTGCTATTCTAACAGCAGTTACTACAAGGAAGTGACCTACCCACCCTTTCAGAACCACTCATGAAGAAAGGAAACTGGAAAAGCCCCAGGGCCTGTGTACTTACTGTAAGCTTCTATCTTTATTCTGTTAAACATTGAAAACCTATTGTGTCTGCTTCTTTTCAAAGACCTGTACAGCCACATTTTGTTAACAATACATCCTCAGTGTTTACATTTTTTCAGTTATCTGTTCTCACAAGTCTTGGCTTATCTGTTTTGCAAGTCAGATTGTGTATCCCATGTATTTTTTGTATTATTATTTTGAAGCTGATGCAAAACATTGTGTTGCCAGTTTCAAGAGGTATATATGCACACTGCTAAAGTCAATCCTGAAGTAATAGGTTGTTTTTATCACCAGATGGTTGTATACTCAGCGATGTCATCTTCAACAGGGTTTTATTATGGTTTTCTCAAAGATATTTTTTTTGGTGGGGAAATGGCAGTGGACATAATCAGTCTTTACCAGGGAAACCACAAAATACCATTGCAGTCAAGTACAAGGGAACAATAATACAGGAACTAGGCTTGAATTTAAAATAATTCATACACGAAGGATCACATTTTGCCTACAGCCAAGCCACATTGAAATATGGGTTTGTCATATCTCGAAAGCTGAATAGCACTGGTTAGCATTACGGATGGGAGATTTCTAAGGAAGCACACAAGTTTTAGGGGAAGTGGTTTAAGCTGCTCAGTAGGTGGCACTCCTCTGTGATTTGGTAACTGAAATCCTCTCCAAGCATAATATTAGGAGGCTGTGAGAGTTGCCATCTGTTCCATGAAGCATAAAATGGAGTCCTTTTTAACCATGTTTTCGAATATGATATTAAACCCATTTCTTGGCCAGATACTGTTCTGTCAACTTGAACACTATCTTCTCTTTTGATTGGGTGCAGAATCCTTCATTTCATGTTTTAGACTGCACTGCATAATGTTGTGCATGCCTAAGTAGTTGCCATGTTCCACCATACAGATTCCTGCATTTTTGTAATGAACATAGTTTGGTGGCACCAGGGGGGAAAGGTACCACATAGAAGGTGGTATTATAAAAGAGGTGGATATAATAAGACACAAACATCTGTAGTGATGTTTAAAGGCTACTTTAAAAGGTACTTGCAGCCACCAGAATTGAAATGGAGGAAAAAAGGGATCTTGAAGCTTAGATTTAGAGTATCAGCAGCCCTTTATTTTCATGTGAATATAGATTTAATTTGTTCTGGCGTGGGCTTTTCCAAACGTGGCAACACCCACTAGCTGTACTTTCAGTGGTCACAATCCTGACCGCCTGGTTTTAAGGCATTCTAAAGTTGATTTCACTATGCTGCCAGACAGAAACAAGACTAATGTAGATGCAGGACTCAGTCAGCTGGATAAAGAAGTTTCCTTCACAAAGTGATTCTGACTCTAGATTTCTGTGTCATCTCAGCAGGTTTGTAAAGCTGAATGTCCTTCATTCATATGCAGTTTGAAAGGTTTCTTTGCTCTTTGCAGTGATATTACATGTATAAACCATAAGGAATTGTGATCACTTTAAAGGACTGTTTGTTTCAGGTAATCCCCAATTCGTTTTCTTTATTCTTGAGAACTATAACTGCTTAATACTCAGTTTTCAAGAAAGGACATTACGGGAAAGTATGTAGTATCTTAGCATCCATTGGGTTCTGCTGCAGTCAGTGAAAAAGTTCCCATTTGGAAGGGATGAGAAAGAAGTTGAAAGAAAAATATTTTGACACAAATTGCATACCCTATCAGGTCATTCAGTGACTGCCCTTCAGACAATCATCAAGATCTATATTAACTAAAGTATAGAGTAATGTCAAGACTTCTTGGGTCTTTTTAGAAGGTTATTTATTTTAAATGTATTTAGTACATTTTAGAGACAAAATTATTTTAAAGTAACATTACTTTTGTTCTCTGACCCACAGTGGCCACGTGTACACAAGATGCTTACTGTGCAGTAGCTTGCTACTACTGTGCAGTAGCGTTGCATGGCATGAAACATAATGCAATGCTACTGTGCAGTAGTAATGAGTTACTTTACAGTAGTAATGAGCTATTGCACAGCCAGCATCTCGTTTAGACGCAGCCAGTGAGTACAAACTCACCCTTTTTAATATAAATAAACACTCACATTTCTTTTTCTAATTAAAAAGAGGTAGTGCTAGGTGACACTGAAATTTTGAATAAAAGAAATAGGCAAAATTGCTCAGGACAATGTTTCTGGCCTCATAGAAAACCTGTAGGGTCGACATTATAATATACTGATTCTAATTAGAATATTCTGATTAAAAATGCCTCAAAATCACTGTTTTGACTTTTATTATGCAAGAATAATTTTCTAAGTAAGACTGCAGGAGTCTAAGCAATTATTATGTCCCTTTTGTTTTGCTACTTTAGCACACTAATGCATGGCCCTAAAGGCTTACCTAGAGTGTAGTTTTAATTCACTGATTATTATTTGAACCCTGCAAGTGTCCTTGTCTCTTGAAAATATACAGAAGTTGTTGTTATCATTGTTATATTTTATTTAAATAGCACATTTTGCATGCTAATGCAATGTACTTTTTGAAACATAAAGGAATATATGTTCCATGTTCTGTGGAGAGTAAATCTAAAATCCTCATCTGGCTTTGTAATCTTCAGGGTCCCATGGATTCCAATGTACTAGCTGATTTCAGGAGGGGCAGTCAAAAGAAGAAAGCTATGAGGTATGAATACAACATACAAACCAAAGCCTAGATTCTGAAATCTGATCTGAAATTAGAACGGGCATCTCTGACTAGATTTGCAGAATTGGGACCAAAATGGTCAGGGCGATGTGGTATTTCATTAATTCATATCTCAGCCACCATACAGAGTCCTACCTATTTCATTCTTTTGCTGTATCTTATTTTTCCTGTATTTTTGTTTTTCTCAAAATGGCATTAGCCATCACCAAACTTTTCATTTTTATTGTCGTACCTCTGATGACCTCTTCTCTTTGATAGACCTAGCAGTGTTGAAACGTTTGTGAGACTGTCCACTAAAATTAGTGCTTAGTCAAAAGCCGCCTAGGATAATGGATATAAAATTACATCAGTATATTAACTCCTGCATTTATTTTATTGTGGCAGCCCGGGGAGTGGGGCTCAACCTAAAATTGGAACCCTGTTGCCTCATGCAAACTCTGTGCTTCAGACAGGTTTACCAAAGTTTGTCTCAGATAAACTTTGTGCCAGAGTTTATCACAGCATCTTAATGGCATGTGTAGATGCTCAAACTGCTGCAGTCCAGGGTGCATGTGCAGAAGCTCCACCTGGGTCCACAGATGTTTAGGCCATGGTGGAGCAGACCCAGGCTGGCAGAGCACCCTGGAAGTCAGCCCCAGGCTCTGGGACACAGTGTTGGGCAGTGGAAAGGGCTGGCTGGGGCATAAGAATGCCCTAGTGTGCAGAGCCCCATGGCGAGGTGGCAGGCAGGGGTCTGGCCCCCTTCTGTCTGGGCTGACCAGGTGTAGTGTATGCCCGGGGCAGTATTTATATGTGTGTTTACTATCTTACGCACAGTTATTTTCACTGGTGTAAGACAGTACTGTCCCTGATAGTACTATCTTACAGCAGCAAAAAGTAGTTTGTTGCAGTCTAATAGTGTCACAGGTGTAAACTGTGATGCTTTACACAGCAGCAAATTAGTCTACTGCACAATTAAGTGCATGTGTAGATGCACCCAGTAAGATACAAAACTTGCCCAAAAACGTTAATGATCTAGAAAGACAGGAAAAAAACGGGAAAGACGTAAGTCATTCTTTGTGTTTCCACTTAAAGTATCAGACTTCAATGCCCATGTGGTTTCACCCCTAGCTTGTGCCTTATCTACTAGACCTTGCTCATGACCACAGTTCCCTCTTCTTATAAAACAAACAGTCCAATCTAGACATAAAGTACCACCATCTGGGACTGAAAGATCCAATATCAAAATGGGAACAACTTTGTTTTAAATAACTGATGGACTGGTAGGTGTTAAATCAGTCAGGCAAATGGCATTAACATTCCAGCTGGTGATTCAGTTATCATATTGAATATCATCATGTCCCAAGTCCCTTCACTCCATGGGGGATTCCGTTTCAGAAAAGCTTGGATACTGAAGATTACAGTGTGGCAAAATCAAATATTGTCCTTGCTTAAGTTTTTTAGAGTCATGGGGTTTTGCATTTCTGAAGGGCATGATAAATTATTGTGTTGGACCACCATCTCCTTTGCAATAGACATACAGATCAGGTCACACCACTTGCCGTTTTTTTTTTCCAGGTAGTGGAGTCTAATGATGCAAAATTCTGAAGAATCCCGCAGTATACAAATCCATTGAGAAAGGGACAGCTTTCTAGTTGCCCTGCAAAATAATAACTATTGTATTCAAGCAGAAGACATGACAGGGTGGCACATTAAAGACAAACTGGTTCAGAAAGGCACGGGCTGTCATAGGCGACAGCCTACTTTGTCAGATGCTGTGAATTCATAGCTTTTCTAAATTAGACTTTAAGGTGCCAGCCTAGCTTGCCTTCTGCTTGACTTCAGACTAAGACAGCTAACTACCTCTCTTCTCATTGTATTCAAGAACACAAAGAGAGTTTAACCTGAACATTTCTGATGCCATTCTTTCTTTTTTCTGTAAGTCCTGGTTTGACTTAGTTTATCACTGCAAGGTTCCAATGTGTAACATCTTATTTGTTGTCATGGAAGCATTGTTATAAGCTCAGTGTCACAGAACATCCCCCCATCCTCCAACAAAACAATGAGAACTGGCAGAGCAGTTTAGTAAGTTGCTATCATTCTGAAGCTTTTCAGAGGAGGAACAGATCTCTTTAAAGGGAGGGAAGTTTTACACTTTCAGATGACCTTTCAGTTCTACAAGACCGGCTTTACACTGAAAAAGGAGGGTGGCTTTTCTCTGAAGTGATGATGGTGAGTTCAGTGCAGTCTTTTAGCATCTAGTTGCTTCATGCTTATTGGGCACGTCTACATGTCACCATATAGTGGTATTGCTACAGCGCCGTGCTTTAGTACTTCCTTTGGCAGTATGGGCTGTTACCGGACCGTGCGTGTGGCACACGGGTAAATTTCACCACTATGTTACCATAGCGGCATGCTATACCTGGGGAGCTCGCCACTATGGCATTGTAGCTGGCGATCTCGTGTAGGCACACGTGATCACTACATCATAGTGCACCATTATGGTGACATAGCGTGCTGTAGGGTGATGTGTAGACGCACCCATTATAGTGGAGGTGTAACAGTAGATTAATTGAGTTCATTGTGTATAAGACCTTGTGTAGAAGAGAATATAATTGTGTAAGGTAAGGTGTGAATTTAAATTGCTACTGTTTTACCAGTATAACTTCTAGTGTGCACGTGCTTATTTAGGGCCTTTTCCTGTTTAGATTAGGTTACTTAGGAAGCAGTTGAAAGCCAAGCTGGGAAAAAGCTATTTCCACAGTAAGAGGGTGTACCCAGTAGAGTTGTACTGGTATAACTATTGTAGTGTAATCATACTGATACAGTGATAGTGACATAATGGGAATAATCTTCCATGCATACAAACCTTAAGTCTGTAAAAAAGAAGTACTACAAAAGAAGACTCCTGCAGCATCAAATGTCATTATATCTCTTATACATACAAAGCTGAATGAGCTTAATATATTTGCAGTGTGAATGTTGTAGATATTTTTTGAAATGTTTGTAGTAATTTCAGTAAAATGTGAGTAAAAATGCACTCTATAGTATATTATTTTTATTTTCAGGTATTTGTTACTGTGCAAGGCATTGTTGCATTTTTTGCCATTTAATATACCACACCTACTGCTACATCTTAAAACTGCTACTGCTTCTGTTTTCTCTGAGGCCTTACGTTTTACTTATGGTAGTCTGTAGTATTCAGAAATATTTCCAGCAATGTAAAATCCTATATCTTGCCATTATCTTTTATCATTAATAGATGACTCTGCAGATAGGTCAGAATGGCAAAGCTCTTTACTGAAATGGATAGAAGGTAGAAAATCTAGGATGGATTTTGGTGGGGATCCCCACTGAAGAATTGAAGTTCAGTCACCACAATATGGCAGATGTTTGAAGCATGCCGAGGTGACTAGGAAAGTACAGGAAAGATGTAGTAGAAAGAACTGAGATGTAAGCAAGAACAAAGGCTAAAAATCAAAAGTGACAAATGAAAGCAGGAGGTTCAGAAACCTACATTTGGAAGATACATGGCTTGGAAATCCAGAGAGTGAAGAAACCAAGATTAGATGCATAAAATTTTCACAATTAGCAAGAGAAGAAGGGGCAGGGAACTCAGAAGCTAAGATAGAGGAGTGTATGGATAGGAGGTCTGGAAGCCTTTGGAGTAGCAGTGCAATAAAGGAGCTCTTTGTTGAAAGGTGTGACTTGATGTTTGAAGGCACTCCTGTGTGAAATTGTGGCAGGGATCTTAAGAGTGAGGAGGAAAAGTCTCTTTCAGGGTATTCTTTAGTAAGGGAGAATGAGGATTTTAGGTTTTGCGGTACAGAAGTGAGCACCAGAGTTGTCTGATGAAGGCCTTAGAGCTCAGGAGGAGGAGGAGGAGGAGGAGGCATAGGGACTAGTTACAAAAGTTGGACACTCAGAACAAAAGAAGTGGTAAAAAGGAAGGTAGAGTTTGGGAAAAGACATAACACAGAGCCATTTTAAAAGGGGGAAGGACTTGTTGCTCAAGAACAAGATAATTGGTTCATCTGTCTACTCTTTCCCAAGCATAGTGAAGCCTAAGCCTCCATAACTTTGAAGCTGAATGAAACAGGTTTGGAATTACAACAGTTTACCTTCATTGCAGAGAAGAGTAGAGAGACAAGTTACAGCAGATCAGCTAGAAATCATTATAAATTCAAAGTGCTTTAACTGTTTGTTTGTGCATACTTTGGAGAAAATACTGAGTAGAGTAAGGAGTGTCATCTAAGTAATGCTGTGCAAGACAAGGGAAGGAACTAAGGAAAACCAGGGGAGAGCAAGGAAAGCTGCTGTGAGGAAAACAAAGCACTCTTTTTGTGTCACTTAACTGCTGCTTTTTGCCACCTATATTGTGTTAGTAATCAGAGTTCAGGGCCCCAGTGTGCCTAATGCCATATACATAGGGAACCTAAACTGCAGTTTCGCGGATTTTAAGGAACCTGCAAAATCTTGGGTTTCCCGTGAAATCTGTGAAAAAGAAAAACTTATTAAAAATAAGTTTTGTTAAGTCTTCCCCTCTTGAGTAGGTCTTGCAGCTTGTTCGGGAGGGGAAGGCACCAACTGGCGGGGTGGCATGAAGGGTGCAGCAGACAAGATGGCAGCTGCCCCTCCTCCTTTCTCCCCCCAGGGCCTCTCCACTAATCAGTGCTGAGGGGTGTGATCCCTCTGCCAATCAGCACCAAGAGGTCGGGACACCATGAAATGCCCACAAAACGGGGTCTTCATGTCAGGACAAAGCTGCAAAAATGGCTTTTTCTCGCTGTGAGTTAAAAAAGTCCCTACATATAGACCAAGCCATTTCCCAAAGAGCTTACAAGTTATATTTCTTGACCCAAAGAAGACCAAATAAACATTATTACAGGTCAGAAAGGAATTGGTAAATGGGTCTGTTTTGCACGTGTTTGGCTCGATGCAATAACAGGAAACAGTTGACTGTTGTTGCTGTTGTTGTTCGTAATATATGATAAGTGACTAGAGCTCTCAGATCAGGTTCAAGGCCCATTGTGCTGGGTGCTGTGTTAATACATAGTAATAGGCAGTCTCTGTTCAAAGGTGTTACTGTCTAGTGTAGGACAAGACCCAGCAAGTGCGTGTATAAACAATTGAAAGCCTGAACGAAGAACAAAGGCAATGTTGACAGGAGTGTGTAGTTTCCTGGACTAGCTGTATGCACAAAAAACTGAATGCTTTTCAGTCTTATAGCTTGAAAAAATATAACAGATATATAACATTCTCTATTGGCCACTCACCTAGCTTTTATCAGTTGATAATTTCCCTGATGATATCTAGGCATCATTTTAAATGAGCACTTATGGCTGAGTACTGAGATAGGGTGTTTATACCTTATAGCAGGGTGGATTTACAGCTATTGCAGCCCCAAATGAAGTCTGTTTTCATGACAGATGAGGATGCATTCAAATATTATCCAATCATATCGATGTGGAGGAAGAAGAGGACAGCTGCACCAATGTAGTCCTTCTAGGGTTAAAGATCCTAAAGCTTTAAAGAGAATGTCTAAAAGAAAATTTCTCTCTGAAATAATTTATGGAAATGCCGTGCTCCCTTTGAAGGTTCCATGTCACTGCATGGCACTACGCAATGTTCTCTTTCTTCACCTGTCAGGCAAGGACCACCTCGAAGAGTCTCACTGCTGATTACTAGTTAATTGTCATTAATAAGTGACAACTGACATTATGGGGGCTTAATGCAGAGAGAACAGAAAAGAGCCACAGATATTCTAATGAGCTGACTCCTACGTGCCCTCTATTGTTGTCGAAAATGAGGAGCTGTCGTCATTGTTCAGGAGATGGGCTTCAATTGCTCTGGAAAAATATTCTCTTTTAATTTCTTTATGCATAGATAATTCCTGGTGCACTCTCTCTCTTCCTCTGTCTGTCTGTCTGTCTCTCTCTCTCTCTCCCCCTCTCTCTCTTACACACACACACGCACACAGACACATAGACACACACACCTTTTTCTGAACACAGTGAAAACTTCCACTAATGATGTACGTTATACGCCAAGCCACAGAAAGGTTTTTTGGCTTTGAACCATAGTAGTATTTATATTTAGACATATTTACATACATATATGTATAAAACAGACAAGTGTAGTAAATGTATATCCCCAACCATCCAGATTTTTAAATGATTAATAAGGAGGAAGAGAAAAAAAGAAGTTATTGAGAAAAGATCCACAGTCACAATCCAAAAGGTAAAGATGGTAACCAAGAACATGTGATATTATGCTGTAGTTGAGGCCTATTTCCTGTGCTACCCTCAAAAACTGTAAAACAATAACAACAGTAATGACTTGGCCCTGATTTTCAGAAATAGCTGCATAAAGTTAAGCTTTTTGTCCTAACTCCACATTTATCACCTAAAATGTGACATGATTCTCAAAAATGCTGAGCAGTTGCTTGCTCTGTGTCAAGCTGGTGAGAGCTGCTGAACACTCAGCACTTTTGAAAAAGGGGCCACTTTTTGAAGTACTTAAAAATGGATTTAGGAACCTAAGTTTACCCATCTACTTTTGAAATTCTCAGCCAGCAGAGGGCCAGAAATTTTCAGTAAGTAATACAGTAAGGCTACATTGCCTGTGACTTATTTAGCAATTTCTATTTTTGTTCCTTGAACTTATACCAAGACAGCTGGCTTGTGAAAAAATCCCAGATAATTAAGGACAATTTAAAATGAACTGACTTATTTACAAAACAAAACACAGTACCAAAAAGACATTTTCTAAAATGATTATAGTGCTCATTGATCTGTGGCATAAGTCTATGCTATGCTATTAATATTTCATGTCTTCCTGCCACAGGCCAAACAAAAAATACTTTGGCAGTAGGCCACATATGGACCAGTGGCCCCGAATGAGGGGCACAGAAGAAACAGCAGTGAAGAAGCCTACCTTTCCCATAATTCTAGGACTTCAAGGGACTGTATACTAGTTTGAACATTTTCATGAGAGTGCAGGGCATATTGAATAGTGGTATGTCATCATGCATAGAATTTGATGATTCAATGTAATGGGTGCTATTATCATCAAATATATGTGACTTAATCTGAATTTACCTGCTTGGATATGGGATGCAATGACATCTTCCCCACTCAGAAAGGAATCACTATAAGATCCTTGATGAAAGGATCTATAACAATAACAAATAACAGAGCTGTCCTTTGACATTGACAGTGATTAATCTGTTTTAAAACCTCCAGTTTGGGGAAGATAGTTGAGGAGGTTATGAAACACCTTTGGTAGCATTCAGGGTCTTTGTTTCTTCTGAGGCCTAATCAATCTAGTTTTAGCCTTGAATATGGTATATAAAGCACACTGCGTATATTAGCTGATATTGTCCTAGCAATGGAGGAAATTGAATGTCTGAGGGTTTTGTTTTTTAGGTTTATCAGATCATAATCCAAGATTATGTCATAATGGTTCTCATCATCTGAGGTTCTTTCACAAAGCTGAAGCAACTTTTATAGCCAGATGCCCTTCCTTATGCCGATCATCGTTATTGGCAGAGGGCCTAGCCTTTGGTCATCCAAAAACCATTCATAAGGCAGAAAGGATATTTGCACCACCTGCTTTAGCAACCTATTTTCAGAGTTCCCGGTCAGCCTGTCCATCTATGCTCCAGGTGGTACCGTAACTGTAAACCTTCATTACTGACAGCATAGCCTCAAGAAGCAATCCCATCCTTCTATCTATTCAGCCTTTTACCATGGTGAAGTGGAGGTCAGTTTTAAGAGGGGGCAGGAGGTAGAACTCCCCAAATTCCAACTGGCGGTAGCCCAAGCATATGACCAAAACTGAGACAGAAAGAGAACATGGAAAATATTGCAAGAGCTCTGAGCATCCAATGAGAGCAGTGGATCTTTACCTTTTTAGACTCAGGGCACCCCTTGGAAAATGCCAGCTCTTAGCTTTCACTCATTTATTGATTACAGAAAAATAATAGAGCATTTCTGTTGCACAGAACTCAGAAAACCCACAACATGTTGGAATGTTTTTGACCCTATGGATTCCTATTTGAAATCTCTTGTTTTATCTTGTGAATCACATGTAGGAATTTGCACACCTCATAGTGCTAATATTGCGTGGCACCTTAAAAGGATTCCATGGCACTCTAGGGTGTCACGGCACCCAAGCTGAAAATCACTGAACTAAATGCAGTAAATCACAAGCTCAGGGTGATGATCTGGGCTGCTGGCCCTACCCCAAGTTGGGAACCATAGCCATGAAGAAGAAAAGAATTTGCTGTCTTCTGTGCCACTGATCACATGGTGATGTTAACCTGTCTCTGAAACCTAACAAAACTGGATGAAGTTATTCTTGACTGTATCTACTGCTTTTATTCTGAGAGATTTTAGAGGGTATAAATGAACTATTCTTCCCCTGTGTCGGTTACTTTTCTTCTTGTGGGGTCCAACACAGACCCATTCTGACCAGTGTTTAATGTATGTTATGTGATCACATATTGGGCTACTGAGAAAGTATGGTGCTGTGATGTTTTTCAATATATAGATGATCCCAACTTTTATATTTGCATCTCTTCTCATGTGGCTTGTGCAGTTAAGTGATTTAGCTAAATTGAAGCAGACAGCTATCTGGTTGAGGCATCACTAGTTTAGGAACAACCTAGTTAGTGAGGGTTACATAAGGGTGGAGGCAACAACCTGAAGAAATGGCAGTGAATATCAGCATTGCTACTTGTGAGAGTATGTCTACAATTTGCAGTGTAGGCTTGACCCCTAGAATCATACTGATCATCGCAGGTATTAATTAAATAGCCATTGTTTTGGTCAGAAAGTAGCCAATCTTGTCAAAGGCAATTTTCACTATTTTTGTTCTTAGCATGAAGCTTGTGGGTTTTTTGTTTTTGCTATGAACTTTGTTCTTGCCTTTTCCACGTGGAATTTGTGTTACTTGGGTTACACCGTAAGAACATTTAGAGAATGAAACTAGTGCACATTTACTAAGCAAAATGTCATATTAGCAGCACTTTGCACCTTTGCTTATGAACTTTCTGGGCTACCAGTGGATTTCTAGGAGAAATGTAAGGTGTTTGTTTATGAGTTAAAAAGCACACCATTGCTGGGGCCTTCCTATCTTGCAGACATCATTTTCCATCTGACTCCATGGAAGTTGCCATCAGTCAAGAAGGTCTGATTTCAGTGAGGTTTATTGATTCTGGCATCCACTTTTCCCTTTTGTCCAGGAAGGCCTCAATCTGATCACTTTCAAGGCATGTGCAAGGGCCAAGTGCTTCAGAGTAAGAGATGAGGTAGTTAATGGATATAGGGAAAAATGTTCTGTTGATGCTGAAACAATTTTAAATGTGTTCTTAACTCTTGTTTCCAGTTTGGGCTTTGAAATTGTTGACCAGTACATTTTAGAAAGTTGAATTAAATTTACAGTTCTTGTATGTTTTACAGTAAATAAAAAAACCCCCAGACTGTCTCCAGGAATGACATTCTTTCCAGTCTGTGCCTCTCAGCTGTCTCTGTGGATGAGGACACAACTGGGTCTATAATGATGGATGCCTTTTGTAGGAAGTGGTTTGGAATAGTTCAGGACAGACTGAGAAGTTAGAACTGCAGATAGTCTTATCTCACTTTTAGAGTTATAAATTATTTAATATGAGAGAACCAGTTTCAGGAAACCGGGGTTACAGAAAATATTAAGCTTCTTGTGTGGCTATTTTTCTTGTGTCAGGTGGTGTGCTAGAATTTTTTTATAGGCGTTCAGGGGCCCTGAAAATAATCAGCAAATGGCCAAAGTATTTAATTATATTTTTCTATTTATCATATCATATTTCCAGAGCTGAGTCCTGAGGTTTAGGGCCTTGTACATTGAATTCAGATCCATAAAAATCTCCTTGCTAGCTAGAACATGTTGCTCTGAAGTTATAGGTGCATTGTTGATATAGGTTATTAGTGATTCATAAAATGCTCTAAGTAATAACAAATCATTTACCTAAGCACAGACAAAATAGTCATATCTAATATTTGTTAATACCTAAGTCAATAAACAACATGATGAAGTTGCACTGTATGAAGTGCTTGGTGATTTTCTTGTAGAGCCTATAATATTTTTCTACTTAGCATTAGAGGCTTAAATGTAAATGCTTATAAAACCTCCCATGATGTTTGAAATATGTGAATCAAGGCTGGTACAATGCGTGTAACACACATGAAGTAACTCATACATTATTTAGGAAAGAGTTGAAGGCCCAAGTGCCACTGAAGGATCACTGAGGCCTCTGAAGAAGCTGGTAGCAATACAAAATAGAAAGGGAGGCATGTGCTATCATTCCCCAGATCAGCAGAGGATCAGCTGTTGGTCCCAAAAGCCCATAATCCTACCTCCAGTCATAGGCAATACCAGAATGATGATGCCTCGAAAAAAGGAGAGAAACTGTAACTGTTGTGTTAGACAAAGCTGAACAAATTCCTTCTGGCCTTCTGCAGCCATCACTTTGTTAAGAGATTTGCTTTTTCTTATCTTAGGATTCCTAACTCCAGTTTAGAACTGGAAAGTGTAGTCTTTGTTCCTGTAACAACTTTGCATTTCGTTTCTTTTTAATAGCAAGCAGACAGAAAGTAGGTAAAAATCATATTCATTTGGACAACAGCCTTTTTGTTACATACCGCATAGAACAATATCAGGAGATGGGGATAGAATTTCAAAGTGGTACTTTTCCTTAGTTCCTTCCTTTTCAATAGCTGTTGTTTTGATTACTTTGTGCCTCAGGCTATCATTAGAATCTTTTTGTGTGGGGAAGTATTAAGTCCATAAATATGAAAATAAGCCTGTAATTGACCTATGGACTGAATTTATTTCCATTAGATTTTGCAGGTATAAAAAGTGCAGACTGGAAGAGTGATATTTATGTGTGTGAAGCTCCCAAGCTCTTGTGGTATGTCGTAAATTTGATAACAAAGGTATGCTTTTAAAGGGACTGCTAAGTGAGACAGGGTGGGAAAACAGGTGTCTTATTTTTGTTCTGAAAGCAAAACTGGATATAGCTGTAAAACACATGCACAGCATATGCTATTATTTTGATTAATCTGACTGCTATAGAACAGCCCATATGAAAGCTGATCAGCATGTCCCAATCAGTATCATTAGATACCTCTGCAAACACCTGGAGAAGGGCAGACAATGGAGGGTAGTTTGGAGAGGAGAGGTGCTGAATGATCTAACACTGAAAGCACCGGGGTTGCCACACCTGCTTGTGTGCTTTAATGGAGCTTTATAGTATGGTTTCTCAGTTAAATGGTACATAAAACTCAGCTGCCTTCTGTGGAGGTTATGTACTGTTGCAGTGCCCTATGCATCATGTATAATATTCCAGTTGTTGTCTCTGTTTGTAGCCACAGCTGTAGTTCTGCTGAGCTACTAAATAAAGTTTTTTGAGGGCTGGGTGGTTTTTTTTTTTTCCTTCTGGATTTTTTTTCCTTACTATTGTGTGAAGAGAACATATGGCACTGCTATTACATCAGGACCTGCAGGCGAATTTAGTTCATATAACATTCAGCTGAAGTAGGGCTTACACGTGGAGGAAGGGGGAAAAATGATTGCTTCGAAGAACAAAACAAAATCTTCAGGCCCCATGTTCAGATCTGTATCCCCAAAATAATTATGCAAAAAAAAAAAAAAAATCTCTGGATTAAAAAAAAATCACTTTTTTAGCTGCAGTGACCTGTTTTTCTTAAATGATTTGATCCACTGTTTGGAGAATTTTAGGTTACTCAGCTGCTTATTCCTCACCAAGGTCACTATATGCTAGGAAGATTTCAGTCTGCAAGTTGTTCAACCCTAGGGCCTTACTCAGAAAAAAATGATTACACATTTCTGCAGTTTATTCTCACGTTCTTTATTTGGAAGGTGTGCAACATGTAAAGGCATGTTCAGAATTTTCTTTCCATTCCTCTCACCTCTTTCTCTTTCTTGTACACAGGTACCTTGAACATTAGTACAGACCAGAGGGAATAATGATATTAAACAAATTGTGTTCAGCACAAGGTAGGGGATGAGGGATTTGTTTTACTTTTTTCTGAGTAAACCAAACTAAAATGTTTTAAAAAGGGTATAAAAAGGAGGTAGTATTTTACGATTGCAACATGCCTTTCCAGCTGTTTGGTCTCTCTGTGCCTGTAACAGACAGTATCAACTCTGCTTTGATACAACTGCAAGTTATCCTATTTTTGTCTAGGACTATCCTTGGGTTTAGTGCTAACCCCAGTGAAGAACATGGGCAAGTAACAGAGTGAATTTAAGGAAGGAAGGAAGGCAGGCCTTCTGCCTCCAGACAGTGCAGTGAGTGAGTAATATACAGGAGGCTGCCTACTCTCCTGTCAGGCAGGAAGATTCTGCTGTATGGGCAGTAAAGTCATATCCCACAGAACTTCTCTGGAGCATGAATCACTTCATGGACCCTGACCTCAGTGTCTCTGATTGTGAGAGTATCATCACTTATTTTTATTAAAAATATCACCCACATTTGGAATGGTCTTGTTTCCAGAAGACAACAGCAGGTCAACACTCTCCCTCCAAGAATTTGGCCCATTTACAAGTGAGGCCAATGGCCCTCAGCTGTACCTCTGATTGTCACCATTCCTGGATGGTAAGAGGAATCAAATAACCTGCACCATCGCATTGTACTACTTCTCCCTTAGGGTATCAGCCAGTGGCCCATATCTGGACAGCTTTTGCTTCTGGGTTTCAATGAAAACTTCCACTGGTTCTCAAAGAGGCCAGTCAGGTTGGTAATTAGGATCTTTTTATTGTCGTTGTCTGCTTCAACAACGTCTGGATGCAGCTGGCCGTAGCACCTTGGAATAGCATAGTTCACAGCTATCATATCATTAGATACCTCTGATGCTGTGATGGCCTTTATCAACCAGGCATGTATGGCATTATGGTGAACTTGCTGTGTTCACATGTGGGGCTTACAGCCCCACAAGATATGAGACAGGGTCTTGCTGTCATAGCTGTATCTCTTGTCCTGGTGGCCATAGCAGATGGTGCAGTTGAGTGCAAGGCATTTGAGACGGGCCCAATGGATGAAACACCAGTGTGTGAAGTTCCCATGAGGCATGAAGTGGTTGCTGGTGTCCCCTTCAAGGTGACCTCAAAGACTTTGCCCTGGTCAGGTTTTGCCTTCAGGTTATCCTTATGTCATCCTTCAGGAAACTCTCCAGGCAGGTTATAACTCAGGGAGTTACAGTGATTCAGCCACAAGCTGGGGCTGGGAGCAGTGAGACCCCCCAGCTCTTGCCATTTCTTTTACCATATTCAGCAGTAGCCAATGCACTCTCTGAGGTGCTGCATGACATTGTGGGCTCAGCAAAGTCAAAGTCAAGCAAAGTCCCAAGTCCCCTCAGTCAGGCAAAGTCCCTGCTGTCTATCCTGGGCTCTCTCTCCAGTGACTCACTCAGGCCTTGTTGGGTGGCACTCCAATGACCCTTTTTTTGGTAGTCTTCTCCAGGGTACTGGCAGCAATACTGCTCACCAGGTCACTGGGGCAGGTCAGGGGGCAGAAGGCATGGCTGACTACTGTGATGTTGCAGAAGTCTCCCATGTGAGGGACACTGGTACACTGTTTCCGGTAAGGGATGTGCAAAATCTCAGCAGGTTCATCCACTTCTTTAAGGACTGTTTGATTTAATTGTCTGCTTTCTTGAGAGGCATCTTGAGGACTGTGAGCCTCTCAGGAATGAGGTGTGGGGAATGAGGAATGTGTTCAGGGCATCATTCATCTGCTAGGGGGATGGCAGGGAAGAGTCAAGCTTGTGGATGTCCTTTATGATCCCTTGGATGGTCTTGTCTGGCATCTGTCTCATCTGTTGGCCCTTAGCCAATTTAAGTGTGATGACTAATTTCTTCACGAGCAGCTTGCTCTCAGTTGTCAACACCTCATTAAGGCCTCTTAGTTTGATAGTCATAGTTCCTTGCTTCCAATATGTAGCCTTGAAATTGACAGCATGGTGCAAGTTTCGGGGCTGCTAATAGCACAGCAGTGACAGTGACTGAGATGAGCTACAAGGATTAACTGCAATCCCTGCAATTTTCTAATAGCTAAACAAACCTGCTACCTTCAGTTTAGATTGTATTGCCATGGTCCTGGTAGGTTAAATGAAGCAAGAAGAACTCACATGGCTGACTCACTGGTCACAATGAGTCTGTAGTAGGATGGGGAATAGAATCTATGAACTCTTAGCTCCCATTTCCCCAGTTCCAATCACTAGACACACTCCCTGTGTAGAATTGTAATGGGAGTGATGGGAGGAGCTTCATGGCAGTGCTTTTCTGTTCCACTATTTATTGTTGCATTGGGAGTATTTACCAAAAAGAAGAGTGGGAACTGGAGTGGTCTATAGTTATTTAGCTTTTTACAACAAAGGGTACATTTTTAGCTCAGTGCACTGAGTGAAAGAAGGAGACACACAACTCCCATTAACAATAATGCGAATTGCGTGTGTGAGTTCCCATTCACTGTACTGAAAATTTACCCCTAAGGGTCCAAATAAATTTGAGCTGTTGACCATGTGAAATGTTCTTTTATGGGCAATAAGGACACTGAGAGGCAGCTACACATTTTGCTAAGTCTTGGCCACATACCAGTATTTGTCTGCATAATTCTTCAATTTTTCTGCCCAGATTCCACATACAATGCGCACAGTGCTTATAGAGTGCAGGAAATATCTGAGGCAAAACAAAAATGGTTTTAACAACTGCATACTTTGTTATTGAATTAGGCCTGGGAACTATAATTCCCCATCTCTGTGTTTTGATGAGAAACCCTCTACAGTGTTATCAAACTAATATATTGTAGCAAATTCTATATCTGCTGTCTGTGCAACATATAATATGAACTGTATGAGAAAGGAACGAACTTCCAAAAGAAATGTCTCTCCCTCTATTTCTTACTAAGAAACAAACAGCTTCCTGGCAGGTTGAGTATTCATGCTGCTGAATCTTACCTTTTATTTGATTATGTAAATGGAGAGGGATTGTAGTCTGGTACACATCTTTGTAAAATTTAATTTCTAGTTTATGCCTAAAACACTCAAACCTGGAAACATTAGCAATTGTCAATAATATTGCAGAAACTCTCTCTCTCTCTCTTGCTCTCTCCCTTGCTCTCTCCCCACCCTTCTTTTTTCCAGTGTTATCAGGATGTCTTCCAAATAACTAGAGCAAAGAGTTTTGCAGGGGAGGCTTATATCCTGTCAGTAGAAATGCTGAGCATTTTGAACTCTACAATCATAAACAATGGACATGCATATATTTTAAAAAGAAACTTGAAGTAATGTATCTTAATTTAAAACTATGATTCCTGCCCAGACATCTCTCCCCACCCCACCCCACCACCACTCCTCTTGGAATACTATATGTATAAATCCTGTCTCCTGGTAATTCATCCTAATACAACAGGGGAAATGGTTTGAATTCAAAACAAATGTTCTCACAAATGCAGTCATCTCATCCTCTTTGCTTTCTAGATCCCAGAATCCAGCAGGTTTAACTGTTTAGCAACAAGAATTGATCATTAACCTGTGCTGAAATGCTTGTGACAAAACACTTGAACCACAATGATTCAAATCCACATGAGTATCTTAATGTTGCTGAGGAGGAGGCTTATATACAGGGCCCAGCAGAGCTCGTAAGAGCCTTCACATACCCTCCAAAAAGTAGGTACACAGACTTCCATCAATGTTAGATGTTATATGCATCATGTGGATGGAGCTTGACTGAGGAGGAGCTTGGAAGAGTACCAGTTCTTTTCCCTTCAGCCTTGACCACTGCAATTAATACTTCTTGTAATCATAGGCTTATATTTTTCCTTTGAAAAGTTGCGCAGGTTAGCAGAAAAAGCATATATAGGACAATCCCAATGTCCTAGAATCAGCATAGAAATCATCAGAGCCGAGTCAACCTACTGGAGTATTAGCTTTCATTTTGCCTCACACCTTTCCCATTCTCTTAATGTCTTTTGTCCTATTTTGTCATCTCTTAGGAGGGAATTAATTTGTAACACATTGATCTTTAAGGTGGAAGTGCATGTTCTGTCAAATATTCCGAGTAACACATTGGCAAACTCTTAACTAGCATCCCTCATGCCTGCTAGAATTAGACTCTATGTACATGGAATGAAGTTTGAAAAAGCATATTCCTGGCCCTTTTTTGTTGTTTCTCCTTGCTCTCCATCCCAGAATAATAAGAAAGTGATTGTAACATTCTAAACCAGAGCACCAATGAAATTCATATGTACTGTAGTTCTGTATAAACCTTTTTACTGGAAAATTAAAGTTTAATTGAAAAGTAGGTCTCTGAAGAAATCCCCAACTGCAGAGTGTCTACCCAATTACAGCAGAGTAATAGTTGCAGTGGAAAACTGTTAATGTATAGCTGCAGTACATGTTATGTATACTTTTCAAATTTAACATTGGCATTCAAGACTGTGACTATATTTTGGTGCTTAAAACAGCAGATTTTATGCATTTAACATCAGTTTTATGCACTATAGATTTCACTGTACCTGAGTACAAATGTAACCATGTGACCGTGTTATTCATTCTGAATTAACTGTGAACAAAATGTTTGCATCAACTATTCATACAGTGGCTCCTTTTGGTATCTGTCTCTAGGTGGCAATTGAGTGACTCAGTGCCTTATTTGATTGGCTTTTAGGCAGCAGGCTTTATAGACATCTTAAGCCACAAAAAGAAAGAACTTGGTTTGGTAGCCGCATAGACTGCCTGACAAAAACTACATTACTGCTCACATCATTGCAGTGCAGGCAGTTTCTCTTGTGATCTCTTGTTTGTCTCTTGAGCAGAATGAAGCAAACACACTGCGAGCTGTCTCCTGCTAGTCACACTCTGGCATGTATGTGGGTTGTTTTTGTGGGTACAAAATGTTGACTGGTATAGAAAAGTGAACAAGTTAGAATGATGCCTTATAACAAAGCTGCACCTTAAAATGTTTCAGCTCTTCTCTGATAAATTCCCTTGCTTTTCTTCCTCCCTTCCCCACTCCCAGGCATTTTTAACCTCTAGGTGAAACATTGCTTTGGGGTTAAAGTTGGGGTGTGGGGTCTAAAGCTATGTGGGAAACGAAAGGTACCTGGCCCTGCCCAGTTATTGCAAATCATGTGGGCTTTTTATTAAGAAGTGGTGGGGCTGGCAACCCTAAAAAGTGTACTGTAGATTTTTTTATTCCTTTCTTTGTGGCATCAATACCTATTATGACCGCCTTAAAATGATTTTAAAGTGACTTAGTCATTTAATTAATTCAGCATCTGTACATGCACACCAGTTCATATCCTTCTCCTTACTACATATTCACATAGAAATTTCATAAGATATTTTAATATGCATATATAGAAAACTATACCACATCAGTTCCAAAGGAGCTGTTACAATATTAATGTCATTTTATGCTGTCAGTTGTAAGTTATAGACAAAAGGAAGGGTTTAAGGCAAGATATAAAAACAGGATGTGACTGAGTGACTTGGAAGAAGGAGGGAAATGTGCATGTGGTAAATGGGACAGTGATAGTGTAAGAGAACTACTAAGTTTAAAGAATCAGGGCGAAACTGCAGAAAAAGATGTAAAGGTGGTGCAGTGAACAGGTAAATGAGAGACGAAAACAGGTGGAGACTAAAGGAGAGATGAGTCAGCCCAGTGCACAAGTGAATTTTGCTGGGGACAAATAGCAGCAGCACATAGTTCTTCCACTACTACTTGTCCCTGGGGAATGCTCTTGCTTGCGTGCTCTGGCACATGTCAGGTTGCCCTGGGTGGGGAAGGGGAGGCTGGGCCCAGCACCTAGGTTAGCCCTAGCAGCCTTACCTGGGGTCTTGGAGGCTTCCCGGGGCTCCAGTGGCAGTGATCCAACATGTGGAGCCTGGTTGGCAGCCAGAGTATGGCTCTGGTCAGCCAGGCTCTGGTTTCAGGTGGCACATACTGGTGTCACGTATGCCACCTCACTTTTGTCAGGTGTGGGTTTTTTTGACACTGGGATTTCCCGGTATCAGAAAAACTCACTGTGCTGCAAATTAGCAGCGCAGCGATGCCTGCATGTGCAGTGCGTGTGGTTTGCGGTGCCACAGGTGGGTCTGTGGCACTGCATACCGCACACGCACACTCACCTGGACATGCCCCAAAAGGCTATTTTTCACAGTGCTTTCATCCCTATATTAGTCACTGTGGTATACAAGCACTATTTAATTAGCAGAGGGATTCAGAAGGCAATGAAGGTGATAGAGGATCAGGACAATCAAGTATACTTCCTGTTACAACTGTTTTCTTACAGGAAGAAGGATGGTCTTGTAGTTCATGCACAGGGCTTAGTGTCATAAGACTGGGTTTTTTTCTCCTTGGCCCTGTCACAACCCAATGATTTTGGTGCCTCGGCATGATGGAATTTTCCCGCCACATGAGAGTCTCTTGCACAGCAAAGGTTTTCTGCTGCAACAGAAAACCCCAGTGCAAGAGAGTTCCCGCCATTTGAATGCAAATTTGTGTCCCGCTATTGGCCAGTTCTAAATTATTCCTACGTGGCGGCTAGTAATTGGCTTGCTAGCCATTTAAAATTTTGTGCGACTTCCGCCCAA
This sequence comes from Alligator mississippiensis, assembly GCF_030867095.1. NCBI lineage: Eukaryota > Metazoa > Chordata > Crocodylia > Alligatoridae > Alligator > Alligator mississippiensis. Next base: position 109,029,725 of record NC_081826.1, read on the forward strand.
GTCGGAGAACTTTGAGCATGCTGCAGAGTGCCTCTAAAGAGATCTGACTTGCGGCTGAGCTAATCGATAGACTGATCACCTATCGGTTCTTCTCCCTGTCGCCAAGCGCAATCCTCGACGTACCCTTTCCCTGCCGGCTTAATTTGTGGACGGATTAGCTGGCCTGAGCCTTGCCAGCTGGAGCAACTCACATAGTTGTTCAAGTGACTGGACCACCTGCATCGCGGCTACAAGTGGCGTAAGTAAAGTTTTTGCAACCAATAAGCTGTATCTGCCTCTCCATTCACCAGCCCGCCCAAACGACCGAGTGATTTTTGAATCATCTTGAGCCGGCTCCGGCCGTCCGAGACATGGCGACGAGGATGGGATCTAAGGGCATGGTTATGGAGATGAACCTAATTGGGTGCTGCCCTTGGTGCACCGGGATTCGCCGCCTAGAGAATGCAAATGATCTATGGGCGCATATCGCTTACCACCAGGCAGTAGAAGGGGATGAAAGAAATATTGATGGCTACTTCTCCGTAAAGAGAGAAGAAGCAGTCGTAAAAGAATGGAGAACTAAGCTATCCCTTGGGGAGTTCGGATGTATAATGGGGAGCGATCGGGTCTATTATCGACCCCCGGAGGAAACATCAGCCATATCCCTAGCCGGCGTGAAGGTGCGGAAGGCAGAAAAGCTGACCCCCGCTCAGGAGTTCGCTCAATGCACCCGATACTTAAGGGAAAGAGGGGAACCCACCCCCACGGACTGGTTCAACTGTCTGGATTTGGTGCCTGGGTCGCGGGGCCATGAGCTCCTCGTTCAGCTCTGGGAGGACCTGGAGACCAAGGGCCGTCACGTGCCGAAATGGGGTTTAACTAAATGGAAGAAGGGAAAGATGATGAATGTGTTGTTCCGTACAGTAACGGGTCTACTAAGAAAGTACGCAAATTTGGAGGCTCAGATACATACGGCAGGTAAGGAGTCGCTGGAGCAGACAGCAAAGGGCTCCGGAGCGACGCTTATCAATAGCGCCGGCCGCATGATGCCGCTAGCAGAAAATGGCGCCGAAAGAAGCGCGAGCCATCCGGGGAACCTGGAAAAGAGGGGCGGAGTTTCAGAAGACCCGGCGGGTATCCGCCTAGTGACTCTGCCCCCTGAGGTGATGTCGTTCCCAACGGCCCCGCCTCCTTGCCACGGGGGGGGGGCAATGGAAGGAGGGATGTATCCAACACTCCCGCATGAAGAATTTAACTCTCTCTCTGCTGCAGCTCACCCGATAGCTGTAATGAAGCACATTGCAGATGAAGAAGGTACTAAGCGTACCACTGTTATCTTTCGCACACACACCTGACCAGAAATTCAGGAACTTTGTAGAGAATCTAAAATAAAACCAGAAGAAACCTTGGCCATGTGGTTGGGGCGATTTAATAGTGGAGTTTGGATCTGACACTTTAGACAAGGAAGAAGCGAGTGCCCTGACCCAACAAGCGGCATGGAGCGGAGGGCATGCTACTGACTTGAATGTGGTCATGGACAGTGCCCACTGGCCCATCCTGCTCCCGGCGCTCGTAGTGGGACAGGTAACCCACAAATTTCACACCTGGCATGAGGGTCGCCCTCAGAAGACCACTGCAGAGCAACTCCTCCTAGCCATAATCGGGGTATCATATCTTTCATGGAGCCCGAGAGCGAATCCAATGGGACTAACAGCAGCCCAACGCAAAGAGAGATGGGCTCATCGCCACCTATCGGACCCTGGGGCAATTCCAACGCCCCTGGAAGCTATAGATTCCTGCGTGGAGGTATACGGAGGAGCAAATGCCGTTACGCTCCGACTCTTTTTGAACCTGATGGCGGGTCAGCCAGTGGGAAATCTCTTAGGCCATCTCCCACAACTGCAGGCGCTCATGAAACAGAGTGAAGAAACTCCTGATGATATAAGAGACCGATCCTCAGCATACCCAGCCGAAACACTGAGACCCAGATGTCAAGAGTTTACCCCCCGGCGAGAGCTATGGTGGTCACCTCCAAGAACCCCGAAGGAAAGAACTACAAAGGAAAAGAATATGTTTGGTTTTCTTCTCGCCCGCTCCGGACTTACAAAGACTCAGTTGCGAGTTTTGGGAGAAAGGGCCCAGTGTCGTCTGGCCGAAGTATTAGGATTCAAATTCGAAGACCCACCAAAAAACGAATAATGGCCGGCGGCTCCGCCGGTGGCCTTCTCCAACTCAAACCTGACCCCACTGATTCTCGTCCATATGCTGAACTCACTATTTACAACCCTACCGATCCAGATGACCAACAACAAGTATTCTTTCTTCTCGATACTGGAGCTCAAGTCAACGTGATTACCTCAATGATACCTCACCAAAAGACCACCAAAACGATTAAGGTACAAGGGCTTAACGCTATTGCAGTCACCACAAAGGTCAAATTCTCAGTCCAAGGCCACCGATACCCCCTAGAGGCTGTTCTAGGGAGCATCAATATTTTAGGAATCCCGGGGATAAAAGCGCTTGACCTTAAAGAACAAGTGCTACAAGCATTACCCATTGTTATCCCAGAACAGGATTGGCATCGACCAATGCTTCGTAACACCTCCACCTGGCAATATCGACCAATCCCAACCAAGGGTCCTCTAAAAAAGTCCCTTACTGACCTCCTGCGGCGACTCGAGCAACGAGGCTGTATTAAGACCGTAACTGCCAGCACCTACCTGTCATCAGGATGGGGAGTTGCGAAACCTGGAAAGCCTAACGAAGCCCGGCTAGTCGTAGACTATAGAGAGGTTAACAAAAGATGTCAAGTACTTCAACAACCTAATCCTTCTACTCTGCCACAATGTATGTTCGAGATGGCACAATTCCAACAAAGTAAGTGGGTCGGAGTCACACTGGATCTAAAAAACATGTTCTTTTCCATCCTGATAACTGACCCGGAAGGAATACTAAATATGTGCATTGATGGCACTATGTACAAGTGGACGGTTTGTCCACAAGGATATCGCAGCGCTCCGTCACTAGCTACTGGTGCCATGAATAATACCCTAAAGAATTTTCAAGCCTCACACTCTCTTCCCCCAGAGGAGGAATTAAGAATCTGGAGTTATGTCGATGATATTGCCATCATGGGTCGTGATAGTTCCGTAGTTACTAGTATAGTCAACCAACTAGTCACTCACCTTCAAAGTGAGGGATGGACGATCAACGAGGAAAAGTCATGCCTACATCCTGTAGATGACATCACGTTCCTTGGCACTCGATACATCGGTTCCATCTGCCACGGAATCTCACATGAGGGTCCTAACATCGATCCATTAAAAACATTCCTCCCTGTTACTAAGAGGCACTTTCAACAGCTTTTGGGTCATTTGAACTGGTATCGGCATTATGTTGGACCCAGTGATTTGGCACTCCTCACCAAGTTGCAGTGACAGATTCGTGACAAATCCCAAAAGTCCACGCCCTGGACGAAAGGAGATCAGCGGAACCTGCTTCGCCTGCTAGCCACAGTTAAAGATACACAGCTCCATGCCATCGATCTGGATGAGTCACTAACCATAACCCTTGGGTTCACCACAAACCACATGTGGGCTGTCGTGCATAACCCTCGCGATGAGCTAGTATACATGGCCCATAAGACGCTTCAAGTGGCACAACATCGATATGGAGCTGTAGGAAAAATCCTCCTAGCTGAACAACTGGTGGAGCCATTAGCAAGGGGGCATGGGATGTTACGCACTCCCGGTGCCACATTGTTACCCTTGCTGGATGCGGAAAAAGTCGACCCACATTTTCAGGGGGAGCCTAAGACCTGGAATACGCTAGTGCTTACCCACCATTACAACTGGCATTGCTGGAGGTTGAAAGACACGGCACCTAATCCTAGCCCAGAAGATGAGGAGAAGGTCCCTACACTGTATGGAACTTCTGCCCCGGCGTGGATGGCCTCAGATGGAACCTCCCAACATGGCAGAGGCTACGGGTACTATTGCAAGGCTTGTCACGATAGGGAAATATTTCAAGCCAACCCAGATGACAATTCGGCCCAAAAGTGTGAGTTGTTAGGATTCCTCAAGGTATTAGAACATTGTCTGACACATCATGACGATACGCTCCCCGTTCCAATCATCGCAATCGATTCGCAATACATTTATAAAATTCTTACTGGTACAGCCTTTCCCACCGAAAATTTGAATGATTGGCAAGACATCTGGAAAACATTAACCAAATTTGCACACCTCCCGTTGGTTAGGCACACTAAGTCCCACCGTCCGGATACTGATCCAGGACATGAGGTCATTGATAAGGTCTTAGAAGACCCACTCCGGACCGACGTAGTTTTGCCTGTCACATCTACCGCCGGTCTTGAAATAAATCCATTCCTCGCGTGGCTTCACGAAAATTGGGGTCACCCAGGACCACGAGCTTGCCATCAACGTTGGTGCTGAACCATTACGGAGCCGGCCTTATACGGAATTCGGCGCGATTGGGAAAAGGTAGCTCAGGCCTGTGAGACATGTGCTAAAGAGAAGTGCCATAGAACCAAACATCAGCTCGGAGCTTTCGATTCTTCACAGTTTCAGGCAGGAAAAGTTTGGCAGGTAGATCTGCTAGGACCCCTCCCAGGGTCTAAGCCGCCAAATAAAGGATTAGTTGTTGTTGACTTGGGAACAAGACAGTTACAAGTTATTTCCTTACGAAAAAGCAATGCCACTGCTGTTATTTCTGCCTTAACTGCTGTATTTGCCACCTGGCAACCTCCTCATGAGATTCAGTCTGATGGGGGACCCCCTTTTAATTCTAATGTTCTAGATAAATTTGCTCGTCTTCACAACGTAGCATGGCATCTCCATCTGCCGTACCACCTGCAGTCCAACGGCGTTGTAGAAAGACACATAGGCCTGTACAAAGAACAACTTCGCCTCAGAGGAGGAGGGACGTTTAAAAACTGGACCAAATTCAATCATGATGTTCTCATCTCATTGAACACCGCTAAACCGTTATGGGACGAAGCTAATGTCCAGAAACCCCCACCTTGGGAACCCAAGTTCCAGCCAGATGAGTTAGTGTGGATCTCAATACCGCACCCCCATCAGTCTCATCCGCAAGTTCACAAAGGAACAGTTCAACAGTCAGGACAATATCCTAATACCTATTCTGTCCACTTAGAAGAAAAGCCCGATCGTCCTCCTATTATCATTCATCACAACTGGATGACTCGCCGTTCCGACGTTCACCCAGTATCCTTACAGTGAATCCAATTATGGGTCTCTTTTGCTTTGTTTTGTTTTGTTTCGTCGTTTTCTTTTCTTTACAGGTCTAACCTCAGCAAAGCGGTAATCTACAGCCGCTCGATTGTGAGGTCCATCGAGCACCAAACTACAGTTCAATAGAGTGACGGCTATAAAGGAAACACTGAGGCAGCGAATGTCCATCCACTCAGGACTTGCTATGACGCTGTTTTCTCTCATCTTATTAAGTATTTTAATTGGCATTGTCTGTTATAGGAGAAGACGGACTGACTAATAAACGAGGGGAGTCCCAAGCAGATGTTCTCCAATCAGACGATGATCAATAGTTGTTGTTATATGTTCAAGTTATTATATTTTATAGTTTGTTAAGAAGACCGGTCTATAAAATTGTTTATATATATGTATTGGTTGTTTAAGCTTTGCCAGGCCAGTGAATCCTAAAACAAAGATTCCTTATAATGTGCTCATGTGTCTAAAATTCCAGTTGTGCAATCGGCAAGGGGGCATGTCACAACCCAATGATTTTGGTGCCTCAGCACGATGGAATTTTCCCGCCACATGAGAGCCTCTTGCACAGCAAAGGTTTTGTGCTGCAACAGAAAGCCCTGGTGCAAAAGAGTTCCCACCATTTGAATGCAAATTTGTGTCCTGCTATTGACCAGTTCTAAATTATTCCTATGTGGCGGCTAGTAATTGGCTTGCTAGCCATTTAAAATTTTGTGCGACTTCCGCCCAAGTCGGAGAACTTTGAGCATGCTGCAGAGTGCCTCTAAAGAGATCTGACTTGCGGCTGAGCTAATCGATAGACTGATCACCTATCGATTCTTCTCCCCGTCGCCGAGCGCAATCCTCGACGTACCCTTTCCCTGCCGGCTTAATTTGTGGACGGATTAGCTGGCCTGAGCCTTGCCAGCTGGAGCAACTCACATAGTTGTTCAAGTGACCGGACCACCTGCGTCGCGGCTACAAGCGGCGTAAGTAAAGTTTTTGCAACCAATAAGCTGTGTCTGCCTCTCCATTCACCAGCCCACCCAAACGACCAAGTGATTTTTGTATCATCTCGAGTTGGCTCCGGCCGTCCGAGACAGGCCCTGCCACATACTTTGGTGTGCCTTTGGACAAATGACTTAGTAGTTTTATTTTCTCCTCTGCCAACACCTCTATACAACTTTCACTTTTGGGTCTCAGCTTCCTAGTTCAAGACAAAAATAAATCCTTTTTAATAATCCCAGTGAGTAAACCTACTCTGATTTTATTAAGACCTAAGATCTGGGATACAATTTTAACTTAACAGACACTAAAGAAGGAAGCTGAGACTCATTCACCACAAGGCAAGTGCATCAAAAGGGAAGACAACATCACCACAAGGAACCCCTCACCTACAGACAATTCTTTTTCTTTTAGTATTGCCTTCATCAGACACTGCATTGCACCTAAGGGAAGGGAAGACCGCCCCCTGCCCCCGGTTTAAATACCTTTAAAAAGACAATCTTTAAGGATAAACAGCAAGTAGGCAGGAGGCATCCAACTAGACCCATTTTTTTTGGCTTAACATTTTTGGATTTAAAATGTTGCAGTTTTAAAATGTTATAGGTCTGATTTGTTTCTCTGGTGACCTCTGTCTCCACCTGTCTACACACTTTTCTTCCCGCAAAGCTGACGGGCAATCTTAGGGAAAAAAGATAATTGTTTTTCAAAAAAATTAATTTTAAATGTATTTTTAAAAATTGTGCTTAATGAAAGGCAGAGTTGGGTAGCTTCTGAGTGAAATCAAAACATTCAATAAGTATAACAGCTAAAGATTGTATGCTTCTTATATGGAGAAATGGCTAAAATGTGCCATACTCAAGAGGTACTGCTTCTGCAGCACATTGTAGTAACTGGAGGTCTCCTCAAATATTCAAATACACTGTCATGAAGAATCATGTCTCTCCTGAGTTTTCAGACAGTCCCAGAATAAATTCTACTGTTGCTACTCTAGCTCTTGTCTCTTTTTCCCTAGATATTAGAAGTCAATTTCTGCAAAACAGCAATGTCTTTTAATTGTCTTATCCACTGATTAATCCTTGGTGTAGGTTTCCAACACAAAGCAATCTGTGACAGGCTGCATGGTGTAATCACTGCAGGCAGCTTGAGTTTGTATTAAATGTAGTTCTTACTATAATTCTTGTTGCTTATTAACATGTTGAAGGCCTGATCCTGTTCCCTTTGAAGTCAATGACAAAACTTCCATTGAACATAGTGGGTGGTGGACAGGGGGTCTTTGTTACTTGACAAGCAACAAAACATCACGGTGCTGAGGTTACTGGAATAACAGTAGTAACACTGCCTCAATCCAGTTTGTTGTTCAGATACTCTTTTATTTGCCCATAATTTGCTTACTTTTAAATAAATATCTGCCGTGTCACTGCATAATCTCAGAGCAACCATTATTGCTTTAATTGCAAACCCAAACCTGATTCTCAAGTCACCTATCAGAGATGCAGCAGGTACCAAAATAATGCAGACACCAGCCAAGGACCAGCTGGGAAGCAAAAATATTTTTTGTATTTGAAAGATCTGGCTTCCAGCTTCAACCATAGCAGCTGAATCATGGCTTTGTTTGGATTCCCTTCCAAACTGCGGGAGCCTGCAGTTTGTACCCCATTGTGCTCACATAACTATCTGTATCAGAGAACAATACACTGCATGGGAAGGTAGACATCCATACCACAAACCCCAGTATAAGGTGTCTGTGGTGCTCCAGTAGTCTTGCCCTCTTGGTCTCATAGGTGTATTGATTGGTTCTAGGTGTCCTAGTGGTGTGTGTAGAAAGTTTGTTGTCAGTGCAGTACAGATAGTTAAAAGTCTGTGCAATCTAGAATGGATTTGTTATATTCTTCTTTTGCCACAGGCATAGTCTTCTACTGAGTTCTCCCATTGACTCAGGGAGCTATCTTTGCATCACTTAGTTTGAGGTCACGTACCAAGCTTTCCTTCACAACCACAAGGTCTAGCAGATTCCTGATTCCATTTATATTTTGTTTTTTAATGAAGGCTGAGATTCCCCAGAAGCCTGGGTTTAAGTACAGACCTCAAGTACCATATCTATACCTTAATCCAGCCCTGCCTTTCTGCAGTCCTTTATACTGGCACATTCCTTTTATGTAGAGTTATACACTGCTTTGTTCTCATTTTACACTGGTGTAAATGACTATACCAGGTGCAAGGCAATGAAGAAGCAAACCTGTCATGTTTTAAGTGTGAATGCATGGGCTACTATTTGTTACAATAATTTTCTATGCCTGGATGTCTCTACAAGTGTTCCTTTGTTAAAGAGTTCTCACCTCAGCATTTACTCACAAGGAGCCCTTTCTACCCTGATATGTGCAGTTCCCATTTGTACCAGTGGGATTTGCCTATTTAGATCCCCTGTGTGCATTTTTTTTTGCAATGTCCTTGTGCCGACAGGAATAGCATCACAATCTGAAAGAGTGATGAAGGCCTGAAAGCTATCTTCCTGCTTTGCCTGTATTTCAGTGCACTGCCACCTCACCTAGCCAGCTAAATTTCCCATTACAACTTGAATTTAAATATTCTAATAAATTTGTTTTAGAAACTCTTACAGCTCCCTTGTGCCATTTTCAGGGAAACACTCTCTGGGTTTTTTTTCTGGGAGATGGAGATTTCTTTGTGCTTGGGGTGACTGATTGAATTTTACCTGAGCTAAATTATATTTGCACATTCTAGTAATTGCAAAGGGCCACACAGAGAAACAAAGCATTGACTGCCGTTGTACTGGGATTTCCCAGATGTATAATTCCAAATTGATATGAAAAAAAAGCCTTGCAATGCATTAATAATAGCAGAAAATGTAACTCAGTTGGCCAAGGGTGAACAGAGGCTTTTTTCTTAGCTACAAAACAAGCTGTAGACCTCAGGTGACTAGCACTTATTGTTAGAATGGGTTTTCTATTGCATACCTTCTGAAACACAAAATAAAGATTTATACTGCTCAACTTTGCTGTATACCACAGGTCTAGATCATACACATTGGAAACACATTTTTTTAAATAATGTGGTTTGCAAAGTATTAGGTTTTTATCCCATTCAAAGGTATTTTTTGGTAATGTGGACTTGCAGCAAAATTTCTTTTGCGCAACATTGTCTCATGGCTTGAAATATCATGACAACCAAATGGAAGTCTAATGTCATAGTATAAATAGTAAATAGAATAATATTTAGCAGAACCACTTTTATCCACCTAAAATGTGTATACATTTATAGTATTAATATAGCATAAAGACATTATTTTAAGGTGTGTAAAGCTCTCTAAGCACCAATTCCTTTCAACAAATACAGGTACTGTGAAGTGCAGCTATATGTTTAATACAGACACATCAAGATGATAAAGCACATCAGTAGTCTCATTGACTCAAGGTCACACACATGCCTAAGTCTAACTACTTCATTGAAACTGGACATAAGACAGAAAAAAATCGATTGAAGAGTGTTACAGAGAAGGTATAAGTAGACATGGTCATGTGCAGTGGATCAGGTATGCTGGAATGGGTCACCTATAGTCCTGCATGTTGATCCTGCAGGACAATGAGTGACAAGTTCCCACTTGCATAGATGCACCTCTGGGAATCCCTGGGGTGTATCTCTGTAAGCAAGGAAAGCTGTCTCCAGTATGGTCCCAGGGGTGATTGGCAGTCTCAGCCCCAGGACCACACTGGAACAAGTTCAACACTCTGGTGTGGTCCCAGGGTTAAGACCCCCAGTCCCAGGACTACACTGGAGTGTTGACATGCCCAGGAAATCTCAAATGGGGGAACCCAGACAGGTGCTCTCAGTGCTTCAGGGGAATTTAGGACTGGGGCCCTGAAGTCCTGGGAGTGCCTGCACAAGGTGGCTAGAGAGCACAAACAGCTCTGGGCTGCCTGTGCTCTCCTTCCTTAAAGCAAACAGATGTCAGCTGCAAAATAGCAGCACAAATTCTACCACGCATGTCACAGCCACAACTTACGGGCATTTTTTGCTGGACAAGGGGCATGGATGATCCTGGCTTGGCTTTGTGCTGCCATAAAAATTGTTATAGTGGCACAAAGGCAACATCTGTTTAAACCCAGGGAGATTCACAAAATATTAGCCTGGTAATCTGAGAGAATATCTCAACAGCGTATCGTGTTGCTGTATTTTCCTGGTAAAATTCTGTCAGTATATCTTATCATTTTGTCAGTATTATGCTATGTTATGAAGTGAAACCTTGCCATATAATATTCTGGACCCTTTCATAAGAACATAAAAGTGCCACATTGAGTCAGACCAGTATTCTTGTCTCCAACTGTGGCAAGCAGTAGATGCTTTGGTAACCAATGGCCTGCAGACTGGTTCCAGCCCATGACACAAGTTTATCCAGCCTGTGGAGCTGGGAGGGACTTCTGTGGTGTGGGGAGGGGTTTTGGCTGTGCAGCAGCTGGATGGTTGGCAGAAGTGGTGCCAGTGACACTGTGGTAGGGGAGTGGTGACTGTGGCTGTGGTGACCTGGGCTCAGAGCTAAGCTCTGTTAAAATGGCTTCTAGTTCCAAAACATTGCTGACTTGCTTTACAGAGAGAGTTTTATGTACAGGCTTGTCTAATGTAATCCATTTCCTGCCATACAATCCCTGGCATCAACCATCATTGGTTTAGGGATGTCAGAGGATACATCCTTGACTCTTCTGTTTAATAGCTCTAAATGGACCTGTCCCCCATGAATTCGTCTAATTCCTTTTTGAACACGGCTGTACTATTTTCCCTTACAACCTCCTGTGGCAATGAGTTCAACAAGTTCATTATACCCTGTATACAAAAAGTGCTTCCTCCTGTATGCTTTAAAATTTTTTTTTTTTATCATTTCTGTAAGTGTCCCCTAGTTCTTGTATTCAGGGACTTGGTGGGTAACAGTTTCCTATTCAGAGCCTGTAAGTGTTTCATAAATCTGAAAGACCTTAGAGAAAAGTTTTCAGCTGGTGGAAATGCTCATAGTCCCACTGATTTTATAGGTTCTGTGATATTTTATAGAATCTAGGATTTGGCTGGGAGTTACCCCAATCCAAAGTTGATAGCTACTTATCTAGCAGGACTTTCCACTCTACTCTCGTCCTACGACTTACGTCATAAAGAATGTCGCTTGTTGTCAAATGGGAGAGGCACAAGGCAACTTGTTACCCATAGTGTTTTGCCGTTCTGTTTCACCTTAGCACTTTTTGTGGTGTAAGAATACTGGCAGCAATAACAAACCTGTATTATTATTTTTTCTAATGCTATGAGAGATTGTGACTAGCCACATCCATTACTATGCCTTACAAGCACTTCTGCATTTTCACTTCAAACTCTGGGAGTATACTGCTCAGATATCACTGCCTTCATGCTCTTGCAAATTTTAATGCATTATTAATAATTTTGTAACATATTTCTTCAAGCTCTTTAGCAGAATATGTTATTTCAGTGCTGCCTCTGATAAGAGTCTTAGTCACCAAGTGCACAGTTTCCAGGCTACCACACAACCTGAGCTTTTAATTTGCTTCCTGCTGTTAAAATATGGGAGGGACCTTCTGAGAATAATATTCTTCATTATATGATTGCATTTGTGAAACAGTTTCCTGCATTTCTAGGTATGCTCATCATCCTGTTTAAAAGTTACAGGTGGGACATCTGGTAAGCAATCTAGTCCACAACCTTGCCAATTATAGGTCATACTTTTTCATGTACTCTGGGGTGGGGCGGGGGGCGTTTTAATTAAAGCACCTCTCAGGAGTCGATTTATTTAAAACGCCTGCAGCGTCTTGTATATTCAGTATCCTGTGTTTCAAAATGGCAGTGGGGGCGCTTTAATTAAAGCTCGTATGATGAGCTTTAGCTAAAGTGCCCCCGCCGCCACTTTGAAATGTGGGGACACTGAGTACATGAGATGCTGCAGCAGGCTGGACGAACACCCCAGCAGACTCAAATCTGCTTGGATGCATTCTAATCAGAATGGGTTGGAACACGTGTATAGGTGCCCAAGGGTATAAAACACAGTTCAGCTCTATCAGTTTCCTAAGTCAGGAATGTACATTGATAACAATGAAGGGCAGATTAAAAAAAATCACGAAAGAATTACAATAAATAGTTATTGCATTCTGCCTTTTGCCTTCCCAGTCTTAGCCCACAAGCTGTCATTAATGGGAGACGGTGAGAACAGAACTGTTGCCTTTTCCTGCCAGAGTTACTGAGCAGATCAATTGCCTGGTGGAAGATGTCAGGATTAAGAAAGGTATGGGTCTTTCCTCCTCATCACCACGGTAGATAAAAGATGAAAGAGTGGCCAGTTAGCCAGTCCTGGAAAACATTTGGAGGATCTAGACCTTTCCCCTTTTCTCCAAAGTTGAAAACAGGTAAGTAGCAACCCCTGGAGGAGTCCACTGAGGACCTGGCAATAAAGATAGCCTTTGACCGAAAAAGGAAGATGTTGAAAAATAGTGATTCAACAAATCAAAATGCTTCAGGAAGACATTTGTTTTCTTTCAAATTTCCTGTTTTTGATATGAATCTGAAAATTAAATTGACTTTTTTCATCTCAGTCTGAGTAAAAAAAAAAAAAAATTGTTTTAAAGAAAAATTCCCCTTTCACTTTTATAACTGGTTTCCCCATTATTTCCACTAAAATAAGACAAAAAATCTGAAGGAATAATGGGAACTTTATTTAGAACCTTTTAATTTTTCCTCACTGGAAAAAGGGGGAACAAATGAGTGTTTTTTTCTCAACAGAAAGGAAGAAGGTTTAAATTGTTGTTTGGAGACTCTTCACTTAATACATGAAAATTTTCCAACATAATGAAAACAAAACTTTAGTTTCTTTTGAGTACTTTGGTAAAATATATATTTATTTCTTTATCTCTAAAGGAAAGTTAAATCAAATGGGGCTTCATATTTTATATATCCTGCTAACTAGAGGAAGGGATCTTTTGCAGGAGGGAAATGAAGGGCTCTTAAAACCACCTTTCTCTGGTATACTGCAAAGAGGGAAAATACATGACCAGCAGTGGATCAACTCTTCCTTTGGTACGGTTTTTAGGAGAGCTAATTCCCTCCTTCAGTTCCTATATGTTGATGTGAGGACTGATCGTGGAAAGGGCAGGTGGAAGAACGTGTGACATTATCAGTGGGTGTGGGCTAGCTTGTCTGCATGTGGACATATAACTTATCTGAACAAAATACATATTTATCTTGAATATGGACAATATTTGTCAAACCATGACTATTGTTAATGCATTATTCAACTCTTCCATCTTTAAAAAACAGAGAAGCCATCATGTTCAGGCAGCAGAATTACATTAGACTGGCTTTGTCATACTGCTAATACTTTTTTCTGAATATTATATTTTTGTTTTTAGCATTTGTGATGAACCAAACAAGAAAAGTGAATCCAAAGGAATTTATGACTTAACTGCTTCCTGGAAAGGCCTAATAGCACCATATGCTTAACAGAACAAGCAGTCTTTAAATGAGTAAGGTGCCAAGGACCCAATATTTTATATAATTTTCTTCATTTTATGTGGAGAAGAGCTATATATTTCAGTCAAAAGATCTGTTCTTACCAGCCTGCAGTAAGCATCCACATGGTCTAGACATGGTGGGACAGAGCAAGAGACAGGGCCCTGTACAATTGTTATGCTTCTCCCACTATGCAGCTGCTCCTATCTGCTGTGCTTCACCATTCCAATTTTTGCAGCCCAGGGGTCACAGCAAGCCTGTCATTCATGGATAACTGGCTTGGCTAAATCCACTTGTGGAAAAGTACACAGTTTACTCCGTCTCCTAGGTGGCTTGGCACGCCACCTGTAGACTCATGTCTTTTTTTCAGTCTGAATGGCAAAAGGAATAACCCTTTAAACTGGAAAAAAAATCTGGCTTCCCTTTTCAAAATACATTGCTCCCTCTCCCTCAGTTCCTGCTAAGGGATCCCCATGCAACCCACTTCCCTGTTAGGGAACTAGTAGGTGAGAGACAGGTCAGCTAAAGTAAATTGAGAAGGGAATCTGTATAGAGACAGATTATGCTGAAGTGGGAGAAGTAATCAGGTTGGAGCATGCTAGGGTTGTGAGAAAAGAAAAATGCTAGAAAAAGTAGGGCTCAGTGGTTTGTGAAATTCTGGGTGTTTTGCGAGGGGGAAAAGAGCAATAAGGAGTAAAGGATGAGTATAGAGATACCCTATAGTTTTAAGAAAAAAAAGAGAAACCACCACTGTTCAAGAGCTTCTCCATCCTTTACTGGCCTGCTATCATCACACTCAGGTTCACATTATAGACAATGTGATGATTCACATCCAATGCTTCACGTAGTCCAGGAAGTTTTACTTCCAAAAATAAAGGGTTAGGGAGAAATGGAAAAAAAAAAAGAAAGAAAATTTGAAGGACTTGGGAGATGGAGGAGAGTTATTGTGTAGAGTTGGGCTGGGCCCATGAGGTGAGGTGACTCTGTTCCCCCAAATCCCCTACCCAAGCCTATTGACAGTGGTAACATGCAGCTGTCAGATTGGCTTTGCCATGGCTAGAGCTGGGGCAGGGGGACAGGAAAGGTGGGAATGGAGCTCCCTTGCCTCTTGGGCCTGGGCTAGCTCCCCACAAGACCACCGCAGGAGGTTCTAGATTGCCTTCAGCTAATAGCTGATTTCACAAGGGTTGATTTTTTCCACACAATTGGCCATTTTAAAAGTGCTCTGCACCTGTGAATGTGTGTTATGTCATGGCTGTAGTATGCTTTTTGGGCCTTATTGCATGAAAAATACAACTTGTGTAAGTGCCTTAAAAGCATATACAGTGAGAATAGATTTTGTTGACTTTTTAGGTTTTTTAATTACCAGAAAGTTGCTAATGTCATGCAGAATCAGATCCTACTTCCTTTTCTACTTTGAACACTTATATCTTGACCACAGGCCCATAACATTATCAAAGGGAATCCGTATTATTGGCTGTAACCACCTTAATAATATTTAATAGCTTCTGACTGACCACAAATCTATATTTAATAAGAAAAATTAAGCAAACACAGAGCCCATTCCCTTCAGCTGGTACTGCCCATTGTATCAGGGGAGGGTGGTTCATTTTTAAAGAAGCCTATTTACCATGCCTAAGAGAATATTTGTCATGATTCAGTGTAAAAAATGGAGGTGTTATGTATTTTTGCAAGAAGGCACAGGTTTTGTCATCCCAGGTGAGCCTATAGTGAATGGTTACAAACGTGGCTCTGTGTGTGTCTAGTGTAGTAGAGAGTGGGGAAACCCCTGTGTTTTGAATAGCTTTAAACTATATCATTTAGAAATGTGTCAGAAGACAAAATTAAGCCACACACCACCCTTTGCATCCCAAAGATTCTTAAGAAAAGATGACGTAGTAAAGAAAATACAGTGAGTTTCTGTGGTCTTCAAGAAACCCTTAGGTAGTGAGGAGCTTCTTTTAAGAAGAGTTCCTAGAGAGCAAGGGACATGCTCTCAGATACTGATGAGTGCACAGGTGCACATGTCTTCTGTATAGATAGTCCTGCCTGGCCTTTCATAGGATATCTGTTCACTGCAGCATTCACCCAGACAAGCCAAACCTGTGTGGACATGTCCACATTGCAGAGCTACACTTAAGTCATACTTGTGAAAACGTAACTCATACATTTAACAAGGTTTCACATTAGGATGTCTACGGGCATGTTTTATAATACTTAACACCTCACTAACTTAAGAAACTCTAGGAGTTGTTTGGCTCTGAATTGTGAGAGAACTTGTCTGTTCTTCTTGAGACTGGGTGCACAACTGTTTTTAGCCTGCTGACTTTATCAAACTAATATCACTTCCAGCTGCACGTGCCCCTTTCTTCTGTCCATTCCAATGAGTGTCAAGGCATGGATCCCTCATAGCATGATGTACTGTTCTGCTTTTGGCTGCACTGTTACTGCAGCAGGATGAAGACAGGAGGTAAGAGACCTAGTGGAAGGCATTTCAGCATTTGCTTGTAACCTCAGAAGGCAGATGGCAGATCTTAGTAAGGAAATCATGCATATTGACTGCTGAACTAGCAGACTGGAGACAGCTGAGCTTTGCTGCCATTTGTATGAATTCTCTCTATGTGGACTGCTGCTTCTGGGGGAGGATGACTAGTGCAGAGCGTGGGTTTAAATCAGGGTGCTGATATCAGAGCACCTGGAAGAAGGTTATTTACTCACTAAACAGTTGTAGGATGGTTAGTGAAATGTGCATTTGTCTGTCCATAAAAGCTCCTTGCAAAACCATTTGGATGCCAGTACCTGCAATAACATTAGTATTATGGTAATGTGTATGTGTATGGTAATGGACCTGACCCTAATTAGGGTGTACTAAAGAAAACATCTGCACGTTTCCTTAGTCGGGCTCAGTTCATAGAGTAGAGAAGAGCTCCTTGAGGGAAACCTGCAGGCTGACTAATAACCTTAAACTGTAACTGGTAGGATTCCCCTGAGGGTCTGGTGCCAAGATAACCAGCTAGCAGTGGAGGGCGTTTATCTGTGGTACAAGTATCAGGAGGGTATTCCTTTGTATTAAGTTGATGGTTTTGTTTGTGTCAGGCATGAGACATGGAATACCTTATAGGGAGTAGGGAGGCCACTAAGGGTGCTAGGCAAATGATGCTGTGTTTGTCACATTGAAACGGGCCCCTGTGACACTGTGGGTGCCTGGACACAGCCCTGCATGAGGAGTAGCTGTTCAAACAACTCCTTGTTTTGCTGTCAGTCCACCTCCTTGTTCACTCATCTCCCTTTACTTTGGCATTTCCTTTGCCTACTTTTCTCTTTTCTCTTTTTTCTTCTCCCTGTGCTGCCGCTTCTTTTCCTTCTGATAGTTGATAAGCTGGCTTGACCTATGTCCATAGGTATTTCTTGCACCAGGTCATCCCTCAACCACTGTCTTTTTTTTTCCCCCGGTGTTATATCCTTTTATAGATTAGCTTCGGTCATCTGAGGTAAAGGTCCTGCCAAGGCAATGAAAGAGCATATTATTTATGTCCATGGAAAGAAAGGGAAGACTCTTGATTTTTGTGCAGCATCATGGCAAGGCCACAAGTTGCTATTCTTTATCTCAACACTAAAAATATTTTTGCCTTATGGTATGAGACTTGATCTTAGAACACTGAAATGCATTTTTGTTTCCCCACAGATAATGAACTTACTGGAAGAAAACAAACACGGAAACAAATGAAAAAAAAGTAACTTGCTAAGAGCTCAGATAATGTCGTGAAATAATAATTTTTGTAATGTTATTGAAAATACTTTAAAACTGGCCTCACAGACCTTAGAGCTAAGCTCTTCATTTTGCTGAACAACAGTAGAGCTGAGGAGGAGAAATCACTGATTAGGTCTTTTATTACAGCAGGTATTGTTCTGCACTGTTGGCAGGCCCTGTCCTGAGCTGAGAGAGTTGCAATCAGAAAATATTTTTTAAGTGAGAAGGTCCTTTTCATAACAGCAAAAAGAGCTCAGCTCAGCTTCCATGGGTTCCCCAAATGTATGTTTTATAGTACATTAAATTCAAAAGCTTAGAAATATAAATATTTCAAAGCAATTAAACATGTGTGTTTACATGCATAATTTCATATTCATTATATAGGACAAAGAATAGTAAATACTATGGTTGAGGTTAAATATGAATTTTTCTTATAACAGTTTCTGGAAAAAAGTTTCTTTTGTCCACGTCTTTGTTAAAAGCTTTCCTGAGTCCTAAGTATGTGACCTTAAACATCTTCCTGGGCTCCACCTTACATTGTGTACTTGACCTGTTTTTTCCACATGTTCTTCCCCTCATGACAATGCATGGATCGATGAGGTGCTGAGTCCAGGAAAATGCAAGCATCTTCTCCTACCTAAGACAAGGTGAATTTAATATTAAAGTTCTAAGCTGTTTATAATGATAGAAATCAATTCATGTTCCATGTGTTATATGAAGACTGTTATAACTGTCTTTTTATTGGATTCTTCTGTCCTTGTCTCCATCAAAACCTTTCCAATTTCTTTCTAACATGACATGTTAGTAGATGGATCTCCCTAGTAAATCCTCCTAGCATGGTGTAATAGAATCTGTGTTTAAAGTAGATGTTTCCACAATCCTGGTGCAGGTTCAAAGGATCATAGGAAAGTAGATCTAGAAGGGACCTCACAGAGAGCCTGGGGCGCTGTGTCATTTTCAGAGAGAAGCAGCTCAGGGTGAGCCCTGTGGAACAGGCAGGGTGCAGCTGGGACTGAGTTGCTATAGAGACAGGCTAATGAGGTTAATTAGCAGGCACTGGCAAGCAACCCAGGAGAGTCACCTGACCAGAAGGAGGCAGTTCCCTGGGAAAGATATAAGGCAGGGTCAGAGACAGCCAGGCAGTCTGTGTGTGGAGGCTGAGCAGGGAAGAGCTTTGGAGGAGCCTGTAGCTGAGAAGCAAACTGAGTGTGCTAGGTCCAGAGGCAGCTAGGGAAGCTGAGGGCTAGCAGCTGATTAAGACCAAGGTTTGTTATAGTCAGAAGGGCTTGTGTCTGATGTTTGGTTTTAGTATACTGAGAGAAGAGCCAGTGGTTTGG
Organism: Alligator mississippiensis; assembly: GCF_030867095.1. Lineage (NCBI taxonomy): Eukaryota > Metazoa > Chordata > Crocodylia > Alligatoridae > Alligator > Alligator mississippiensis. The sequence goes on from NC_081826.1 coordinate 109,048,549, forward strand.
GGGAGGACTGTGAGGGGTGCCTTGGAGATCCCATTGCACCTGAGAGGAGAGGGGTGCCCTGATCCCAGAGTGCTCAGAGAGGTGATCCTGTAGTGCCCAAGAGTGGTCCCAGAGCACCTAGAGGGTACAGCAATCCCATAGTGCCTGGGTGCACCTAGCCCACCCAGCAGGCCGATCCCATAGCACCTGTGAGGGGTGCACCGAGCGTGCCCCAGAGAGGTGATTTTGTAGAGTCCAAGAGAGGCAAGGCAGGCTTTGGAACAGATAGGCCTGGGGACTGGGACCAGGGAACCCAGAGCCTGAGAAGGGCAAGACTTGGACTTGGGGGCCAGAGGGCCCAGAGGCTGGAGCAGGGCAGAGATAGGGCCTGGAGCCCAAATACAAGGAGAGAGAGTGAGGGATGCTCAGCAGCCCAAGAGAGGGCATAGACAAAGGCCTTGAAAGGCCAGAGAAGAATCTGGGAACACCAAAGCTCAGTTTGATCAGTGGACTAGAGCTAGAGGGCTCAGCAAAAGCAAATAATGCAGAGGCTGAGAAAGCTGAAGCCTGATACAGGAGCAACTGCAGCATTGCTCTAAGGCCATCAGGCAACCTTCCACCTAATAAATATTAATAATAATAAAGGTGTGGCAAGTGAGTAAAGGAGGTGAGGGCCTGAGTTAGAGCTAGAGCAGGAATTGCATGGCCACCAGGGGGTGTCACAGCAGGCCCTGGGACACTAACTTGTCACAGTCACCTAATCCAGCCCCTTGCTCAAGGCAGGGTCATTCCTGACTAAACCATCCCAGCCAAGTGTCTGCCCAACCTACTCTTGAAAGTTTTCAGGGACAGAGAATCCACAACTTGTCTAGGTAGCTTATTTTAATGCTTGACTGCCTTCCTAGTCAGAAACTTCCTCCTAATCTCCAACTTAAATTTTGTCCACTGCAGTTTGAATGCATTGCTTCTAGTCCTGTCCACTTTAGCCACAGGTTGAATATACGATGAGATGGGTCACGAAATAGTCCTAGATCATCTCTATCTGTTAAACTAAATATTAATAATTTACAAGGTGGATGTAAGTGTATATTAAGAATAGGAGTTTAAGAGGGCTGAGCTGAGTTAATATGAATCTAAGGGTTGAGCTGGAGTTCTCATTGCATCACTGCATCCCCTTCTTTACTTTTTTTTCTTATTATCTAGCTGGTTGCCTAAATAAAAATTGGATAGTAGAGTATTAGCATTGGCTGAGACCAAAGCATGGCGCAGCTAAAGTAGTTATGGGAAATATAAACGTGGGAGATTGTTTCATTGTCCTCTCTGGCATCATTCTGCAAGGGCTACCACTTTGTGAAGATCTTGTACAGAGCAGTAGGAAGAGTAGGTTTCTTGCACATCCCTCCTCCACATCCATGGGTATGTTCTCATAGATCCATCAAATCCGTTCCAAAAATGTCAGTCATCATCCATTTAAGGAGCAGTAATAATCATTTGAGTTAAGCAACCAGTTGCATAGTATCAGGGTGGATCCGGTGGGTGGGGTGCAGATGCACCTCCCTTTCAGTTGGTATAATGGGAGCAGCAGCTGGGGATATTTTTTAAGTCCCCAAAGCAAGTAGGAATTCCCCTCTGCCTTCCCCGACGTGCTCGGCAGTACCTCCCTTTCCTTTCCTGCCTCCTTCCCCCCTACCCTGCACTGCTGCTGTCTCCAGCTGACTCAGGGACAGGAGCAGACAGGGAGCTCCAAAGCTATTTCTGTTCACTTCAGCCATACTCTGCATAGAGCAGGGCTTAGCCAGGGACAGCAGTAGTGGTGAGCAAGTCTCTCCTCCCTGCCTTGTACCCTTACCCCATGTTCTCTGCCAGCCCAGAATCAGATGCAGGGTAAGAGAATCTGGCTGCTGCTCCTGTGGTCTCTAGGAAAGACTGGCTCCATGTGCAGTCAGGCTGGAGTGGGACAGGAACAGCTCTGAAGACTCCCCTCTTGCCCCTGGATCACTATAAATTTCCCAGTTCTGTTTCATGTCAAACACTTAAGTTAACCTTCATATTCTTCAACCTGGTGAGAACTAATACAAGTTAAAATCAAAAGAAACTAAAAAGAAAAGAAAATGTCACCCTCCATCAAGCATCCCTTAAGATCGTTTCAGTTCAATGAAGTATGAATTGTCTGCATTTCTGTGGAGTCTACATTTTCAAGTTCCATTCACATAGATCCTTTAAAAGCAGAGCAATTGTTTACTGGTGAAGTAGCAGCCAGTGCTTAGGGAGAATCATGCTGCTAGGTCTTGTAAGATTTCTGTTTTTCATATTCAGACCCTGATTCAGGTAAGCACGTAAGCATATACGTATGTGAAGCATAAGTGTAAGTGTATTTCTGAGTTGGAGCCTCAGTGAAGAACTATAGCTCATATTTGGTGTCTAGATGAGTAAAAAAAGAATTGTCACATGACTAAAGATAAAGTCTCACAAAGTAATGACAGAAACACAAAGAAAAAAAAGGAAATTCAGCATTTGGCACATAAAGGTGAATTACTGGAAACTTGACTGAGTTGTTAAATGACTGGAGATACATATGATCCCTCTAAGGTGGTTTTCATGTCAGGAACATCTGAAAATACAGCTAAAAAATGTCATTATTTCATTATCTTTTACCAGAACCCCATTCCAACTTTATATATTATAATGATAATTTTTTGGTCTTGGTGATTTGACAAGTGCCTTTCCTCTCATGGTTTGTAGCTTAACAAGTCTGCTTCCCTATTTAGATCAGAATCATTAGATAAGCGATGGTATTTCTAATCATTTGAGTCAATATTGTTGTATCAACATTTCAACATTAATTAAACAGTTAAAATACTGCTTTACAAAACCAATGAGAACAGAGTACTTTGAAGCTGCAGTTCACTACAGTTTCCAATCACTTCTACAGAGAGTAATAAAAATGTACAATCAATGAATTGGAATTTCATCAACAAGATTTAACCTCAGTCATTATCAGTAGCAATTGTTGCTGTATGAAAGACCATGTCCTGACCTCTCATTACGTCTTGGTTTCAAAGGCCTTTGCTGCACCAACACTTACTGGTCAGGGATTTGTTCTATCATCAGAGATCATTTTGTTTTTACCAGTGCTAAATTCCCAGTGAGCATGTATCTTCTCTTTGTCTCTGCCATTCAGAACAGTCTCCATTTCTTGTTAATTTATAAACTGTGCAATGAAATCAAATGAGACTCCCGTAGGGCCTTCTTTTTATTGTAAACATGCTAATGCTTAGTGAAAACACTGAGGTATTTCAGTTACCAAACCCAGCAGGAAAAATAATAGTTTCAGGGACATGGTGGCAAGTGAAATGTAGTAGCTGTTCAAAACTGTACCTTAAATACTTAATATATGCATATATTTTGGAAAAAATCTCTATTCAAGCAGTAACATATAGGTATATCATGATTGAAAACACCGTTAAACTTCTCCCTATGCAGTATTATTACTCGAGCAGATGAGCACAGTGTATATGGTTGAAATGTTCCCTATGTTGTGGGGGGCAGGGGGGAAGATACAATGGAAGCCACTTGGTTGAGATTTTGTTTCATCTTTCTTACTGAACAGGACAGTACATTGTTCCTACTGGCTGTTTCTTTTAGAAGCTCAAAAACAAAACAATGGGAGAAAAATTATACTTAAATGCTATCAAAAGCTAAGCCCCATTATCAGAAGAAATGATTGCTTCATTTATTCAATAAGGAACTACGATTTTATAAATGTTCTCCTAACTGAACAGAGTAACTGCTTCTTGCAATTTTTTTAAAGCTAAAAATCTGGATTAATTACACTGAGTACATAAATTCCAATAGAAGGCATTTCTGTTTCTAGATATGGGACATTGCTCTTTATTATTTTTATGATGTTGCAGAAGAACTGAGGTTATAATGTACATTAAAAGTGGAGGCCAAGCTTTCTTAAATAAATGGTTGGTTTTGCCCATGCCTTGCCTGGGCTGAATCAGTATCAGTCTATGTGTACCCAGTGTAAGTATACCAGATAGTGGCTACGTTTTTTCACGCTCCATGAAGTGGCAGCACATTTTTTTTAAAAGGAGAGCAATGTGGAAGCAAGACAATCACTCCACTGTGTGGAAGCTTAGACAAAGTGAGATGGATAGAACTGATAGACTATATTTAAAGTCGATAAAAAGTTAACAGCCTCTTCTCAATAATTATGTATCTATAAAAAAATAAATAAAGAGGATACAGGACCAAAACATAATGGCATTTATGTTAATGTGATGCTGAATACTCACAGGCTGTAGATGTCAGCAGAAGTGGGTCACATATAGCTTAGAAGCTTTATATTGTATATTTCTTTCAGCACGTCTGTTTAAAGAAGTTTTCTTTGTATGAAGTAAGGAAGTCACTTCTAGTATGGCATGACCTCTGTCCATGCTTTCTATATTTCACTGAGACTGCCCCTTTTCTTATTGAAATCTTAAGGGTTTAAAATTTCCTAGCTGTCATTGTATAATGCTTCTTGACTTAATTTTTCTAATAGTGGGCCAAATTTCCCAGTTCTTACTCTATTTTTAGTCAGCTCCTGTTCAGGCAAACTCCTTTCTCTTCAGTGGGAACTGACCTGTGAAAAACTGAAGGATTAATCCTGACTTCACCTTCACCAGTTGTGTGTTACAGAAATCATATAGATCTTTACTTGATATATACTCATATATGTTAAGACCCCCTTTGCTCATCTAATGTATAGGAGATAATGGGAGGAAGCATTGTAAGATAATGGAAAGAAAATATAAGGACCTATTGGACAACATGGAAACATTTCCCAAGAGTAACTGGAAACTTTTGTTTCCAGTTTATTCTGGCTGTTATGAAAAATCTGAAGTTATATCAGGCATTAAAATGACAAACGGGCTGATTTTTTGCCCATTGTTATATTATAAATATGGAGCACTGTTTGCTTGTCAAGCAGTTTCATAATTAGCAGCAGTGTATGTGGTATCAAGGCAAGAGATCATCAGATCAAGTTTCATGTTTATTCCGCAACCAGTGTCTTCCCTACTGCTAATGAAAGAGTCTCCTAGGGACTGGCATATCTGACGCTGGCAGCTATGCAGCATCCGTCTTTGAGCTTCAGTTCTGTCCCAGTCTGCATTCTGATTTTTGTTTTTTGATCACATCCCATATTTATAAATGTTGCTAGTTATTAAGTGTGCTTTCGATAAGGCAGCTCAAAGCGATAATCTTTACTAGAAGTTTTTGTCGCTGGTCTGTGTGTGTATATGTATGTATATGTATTGTGCATTCACATTCACTTCTCTACAGTTTGGCCCAACTTCAAGTTTTGTACAGTGAAGGCAGCTTGTCTCTGGGGGATGAAAGCCTTCAGGTTTCTCCTGGCTCACATTTTGCCTTTCATTTAGACTGTTTCTTCCCTAAACTGAAACACTTTGGTCCTGGAGAGTAAAATGTCTCTGGAAAAAGATATGCTTTAACGAACAAAAGATTTGCAAATAAAATAAAGATGGAAATGGCCATCCCCAAGAGAAGTCTTGCTTGAATTTGTTAAAGTATTCCCAGTAGAAATGTTAAGTCTTACCTTTTCCCTGTCTAGCAATAATAGTGTTGTTATGACTATTTCTGTGAAATGTGAACTAGCTGGTGGTACAGTACTAGTAACAAGATCACAGACTTTTGATATTGGAGTATTGGATCAGTTGGTATGTCGTGACATACATATTCATAACCTAGCAGGCCTTTTAGCCGATTTATGCATAAGGGACTGATAAGAAAAAAATTGATTTATGGTGATCTCAAAAACATGGTCTCCAAAGATGTATTCTGCAGCTTTGAGACCTACAGTTTAGGCTCTATTAATTTTACAGTGCTGTCTGGAATTATCCATCTGTTTAAAGGTTAACTGTCTTCATACTTTTGAAATGGGTATTTCTGTTTTGGTTCTTGCTTTGTTCATACCGTTGATTTCTAAAATATAAAATACAAAACCACACAAAGGGCTTTTAAGTCATCACCAACTTACAACATCCCAAACTTTTCAGAACAACTTTTTATACCACTATAGTTGCTTCTTAAAAAAATTCAGATAAACAAATGGTTACCAGAAAATGTGAACCGTACAAGGGAATGAACTTTGTGCGAGAAAACACTATTATTGTAACAGAAACACAACTGCCTATCCAGATTAACTAATACTATGAAACATGTAGCATTTCAATTAGTCAACATAGTCACTCACATCCTCTCAATGGCATCTCTAAGAAAAAGCTTGAAGTACCACACAGTGTGTCCTGTTTTTTTCCCCCTCTGTGTTGCACCATATTTGTGTACTGTAGTGGAGATTCAGAAATTATTCTTTGTTTACTTGTATTTATGGTTTGCTATCAATCTGAGGAATATTTATCAGGTTTATATTCATAAATACATGTCTATCTTTTTTCCTTTTGATTAAACAGAGTTTTTACTTTATAGGATGTGTGTGTCAGCAGTTTGGCTTTGCCTTTCTACTTTCTGGCCAACACAGCTAAGCAGGTGCTGGGTTGTGTTGTAATTTTTCTCCTCATGTAGAACAAAGAGGAAGTATGGAAGGAGTAATCCAAAGTGGGTGTCTTTGAGTCAAGGTGTCTCCAAAGATGGTAAAGCTGTGCATATGCTATCTTTTGCTCAGGACTGTGCCCATGGTTACAATCTCATCCACAGCATACAGTACTGTAGAACATGAACATACCCCTTGAACTCCAGGAGATCTACTTATATAACTAATGGTTGCACAGGTTGAGTACATTTTTAGAGGATGGTACCTTTCTGACAATATTTAGACAATTCTATTCAGTCTTTAGATGATAAACATACAGTTGATCACAGAGCTGGCCTTAGGGAAGCTGGCACCCTGGGTAAATTTATATTTTGGGGTTCATCCTCTCCCCCTTAAGGTTGCAGTGCTGGTGGAAGCAGAGGCAGGCAGGCAGGGGTGTGTGGTGCAGTCCGGTAGGGAGGTGCAGTGGCATGGTGCACCAGGCAGGTGGGAGGCCAGGCACCGCTGCTGCTACCCACACTGTCCGGTCCAGCTCCCCCTGAGCAGTGGCTGGAGGCCAGGGGTGGCCTGGGCTGATCTACACTCCTCCTGCCTGGGGCAGGGATTGGCTGGGGTGGGGTGGGACAAAGGGAGAGTGCTGCTGTGAGTGCAGGCTGCTTGCTTGTGCGCGCACGCGCGCGCGCGTGTGTGTGTGTGCGTGCGCACATGCGCCTCTCCCCTGATCATGGTGCCATGGGCAGTTGCCATGGCTAAGGATGATTCTGCTTGATCAGATAATTACATATCTACCCTTAACAATTATTCTGAAAACATTCTCCACTTGCTGGGCAATTGTTTTAATCTCTAACATGGAATCATTTTGAGAAATGAAATAAAATTTATTAAAAAATCCCAAGAACTAGAATGTGTGTTTGCTTTAACTGTACAGGTTTCTTTGTTTATATTTATATTGCAGCTTCTGGTCACCTATATTCTTTGAGCCCATTCATCAGATCAGTTGTCCACAAGAAATTAGTAATGATATTAAAAGAACACAGGCCACTCACTCATATAGTTAATACAATTACAAGCATTGTAACAATATTTCTGGAAAAAATAGTGTGCCTCCAGTAGATTCCAAGCTAATAAACACTGGTGAGTGTGTAATGCTTCTAACCTGTGTTTCATTGGTTGAGAGTGTGCTTTGAAATCTTGGTAGAAAATCAGAGTTTATTAAGTTAGGTCTTAATAAATTTGAAGGATTTTTCTGAGTTGCTTTTGGCCTCTCAATTACCCTAGCCACAGGCACAGTAGGGATTCTCAACTTTAACATGGGGTGCTTACAGAAGTTATATTTTTTGCAGGATAACCCCCCTGAAAGTGCTCTACAGCTGTGACATAACAAATATTCATAGCTGCAGAGCGCTTTCAAAATGACTGAAAGTGCTCTGCAGCTGAAGGCTTTCTAGGGCAGAGTGCCTTGGGCAACTTGTGTACAAGTTCCCTGTAAGGGTTTGTTTCGGGCAGTTCTGTCTGCATCCCATTTTGCAGGGCTGGGCTAGTGCTTGTTCAGGCAACATGATCACACTAGAAAGTGCGGTCAGGGGAATGGGTTATTCCCAGCCCCCAAACTATGCAGGCCCAGCCCAGCTACTTGATGTAGGGTCTTTGTGTGGGGAGCCGGCCCAGGCCCATGAGGCAGAGGGGCTCGGATCCCCCCCTGCCCATACCAGCTCCCAGTGCAAGCATGTAGATAGCAGCCCTGCATGGCTGCAGCACCAGCAGCTGGTGCAGGAGGGAGTGGGAATCTGAGCCCCTATGCCACACTGGCCCGGCCTGGCTACCCTTGGTGGGGTCTTGTGGGATAGGAAAGGGGAGCTGGCCGGGGCTTGGGCCCAGGAGGTGGAGGAGCTTGGATTTCCCCACCCCAACTCCTCGCACTGCTGTCAACACACTTCTGGCCTTGGCCAATACATGGAGGTGATAGTGCCCTCTGCCTCCTGGCCTCAGCCAGTGCATGGAATCTTTGAGCCCCTGCCATCACATGCTGAACATCTGTTAATTTTGATCTGTCTGTAACTTTAAGCGCTTTATGTAAAGCACAAAAGTTATAGCACAATTGGAAATACCTTTTGATTACTTGTGTAAGCATCCATGATTTTCCATGCCCAGTGCACAGAAGGCATTCAGGCATTTCCCTGTGCTGTTTGGATGGAGAAAGCTGAGGAGAACCATTTTTTTTACCCTCTTGCTGGATAATTTTCACTTATGATTCAGCAGAAGCAGAAGCATCTCTTGACTGCTGGGTGTTGAATAAATAATTCTGTTTTAGCATAATTCTATATGAAACCTATCTTTATAAGAAAGGAAAAATGGCCTTCATAGTTTTATTCCCTTTCAGTTTGAAAAACTCTATATAGAGCAGTCAACATCCAATGGTAGTTATATAAATGACTGTAAGAGTGGCACATATAAAAAGAAACAATTTTTTTAGGTGTAGTCTAAAAATGGCCATGAACAGAGAACTTCAGTTGTATAGACTGAGGAATGTTGAATAACCAAAGTTTGCATTGGGCATTCAAAGGTTTTAAATATTTAGTCAGTCTTATAGTGGGAGACGGTGTTAGATTAAAGTAATTCCTAAGTGAACTAAATGAAGACCTGGTATGGCCCATTAATTTCCAGTGAAATTTGTGCTCAGAGTCAGATCTTGAGCTTGTGAAAATGGTCATTTTTGCGAATGGAAAATTTTGATTTTTTCATCTAAAATTTGTAAAAAAATTTTTGCGCAACACTTAACTCATCAATACCTACATTAATGCACAGTAATTATGGCGCATTACATTTAGTAGCTGTATTAACAGGTACTAACTTAATGTGCCATAATTGGCACTACTGTGCAGTAGCGCTGGTGCATGTTTTTTATGTGACACTAATGTGCAGTAGACTAATTCTACTAAGCATTAGCACATTAGTATGGCTTTCACTGTGATGCACTAATGCACAGTAGAATTAGTCTACTGCACTTCTAGCATCTTGTGTAGATGTGCCCACTGAATTTTTAAAAAGTTTTAGCCATTAAAAAAAATTAGATAGTGACTGAAGTTTTTCTATTTGGGGTTTTCTTTCCCTTCATGATGGAAGTTGAAATATTTCACAAAAAGATTAAACCCCCAAGTTTTCTATCAAAAAGTGCGCATAAAAATGTTTCAACCAACCCTACTCAGCACTTCTGAAATAGAGCTGGTAAATTAAATGCAAGTGGGTAAACGTAGAAAAAGACTAAATAGTTTAAATAATTGTAGTTCTGCATTTAAATGGATTGTAATTTATAGTTTTACAGTAACTACTCCATCCAAACAAATGGCAAATGATTGTTTAAGCTGAGCAGTGGGAGATAGTACTTTCACCTGGTCCACACACTCCTACATGTCATTATTATTAATAAGTATTTATATTCTACTAGAGCCATGAGACTCCAGTCAGGAAAATGGCCCCATTGTGCTTAGCATTTTATTAATATAGAAAAGAGATGGTTTCTGCCCTGAAGGGCTCATGATCTAAAGAAATCAAGCTGAGTGTTCCTTCTCAGGATCATGTGGATGATGCTAATGGGCCACTAGAAGGTCTGCCAAAATAGCAAAGTCCTGACATGTTTCTTTGGCAATAGTAGGCCTTAGCACAGATAGGGGAAGAACAGAAATGACTTTCCTATTTGCTAAACAGTGTGCATTCTACCCAGGTTCAGCTGCTGTAGGTTGATATTACCAAGGGGCAGTATCCTTGAACAAACATAAAACGGCAGTCTACAAATTGTGGATCTCTTCTTATTCAGAATAGTTCCCACAAGTCCTTATTTTAATCAAATTTAACTTTATAGCTGGGATGGCCTATTGAGCTGCCAGAATTCTGCCATTTCCATGAAACTGTGATAAACCAGGGATTTTATTGCGAGAAAGAAGATTGAAGAACCTCAGCACCCATCGGCATCCTACAGCAGACATTAACAAAAGTGAAAATTAGATGAAATGCGCTTTCTCTCTTGGTGTTTTAGTAAGCATAGAGTATAAACTGACATGGAAATATAGTCACAAAGCAGGAATTGAGACAACTTACGGGGTAAATGAGAATCAGGTGGTCTATAATATTATGATGATAGTCAGGTACCCTTCAGAACTAAGCTGAATCACATATCAGATGTAACCGGAACCATTATAGGGCTTTAAATGCCAAGAAGGCTAACTTAAAATCAGGTTCTTCTCTTTACAGGCAATACATATAGAGTTGCTGGTGTGATGTAATATGATCACCGTTGCTCAAATCTAAATGAGGCGCAAGTGATTGAGAAGCTGTAGGAGGAGGTAATTATAAAAATCAAACTCCACAGCCATAAACAGAGGGGTTGTAATTATCAAGTTGTCATGGGATACATACAGATGCAAAACATGTGGCTGATCCTCTTTCCCCCCACCCCCCAAGCTTCGTTATTTTAAGTCTTTCTGTGCACATGGCATGAAAGGGATGGTAGGATATCATTGTTGCTTAACAAGTCCCCTTGATAAATGAAAAGCATAGACCCAAAGCAATAGGGAAGAATTGTAAAAGTGCTAATCTGACTCCTTTAGGAAGACTTTCATCTTCCTAGAAAGATGATTGAAGAAAGAGATAAGTGTTTTAGGAAAAAATCTTATCTGATGATTGATTCTAACAGAATTATACAACGTGGGTTTTTTTAGAAGAGTGTTCTGCTTTGTCATAGTCAGATGGTGGTCCATCAGCTAATGACTTTTTTAGACGTGGAGTGGGATCAGGGGAGCATGGCAAGTATAACAACCTCTTGAAGTTCTTACTGTTCTCTGCAGTCTGTGAAGCTTAGCCAAGGAGGACATTTATAGTTCATAAATGAAGGATTGAAGTGGTGATAGGAGGGACCAGTGCAGGTAGCAGCTAGCATTGAGTTTCTGTGACTGAGACCCATCAACTTGATACAGCCAGGGCATATAGAAGTCATTGGGCATTTACTTGAGCAGAAGAAAAGGGTGAAAGAGGCAGAAGAGATAAAGTGCTTGTTTGTATGGATACACGTAGCAGCTCAGGAAAGTCTCCATAAAACCCAGCACAGTGCTGAAGTAGTTGAGAAGTTTTGGGTTTACTATAAAATTCCACACAGAATAATGACATTTAGGTTGTCAGTAAAATGATTTTTTAGTAACCCGAATCTCCCATCCCAGGACACTAATATTTCCTGTTACCTTATGGAATTACATGAGAGAAATTTGGACCTTAAGTTGTGAATGGAAAGAAGTGGTTCCCCTGAAAGAGCAGAAACAAAAACAGAATTTGAAGGAATATGGGATAACACATTTTGATAAGAAAAAAACTTATGTTGTAATCAGCATTAGATGCTTACAGAATGAAATTAGGAACTGATGACTTTAGATACAAGGAAACTGTTAGTGACCATTATTACTGACATCTTCTTACTGGAAGAAGTTAACAGGAAAGTGGTCCTATATTTTTGAGTGTCTTTGAGAGTGCAAAACCTTCCTCCAGAAATATGCATAGAACTATCAGACCACCTCACATCTCTGATACGTAAAAAACTGAGGAAGATTTCAACAAATCTAGAATCATGCCCATAGGCTATGTGTAGAATTTGGAGACAAAAATACCAGTATAAATCCAAATTATGCAGTGAGTATGGTAGAGAAGATATTGAGACAGATAGACACTTTCTGCTCTGATATCAGGAAATAAAAGATAGAAATTTCTCAAAATATTCAATAATAAAAAAAATCTCCTATCACAGAGTGAGGAGGCAAAACTGCCATACCATGTGAAACAGGAGAGAAATGGTATGAGTCAATGCATCAGGCTGCCACTGGGTTGGAAATGAAGAGTAAGGATGCTGACCAGAGATAAAAACCCCAACAGACCATTAGTCTGGGTGAATTTTTCCTGCCTTGCAATACTCAAAGGGGTGTGTCTCATCTTTGTATTTTGGGAAGTCATGGCAATAAATCTCAGATAGTTCATTCAGTATTTGTACTTACTGGCATGACAGCTGTTGTAACCCAGTGTACTTATTGCAGAAGAATCTTCCTCCTACTTGTATCATTTGAACTTGAGGCCTCACACCATGTTTTCCAGTTCAAGGACATATAGACTACATCTATGCTGCCTCTGAGCCAGCCTAGGGAGCACTGTAGTGAAGCACAGAGTGCTTGCTGTGGGCATATTACATACCCTAAAATGCAAGACAGCATGGTAAAGTAAAGAGCATGTGCCACTAAATGCATTCTAGATAGAGGACTTCTGGCACACATCCAGTATTGCATAGCTTCTTTACATTTTTGGGCCATAATGTCTGTGGAGAGGCCTTCTTTGACTGCATATTTTTGACTGGTCAAAGATTATAGCAATTTAAGAAAAATACATTTTTTGTAGTTTTCTTGACAAAAATATAATTTTTAAAAATTGTTTTTGACATATAGCTCAAAGGAAACTGTGCTTTTTCTGTGCATTATTTGGACCAATTGGCATTTTAAAAATAATTTTTGATAGATATTTAACTGGTCATTTCACCAAACTTTATTTGACTGGTCAAATACCCAAACCTAGGAGAGGGCATGCCATGCTTCATTGTAGGTGGTGTATGGCCACGGCGAATATTCTGGCAAACATCAGTTAGGGAATAAATGAGACTGGGGACTATATAAGTCCTCAAAGTCAAATGCCTGGATGGACTTAAACCTTTTTCTGTGATTTTTTAAGATGTTTTATTTAGAAGGTACAAAAGGGTTTGTGAAAATAAGTTGGTTTTGGCCAAAGGCATATTAGAAAAAGAAATGAAAAACTGGAGGGAATTGACAAGACTTGAAATTAACTAGTTATTCTTGTCAGCAAACGGAATACCACCAATTGCACAGGAGACACTGGCCTGCTTGAGTTTCATCTGCCCCTCCTTTTCTATCCAAGAATGACTTTTTCCTGCAGGAGACTGGTACAGAACCTCTCCAACAATTCCCCACAACTCACTGGGCATGTTTTTTGTTAAATGCCAGGTAGTGAAATAAAAAAAGACAAGTGCACAGAGACTTTGTGTTACTGTGATTAATTTTCACATTCTTGCAACTCCTGATACTACTGGCTACATCCTGATGTGGAAGATTCAGCATTTAAATAGCCATTCACTGTTTACTCTTGATCAGAGAAAAAGGGGTATCTATCCCTCATGGATTGCTATCACTTCTGCTTTGTAATTATTTGTTTCTACTTGTATTGGTTTTTGTTATTTAGTGTTTAAAACTAGTTTAATTAATCACTTTTGTTGTTGTTCTGAAAATGTGACAGACACTCATGAGATAGATAATGGATTGATAAAGAACACTTGAGGGGGGCCCTGGAGTGCTCATCATTTGCTAGGTAGGGTATGTTAAACATAATACTGGTAAGATCAAGCCCTCCAGGACAAAAAATGAAAGAGGCATTTAATTGGAACACTTAGCAATCACAAAACCAAGACAGAGGTTAAATTGTTTTGAGCAAGAGAAATTAATACATTAAAGGTTACATTTCCAACTGTGAGGCTGCAGAGCCAGGCTCTTATGCAGTGTCAGAATTACATAAGGCTGAAGAAATGGCTCTGAAATGATTGTGGAATCATTAACAAAAGCCAAGGCAGAGTAAGACATTTCCCAGCAGGAGGGTGTGAAGAAGAATAAAGACATGGAGAGAGCTCATTAAGAATGAATTGCAGACCATAAACATTTGAAACCACTAAGTGTGGAGTTCTATCTGTTATCTAATGACTCAGAAATTATAAAACTAGCAATGACTTTCAGAAAAGGAGTTGACTTTGCAGGAGGTTGTTTGCCATTATAAAAAAGGTTGTTTTTTTTTTCTAGTTGGGGGGAAAAATAAAAATCCTTCATCTTTGTAAATCAGCACAATTTAAGCAACTTGGGCTATACCCCTGAGAGATTTTCTTCTGTATAATTACACATTGTCTCAGATCTAGTAACAAGGATGTTGAAATGGAAGAACTACACAGTGGATGAAGGAAGCGACAAGAGGTTCATTTCTTCCTGTCTGACTGCAAATGATTAACCTCTTCATCTTTGAAAAGATCTAGCAAGTGCTGAGATAGCTCTAATTAGTGGGAATACCTGAAATGGATGTTTGCTTCACACTGATTAAGGTCTAGACCAATTTTTACCTGACAAATATATGATGGTCAAAGAACCTAGCCCCAAAAAGGTACTGACCAAACTGCACCTATTTGTTAATAACCATCAGTGGACCTGGAGTTATACAGAGCACAGGGAGGGGCACATTCCCCAGTCCTAGTTTACATTCAAAATTAGGGGGGGTATCTGGACGTGTGCATTTACTGCAGGTAAAGGTACAGGTGCGCATCTACACATGCGTGCCCATACTGCACAGTAAATATGGTGACTTGCACTGGCTTGAGTGTAAATTTGATACCTGCATCATGCAGGTATCAAATTTATGCCTGCTTAGTTACTGTGCTGTAACACATGTGTGGACTCCTTACTGCTCAGTAACAGTGTGTGTGGACTTACTTGGAACTAACTTTAGTCCCAAGTCAATCCACACACAGAGTTAATGCACTTGAACACCTGCACATGTAGATGCTGGCCTATTTCCACTGTGCAGTAAATTTAAGCTGGTGTAAATGCACATGTAGACACACCCAGGCAGTATGTATCATGTAACAACATTTGACAGACTAATCCCAAACTGGAATGTGTTTTACTATTGCTAATTGAATTGGTGTTGAAAATACAAGCAGTATGCTTAAGGAAGGATTTTGAATGGAAAAGAGGAGGCCAAGGGGTAAAAAAAGAAAGGGAAAGAGTTCCCAGTTTAAGGAATGGTCTGGTAGTGTTCACAGAAGTGTGTGATGGAAAAGGTGTGTTCAGGCTCACTGGCTATGACAAGCAAATGGGAAAAAATAATTTTGGGCCAAACTAATATCCTTTGTTTGTTTGTTTGTTTGTTTTTTGCTAAAATGGAAAGCCAGGGGAAAAAAGACGGAACAAAACATTTCAATTCTTAGAGGTTTTTATTTTTTACCCTTTTAAATGTTTGGGTTAGTTTGAAAATAGAAAGTAATTTTAAGTTTCAAAAAATTAAAGTGTTTCAGATAAAAATATTAAAATGAAACAGTATCACTTCCAAATATCCAGGTTTTATTTTTTTTCTGGCTTGGACAATTCTAATACCAATTCAAAAACTATTCTAATCTACTCAAATCTGCATTTAAAAAAATGTTCAATCAAAAAATGTTCTGCACATCAATTAGGTAAATCATCATGGATGGAGGGTTAGGAGGGGATGAGTGATTTAACAGACAAAAAAGCCAAGCATATGAATGGGGCAGAATTGAAGTCTCAGCCATGAGGGTGAGAAGAAGAAGAAGAGGGGAGATTATAGATCCACAGTAGGTCTGTTGTTATTAAGTAAGAGTCTACTCTTTGGTTTAAGAGTCTCTGGGAATGTTGACAGGTACATTTATGTTGGCTTATGCCTGATGACTGAAAAAAGGCCAACGTGGTCCCCATTTTCAAAAAAGGGAGGAAAGAGGACCCAAGAAACTATAGGCCCATTAGTCTTACCTCGGTCCTAGGGAAGCTCTTTGAGAAAATTATCTAGGAGCACTTTTGTGAGGGGCCAGCAGGGGAGTTTATGCTAAAGGGCAATCGACACGGGTTCATTAGAGGCAGGTCCTATCAGACCAACCTGGTGGCCTTCTATAACAAGGTCACAAAAGCCTTGGACACAGGAATCACAGTGGATGTAGTTTTCCTGGACTTTAGGAAGGCCTTTGACACTATCTCTCACCCTATCCTCATTAAAAAAATTAGGAGTCTGTGGTGTTGACGCTTATACAGTCAGATGGGTCACAAATTGGCTGGAGGGCTGCACCCAGACAGTGGTGCTGGATGGGTCATTTTTGACCTGGAGAGATATGGGCAGTGGGGTTCCCCAGGGCTTGGTCCTTGGGCCTGTACTGTTCAATAGCTCCATCGGTGATTTGGATGAGGGGGTGAAAAGCACCTTGTTCAAGTTCTCAGATGACACTAAGATGTGGGAAGAAGTGAGCACACTAGAAGAGAGGGCAGGCTACAACTAGATCTCGACACGTTACAGAGGTGGGTGGATGAGAATAGGATGGGTTTCAATACGGACAAATGCAAGGTGTTGCACCTGGGGAGGAAGAACCAGCAGCATACCTACAGGCTGAGGAACTCCCTTCTCATCAGCACAGAGGCAGAGAAAGATCTTGGAATCACTATTGATTCCAAGATGAACATGGGCTGCCAATGTGGGGACGCGGTCAAGAAGGCTAACCGCACATTGTCATGCATCCATAGATGCATCACGAGCAGGTCAAAGGACGTGATCCTACCTCTCTATGTGGCATTGGTCAGGCCGCAGTTGGAGTATTGTGTCCAGTTCTGGGTGCCGCACTTCAGGAGGGATGTGGGCAGCATCGAGAGGGTCCAGAAGAGGGCCACTCACATGATTAGGGGGCAGCAGGGCAGGCCCTATGAGGAAAGGCTATGGGACCTGAACCTGTTCAGCCTCCACAAAAGAAGGCTGAGAGGGGATCTGGTGGCCACCTATAAACTTGCCAAGGGGGACCAGCAGGTAATGGGAGAGTCCCTGTTCCCCCAAGCACTACCAGGGGTAACAAGGAACAGCGGCCATAAGTTGACTGAGAGTAGATTCAGGCTAGATATCAGGAGGCACTACTTCACTATCAGGGCGGCTAGGAGCTGGAACCAACTTCCAAGGGAAGTGGTGCTTGCCCCTACCCTGGGGGTCTTCAAAAGGAGGCTAGACAGCCACCTAGCTGTGCTCATTTGACCCCAGCATCCTTTCCTGCCCATGGCAGGGGCTCAGACTAGATGGTCTGCTTAGGTCCCTTCCAACCCTACCATCTATGAAACTATGAAACTATATTTACTGCACAGTAACAGTAAGCAGGAATAGGCTGGCATCTACACATGCAGGCATTAAAGTATATTAATACTGTGTGGACTGACTTGGGACTAGGTTACACACAGTGTTACTGAGCAGTAAGGAGTCTACATGTGTGTTACTGCACAGTAACTAATCAGGTGTAAATTTGATACCTGCATGATGCGGGTATCAAATTTAGGCTCAAGTCAGTGCAAATTACCATATTTACTGCACAGTACAGGCGTGCACATGTCAACACATGCCCATATTGTGCTGTAATTTCAGTTACTGCACAATAAATGCACGTGTGTACATGCACCCTCTGCTCCTTCCTTTTCTTCCAAACTTCCTGCTGTCCTAGCACCAGATACTCTGTATTCAAAGATGGCACCAGGTGTGAAGTGTGGATATAGAAGAGTATCTCACTGATGTCACTTAAATCTGTAGAATAATTCTAAAAATATATATATTTCTTTACAATGTTGCCTCCTTTTTGAATCAAGGAAGTATAAACCAGCTTGGTTAAAACTCTGCTTCTAGGGAAGGCAGAGTGATCCAATGGGCACATCTACACAAGATGCATTACTGCGCATTAGCTTAATTTATTGCACAGTATGGGCATGCGTCTACATGCATGTGCCCTAACTGCATAGGAAAAATGGCTAATCATGACTAAATTTGATACCTGCAAATGCAGGTATCTTACTAGTTAATGTGCAGTAATGCACGTGTAGACATAACCCAGCACTAACTTTAGAGCCAGGTCTGCCCAACCATTGGGGGTTGGCGTGACTCCTGGCTGGCCATCTCTCCTCCTCCAGGGCTGGGCAGCTCTCTGGCAACCCCTAGCTGCAGGGTATAAAAGTCTCCAGCCATTTTGAGCCTTGGAGCACACTGCACAGAAGCCTGATGGAGCCTGTGCACTCCCTAGGACCAGTACAGACCTTGTGTGCCCCCTTGGACAGGCCACAGGCTGCCTCTGCTTGGTCTGTTCTTTTTCCAGAGCTGCTGCTTGGCCACAGGTGAGTGTTGCAAAGGGATGCAGCTTGCTGCAACCCTTACCCAGTGCTGATATCCTCTCAGGGATACCTGCTCCCTGCTGCTGCTCACCCCCAGCTGTCTCCTGTCCTTGCAGGCCCTGTGGTGAAGTGTCTCTACAATGTGGCTTTCACTCCCTGGCCAGTTACCAGCTATGCAGGGCTGGCATCACAGGGACAGTTGTGTGAGGGCCCAGAGAGCTGGCATGGGACATCATATCAGCAACTTCCTCCCCATCAAGTTCTGGCCCTGCCTACTTGTGCATGCCCATACTGACCACTCGGGTCCCTGACTGGACCCAGGAGGAAGTTGGCAACCTTGTGGTGCTCTGGGACAGTGCTGACTTGCAGAGGCAGTTTGCACAGGGTGGGCACTCAAACATCCACATTTGAGGCCCTGTGAGATGCAGGAGTGACAGCACTCTCAGTTGCCATGGCAGTGCTGCATTAAAGTCAAGGCCTTTTGGGCACAGTGGATGGCCAGGACCAACTATGATCATTGGTCTGGTCATGCCTGCAAGACCATAGTTTTTCTGTGGGAGCTAACTTGGATTTTGGTGCCATGGGACTCAGGTGGCACCCCGGCGACTCTCACCAGCAAGGGCAAGCCTGCTTGAGCCCCTGCCCTGCCCTGACCCCTCTGGTGACATGTCATCAGATGCGGGGACTTCAGCACCCTTCCCTGCTCTCCTCCCAGGCTGCTGCATCCACTGGCAGCTCAGGAAATCCTGGCCTGCAGCTTCCTCACCATTGGTGAACTCCAGGCCCCACCATGAGGAGTTGCCACCAACATCACTGCCAGCCAACAGCTGTGCCATCTTCTCCCTGGAGGGGGGCCCTGGCCAGGTGCCAGTCCACTGTATGTCATGGACTGCAGACACTGGGTGCAGCTCATTACCCTTGTCAACAGGGAGCCCAACGCTGAGCCACCAGCCTCACCAGCCCCAGTCACACGGTAAGTCCTACACTGAGAAAAGGGCCAATCATGCCCCTGGCCCCAGGTCTGGCTCCTATCCCTGCTCCCTGCCAGGCCAGTCTGCACTTCCCTCGCCCCAGGTTTTCCTCTCCACCTCCCCACAGCAGACAGGCAGGACACAGTTCAAAATGTTATTGAACAGCTCATGTCCTTGCAGCTCACATGTCAAGGAAGGTATCAATGCCAGCAGTTATATCCTTGGCAGCAGGGGGCAGGGATGTGTAGCACTGTCACAGGTAGCCCTCCAGGTGGTGGCAGAGGTTGTGGTGAAGCCCAGGCTTTCCTCCTGTGCTATCATAGCTCAGGGTCCCAAACCAGGACTGCAGGTATGCCCTGGGTACCAGCAGAACCAACAGCGGCAGGGCATAGTGGGTCAGGCACCCCTCTGTCTGCACAAGCAGCTCATTGTGCACCCAGGGCACAAGCAGCAGGGACATGCTCAAGGCACAGTGGTGGCATGGGGGGGAGGCTGGCCCTGGGGCATCTTTCCAGAGAGGCCCCCAGCAGGGAGGGAGGGGGTGCAGCCAACCCTTCACCCCAGCTGTCCAGGAGCACTGTGCATGCTGACCTTGGGCACCATGGGCTGGATGGCCTGCAGGGGAAGAGTTTGGGGAATGGGGTCTGGAGCCATGGCAACTGTCTGGCCTGCAGCCTGGCCTGTCCTACCCTGGGAAGGGGGACGGTAAGGAAGGCTGCCTATGGTCAGCACCCAGCAGCCCGCTGGCCCCAGGGGAACAAACAGGGACAGGGGGCTTGGCCATCCTCACTGATTTACCATTGTCCCTGAGCACCTGTGCTAACCCCCAATCTGAGGCCAGGAAGCGCATGGTCCCTGGTACAGAGCATCTTATCTCTGAAATGTTGCAAACTGTCACACAATCTCTTGCCTCTACAGGGTCAACATCTGGATGCAGAGGAGAGCCCACCAGCCCCAGTGGAGATGTGAGCACTAGGTAACCACCACCCACCTCTGGAGCAGTCTGGATGTGGTGGTGCCAGAAGAGTGGGAGGCGTGGGAGCAGGCCTGGTGGGTGGAAGATGTCACCCAGGAGGAGGCACAGGACCAGGTGCAGTGGGATCACTGGGCATGAATGGAGGCCCTGGAACAGGAGCATTTACAGCTGCTCCAGCAACAGGAGGATGCTTACCTCTGGGCCCTGGGCACCCTCCTGGGCCTAGTGGCTGAATCCATGCCCCCCTCTGCAAGCCGCCAGCTATGGCCTCACAGGGCTCCTGTGTCCTGATCACTGCTGCACAGCAGGCTCCTGCCTGGGTTTGGGAGGAGGTTGTGTGGTGCCTCCTTCCTGCCAGACCCCCTGGCCTGGCCCCCACCCTGAATCTGCTGCCACCTGCCTGGCCACAGCCTCACTACTGTCCCTTGCACCATGTGCCCAAGGACCCAGCCATGCCTCCCAGGGATGCTGGGTCTGTACTGGAGCAGCCAGATGGAGAGCTGCTCATGCTCCGAGAGCACTATGCAAGGTGGCCACAGCAAGAGGCTGCTGCCCTCTGGGGTCACTGCAATCCCTGGACCCATGGGGGATTGGCCCGAGTCTGGGTTGCTGGGCATCTGCCCCTGGGCTCTGCCCTATAGCTCTCCCCTCTAGTGGCATCCCACTCTGGGCTCGTAAACCAGAGAGATTTTAAATAGTTTTCAGATTGTAAGTGAGTTTTTTATTGTTGGTGGGTAGGGAGCATGGTGGAAGGGCTCTGTTGGTTGAGGGGGGAGAAGGGGGTGTTTTTTGTTAAGGAAATAAAGCTTTTTGTTTCAATCGTGTGCCTGGCCTGAGAGTGGTGTTGAGGGTGGGTAGGGGGTAGTGGGTGCGGGCAGGTGGGCCAGAGTAGGGCATGCAGAAGGAGGGGTCAGTCAGGGCCTCCTGCAGCTGGTGCCCTGGCTTCTGCTGGTGGGTGCATGGCTGTCCTGGGGCCTGGGCGGGGGGGGAGGTGGGATGTGTTGCCTGCAGGGGCCTGCAGGGCCAGTACCATAGCCAACAGGAGTGCAGGGTGCTGGTCATCACTGGCAGGGGCAGGGCTGGAGCATTGGTCATCATTAGCATTGGTAGTTGCGGGCAGGGGCAGGGGCAGTGGCAGGGTCTGGAGCAGCCATGGCATGGGGAGGCAGGGTGGGCAACGAGGGAGCTGCAGAGTGCTGTCCCTGTGCAAGGCACATGGCTTCTGGGCAAGGAAGGGGCTGACCAGGGATCAGAGGGCGCAGCTGTGTTTCCAAGATGGCTGCCAACTGTTGGCAGCTGGCTGTGGCTGCAGCATGGCTGCAAAGTGTGGACAGCCATGTGGCCAGAGGCTGGAGTTCCCCTGCAATGGCCACAGGGGCAAATGGCAGGGTTGGAGGGACCTGACACTAAATTTACTGCCAAGTCTTTGCATATGTAGACACCTGCTAAAAATTGATTACTGTGCATTACCTTAATATGCAGTAAATTTAGTTGCACTTAAATGTACGTGTAGACGTGCCCAATGACTAGGGAACTCAACTGGACTGTGGTTCAGGAGACTTAAGGTTTTATTTTTAGTTCTGCCACTGACTTCTGTGCTACCTGTACCAAACCTTTTCAATGATCTATTCCTCAGATTCCCCATTTGAATAATGTGAAAATGATATTTACTTAAACTGATTAGAATGTGGGATTGGAATTCTGTTTACCAAGCCTTTCATGGTTGAAATTCAAAACTGTGATGAAAATATAAACAAAGAGAAAACTTTATAACAATCCTAATACTTGACAAGCTTCACTATAGGGCTTACCTATGGGAACAACAACAACTTCAGAATAGTATTTAAAATCATTTTTAGTTTCCAGGTGCATTAAAAAGTTTCTGAGATTTAGTTTGTAAAGTATTTGTATTAAAACAAGTATATATGTGTGTGGACGTGTATGTGTCCAAATGAAATTCTAAGTGTTTTTATCTTTCTTCCCATTGCAGCCAACTGCATCTCTAAATTGGCGCCAAAATCCTCATGTATAGTCCATACGAACATAGCTAAAGGATGCCATTCTGACTGAATGGGCCCAACGCATAAAACTAGTCTCCTATTTGTGCCTGAGTACAGGTTGAATCTTGCAGGTTGAATGAACTAAAGGTACAAATGACAGCAGCTAGATGTCTAATTAGCAGATTGTACCCCTAATAGCTGGGATCACTCATTTGTTCCCACATCTATTGGAGTTTAATTTTGAATCCACAATTATGTGTAGGTGCAAAACAAAATTTAATTGCTATATTTCCAATTAACACCAGTTTTGGGGATTTAGCGGCTAAAGACTGTTTCTCTCTTGCAGTCCTGGAGCCATCTCATTGAACTGTCTCTGAACAGTTTTTTGCTCCCAATATTTGGTTCCTTAAGTAACTATCAGTTCTTCCAGTGTTGTTATAGAGACTACCCCAATTGTATCAAAAGAAAAACAGTCATAGTGGAAAAATTATATTGGGCTAATTATATTGGGCTTCATAATCTGGCAAATACCATGAGCCAATTTTGTCCTGCTATTAAGTGCATTTCCCATTGGCTCTAATGGAAGTTGCTGTCTAAATTTGTAAGTTACTGGAATAGTTTCAAATATGTTGAGGGTTTTGTGTGGACACTCAAGGCTTCTGTTCATACCCAGATTTTCCTTAAGCATCAACAAACCTTATGGTATTATACAGATACTTACACACTGGACATATTTAAGGTCCAATAACTAAGTTCAACTTGTCGTTCAGATGTTTCCTCTGTAGAGGAGAGATTGTTCATGAACAGATGAGGGAAAGGCATTTGAATTGAAAGAAAGGAGAATCTAGTGACTATGATTTAAAAAAAAAAAATAACCAGAATTGAACAGTTACTGCATGCAGCCCCTAATGATGACTGAATGCAAAATATCACTCAGGAGCCCATCAGGTGTTTCCCCACTGCTGTTGTTTCAATATCTTTAAATACTGCAGCAATAGGGTTTATGGTGATGCAGATTTGCTGCAGAGTGTGCAGCATGCTGCAGTAACAGAGCTATTTCCAATGGCCTTCACTGCAATATCATGGACTGTATGTACTTAGCTGAAATCAATGGGACATGTAAATGAGTAGAGGCAGAATCCTTTCTACTTCTATGAACAAAGCATCTGTGCTATCCTAAGCAAATAAAAGGATCAGCTCTTGCAGAATACACAGAGCACTGTGACCGCACTGTACCATGAGGGAACTGTTGTGAAGTGGAATATGTGTTATTTCCTAGTGGTTTGGGCAATGTAAAAGTAACTCAGCTCCGAGCAAGTGAGAGCGTTGCAAGTTCCTAGCAGGGAATATTAGGTAAGGTCACAAAATGCAGATTTGAGGGAAACCTCTGTAATTGGAAAGCAACATCTTTAATGGGATGAAAAAAAAAAGAAGTGTTGCAAGGCAACCATTAAATAAACAAATTATGTGTCAAGGCCAAATGATTCATTGCCCTATAGAAATGTACAGAATAGCCAAACTGGAAGAAAAAAAGGACAAAAACATATTTCAAAGACAATGCAAAACCAGTCCCTGAAAGGAAACACAGATTCTGAGAAATTCTCCCCTTGCAATAAATGTTCTCCTAACCCCCATCCCCACACCACTGACAAAACAAAATTAGAATAATAAAATAAAACAAAAATGGGGACTTAAGAAGGGGGAGGGGGAAGAAATGCACAAGATAAAGAAAAAATACATAGTGTAATATTTCATCTGCTGATATACCACAGTGCAACATAAACTAATCCTCATTCATAAGGGAATATTCTCTCAGAATTTACTTGTATCTTTTGTACTTCTTCTTGAGTGGTTGGATTCCAGGTCTCCTGGAAGACCTGGAAAATTTTAAAATGGAAACACAGGTAAGAATTAAGCCTACCAATTCACTGCAGTGGCCCCAGTCCATCTCTTCCCCTACAAAATCCCACAACTTTTGCATTGCAAACTTTTGTGCATGTACATAATAAAATAAATATGTTTAATGTATTCTTGCAGCTAGGGATCATACAGATGTACTTATATACATTCACATGCAGTACCCATTGCTTAGTTAAGTACAAGGGAATAAAGATTTTCTTTGAAGACCAAGAGTCAGACCTAAGGTAACAAAAGTAAAGCATAATTTACCCTGTAGTTAAAAACCAAAGGAGTCTTTTTACTAGAGGCTGCTGGATCTATTCATGCCATTCCAGAAGAATATAAAAGAGACGCTTTGGGATTTTGAAGTAAAAATTCACAACAGTATGTCTTTACTTTTTTTTCCCCTTCAACCAAGACATCTTTTGCTGGAGTCCTTTATCTAGAGCTTTGTATACATATTTTTAATCCTATACAAAAATGATAGGATGTCAAGAAGGATCTATAATAACACCATTTTTTTATTTCACTTCAAAGACTTGGCAATTTCTGATCCATGTGACATTCACACTCCTTCAGGGTCAAACAACATCTTGCAGCCTTCATAAAATGATTAAATATTTTAAACAGCTCCTGCTTATACCTCCATCGCCCCTCGAGACTGATACTGTTATCGTTTTTGTCAAAGCCAGTTTCCATCCGCATTTGTCATTCCTGCTTGCATTTATGAGTTATCAATCGCCACGTCAAAATGCAAAATAACTGATGTTCTTTGGGCGGTATTGGATGGTCTATCTGGGGCTTTTAATCAATGCTGATTTTTATTTTCCATACCCATACATAAATCTTTACCATTCTGGGCCACATATAATGCGTTTGTACAAAACGCAGTGACAGAAGCAGTAGTTATATTATCAAACATTATACCTCGGGGCTAACTGAGTATCAAGGGCTTTCAAAAGGGAACATTGGGAATTACTGTGCAGGAGAGATGACTGCAGTAGAGAATATAAGGGATTGGTTGTTGCCATTTATAAATCAACATCATGCAGGCTAATCCTTCTCACTTAAATGCAGTCCAAATACTTTTCCTGATACTCTGAAACTCAGTCCTATCTGTTTTTTTTAAAGCTTGCATAATGCACACAAACAATGGTTATATGCATTTTCTTATTTCTTGAACTTTTCCCTAGGGATATGTATAGAAGCGCTGGTGCTGGGTTTTTTCCCTCCAAGGCGTACAAGCCAGTAAATATCCTCTTTTTAATCATACCTGAATTATTAGTGCTCCCCCCAACCCACCTTTTGCCTGAGCTGGTATAATATAAAGGAATATAATTCATTCATTAAAAAGGTATCTGCCTCATTTATTCAATGAAGACTAAAAACAGCTAAAGATATGGTTTGTAACCTGTGTCTAAGGGTCCAGAGCTTGTCTGATCTATTGAGCATTCCAGTGGTACTTTGGTGTCTAAGCGTGATCCTTTGGCATGTCTACTTCTGTCCTTTTTACACCTAAGGCTAAGTCACAACAAAGTGTCCAGTAGGAGAAGGGCCCATTTACCTTTTGTGTTAATGATTTTAGCAGAGCGAAAACTTAGGGCATGTCTATACTGCTTCCACAGCACTCCTACTCATGCTCTCCCTGGGCATTTATACACATGCTCCAGCAGTGGTGGTGGTGGGGTGCTTTATTTTAGTTTAATTTAATTTAACCTGGACAAAATGAACTATTCCAAACAGGAGATTTTACCACAACTTCAGGTCGGTCTCCTGTGAAATATGAGTTTTCATTTCTATCTAGGAGAACTTTTACAATCTCTGCTCTCTGATATGCCTGATGAAAGGTGAGTGTGCCTGAAAGCTTGCAAATAAATGAAATAATTCATTTGCAAATAACTAGTTGGTCTAACACAAGATATCACCTCCTCCATGAGTTTTGATTCCTTCTGGCTCTTTCTTATCACACCGTTGTTTGAATGTGTGGCCAGATGTTCCCCATTAGCTGATGGGGCTCCCACCCACCGGGGTGCACCATGCACTATCACTGCTGTGAGTCTTGTGAGCCACAGCAACATGGGGGGCACTCCCACAACTTTTAGCCTCATCAGCTGTGGGATCTTGCTACTTGCTGGTGCAGGAGGGGCCTTGGATTGTAATCCTGGGCTCCCCTGGCATCAGCAGTAGGTCATGATTGGATCTGATTGTGTGGATCGTGTATCAGAACCTATTGCCTGAACATCTAGAAGGGCCCTAATACTCATATGGCATCAAAGTGATGGATCCTAAAACAAAAAACAAAACAAAAAGATGAAGCCAATGCTAGCACTGACACCTAAAGTGTGAGCACTCATTATGTACACATACCTGAGCTACCTTTACCTAAGCTACCTTGGGTACCAATAGCAGTAGAACCATGGTAACATGGGCTTCAGTATGGGTTGCAAAACCCACCAGGAACAATACACAGGCAAGTGTGCACTAGCCAAAAATTGGCACTCTTACTGGCACTGAAGATAGCCTGATATATCTGTATAAGCCACAGTCACACCTCTGGATTTCTGTGTTGATAACCTTGGTTAGAGCTTAGCAGAGAAAGAAGATGTGTATTTGTGTATTTGTTGGCGGGGTGGTAGGGTTGAATTTATTTTTAAAGATGGAAAATTATAGTGCTTGTGATATTCTTCTTTCCAGCTTTCAATGCTGAGATGGCTAGACTGAAATCTAGATAAGATCTCAGAGATAATAGGCTATTAATGGCAAATAGTGTCTTTACCTTCTCTCATGTTGCTAAGCTTTCTGCCACATGACCAAAACCTTTTATCAAATTTTCAGTAAAACATTTTCTGAATAATCCACTTTTATTTTGCTGTTTCTTTTGTTGTTTGCCCTTTTCCACAGACTAAATAAAACCATTTTTATAAACCTCTTTCCCAGAACTGCTTAAAAAAATTCACTTCAAGTGCTTCTTGAAGGAAGGTTACCAAAATTCTCCCTATTACAAGTAGATCTTGTTTTACTCCTCATTAGCCAGGACAAACAGGAGAGTCTTTGAATTATACCCTTACTACCTCAGGGGTCACCTTATTTTATGTTTGTGACAAACCACAGTGTTTGCAGTACTGTGGTGTAACCTTGAACATGTATTCTAGTTTTCTGTCAAGGGCACAATGGCTTGTCTAATGTAGGTGTTGGGTTAAGGTGACTGAAAGAAAAGTTTCTGACTTTGTCCTGTACATGATCATAGCACAAAACAGAGGCATAAAAACAAGAAGAAACCCAAAGATATTCTTAGGCACCATTGAATATTTAAGAAAAATGGGAAATTAGTAACTGCCTACAAAGTATTCTAATTACATTTCTTTATGGGCACTATTGCAAGCTAATTGGCCTTCCCTTCCTTTAAGCACTTTGCCTTCAGGATATATAATTCACAGCAATCAATCAGCTATCTCATAGGATAGTTGTAGTAGCAGCTGCAGTGTAGGACTTCCAATGGTACTGGGTATCACTTAATTAGTACTCCGGGAGGGGTAGATGAAATGGTGAAATGAAAAGGTTGTGACCAGTGAAAACTTGTATTTACCAAGTGCTTTTTATTCATAAAAATGCCTCAAAGTGTTTTGCAGGAGCAATTGAATAAAAGTAAACAAAAGCATTCTCTGAGAGATGGCTACTAATGATTACTACTACATCTTAAACAAAAATGAACTCTCCTATTTAGGTGTCTTAATTAACAGGAAAGGTTATTTTTTCTGTAAACGTTAAAAAGGCTTTTTACTGGCCTCAGTGCTACAGTTCTTACTAACACAAACTTTCTCCAAAAACAGTTTGGAGTCAAATGTAACCTCATCCAGTCAAAATGTAATCCCGTGTTCTGCAAAATACTTAAGCATATGCCTAAATATGACCACATATTTATGCCCATCACAGTTCAGCAACACACGTGAACCTCAAGACACTTATGCATGTACCTAACCCCATGTGAGAGAAATCCTATTGACTTCATTATGGTTATTCATGTGTATAAAGTTAAGTGCATGCTTAAATGCTTTGCTGAATGAGGGTCTCGGTGTGAACTTGTCTGAATGCTTTATGTGCTACCTGCTGGGTAACAATATGAAATGACTATGCTTATCAAACAAAACCAGCTCTTATTTACAGAGATGCAACTGGCATTTTAGCCATGTGGACGTAGACTGACTTTCTGGTACCTCCTTCTACCTCCTCTGTGTTGCGGTCTGGGTTCCTCCCTCCAAATCCCATACAAGTTACTACACATAGATAAGCTTCATTTTAATAATCGTATTTGGATTTAAATGAGTGGATGCCCTATTTTAGTACAAACTTGATTGGATTGAATTATGAGGTTTTATTATAGTGCTCATAGCTGGTCAGAGTTGTTGGTGTGAGTGGGCTAGCAATAGGATAAATACAAAAACTTGCCCTTTGCATTGCATATTTTTTAATGTGTAACCTGCCCAGCAAATCCTGTCTTGATACCAATGACTGGACAAGTTTAGAGCCAGATTTTGACAATTTTATGCATTTTGAGTTGCATTCTCATTGAAATCAGTAGTACTCCTCGTGTAGTGAATTGCTATTATATATGAATAGTGGATAGTGCAATTAAGTGGCTCTTGAAGAACTGGATGAACTTGTTGCTCTGGGCCAAAAATGAGTTCCTGCACAGCCCCTGTCGACAAGGAAGTATTAATGTTCCTCTCATGGGAGACCTCTGTGATATCATGATTGTAGCCCATGCATGCCATTTAGTTTGGGTTCCTGTGGGAAGTTTGGTCTTGTATGCTTGGATTACAGGTATCAAGTTTCTCACAAATGAAATTAAATGTTCTAAATTGTCTTGTAAACAACACAGGATCAGCAGAGTTTTTGATCATGTGCAGTTTGCAGTGTGCTTAATCAGGTTATTATGCCCCTTTTATAGGTGTCTTCAGTGAGCTGAGCTCCTTGACACCTGGAATATGACTACCTGCAGTTTGTTTTCTGACTCCTTTCAGCTGCTTCCCACCTGCAGATGAATTCCAGATAAATTTGCTTTGCTATAATTTTCCAAATTTGTTGCCCTCAAGGAAGACAATAATTTTAACACAGAATTGGTGTTGAACTGAAAAAGTTAAAAAAATATCCCAGATCCTCTTCTCTTTCTCTTCTTGATCACTTTACCTATTTCACTCCAAAAACTTTTAGGGGAAAGTTATCAAAGTGGACTAAACCCAACCTTTACAAACTGAGTCCATGATTTTGCATGGGTAGGCTTTTCATTTTTCCATATCTGGCTTCTAGAACATTTATTGTTAATAACTGAGCAGTTAAGCATCAAGGTTCCATTAATTAAGCAATCAACTGTATGTGTGCAAATGGGAGGTTTTGCCCATCCTAAACTGTATGTAAAAATGTATCTAAAACTGTATCTAAAATAAGTTTGCCTTAATCCTATAAACACAGGCTTCCAGCCAGGAGAGGAAAAAATGCCACCAAGCCTAATTTAGTCTTCAAACATATTCTGAGCTGCATCATGTTTGATATTTCCATCATAACCATTCTTAAAAGCAGAAAGGCTATGACTACTAGCAAAGCTTTTCATAAGGAACTGGGATTTTAGAAGAATATGCATTGCTCAAACTGCTGACTTGAATAGTAATAAATATACTCTACCTTTTAAGCATTCAAGACAGCAGAAATTTGTAAGCAGAATGGGTGAGCAGTGTACCAGCTTCGGCTGAGGTAAGAAATGTTATTGTTATATTATGAACAATTTGCAATTTAGCTAAACTGTATGTGGATGTTCACACAAAAGGGCAAAGTCTTCTATTTATCAGAAATGCTTCCATCTCAGGTCATTAACCACTGGTTACATATGTCCATATATCAATAATTGATTTGAGTGGCTGTTCTTGACACAGAAGCCATGGCATCAGGAATGTTTATTTTAAATTTCCCCCAACATGGACGTAGACTGTGGGTGTGTAGAAATTACTGGTGTCAGGCATAATGGTTTTAACAGAAAATCTTAATGTTTAGTTTAATGGTGTCTGCAGTTTACAGATAGAAAACCTGAGGCCTGGGCAAAGAGAGTGATACGACGAAGGTTATATGGCAGCAAGAAAGTCAAGACTACAATGCAAATCCTTAGATTTCAAAGTGATTACTACAGGGTTCTGGGTACAAGGGTGAAGGGGACAGAGGCTGAGGTGATGTTCTTGAAGGAAGGATCTGGTAGATGAATGCATGGCCATGCAGATGGTGTCGCCAGCAGGGCTTTAGCTTCTTTGACCATGGGTTGTTGTTCCAAGAAAGATTGCTAGGAAGAGACAGGATCCACCTGATTAAGAGAGGGAACAAAGGCAGGCTTACTAACCTGGTTAGCAGGGCTTTAAAGTAGGTTCACTGGGGAATGGAGACCAAAGCCCTGAGGTAAGTGGGGAGGCAGGTGACCTGGAGGAAGTGCAATCAGGAGGGAGCAACAGGGGAGGCCTTTTCATTCTTCATGAGAAATTAGGGCAGTTGGCAACTAGTTACCTAGTTTGTGTCTGTACATGAATGCATGGAGCTTGGGAAACAAGCAGGAAGAATTAGAAGTCCTCACACAGTCATGGAACTAGAATACAATTGCAATAACAGAGTCTTGGTGGGATAGCCCACATGACTGGAGCACTGTCATAGATGGGTATAAACTGCTCAGGAAGGGCAGGCAGGAGAGAAGAGGGGGAGGAGTTGTGCTTTATTTAAAAAAGCTGTATGATTGCTCAGAGCTCCAGTATGAAACTGGAGATAGGCCTATTGAAAATCTCTGGGTTAGGGTCAGAGGGGATAGCAAAAAGGGTAACACCCTGATGGGTGTCTGCTATAGACCAACAAACTAGGAGGATTGGGGCGGGGGTGTGGATGAGGCTTTCTTCAAACAGCTAGTGGAAGTTTCCCTATCACAGGCCCTGGTTCTCTTGAGGGACTTCAATCACCCTGACATCTACTGGGAGGGCAATACAGCAGTGCACAGGCAATCCAGGAAGTTTTTGATGAGTTTGGGGACAGCTTCTTGGTGCAAGTGTTGGTGAAGCCAACTAGAGGCCATGCTGTTCTCAAATGCTGCTCACAAACAGGGAAGATTTGAATGTAGAATGTAGTAGTGGATGGCAACTTGGGCTTCAATGACCATGAGATAATTGAGTTCAGGATCCCGAGGAAAGGAAAAAGAGCAGTAAAATAAGGAACCTGGAGGTCAGAAAAGCAGACTTCAACTCACTCAGGGAACTGCTGGGAAGAATCCCCTGGGAGGCCAGTCTGAAGGGAAAAGGAGTCCAGGAGAGCTGGATGTACTTGAGAGGAGCCTTAATGACAGCACAGGAATGAACTATCCTGAGTTGCAGGAATACTAGCAAGTATTGCAGAAGACCAGCTTGGCTTAGCAGGGAACTCTTCAGTGAACTAAAACACAAAAAAAGAAGCTGACAAGAACTGGGAACTTGGACAAACAACTAGGGAGGAGTACAAGTTTATTACTCAGCCATGCTGGGATGAAATCAGGAAGGCCAAAGCACAACTAGAATTGCAACTAGCAAGGGATGTGAAAGATAACAAGAAGGGTTTACTTTCTACAAGTATGTCAGCAGCAAGAAGAAGATAAGGGAAAGTGTGGGTCCCTTACTGAATGGCAGAAGCAACTTAATGACAGATAATGTGGAAAAGGCTGAAGTACTCAATGGCTTTTTTATCTCAGTCTTCACAGGCAAAGTCAACTCCAAGACTACTGCACCTGTCAGCACAGTTTGGGAAGGAGGTTATCAGCCAAGAGTGGCAAAAGAATAAGTTGGGGACTATATAGAAAAGCTGGATGTGTCCAAGTCCATGGGGCTGGATGTGATGCACCTGAGGGTGCTGAGGGAGTTGGCAGATGTGATTGCAGAGCTGCTGGCCATTATCTTTGAAAACTCATGGCAGTCAGGAGGAGTCCTGGATGCTTGCAAAAGTGCAAATATAGTGCCCATATATAAGAAAGGGAAGAAGGACCCATCAACTTTACCTCACTTCCTGGAAAAATCATAGAGCAGTTCCTCAAGGAACCCATTTCTATGCACTTGGAGAAGAAGGTGGTGATTAGGAACAGTCAGCATAGATTCACCAAGAGCAAGTCATGCCTGACAAATGTGGTTGCCTTCTGTGATGAGAAGACTGGCTCTATGGATGCAGGGAAAGCAGTGGACATGATATACCTTAACTTCAGCAAGGCTTTTGATATGGCCCTTCACAACATTCTTGCAAGCAAGCTAAGAAAGTACAGGTTGGATGAATGGACTGGACTGTAATGTGGATAGAAAACTGGTTGGATGGTTGGGCTGAAAGGGTGATAATCAGTGGCTTGATGTCTGACTGGCAGCTGGTATCAAGTGGAGTGCCCAAGGGGCCAGTCCTAGGACCAATTTTTTTCAATATCTTCATCAACGACCTGGAAGATGGCATGGAGTGCACCATCAGAAAACTTGCAGATGAC
The DNA here is from genome assembly GCF_030867095.1 of Alligator mississippiensis. Lineage (NCBI taxonomy): Eukaryota > Metazoa > Chordata > Crocodylia > Alligatoridae > Alligator > Alligator mississippiensis. The sequence continues at coordinate 109,081,435 of NC_081826.1, forward strand.
ACCAAGTTGGGGGGAGTAGTAGATATGCTAGAGGGTAGGGCTAGGATTCAGAGAGGCCTTGATAAACTGGAGGATTGGACCAAAAGAAATCTCATCGAGTGCGTCCAGATGAGCCTGCATGTGCCTCTTGCAGCATCTCAAACCCCACTGAGATGTTGCAAGAGGCGTGTGCAGGAAAGGGAAAAGGTTCTCCCCACTGCAAGTTTGGATATCCAGTGGTCAAAAAAAACTGAAGTGAAAAAAAGTGGGGCAGGACACAGTCCTGGATTGTGCCCTGAGGCACCCGGAGGCTGGGTCCTTCACAGAGATGCTCTGGCTGCCAGAGTGTCTCTGTGGTCGGCCCTCGCCCTGGTGCTGAAGCATGCTGCCTGCCGTGCCAGCAGCAGGGCTTCAGTGCAGGTAAGCAAGGGCTCGGGGGAGATTGGAGGAGAGGAAAGGGACCCCTGCTGGCCTTGCCTGCTCCCCCAGCCCCCTGATCTCTTTCCTGCCCAGCCCCAACCCTCACCTGCCCCCCCCCCCCAGCCCCATGATCCCTTCCCCCCAGCCCCACCCACTGCCTGCCCCCCCAGCTCCCCAATCCTGTCCCTGCCTGGCCCCACCCACTGCCTGCCCCCCCATCCTCCCCATCTCTTCGCTGACTGGCCCCAACCCTCACCTGCCCCCCAAACTCCCCCCATCCCTTCCCTGCCCGGTCCCATCCCCCCCCGTCCTGGGAGCCCCCTGATCGCTGCCCCCCCCAGCACCCCGACAATTAAGAAAACAAAAACAAAAAACACCCCAGCACTCACTGCAGTTTTAGCTGCTTGGCTGGGTCACTGGGAGCCTGCCCACACAGCATGGTGGGGTGACAGCCCCAGCGGCCCCAGCCCAGGCTCTGCTGCCCTGTGCTGCCTGGGGAGCTCTGCCACGAGGCCTGGAGCCCACACAGCCCTTGCTTTTTTTTTTTAAAGTGCTGGAGCCTGGGGTGTGTGTGTGGGGGGGGGGGAGGGGCAGCCATAAAGTGGTTGGGGGTGAAAGTGAAGTTTGGAGCCAGGTAGGGCAGCCACTGGGGGGTCTGGGAGAGTGGGGGGGGCTGGATGGGACAGCCATCGGGGGGCTGCAGGAGCTAGTGGGGGATGGGGTCAGGCAGGGCAGCAGTTGGGGGGCTGGGGTGGGGCACATGGGCCCTGAATGGGGAGTGGTAGCCCCTATGGGGGCCATTTGGCCCCTGTTGGGGGGCTGTAGCCCCTGGTGGGGGGCTGTAGCCCCCATGGGGGACAGCAAAACATAGGTATTTAGAATTCATTTTATTATGATGATAAAGACACTGCTAGGCTTCTAAATTGCTTTAACACTATAGATATAGCAATAAAACATGCCCAATTGATCACTGTCCCTCTGTCTCTCACTCTCTCTCTCTCTTTATATATATAGTGGTGTTTTGTTTTAATTGTGGAGGAACATGGATTTTGGGGTATTTTACAGAGTGACTTTGGGATTTTTTATCAGGGATTTTTCAGTTTTCCAACAGGGAACACCAGAATTCCTGCTAGGGAGGCCAGTGGCAGGACCCTGCTTGCTCAGAGCTGGCACCTTGGACCCAGCTGGAGGTGACTGACCTCCTGGCCAATTGGGGCCAGGAGGACATGCTTTGACAGTTTAAAGCAGGCCACCACACCCGGAACATCTTCCGGGCGATAGCTGCTCAGATGGCCAGGCAGGGGCACACATGGAGTAATGCTACACAAAGGCCAACCCTGCAGTTACAGCCCACTGGCAACTGGCCCAGAGGGGCAGATGCCTCTACTGGCTGTGCAGTCCCTATCTGGGCCTGGCAGATGCACAGCAGGTCACAGCCAGGCAGCAGCCCCCACTGCCAGACCCCTGCAGTGGGTAAAGGGTGCAGGGAACACTCAGGGTTGCTTCAGCAGTCCAGCTGGCACAAGGGGTAGAGTCCCCAGGGACCAATTGGCTGGGCCCCAGAAGCTCCTGAGTGAGTAGCCCTGAGCTACTTGCTAGGGCAGCTTTTTGTACTGATGGGGCTAGGACAGGGCAGCTTTTTATACTGCTGGGACAGCACAGATGCTGGCCCTGAGTGCTAGCTCCCCCTGGCTGCAGATCCGGGAGGAGCCAGGCAGGGTTATTTTGCCCCAAGTGGCACAATTTTCTCCACAACAAAGTGCATGTCCGAGCATGTGCGCTGAGGCAAAAAGCCTCAGTTCAAATTTGCACTGCTTCTATTTGAGCTGCTGCAAGTGCACATGCTTGCATGTGTGGATGCGCCCATGAAGTTCAACAAGGACAAGTGCAAAGTCCTGCACTTAGGATGGAACAATCCCATGCACCAGTACAGGTTATGGACTGACTGGTTAAGCAGCAGCTCTGCAGAAAAAGACCTGGATGTTACAGTGGAAAATAAGCTGAATATGAGCCAACAGCTTGCCGTTGTTGCAAAAACGTCTAACAGCATACTATGCTGCATTAGTAGGAGCATTGCCAGCAGATTGAAGGGAGTTATTCTTCCCCTCTATTCAGCACTGGTGAGGTCACATGTGGATACTGTGCCCAGTTTTGGGCTATGCACTACAGAAATTATGTGGATAAACTGGAGAGTCCAGCAGAGGGCAACAAAAATGGTTTGGGGGCTGAGGCACATGACTTATCAGGAAAGGCTGAGGGAACTGGGCTTATGTAGTGTGTAGAACAGAAGAACTGAGAGGGGATTTAACAGTAGCCTTCAATTACCTGAAGGGGGGTTCTAAAGAGGATGGAGCTAGACTGCTTTTGCTGGTGGTGAATATGAGGAACAATGGTCTCAAGCAGTAGCTTGGGAAGTTTAGATTAGGTATGAGTAAAACTTTCCCCCTAGGATAGTAGCAAAGCATTGAGACAAGTTATCCAGAGAGGTTGTTGAATCTCAATCCTTGGAGGTTTTTAAGACCCGGCTAGACAAAGTATTGGCTGGGAGGATATAGTTGGGAATTGTCCTGTTTTGATTATGCAGTTGCACTAGATGACCTCCTGAGGCCCCTTCCAACTCTAATTTTCTATGATTTCTATGATTCCCTTTCATGTGCTCTAACCAGGACCAGTGTAACTGTCAGGGCAGCACAGGTCCCAAGTACTTTACTAGGGAGGGTTGCAAAATTTCATTTGCTTAGGATGGCAAAAATCTTTGCACTGTTCCTGGTTCTAACCACTACAACATACTGTTTCTCTATACCTACTTCCCTATTAATTGCTGCTCAGATTGTATGATCTTGAAAACATCTAGTGAAACTGTCTTATAGATAGGGAAAGATGAGCCCCACAGAATTTAAGATAGGGGAAAAAAAACAAGGGTCCTTGGAAATCACAGTGCTATGGAAACAATGATTAAAGAATCTGCACTAAATTACTTAGGGCATCTTAGGATTCTTGAACTCCATAATGAGGTAGGGGGAAGTAAAGTTACAACTGTAGACCAAAGAAGCATCACGTGATCCCCACTAATATGAAAATAGAAGGAAGACTCTTGGGAGCTGCTCGTATTAACACCTGCAGCATCTCATGTATTCAATGTCCCATGCTTCAAAATTTGCAGCAGGAGCACTTTAACTAAAGCTTATTCGATGAGTTTTAGTTAAAGCCCTCCTTCCTCCCCCCCCCTCCATTTTGAAGCATGAATACACATGACGCTGAGTCTTCTGGAGTGTGATAATTAGCACATGTCAGAGCAGACATTGGGCATGTGTATAGGTGCCCACAGGTATGAATGACCTAATACAATCAGCAGTATTCTTTGGTCTTGAGAAAAATCATCATAATAAAATTATTTCAATAAATTACAATAAATAGTTCCTATAGCTCCACTGAAGAATCAGAGATGCATCCGTGTCAGTAGCAGTTAGGGAGAAATCATGCCATTATTGAAATCAGTGGCAAAACTCATGAATTCTCTGGGGCTGGGATTTCATCATTATGGCCATACCCATAGCTGTTGAATTATCATAGCTCTGTTAACTTCAGTTAACTTACAACACAAGTTGAGGATCAGGTTCTTTGTTTTAAAATCAGTATGATATGATGCTAGCTTGTATACACTGAAGTCTGTAATTTAGAGCATGACTTGTGTTGCAGGAGAAAGGCTGCAAGAACCACTATACTGGTCAAAATCTAATTGCAAAATATCAGCCACATACTACTATTATTACTACTAGTAATAACAGTTTTATTTCATTTTCCCTAGCAAGCATCTGCCTCTTCCCATGGAAGGGCTTAGGGTTCTAACTGAAAATACACACACACACATTTTAACATTTAAAGAAAAAAGCCAGAACACTTAAACATTAAGACTTAAACATTAAAAGGCTAAGAAACACTACTAAGGAGAACAGTGTTGTCCTGAAGACCCAAAGTAGGGTAAAAAGTAAAGCTAATGAATAAGGGGTTAGCAATGATAAGTAAAATTGCAATAACTTCTTGTGGGGGAAAAGAATTCCAAGCGAATGCATAGAGGACAAGAGTTCATCATTCTGTGGCTCACTGCTTTACAAGTTTAATCCTCTGGTCCTCCAGGCTGTAACAGTGACATCCCTGAATGATCTGTGTTGTGCTCACCAGGATGAAGTTCACAAGGAGGTGTGGACCTATGTATGCTCTTAAGCTCTCCAATAGCCAGCAATAGCACCTTAAAATGAATCCAACACTTGTTACATAAGAAATTGGAAGGTGATGTGGATGGAGGCTGCTAGAAATGGTGACTAAACTGAAGTAGCGACACATGACACTATGCAGTCTTGGGAATCTGACCAATGGGAAATTACAAGAATCATGTCTCATGAGCCCAAGAGCACTTACTGAGTCATTAAAGAAAAGAAGCACAGCATGAACAAATTGTATGGCTGAATCTTTTCTGCCATGATTGTGGTTACTCGTAGAGAGGATGTGACCACGTCTGCCCCTAAGATTCTTAACATTACTTCTTGTTAATAATCCTTGCGTACCAGTCAGACCCCTGCTTTCCAAAGAGCTGAGGAAGAGGTAACTCTTATTTTAATACTATTAAAAGTAGAAGAGCTTGCTAGCTTGCAGAGGCACACCATCTTCCACCTTTAAAAAGAGACTGAGCATACTTGGGTATCAGAGTGATAGGAACAATGAAGCATTTGAAAAAAACTGTTATGACAAGTGACTAAAACCCATAAATGAATGCAGAAGTCTGCTATTTAATGTAGTGTATGCTGGTATTTAAACAGGTCTATATCTGTCAAACAAGCCTCTTTTCTGAGACTGGCACAGACTGTTCTGCATTTGGTTTCCAGAATCAGCAAATTACATTGGCAGAACAAAGCTGTCATATTTGGTGGTATTTTGTTACATCCATTATCTCACTTAAGTTTAGACATCTCTTAGCAAAATCAGATCCCACTTAAAGACTGCCTTATTTTGCAACATTAAACAAAATGACAGGCTGCTTGAAAAAAAAAAGTTCATTAGTAAGCAATGAGTTGGTGGAAAAACTCCACTGCTGTTTCAAATATGAAGAATGAAGACAAGAAACATTGTAACCTTTTAACAATGGACCAAGACTATATATCAGAAATGTATCTAACTACACAAGAGTGTTAAATAATTTCAATAAACAATATTTAAGAGACTGAAATGAATTGTAGATATCAAAATTGATAAAGGAGGTGCTATTTTGTGCTCTGAATGGAGTGATGGGCAGTTGGGCACCATGCACCCTTTGTCCCTAGGAAAGAGCTTATGGATTAGGAAAATAAATTGAAGTAGAAAGGCTAGTTGAAAAGCAGAGTCCAGACTTTCCATGCCTATCAATCACTTTGATGCCCAAATATACATAGTTTCTTTTGAAATGTGGGAGTTGATTTGACAAAGCTACCAAACTCTTCAGATGAATACAAAAGAAAGACAGAGATTTGGAGGTTTTTTGGGTGGTGATGGGAAGCTTTCCCCTGCTTCTCTGTAAGGGATTGCTATACAAGGGTTCAAAGCAATCAAGAACTTTGTATTTTACTATCCCTTTCCTATTTCCTTATCCTGTTCTTGTTTTTCCACCTGGAAGACTGAAAGTGCTCTCAGCTTGGTGATGTGGGGCAGGGAAGAGGGGAAAGAGCACGACTGTGGCAGCCAATGGGCATTTTCCACAAGGGGGACAAGCTGTGCCTGCATGGTTTAGAAGAGTTCCTACAGGGAAAGCAAAAGGACAAATAAAACTCTATACTGCTTGCCCAACCCTTTCCCTCCCTTTATACACAGGCACTTCTCTTAGGTTTTCAAGTTCACCTTTAACATAATTCAAGGGTAATTCACATATTTGGCTCTTTTTTTAACCTCTGAAAGGGAATACACATTCTCTGAAAAGTTACTGGATGCTCAAAGAACTTCATTTTGAACCTCTTTTATTCTCAGCATCTTAAGTCACACAAAAGAGATGTAGCAATATTATGGACTCATAATTATAGGGTCTGGGGGACATCCTGTCTTTTCTGGCATTCTGAATTCACTTCAACTGCAATAATACAGATGATAAAAGTACTTACTGGCCAACCCTATCATTTTAATGAAATCCACACTTCAGGGTGTGCAGTGAAAAAAGTGAGATTCAGAGGTGCTTATAAGCATAATACCCTGCTACCCCCCAACAGATTATTGTAGTAGTGGCATTATTGCTATAAACCCAAGTAACTTGGGACCAGCTTACTGTGTTAAGTAGACAAAATAAAGCTAAAGAAGCCTTCTAGGGAAGGACATTCAAAGTTTTAGATCTAATATATTTACAAAAATCAAAATGGTCTCTGTGTGTGAGTGTGTGTGTGTGTGTGTGCACGCATGCATGCACACGCGTGCGTGCACCTGTGTGTGTGTGAGAAGAAGGAGGGAGAGAGGGGAAGAGAGAGAGAGAAGTTTTTTTTTTCCAGAAAGTGAATAATGTCATCGTTGATTTAATTAGCAAATTCTAGATGTGCTGACAAAGGAAATTTTCTTGGGAGATGCACTGTGTTGTGTCAGTGGTCTAAATGAATAGGCTGAGCTGAGTTCCTGGTAATAACAGATGAACAACACAACTCGCCAAACCTCAAACAGTGCATAAATCAATTTGCTGGGAATTAACCAGTCGCTTTAAAATTAGGGGTTACTTGACAGGGTTTCAGTGATTAGGTTGTCAGGGACCTGTATTTCTAGCTGGGATTTATCTTTCATTGATACAAGTACATCCCCTTACAGGCAGCTGACTGAGTAGGGGGAGCAATGCAGAGCACCAGGCTAGTTAGGAAGCATAGTTTTATTCTTTAGAAGCACTAGACAGCATTTGGAGGTGGACAAAAGAGGGTAGAACAGGGACACTTATCAAAAAGAAAATGTGCTGGCTTTGTGAACTACTAATAATGCCCAGGATATTAGTAAGAGAATTGTGAATGAGTAGAAGCATTTTAGAATCCCTACACATCACATGGCCCTTCTGTGCAATAAGGAGCTTAACAGTTTGTTAAATGAGATGCCTAAAAATGTTCAATTATACAGTGAAATTAATGAAAAGCAGTAAGCCACTTGGAGGTCATTTCATCTTGTGAAAGTTGAACATTCATGAGGTGCATGCTGCCAGGGCTACCATTTTTATGATTAAACTTCTATTCCCATATACTTCAAACAATGGCAGATGGGCAATACTAAGTTAACGGTGGACAGAACTAGGAAATTAGGCACAGGCACACAGATTCGGTGCTAGGACAGAAGGGAGAAAGATGAAGCAAGTAAAATATAAAAAGGCTATGAGACCTTAAGCCAAATGCTAATGGTGCAAATGGTTAGGAGATTAGCCAGAGATATTGAAGCCAGATAATGCCATTTTGGTTATCTCTTGTTTCAGTGGTTTTCAAACTGTGTTCCATGGAGCTCTGGGGTTCTGTGATGGGTCACCAGGGGTTCCACAAAGAGACTGGGGGCAAATGGGGCATGGGCTGGCAGGCAGTGCACTGCCATTTGCCCTGATCAGCATCAGTCTTTAGGATAGGGGCAGGGGTTCTATGGCAGAAGTGATAAGAAAGGGTTCCATGACTTTAGGAAGTTTGAAAACCACTGTCCTATTTGAAGGGCTCATGTCCTATCTCATTCCCACTATACGGTAACTAGCCAGCTGTAAATATGACTTCTCACCCATCACCTCCCATAATAATCTGTTTCACACTCCAAGTGTACTTATTGTAAGATCTGTAAGATCTGCTTCCAAATAGTTTTGCAAGTTGATTTATCTAAGAGGTTTGTTCTCCACACTGTTCAAGTCATAGAACTCTGGTCCACATCCACCCCTCTCCAGTTAATTATTTGTAACACAAATCCTTTCTCTTAACACAGTCTTCCCAGCCACTAGCTGCTTTGCAGGGTTTCTCTCCACATAGCTAGGCTTTGTGAAAAGGTAACCTGATCATTTCCCTTCCTCATTTTTAGAAGGACTCAGGTTCTGAATTCAGGATCAAATACTCTGCCTCTGCCAAATAAAGTCCAAAATGTATAAAGAAACTGAATATGGATTTTCTTGCAGGCTGCAGAGTTGAATCCGTTTACTTCTACCAGAGAATTTAACTCATTCTTGAACATCTCTGTCCTGTTTTCAGGCTCTTTGTTCCTCCCAATTTGGATGGTAAAGAGCAACTTATCTCTTTGTAAGATCCCATTCTTTCTCTATATTATTTTCCTGATCCTCCCTCTGAGAAGTAGCATAAATTACCTCTTTGACTTTATTTTCTGACTATTTGGTCAACTGTTTGCTTTAGATCAAGAGAGAAAGCCTGGCATTCCACATCTTTGGGGTATTCCTTAATATTTTCCCCTCAGTTTTTCTGCATTTCACCTTCCTGTTCTTGTTCTTCCTTCATCCACAGCCTCTTTCTAGAGTGTTTGTTTGCCTTATCCAGATCTTAATTTATCTCTGATGTCTGGTCTGGATCTGGTCCTTCTGTGTGAACTGTTTCATAAGCTTCACATCTTTATTTTGTGTTACCTCTGTCTCCTTGGTTTCTTTCAAAAAACACCAGTAAGTTTTGTGTTTTGTGGATGTCAGACTGTCCATGATATGCAACTTCTGCATTTATTGTAACTTGTTCTGAACCCCATTCTGGCCATCTCTTTGTAGTCAGTTTACCTTCTCTCCTTCACTTGGCCTTAGAATTGCAGCCCCCTGCTCCCTCTGAGAAATACCAACCAAAGCCTGTTACACTGTTGCCTCACCAGAGCTTAGAAACAACATAACACACATTAACCTTACTTTCAGCCAATTAAAAACAGGACTTACATTAGCCCCTTTGATCCCGCAACTTGCCAAACAAGACATCTATGAATTCAAACAAGGTTTTATTCTCCTATTGGCAACTCCTTCTTGACAGTGAGGAAAACTATGCACTCAAATTTCTCCATTTCAAATGGAGAGCCAGGTACCTAAACATGATTCCCGAGATCTGAACATCACAGATCAGTCTAATCTGTTAGAATTCCAAGCTTACTTTGAAACTGTTCACTGTATTTTCTCTTGTCATCAAAGCCATTGTTCTTTTTATAGACATCAATTCTTCTTCACCAAGTGTGCAGAAACCTGTCTGTTGACCTGACTATTTCAGTCTGGAGACAGACTGAAATAAAAGTGGCCACAGTGAAAGCATGGACTCCTCCTCTTCCTGGTAAAGTCACTGAGTATGACTCGGGTCACACAGTCACAATCCTAAAATCATCACGAGAATGGATACATGTACTGCTTTCTGTCCTCATTATGATCTCTGTCACGAGAACAAGTTATCCCTGAATCCAAGTGTCCAAGTTGCTGTCTTCTCGTTTTCATCAAATAATCCCCATTCCTATGACAAAAGATTGTAAGGAACAGAAGCAAAAATGGCCACAAATGAAGCCATTCTCATGACAAAGGCTGTAATGAGAACAGAAAATGGCACAAAATCAATTCATTCTCATGACAACCTTAAGATTGTAATGAGGACAAGAAAAACAGGCTGAAATTTATCAATTCTTGTGACAACCCTGAGACAGTAATGAAAGCAGCAAATGGTATGAAATTGGTCCACTCTCGTGATAGACACTGAAACAAAACGAGAAAATAGCAACACGTTTATCCATCCTCTTGACAACCTTGAGAGTGTGGAACAAGCACATAAAAGGTTAGGAAAATTAACCCATTCCTGTCGCTACCAATTTGATGAGTGTAATAACCAACTGTTATATTACAATGGCACAACCAAGCAGAATTAGAGGACTGGATTCATACTGAAATGAATGAATAATTAAGTTTACATGTGCAGGTAGCTTAGCAGACACTAACTTCCCACCTTGAAAATTCAAAAAAAAAAAAATTTTTAACACTTCCATTCCTTTTGGTCAGATGTACCAATGCACCTGAAATATTGCATTTTTGAATGTTGGGGATTTTTTTATTTTTTCTAATTTAATCATTTTACTTATACTTCTGTAGGGCCAGAGACTCGAATCAGTGATCAGAACTCGCTGTGCCAAGTGCTGCACAGCACAGTACTGCAGCCCTTCCTCCAGGAGCTTATCATGTAATTTCCCCCTTCCTTAATCACACATGGATGCCTGCACACAGAGAGGAATCATAGACCTTTAAGTTAAGTTTAGATCTTTTGATTTATAGTGTGGTACTTTTAGCAGGCCTTATCCCTTGTTAAATTAGGCTCAGTTAGCAATAAGTTAGGCTAAAGGTCGTAATATAAAAGGAATGAGTCAAAGGCAAGGAAAACTGCTTGAAAAGTCTAACCGGTCTTGGGACATCAAATGTTGATTAAGGATTCAGGTCGGTATGTTCTAGCTTGACCAACAGGATGACACAAAACCTCTTTTTTGACTATGTTTGTTAAAGTTTCCGTCAAGTAATGTTTGAAACTTCTACTGAGAAATGGGGATAAAATGGGGTCAGAAGGAATACTCTAAGAAGTATTCCTTCTGCATCTCTGGCTGAAGTTGCCATCTGCAGATGTTCTGAGGGTTCCACACCTCTTAGCAGAGCTGTCCCTAGGGTATGGCAAGTTGGGGCAACTGCCCTGGGCCCCACACTTTGGGGGGACCCCGTGGAGCTGGGCAGAGCAGCCATAGCCCCTCCTTTGGGGCCCACCTGGAGCTGGCCCAGGCCCAGCACCTCTCTAGGGTCGGCTGTGCCTCTTAGAAGTCAGTTCTGATTTTGAGTAAAATCCTCTTAATAGGTTGACTGCCCATTACGGATTTTAAGATTAAGGCATACTAAATGATAAAATATCTTGTGTTTGCTAAATTGATATTTGACCATATAGTATATGTAGGTATGTGTGATGCATTATCTGTACTGCATTCTCATTTATTTGCTAGCAATATTCATTTTTTAAGAAGTTTAATAAAGTCTGCTGCGTGATCACTCCACTTGGAAAATTCATTCTGCTGGGAGGCAAGGATCTGTTTAATATCATCCTTTTTTACTTTAGCTCCTTTCGGAGGAATCAACAATACTCACAAAGTTCATTTTTAAAATATTTGCTAGATAAAATATAGGAAGTAGTATATACTCATGGACCCAGTTCTTATTTTGCTTTACTTGATGGTAGGTTCTAAATTTAGACTTGTTTGGGTTACCTTGGGGAAATCAGGAACGAGTTTGAAGAACAGAAGGAAATGGGAAGGGGCATAGAAAAGAAGCAGGATTATGAGTAGCAACCAGAAGTATTGAAGAAGAAGGAGCTAGCAAGTGAGGAGATCTGGTTGAGCTGTATAGGTATCAGAAGACAGAGAGTGAGACAGGCATGGGCGTAAGAAAGAAGAAAGAGAGAAGCAAAAGACTCAATAGAAGAGAGGGAGCAAAAGGATGAAAAGAAATAAAAAAGGAGGTAAAAAGATCTGGAACTAAGATACAAATATCTGTATGCGTACATAATGGAAGAACAGAAAGAGTTGACTAAGAAGTGACTACAGTAAATAGGGAAAAGGATGGAAATCATATGCAGCTCCATGTAAGGCAAATGGAAGGAGAAAGGACGTATAAAAGACCTATTCTCTGAACTGAGAATGGACACCACCGTGAATGAAATATTAAGCAGCCTCATTGTTACTTGAACACTTCATAAAACCAGTTGCATTAACTCTCCTGAGTGAGCACATCTGATTTTTTTGAGAGAAGGCCTCTTATTTTGCAGACACGTTTGTGTTCCCACAATTAATTCCTGCTTTGTTTTGTGCCTGCGGTTAACTGCGGGTACAAATGATATAATTAAGTTATCTAGCTACCTGATTGCACCTACAAGTCAGTACTTAGAAGGCTAAATCCTATCATTGCAGTTAATTGTGGGTGCAGAATGGATTCCCATAAAATTAGAGGCTGAGTTGAGGCCAATTTGAAAATGTATCCCAAAAGTGTTTAGCTGGCAGTCTTTTGCAACTTGAATGACACTTGATCTTTGTTTCTCTGGAAGTGTGTTTTCAAACTACCCAAGCAGAATGTACATAAGAGCAGTTGAAAAGGGAAATAATTTGGAAGTCTCCTGGTATCAGAGGCAGGGTCTCCCATAGTGGAACAACCATCCTTTGAAAAAGTGTAAGTGCTTAACCTCAGTCAAGTAGGATCAAAGGGCAGCACACTGGATTACTGAAAAAGGAACAGAGAGGGAGAAAGTATCAGCATGTACATATGGGAACTATTTCACGGCCCCCTCCTGAACTTCCTTACCTTTTCTATTTACTCTTCAGGTTGACAGTGTATTGGCACCCCCACACCTCTATCAGAGTTTTTTGCAACATGCTACAGTGTGGGCTTGGTTATTCTTCATTTAAAAATCAATCCTTTCCAACTGAATGTGTCTCTTTAAGAAAGAAAAAAAATCTGTTGTTACAGTCATTGTTGCCCCAGTGCCAGCTTTATGCCTTCAACTAATGCGCTTCTCCAGGAACAGTCTTTAAATGAGAAGTTACGGCTGCTTTTCTGATTGAAACAAACTAGTGTTGATTGCTGATCAGCCATCTGTAAAGGAGGGCATCTCAGGAAGGATATGAGCTAATGAAAAAATGGACCTGATTTGAAAGTGTGATGTGCTTCATGCCACAGGCCAGTCTGAGTGGCATGAGATTATATCAGTGCAAGTGAGAGGTAGATTGAGAATAAGTAACTTCTGTCTTAAAGATTAAATGGCAAATTTGCTATTAAATGTGAAAGACATAAAATGGAATTAACGCTTTGAGGGTGTTAGCTGTGGTTATATACACTCTGCAAATGGCACTTCCATCCTGTCACTTGCATTGTCAAACTGCACACTCTTCTCATTGCAGCTCAATTAATACTCATTCAGTAGTATCAATTAAAGCAATGAGAAATGAAATGTTGACCCTTAACAGCCACCACACATCACCCACTTCACAGGCACATTTTGTGTGGCATTACTTCTCCAAATCACCTTTGTAACTGGTAAAATATTATTGATGAAATCATTAGGTTTCTCAGTAACCAATTGATGATTCTCTTCTTGGTTGCCTGGTGCTGCTAATATTACCTTTGTTGTAACTAAGGATAGGGACAGACATTCAAAAAGCCTGAGCCTGACTTGATTCAATCTTTGCAGGTTAGTCTAACCTGGGTAGGCTGAACTGGTTTGAAACTGGACCGACGTTCTCTCTGGACTGAGGAAATTGAAGCTCATGCCTGTAGTGGTTCAGGCTAGAAGCCGGGGATGCTAGAGCAGCCCTCCCTTCCCTTCTTCAGGGAGCTGAGGGGGTATGGCCAGGCCTTGGAAGGACTCTCTCATTAGGGAGGTCTGCCTGCAGGGTCCCGGGCTTTTCCTTGCTGGCTGCTCAAGGGGCAGGAGTGTTGCCAGTCCCCAGCCCCAGGCTAGCACTCTGAGGCAAGGCAGGGAGGGGAATGCAGTGCATGAATCTCTTGATGATACAGAGCTTTTCAAAATCCCTCCCTGCTTTGTCATACTGTCTGCAGAAAATTGACACACAAGCAAGCCAGCTGGGGGCTGTAGTGATCATAACCTGATTAGCAAAACAGTGGCCTCTCTCCATTACTTCAAACTTCTTAAGCGGCTTACCAGCTGACCTGTTGGTTAACTCCAAATAGCCCTAAGCAGTCACTGTTCTGTCTGTCTGCCCCAGTGAAATTGGAGAGAGACACACACAGAGACACCTCTTTGCATTAGCTAGCATACCACATGCCTAGGGTCCATGGGGCTGGGGTCCCTGCTGTGGGAGATAGGAGGGAGGGAGGGGGGGATTTCCTGCTTGAGCAGCGAAAGGGGGGGGGTAGGGCAGGGGGAAGCCAGGCAGACCCTGCTGTGTCTCCAGTCTCTGCTGAAGCCTTACACAACATTAGCTAGCATACCACATGCTGGCTATGGTCCATGCTGTGGCAGAGAGGAGGAAGGGATCTCTGCTTAAGCAGTGAGTGGTGAGGGGGCTGGAGGAGGGGGGCACAGGGAAGCCAGCAGACCCTGCTGTGCCTGCAAGTCTCTGCTGGAGCTCTGGCCAGGGAGCAAAGGGGAGGGGCCAGCTCTGCTGTGCAGCAGAGCCCTGCCCAGCCCAGAAAGCATGCTAGGATGTTGGGGGCCTCTGATTTAACTTAAACCAGCAAGGGGTCTGGGACAAACATTGCATAAACTGTTTTGACCCAAATCAGTTAAGTCTGATTAAACAGACATTAAACCAGATTTATTTCAAACTGGTTTCAGACATTTTCAAACTGGTTTATGTGCACTGAACATCTGTTCTGTTACAGGATTAAACCAGTTTCTGATCACTTAAACCAGTTTATGTGTAATGTCTTCCCCTAGCCGAAGAGACAAGCACTGGCATGGAAGTTTCTGGGACTTACTAGTGATTCTGCATCTTTATGTCCAAATTTCAAAAAACATTCAGAGACCAACAACATTAGCAGTGACTATGAAGTAAAAAGGCTATTCACTCTTAATTATAGCTACTAGACTTGTGTCATATATGCTGCATTATACCATACTTTGCTGTGTTACATCATTGATATATTTCAGCCTCCTGGATTCTGCCAGGATATAATGTGACTGAAGTACAGACTGTGTTAAAATGCTAGCTTTGGATCCAGATTTGGATTTTAAATCCTTTAGGAAGTTTGGAGGGACTGGAACTGGACTTTGGTGGAAAGAGTGTGTCCAGATACAATATTAAGATCATCAGAATCAGCAGTTTGGATTCAAAGTACATATCGTTTACGGGTGGGTCAAATGCAGCTGCAGATATAAGAAATGCAATGCAGTAAAATAAAACAGATAATATTACAGGGTTTATTTTTGGATTGCATTTGCACAGAGGTGTAATTGGGCAGTTTTGCACTCTGAGCAGCAGTGGCACATGTGTCAGTGCTGGACCAGCAACTGTAGTGGCTGATTTTTTGCATCTCCTCCAGATTGGTGCCTGAGGCTGGTGCATGCTTTCTTTTAGCTGCTATGCTACTACTTTTAGGGCACATGTACACATCGCTCTATGGCAATGTAGCGACACACTACATTGCCAGATGGTGCACTATGGCCATGTAGCAATCATATGTGTCTACATGTGATCACCAGTTATATCGCTGTAGCAGTGTACTCTCCAGGCATAACATGCCGCTCTGGTGACATAGTAGCAAAATTTTCCTGTGCGCTGCATGCACTGTGTAGAAACGCCTGTACTGAGCCGTGGTTTAGTACTTCCAAAACGAAGTACTAAAGCACAGTTCTGTAACAATGTTTCTGTATGGCAACGTGCAGATGCACCCTTGTACCACTAATTCTAGTCCTGATTTTTGCCAGGAGATCCAATGTTTTCTAAATTTATTTTTGACTCAAATTTTATCTGACTCAAATTCTGGATCACTTTTCTAATAAATCTTCCCACTATAACTAAACCTTCAGCCAGTTGATGATTTTCTGATTTCTAGAAGAAACCCAATAGATCATTTTGGGTTTGGCTGCCTATACTTTGGGTCAGTTATTTATACTACTTTGCTGGTTGTGCTTTGGGACAGTTCCTTGTATTACTGCAAAATTTTAAGACATCTTTAGTAGAAGTTTATCCATAAAAAAACAAATTGGTTTGGTAAGTTTTGTACATTCAAAAGTGAGAGATTAGTCACAGGAGCCTGACCTGGGTGTAATCCTGACCACCTGATTTTTGCATGTGGGCTTTCGTTGGTGTGTTTCTTTCAGTTTTGCTCTAAGATAGGTTTGCTAAGTCCCCCCCAGATAAAAAGGAATTTCAGCCTTGTGTATGTGTCACCTTCAACCCTGATAGTTGTCATTTCAACTGATCAGCTGAGATGGTCAAATATGCTTGGTCAAAGTTGGGCAGCTAGGAGCATCGGGTGTCTTTGAAATTCTTGGTCACTGAGTTTATCTGAGGTTGTCTAAGAATAAACTTTTCAGTGTATCAGCTACTTTGCTTAGTACTCAAGACCTATGATTCTCAGGTAATGTGGTAAAGTAGGCCAACTATCTATCTAGTCACATGGAATAAAAGAACTGTATACTTA
The DNA here is from genome assembly GCF_030867095.1 of Alligator mississippiensis. Classification (NCBI taxonomy): domain Eukaryota; kingdom Metazoa; phylum Chordata; order Crocodylia; family Alligatoridae; genus Alligator; species Alligator mississippiensis. The sequence goes on from NC_081826.1 coordinate 109,097,930, forward strand.
TCAGTGGATGTTGTGGACGATGTAGGCTGATCACTGGAAAACCGTCCTTTTTTATCTTACTCTAGTGATTTCAGAAGTATCTGTCTTTTGCATTCTGTTTTCCAGACCAACATCTAATTTCATATTTTGAATTATAGGCAGTGCACATAGCAATGCCTATAGTTAAGGCTGCCTGACAGTTTCTAGTGAAGGCTTTGTTTTCAGCTTGTAACTTTCCAAACTTAAAACTGTTTCTGTAGAAAATTTCCAAGATGAGTGTTTACCTCTGTCAATGGCAAACAAGGGCAAGAGCAAAGGGGTTTAAATATACAGGAAATGAAAACAAAAACTTCTTATGCTCCAAATACATTAAGATTGCAAAGATCAAGGAATTATAAGCCAAAGAATGCTAGAAATAAGGTTGCATGTACTTATGCATTATGATATAGTCCCAGACATATTATTTTCTATAGTAGTCCCAACCCACCTGTGCAAAGAATAGTTTGTGTTCTAGGGATGGATTAGGAGGGATGTATAGTGAATGAGGTTGCTGCCTCCTGCTTCTTTTGTTGCAGAAATTGGAAGGTGTTTGTTGGATGAGGTTTATCTCTACAAGATGATGGCATAAACCTGGAGCACACCAAATTGTGGCAGCTGTGCACAAATGAGCAAACAGTGTAAGAAGTCAGCAGGCTGTGCATTGAAAGGTAGGCATCTGAAAGTATGAGAAACTTGTCACTGATTCATCTAGTAATAAATCTGCTATTCTGGGCACTGGGGATATACTGCTTTAAGGGGATGTGTCACTTGTTTACAGCTTTTTTAAATTGGGATAACTTGACTTGCCATGGGTTACCCGCTTAGACATCCAAAGCTTGAGGCAGGAACTGGAGAAAGAAAAAGATTACTCTCATGGTTAAAGCAACTGAATGATCCCCAGAATAACTGGATTCTAGGCCTGCCATAGATTACTGTGTGAAGTCAAGTGAGCGACTTAAACCAAATTGCACAGGTGACCATGGTCAAGTGCACATTTGTTAGTTACCTAAAATCTTTGAGCCCTGAATGACAGAAAAACTAAGCACTCACAACAGCAATGAATGTCACCAGCACTTCTGCTCTGAACATCAAAAATAATATAAAAGTGCAAAGTCATCCAAAAAATCAGCTTGCAGACTTTTCAGATGAAGAATCCCAAATTAATGGATACTTCTGACAATTTTGTATTTAATCCATAAGCCTCAGTTCCCCACATGTAAACTGAAGATGCTAATATTATCTTATATCAGATGACATTGTGATGGCAAATTCATTAATGTCCATAAAGAAGTATGATACTATAATGAAAACGTTGCAGAAAACCATATAAGGAGTTTAATAATTCTGTATCCTGTGCAGAGTTAGGATGGCATTCAGGAAATGGTTCAGGAAACCACACACTGAATAAAATAATGAGGATAAAAAGAGATATTTAATAGATGCCCATTTAATAGGCACCTTTCATCCTGTTCATTGAATGAGGCAGAGGGACTAAGGAAAAATAGTGTGTGATTACATCATTAAAGACTGCATCCTAAGGTATGCATGACAAATAGTCCAAATGAAGGTTGCACAGAAAGCCTTAATTCTGGCAATTCCTAATTTCTGAGTGTTTGAATTGACAACTTTAACACTATTTTAATATAGGTTTTTTGTAAATATATTCATTTAAAAATGTGTACATGTATCTATCTATCTATCTGTTCTTGTGTGTGTATGATATCTTATGTGTACACTTAGTGGGTGCTAATGAGTAGGATTGAGGCACCTTCCTCTATCTTTTGAAGCATGATATAAAGTCTGTAAAGTATATTTTAATTTCATCTATCCACTATGTTTATGATAATGCATGGGTGGTGGTACTCATTATTAACCAAAAGCTGATCATTTAGAGAGGGAGACATATGAAAGAGGATCCTGTAGGCTTATTAAAAAACATCTTGTTCACCTACATTCTTTTCTTGTCCCTGGATGTACTATTGTAGGCTTCAGTGTAGTAGCTGCTACGTGCTATCAGAGGGTTGAAGCAGAGAGATAGGTTGATCGATTGATGTAGCTACATTATACACATTTCCTATAGTCACCCCTTTGAGGATGAAAGCATAAAAGAATGTGAAGGTGAAACTTAAAATGTATATGAATGTTCCTTTTATCTGAGAAAGGACAACTAACGAACCAGTGGGAACACAGTATTTTCTTTGCGGGTGTTCCATCAGGCTTATAATGACACATCTTGGAATAGGAGAGTCACAGTGGAGTCTCTGGCTTAACTGTCGTCATCACTTACCATTTGCAGAATGGAAGGGCTTCTGATCTTGTGTCTCTGTGCATGACTCACCCTCTAGGATTTGTAGGGAAGACAGTGTATTTAAAACAGTTTAATCTCATAATCAAACCCCTGTGTACTATGTGACATATAAAACATCATTTAAACAGCAAGCCCTCTCCCCCACTCCTTACTCTCATTTCCAGTTTTAGGACCTGAAGTGCACTGCAAGTTGCTGATATATTAAATGAGGAAGAGTACAGAATTGTTAATTGCTTCCAAAATCATGCAATAACTTTCAGTTTTGTTGAAATACTTCTAAAAATAATTACAAAGTGAAAATGTACTGAAAACCAGGGCTGGTATAATGGTACAGACAGCGCCGGTAGGTGCCTAGGGCATCAAAATGTAGGGCAGCAAAAACAGTTCTCTAGGTGGGCAGGTAGGCTGTGGAACCAGGGAGGGTGCACTGCCGCACTTGTATCCCCTTTGATTCCTGCTCTACCCAAAGTTTAATGCTGGCAGTGCCAGCAGCATCTGTAGTCAAGCACTGCTGAGGGAGTCAATTGACTTCATGGCTCATTATAATCTACCTGATACCTCTTCATTCCATGGCTGTTAATGACCCTCTCTTCTTTTTAATAGCCTTGATATTCCACTAATCAAGCTAGCCTTTACTCTGCATTTCAGATGTCTGTTAGCTTCTCCTGGTAATGAGGCTCCTATTTCCCAGCCTGCATATTGTTTTTAACTCATTCCAATTAAGTTATATTTATTTGTGCCTCGATCTTAAACTGAATAATACATCCCTAGGCCCCTAGCATCTTAGTAAAGCTTCTAGTTTATTTTTAACTGGAGAAAAAATATGTTGTTTTATATGCAATGATGCACCTCACCATGCATACCCCTCTTTTTATAATTCTAGAGCTATTCCCAGCCCAGAAAGTTTGGCTTTGTTTCCACAGGCCACTTCACTCATTCTTCCACCCCCTCCCTGACACCCAGACTTTCCCAGGCCCTTGGCCTCCCACCTCTCTATGCACAATTTTGCTGCTGTCCAGAGAAGAATGTGGATCAAGTTGAGGGGCAGATCCCCATGTCCTGTTTGCACCGCTTGTGTTTTGGGCAGGTGCAGAATGGATGTGGAGGGCAATTGGGGCAGGTGGCCTGGGCTCTGGTTGCTTCATGCTCTCCCCATCTGTGTGTGATTCACTTCTCTGTGCTCTGAGGTAGAAGGTAGTTTTGTCTTCTCTTACCCCAAGCCCCATCCCTTTGTGTTGTGCAGGGGCTGAAGAAGGGAGCTGCACTGCTCATGGGCTTCTGTGACTGCGTGGGACTTGAAAGCTTGTCTCTGCTAAATGGGTGCTGAGTGGTGGAGGGCAACACTGGGGCAGGAGTTACATGCCCAAGGGAGCAAAATTTCATTTACCTAGGAAAGCAAAAATCCTTGTGCTGGCCCTGCCAAAATGTATTATGAGTATTTGCAGTGTGGGACACTGGCACTCTGCAAGGAAGCAGAGATTTTGGATTCTGTTGTGAGCATGGGAGTGTACAAGAGCTACAAGCAAATTAGAAGGAGGCTTGCAAGAGACCTGAGGCTAGATAAGGACAGAACTTTATTCCTGTGGTTTTTAGAACCTCTGCCATGACAGCTAATCTTCCTTCCAGCACAAGTTACAACTTGTACTCTTCTTTAGGCTCTGCTTCAGAAAGGCTTGGGAGGTTGCTGTGGGAGATGCCTCCCTTTGATAGCCCTCCACACAAAAATAATGTTCTAGGTTCTAATTAATTCCAAAACCAGAGGTTCTAAGACAAAGCATCATGTAAGGGAGCATTCTGGCAAATGTAGGAGATAGTAGTAGTCTCACTAGTAGGAGATAAATATGGACTAATTGCTAAAGACAGCAAAAAAAAAAGGCAAGATAGACAAATTAGTTTGAGCGGGAGATACATAAACTTACAATAGAAAAATTCAGAAGCGCTATGTATTGGCCGGATTCATTAGACTTGCCATGCCAAGGTGTTCAGCCTACCCCTCCCCAGGTTATATTTAAAGATTTGATGGGAAATACACCAAACATCCATCTATCCATCACTGTTTCTTGATTATACAATTGTAATGTGTCATCGGGATAGGCACTTGATAATTAGGACAGATGGATTGATGGACAAGTCATGTTTCTAACTTTCTTGGAGCTCCTGCTACTTGCTTGAGATGTCTCTACTTTTATGAAGTATTAGAATGCTTCCTGCTGATCCATGATAGTACCTAACATGGAGCACCTACCTGAACCGTGGTGACTTATGGCTCCTATTGGATAAAGGGGCTATTAGAATGGGTTCGTAAATAAAAAAAATGCCTGCAAATAATTGCTAGAATAAACCTATAGATTTGCTTTGTGCTTGCGCTCCTTTTCTGTTTGGTCCTATGAATATTCTAATGAATGAGTTGACTCATAGGAATGTTCATGGAAACAGCGTATTTTAAGCAGATATTGGGCATCTTTGCAGAAAGCAAATTTTAATCTCATAAATGTGAGTATTCCCACCAGTGACCTGACTCTAAGAGTTATGCTTAGCCAAACAGGAAGTAGAAATAATACCACGTGATTTGCTTGTTCAGTCAAAACTAATACAGATGGCTACATACTACTGGCAAAGAAACTGGAGAACAAGAATTATGAGTATAAATTATTCATTGTGGATCAGTTGAAATAATGAGCAAATCTGAGAAAATAATGAACTATTCACATACAATTCAGATAGAGAAAAAGCAGCTAAAAATTCATAAAATTCTTTGTTGCAAATTACTTGCTCAGCTCGTGGTATCGGTATTACAGAGTTTGAAGCCTGACACTAACAGAATAATTAAAATATTAAAATGGCTCATTTTAATCTTTGATCACATATCTAGATTTCATTGTAGAAATGTCATGTTTACTCATGAGTCATAATAAAGAAATATAGATATGTCATTATTAAGAATACTGTTTTTACCATATTATGTATCAAGATTTGCAGGGAAAATTGTGTGTGTGTGTGTGTACATATATATATGTATACACACACGCACACACACACTATATATATATGTATACTGTGTTTGTGTGTATATATATAGAGAGAGAGAGAGAGAGAAAGGATTTGTTTCTTGGAAGAACAGAGATCCATACTTTCAAAATGGAAGGATGTCTTCATATTGGATATTAGAAACACATGTAATCTATTGATTCCTTGTCCCTACCAGGTAATATGCGGATAACTTTGCCTCTTCTGCCTGGTTCCCAGTGATCTCCTTTGTCCTCGAAAGGCTAGTTTTCAAGTTATGCTAATTCATTATAGCATCCTACTATTGTAGTAAACTTTGTAAAAGAAATAAAGTCTTAGTAACAGAGTGCACTTTAGCCATCTACTATTAACCCTTTGTTAATAAATGGGGAAGTTTCTTTCTTCAGTCCAGTTCTGCTGACCAGACAGATGAAATTTAGTACCTTTCTCATGTAGTGATGGACCCATAGGTAGGACTATAGTCTGATTGCTGTTACACTGGCATTATTGCAAGGTAGCATTAATTTAGATTTTCACCAGCATAACTGAGATCTTCATAGCAATGGGGCTCAACTAAATAGTGTCACCACAATAGCCTCAAACATAAAATAATAATATCCAAAAAAGGAAAACTGAACAAAAAACCAAACAAAAAAATAAAAATAATATTCTCCCTTCCATCCTGCAAGGAATTATCCAAGAGGTTTATCTTAAATTTCCATATAAAACAGATATTTGAAAAACACTCTTCACCAATCAAAGGTCCTGAATGTACACATAGAAAAGGGTAGATTACAAGCAAAAGAAAATATGCATGCTCTCAATAGCAAGAAAAAGTGAGCAGCAGGTGTTTGCACGCCATCACATCTGTTCAGAAAGTGCTCCTTTAAATCCAGATTAAATATACAATTTTGAAGCCTGACCTTTCTGAGTAATTAAAGATTTCTCCTGTATGGCTTTGGAGATAAGCTAAGATAGTTAAACGCAGAACATTTTTAACAGCAAATGTAGGAAATGTGGAATTTTTCCTCATGCTTTTTTTGTTGCAGAATTGGATGTTTGTTTAAATTCTTGCATTTTACGCTAATTTTGCAATTTCTATCTAGAAAACTACGATAGAAAAGATAGAGATTTCAGTCCTGTGAGAATACTGGTGATGGGATCAGCAGTTAGAAAGTCCTGAGCAAACATCTGGAAGTGGTGCTAGCTAATACTAAAGGAAGAAGAGGGGGAGACACAGGTGCACTCAACACCCGTCAAGAAATAGCTTTGTAAAAAAAGTCTGAAAGTATAGCGTCACTTTGATCTACCTCTTTATGTAGATTCTTATGTTAACACCCATGACAAGATACTTAACTGCCTTTATCCATTCCTTTGTAGCCTAAAGCACTTTCAAAGCCTTGAACCTCTGAACTAGTTCAAACAGGAGATACTGGCCTCTTAGAATTCCACCCTCTGTATAACTGTAACAATTTAGTAAAACAACCGGCAGATCCTTCTCTTTCTGTGTCCGATACTTGTTCAGTGCAGTTTTTTTGGAAGGTTACCTGCAGCTTCCTAAAAATGTTTGAGGACCAGGCCTGATAATCTTGCACCACTTACTTCTCACAGCCTGTTGTACCGCCTTAATGGCAGTGCTCTAAACAGGGAGCAGTAGACTCTGGAGATAAGTTACCGATAGAATGAGATGTTGTTGGAACCATCCTGTCAGTGTCTCTTCCTTTTCCCAGAGGAGATATGGAGAGGGTTGGGGTTTTTTTTATTTGTATATTATTGTACTTTTTACCTAATCTATCCAAACATGCTGGTTTTGCTTTCCAGAGGTTTTGCCAAACTTTTGAATTGGTTTCAGTTCACATGGTTTGGAACTAATTGAGTTTCATTTAAAGTTTTAGGTTCATTCAAACTCAGCATGACAAAGGTGACACTAGCAAGTTTTGTTAAGCTCTGGGAATTGCAATGTGATTTTTTTTGGTGTGGTTTCCCAAGGGTTCATCCAACTGAGAAGTACCTTGATGAACTGCCACAGGTTTTATTACTAAAATGAAACCATGAAATGCATTCTTGAAAATTTTGTGACTATGAAGGGGTACTTTTGAGTTTCAAAGAAGAACTTTGCAAACTTAGCTAAATGTATGATTTCATATTTTATTTTGAGAGGTTTGTATACAGCTAAACCTTCACTCTTGTAACTGCCGTTTCCTTGCTTTTCTCTAACTTGCCAAAAGCACGGAGAGATAATCCTTCTGCTTGGTAATTTATTGCTGAAACAAAGACAACAAAATGAAGAAGTTTAAAAACTGTAGGTATAATTCTCCCACTTCGTAGCAAGTTTTGTAGTCTTGATTTGTGTGGTTTTTGTGATGATCCCCAGTGATGGATGATGATGTATGGTGGGTTTAATATTCAATGATGGCTGAAATACGTGGAGTTATGTTAACCTAGAAATTGTGTATAACTCTCCCCAGTTGTGTTACAACATTTTGACTGGGTTCTTGTTGAGTTAGGACTCCGTTTGTTATTGTTGTTGTTTACAGAGGACCCGGCTAGAATACCGCATGACAGTAAAAAATGCTGCTTTCTATTATACTTGGCAAAAGACAGTTCTCACTTAAGACAATAATTCATAAAACTGCCCTGGCTGAAAAGTGAATATTTTTGGCCTTTTGGAAAATTGGCAAAACATCAAGTTTTGCTACTTTTGCTTTTTGTAAGAAATTGTCCTCACAGCTCCACTCAATTGTAATTTGTGGCTTTTTACCAGAAAGCTAGATCTGTGTCAGTTGTACAAAGGTCAGTGAATTTCAGCACTAAAACATCTCCAGGAATATGAATCTGGCAGGAAAGAAGGCAGGGCCTGATTTCATTCTATGCAGTTCATTACTGTAGTTTATTCAGATTCCAATGTGATGCAGGCAATAAAACTAGTTTAACCTCACAAGTGTGCATTTGTTTTCTTTTTTTCTTTATATTAATTTAGTGTGTATAACAACAGTTTTACACTAATACAGTCTTAATGGATACAACAATTGTACAACATAAGTTTCTTTCTGATGCCCTGGTATGATAATTGCACTACAAGGTTCTTCTAACATGACAAAATCCTCTGTGATTACACTTGCCTGGCACATAAAAAGAAACAATTTTTGCGTGTCACCTGCTCTAGCAGTGCAGCAAGAGGAGGAAATATGATCACAATGTTTTTCAGGTGAAATGCTTGCAAAATGCCTTTAAATGGCTATGGGGTCCTAAGGTAAGTGCCATATTTGCTATTTAGTTTTCACTGGTTTTATAGGAGCTTTCTGAAGTGATAGGAGCTTGTTTCAAGTCTCCAATCTTTGAATAGATTGATTCTTTGCTGTTCATGACCCTATCTGGTAACACTTTACTTTAAATGTCCATTAACTATTTACGTTAACTAACCGTTAATTACAGTGGAATGCCTGTGGAAGTGCATGACAGTCATACAAACACCAAATGAGTACATTAATGATTGGTATTATCACAATGAATACTGAATGATTTCCATAATGAGTGGGAAAGTAACATATAATAGAAAGGATTGCTCCCCATTTGATACACTCACCATTGAATTAGAACTCATTCTTGGCCATTATTCAGAAACAGCAACATAGCCTGAGGTCTACCCTTGTAGCCTTGTGAAGACTGTACTGAAACTCAGTTCACACCCTTATACAGCTTTACATGCATTATGCATTTTTTTTTTTACTTTAGTAATTGCTTATTGTTTTAATTGCTTTTATGACCAAATACATGGCCCCAAACTTTGTATTCAGACTAATATTTTGGGCCAATATATACTTCTATGTAACATAGTGTATGCAGTAAATAACACTGTTTGGATCACTATGTCAGTGTTTTGGACTACTACACAAACAACAGTACTTTTAAACAAGGATGGCATTAAAGGATTTTACTAGAAATCAGTTAAAATTGCTTTCTTTGGTATAGACTATCTGCAAGTGTTAACTGACATGGCTATTCTATTCTATATCTATTTTATCCACACTCATCATCATTGGACCTAAGCAATTTTCTCTTGTGCATTAAAGAGTACAACTAATATTTATCACGTTTGTTCTTCCATTCAGTCCCAAGGAGAGAAGTGTGTGCAATTAACTGTGCACTTCACTAGTACAAAGTCACCCTACCTTGCTCATACTTTAGGCTACCACTGCTGCCTGAAATCTGTGTTTTAGGTCCTCCACTGGAGGGACTTCAGCTATGAAATGAAGTTCCAAAGGAGATTAGACAAATTGAGAATCTGACCATCTTCAGAAATTGAATAAAGCTTTCTTCCTTCAATAAAGTTTCTGTGATAATGTGACTCAGCATCTCAAGCAGCTTCTTCTCCACCATTCCAGAAAACCTTCTCACTTTAAGCTTTTGCAAGCAAAAAATGTGTGGGGGGAGGGTGGAGAGCCAGAGAGTCCATTATGTTTAGTATAGACTTTTCTGCTGCTAATCTAATGTAGAAAGTGCTCTCAGTTATTGCTGTCGTGGAAACACACACAGAGTACTTTTGGGTCAGGTCAGCAGAAGCTTTTATTCAAAAGAAACTACAGCTGTAGGGGGAGTTCCAAAGTGACATGGATTTCCCAAGCACTTGGAAGGGGTCCCCCCCCAAGAGCAAAATCAGGAGGCTTATATACTTTTTAACAGTCGCTTACAACTCACGTGATCATATAGTGAAATTAGCATGAAAAGTGGCTATAATATTACTTCATTATTTCTTTGCTGTTATCAGGATGGGAATTATGGGGGAGATAGGGTTAGTTCACAAACCTCCTTCTTGCACCTGGAAATCTACTTTGTACATACTTTTTTTTTTTTCTACCTTCAAGGCCGCGGTGAGCGAAGCATTTGCAGAAGAGTTACAAAGAACAAACACTTGCCCTTATCTGTTCTACTGTACCGAGCCAGCAATTCTACACAAAGCGGTTATGTCATCTTATAACTAAAATAATCAAAGTTTAAGGCATATGTTTTTTCTGATTCCACAGCCCCCCCCTTTGAGACTATTTAGTCTCACTTTAGCCTTAAATTTCCATTCTCATGAGCCCCTCTATTTCATCATGCAGCCTTTCATGTTTTCTTTCAATCTGCTCACACTTTTGTAACACCATTATTCTAGACTCTGCTGTGGGTTTTCTTGCCTTGCTAAAGCTTCCCCTGCTGGCTTTCACGCAGCAGAGGATCAGTTGCATTAAGACATAGAACATTATCAGAACTATCAAGACAAACAATATTCCATACAGGATTTTCTTGCCAAGGGCCCCGAAATCTGGGAGCCAGGAGGTTAGCCAAGACCACATTTCTTCTAGACCCCAGTCAGTATTTTCTGAGGCCACTTGATGTAGGACCCTTAACTGATTTCGGATTTTGCGAATGTCAGTTTCGATTCGCATGTCCTGATTGACATAGACACAACAGGTGGAGTTTACTAAGGCACATACTCCTCCCTGGGATACCAATAGGTAATCTAGGGCTATGCGGTGTTGTATAGTTACTTGTGAGATCTGGGAGATCTCTTTTTGCAGAGCCTGAATTGCATCCGCAGTGGCATTTCCCATAGCTTCCATTGTGGCTGAAATGTTAATTATGGCTAATTCCAATTCTCTTACTCCAAGCCAGGGTATGAAGGTTCTCACAAATCGATGGAACCCTGTGTTTCTGGTAGCTAAGGGGTTAACCGCCCTTTTCATGTGATGGTTGAAATTTTTTACTTGTTCCAGATATATTGCACTATGCATTTCGAAACCAGGGATAACACGTCCAAGAGTGCATGCCCCCACCCAATTCCAGGGCAAGATTTTATGAGCCCTGTTTCCGCAGAGCCAGTAAAGGCCTGGGGCAGAAAGGGTACTCAAATCTCGGCAGTTGTTGTGCCCTATCCGGCACTTTCGATTGATATGCATCGTATAGGACGGTCCACGTTCAGCTGTTATTCTGCTGGACCGAGATATATTACAAGAAGTAAAATTGGAGTGAATGTAAAATTCTGATCTGTTTGCAATGAGAGCAACATGAGGTTCCTTAGAAAAGTTGTAGACCATGAATCCTGTACAATTGAGAGAGGGTACGTTACCCAACAGGATTCCACTGGTGCTACTAGGGCTATAATCTAGAGTAGTTAGGCAATGAGGGTAGTGTCCTACAGGTGTGGCTTTATTATAAGCTCCGGTGTTGTTGGATCTGTAACAGAAAGGCGCCTCTACTCTTGGGGAGATTATCCAGTTAGCAGGGGCGGCCCTCCATTCTTTAGGAGCGGACCGATGGGCAGCTAACGAGTAGTGTCTAACGAAGCCGCCGTTTATTGTTCCCCATTGCTGGAGGGATATTGGTACTCCGATCATTGGGATTCCTTGGTGTAGGTGTGCTGGGCTGTGAGAGCATATCCAGCAGTCACTTTTATTTCCAGCTTGAGCCACCGCATGGGAGATCTGCAAATACAAATTTTTCTCCCACCCCCCTTGGGTGATACTGAGATACCCAAGTGTGATATATAAGGATATCAGTGCCATTTTTAGATACAGGAGGGACAAAGAATCTTAACAACAAACATAACCAGCACCAGTAAGAAAAAGAACACTACCAGCCAAACCCAGGATGGCAGCCAAAGTCTTTCTTCGTCCTCTGGGCTCAAGTTACCTAAAGGACTGATAATGTCGGCTCTTGGTCTTGATCGAGGTGGTGATCTTCCGAATGGGAGCATTCACTTTCTTCGAGGCCGAAGATGATATCTTCGTTCTTCAACTGATGAATCCGGCTGGGCTGAGGTGTTGGGTGCAGGGGAGAGGTTACTAGCACTTGCACCCTGATGCTCCTCACTTGCCTGAGTGAGGTCCTGAGGGTCTTTGTCCTTGGCCTCAGGGAAAGATCCCAACCTTGGTTGGAATACAGCTGCTTCGGGGTCCAATGGAGGTGATACCTTCTTGCAGTGCGAGGTGTGAGTCCACGTTTGGTGACCTTGGCAACGAACAGCAGAATTAGTGGTTAGAAGTACCTGGAAAGGTCCTTTCCATCTGGGTTGAAGTGCGTTTTTCCGTTGATAGACCTTTACGTAGATCCAATCCCCTGGTTCGAGGTTGTGACAGGGAACATCCGGTGGTTGAGGTAAGGCTTCTTGGACCTGTGAATGAACAGACCTGGCATACTTCATTAATGCCTTGCAATAATTTAGTACAGTTTCATCAGTTAATTGTAGGTCTGTTTGGTGAGGGGCAACAGGTGGTGTAGCTGGCATCCTCATGGGTCGTGCCATGAGTATTTCATAAGGGGTTAGGCCATGTTTTCTGTTAACAGTGTTTCTAATGTGCATAAGAGCAATGGGCAGTGCATCAGGCCATTTGAGGCCTGTTTCAGCACAAATCTTCGAAATGCGCGTTTTTAAATCAGAGTTTTTACGTTCTACAGCACCACTTGACTGTGGATGATAACTACAGTGTAGGTGCTGCTGTATGTTGAGTGCTTGGCAGATGTTTTTTACTATCTGTCCTGTGAAATGGGTGCCACGGTCACTATCTATTGTGAGAGGCAATCCAAATCTAGGGATGAATTCTTTGAGCAATTTCTTTGCTACAGTGATGGAATCAGCACGTACGCATGGGTAGGCTTCCACCCATCCAGAGAACACATCAATAATAACAAGAATGTATTTATAAGAACAGCACTTAGGTAGCTGCACAAAATCAATTTGCAGATTTACAAACGGTCCCCATGGAGGGGGATGGGCTGCGGGTGTCGTTTTTACCCGTTGCCCAATGTTGTGAGCTAAGCAGATGGGACAGGAGCTACAGTACTGTTGTGCCATGGAAGGAAAATTTGGGGCAAACCAATTTCTTTGTACTGTAGCAATCATTCCTCCCTTGCTCGTATGGGCCACAGAGTGGGTTAAACGAGCAAGATGTGGCAAAAGCTCTCTAGGCGCCACCAGGCGGCCGTCCGGGGAGCGCCAGAGAGAGTCGGGGTGCAGTGAACATCCTGCACGCAGCCAGTCATTTATTTCCTTTTTTGGGGCCTGATTTTGAAGAAGGGCCAGACTTGAAAGGCTAGCCAAAGGAGACTGGTCTGCTGAAAAACAAACAAAAACAGAGTTAGGAGCCTGTGGGCCAGAAAGGGCCGCATTTCTGGCAGAACGGTCTGCCAGATCATTTCCTCGTGTGACATCATCAAACGGTTTCTCATGAGCTTTACATTTAACAATAGCAATAGCAAGAGGCAATTGAACAGCTTCTAAGAGCGCTTTTACATAACAACCATGACTGATTTAGGTCCCTGATGAAGTGAGGAACCCTCTTTGTTTCCAGATTTGTCCAAAATCATGAACAACACCAAAAGCATACTTAGAGTCAGTATAAATGGTTGTGGTTTGATTTTTTGCAAGAATGCAAGCACGTGTTAAAGCAATGAGTTCAGCAACTTGAGCAGAACGAGCTTGGGGTAAAGAATAGGCTTCCAAAACAGCATACTGAGTGCATACTGCATATCCCGCAACTAATTTGCCTGCATCATTTCTAAGACAGGAACCATCAACAAACAAAACAAGGTCAGAGTTTGGGATAGGAATGTCCTTGAGGTCAGTTCGAGGGGTTAACAATTGAGTTGTGATAGACAGGCAATCATGAGGCTCACCATCAGAGGCAATAGGCAGAAGTGACGCAGGATTCAGAATTGAACAGCGATTTAAGGTTACATTTGCAGCTGACAGTAGAAGTTTCTCATATTTAGTAAGACGGGAATTGGAAATGTGCTGAGTTTTGCCCTTGAGCAGAAGGGCCATCACAGCATGTGGAACTGCAACGGTTAAAGAGTGTCCCAAAACTAGAGAATCTGCCTTTTCAACCAACAAGGCAGCAGCTGCAACTGAACGGAGGCAAGGAGGAAGTCCCGCAGCTACGGGATCAAGGGCAGAGCTGTAATATGCAATTGGGCGATGCTTTTCACCATGCAGCTGAGTGAGTACTCCTAAAGCGATTCCTTCCCGTTCATGACAAAACAAGGTAAAGGGTTTCTTATAATTAGGAAGTCCAAGAGCAGGAGCAAGAGTGAGGGCTTGCTTAAGGACCACAAATGCTTGTTCGGCTTCAGGAGTCCAAGGGAGGGGTTCCGGGGTGGTATCATGAGTGAATGCTTGCAAGGGTTTTGCGAAAGCAGCATAACCCAGGATCCGCTGTCTACAATAACCCGTTGCACCTAAGAATCCCCTCATCTGTTTTCTAGTCATAGGTTTGGGAATGTTGAGGATAGCTTCAACTCTACTAGGGGAAAGGTGTCGTTCTCCTGCTGAGATATCATGCCCTAAATAATGTACCTTAGACTTGCAGAGCTGCAATTTAGATTTTGAGGCCTTGTGGCCTTTCTGAGCTAAAGCTGTGAGGAGTGTCAAAGTATCTTGCTCACAGGCCTCTAAAGTGGGTGAGGCTAACAATAGATCATCAACGTTCTGAACAAGGGTGGACCCCCCTTTGAACGTGATAGGATCCAAATCTTTTTTTAGGATCTGGGAAAACAGGGTTGGGGACTCTGTATATCCCTGAGGGAGTCTTGTCCAGGTATATTGAAATCCCTGATAAGTAAATGCAAACAGATACTGGCTATCCTTATGAACGGGGATAGAGAAAAAAGCAGAACAAAGATCCACTACTGTGAAATATGTAGCATCTGAAGGGATACAGGAAAGAATAGTGGCAGGGTTAGGGACCACGGGGAAAGCGGGTAACACAGCGGCATTTACAGCTCGAAGATCTTGCACAAAGCGATACGTATCTTTACCAGGTTTTTTGACAGGTAGGATAGGTGTGTTGCAAGGGGAGCATATTGGGACAATAATCCCTTGCTCAAGGAGTGAGGAAACGACAGGCTTGATCCCTTCCTCAGCTTCCTTTGAGATGGGGTACTGTGGGACACGAGGAAGTGGCTTGGCAGGGTTCAGGATGATACGCACTGGTTCAGCACTCAGCATGTGCCCCACTTCATTCGCATGGGTGGACCACAGCTGTGGAGGTACTCGTGCCAACAGTTCCTCTTGCAAGAAGGAAGTGTCAGAATCAGAGTACTCCTGGGTTAGCAAAGCCACAAGCTCGGTTTCCCTATGTTCCGGTACCTCAAGGTAAACACCATCTGGGCTACAATAAATCACGCATCCCAGTTTACACAGCAAGTCCTTACCAAGAAGGTTGACAGGTGCACAGGGGCTAAGAAGAAAGGCATGATTTTCAGACAAAGGGCCAATAGAGATGGAGACAGGTTCAGACACGGGATGTGGGATAGGTTGTCCGCCTATACCGACAGCATTTACAGTTTCAGGAGAATAAGGTAGAAAAGGAAACTCAGCAGCCTTTAGCGTGGAGCGGGACGCTCCGGTGTCGACAAGACAGGAGACAGGTTTACCAGAAATAAGGCATTCAACAAACGGACCAGATTGGTCAGTAGCAAGCAAAGGAGCAATGATGTCACTGTCCCTCAGGCTGTCCTATTCAACACTGGGAAAATTGACAGGAAGTGGAGGTGGGGGCTGGGGTCTGGGTCCTTGGCCGGGGCGGTTGGGGCATTCTGATTTCCAATGTCCTTCTTGCTTGCAATAATGACATTGGTTCCCATAGCCTGGGTTTTGTGGGCTCAAGGATCTATCTCTTCCCCTGAATCTACCCGGGCCTCCCCTTCCCCGTCCTCGTCCCCTTCCTCTACCTGGACCCTGCAACTGAGAAATCTGTAAGGCCATTAACTTAAACTCGGCACTGTCTTTAGACCGTTCCAATTTGTTATGAAAATGGTTAGCCGCAGCAAGGACTTCGGTCAAATCTTTAGTTTCCCAGCCAATAATTACTGTTTGAATTTTCTCAGCAATTTTAGGGTTAAGTCCCTGGACGAATGCTGCCACTATTGCTTGTTTAGCATTTCCGACTGGGTTATCCATTCCTGAGTATCGTTCAAATGCCTGTTTGAGGCGTTCTAAATAGTCACTGGGGTGTTCATTTTTGTTTTGTTTACAGGTATTTATTTTGGTCCAGTCTGCCTTTTTTGGGCAAATTGTGAGAACTGCCTGAACCAAAGCATTTCTCTTGTCAATAAAGTCTTGGCCAATCCCTGGGTTTTGATCTGGCCAAGTACAGGCAGCATACAGACGTAGCATAGTCTCCTTGGGCAAAATGGATCGCATGAGCTGATTAATGTCAGCCCATGTTGGATTATAACAATTTATAACAGTCTGCAATTCTTCCTGAAATTTTTCTGGGTCTTCCCTGATTTTTGGGAACTTTTGAGTTAAATTGTAGAGATCACCTGGAGTCCAGGGTGCATGCACAGTTACTATATTTTGTCCATCGGTGCCAATGCCTGGCATTTGTCTTAGGGGGTAAACTTGTGCAGTTCGGGATCTCAGATTGATGGGAGATCTTTCCATGCCTATTCCCATTCTTCTAAATACACCTGTGGTGGGTTGTGACCCAGGAGTAAATTGCCACACTGGTGATGATTGAGTGGCAGATATGGTGGATGAGTCCGGACTATTAAGCTCCGTGGATGGATTTACTGAAGGAGCTTCAGCTAATGGGTCACTAGCCTGGGCTGCAGCCTGATGTTGAACCGGTTGTTGCTGATGTGGGAGTCCCAGGAGAGCGGGGTTCGAACAAAGGTCAAGGATATCCTCTGCTGGCTCCGGTGGTGGGGGCGCCCCGGGCAATGCTGGATACATTGGAGCGGTGGCCAGCGTGTAATTTGGGGGAGCAGCCAATTTCTCCCGAACAGCTTTTAACTGCTGTTTTAATTTTTCTTGAGAGTCTTTTAGGCTTCTAGTTTGAGATTCTGTCCGCCTTTTGGACATTTCATCATACCAATAAAAGAACGCGTCCCACTGGTTTTGTGGTGTTTTGGATCCACGGGACTCTAACGCCCCTCTCAAGTGCACTATTTTATCCTGATCAAATGTTCCTTCCTGTGGAAAATGTTTCACAGGATCATCCCTAGTATACCAGTTCCACTTATCCAGGTACTTGCAAGTCTCGGGAGAATAGTGTGTGTACATAAAGTACGCCGGAGTCCCCTTAGGGGGGACAGGAACCTGTTTAGACTGACTTGTTCCCATTTTCAGTCACACAGGGAGACGTAGGAGAGGCTTATTTAGGATGTCCGGGCCGCTCAGTGCCTTGCCCCGCAGTTTTTCACTGCCCAGACAAAAGGCTTC
Source organism: Alligator mississippiensis (assembly GCF_030867095.1). NCBI lineage: Eukaryota > Metazoa > Chordata > Crocodylia > Alligatoridae > Alligator > Alligator mississippiensis. Next base: position 109,115,467 of record NC_081826.1, read on the forward strand.
TGACCCGACACCGGCTCATAAAATGGAAATGGGGAGGGAAACACTAGAGGGATCCTTTCACTCCTGCTTTCGGCAGAAGCTACTGGGACGAGGGGTTTGGAAAAGACAAAATCACTCAGACGCCCTGTCCACTGGGTCACGAGGTTCCAGTTGGGTCCCCTGGCTTTCAAAACTGCCCTGTCAGGCAGAATTGGGGCGGCTGAACCCAACCGTAGTCTCAGTCCTGGTCAGTGGCTCATATTTCTAAATACACACACACATTCATTCAATAAGCCCTGTCCACTGGGTCACGAGGTTCCAGTTGGGCCCCCTTGCTTTCAAAACTGCCCTGTCAGGCAGAATTGGGGCGGCTGAGCCCAACCGTAGTCTCAGTCCTGGTCAGTGGCTCATATTTCTAAATACACACACACATGCACATTTATTCAGTCAGCCAGACCTCCTACCCCACACCGCCTTAGTTAATTAACTACAAGCCCGATGTGCTGTTGGATGAAGGTGCCTCAAACAGTTTCTCCCTAAAACGTACGTTACCAGACACAAAATGGGATCCTTTACCAGACAGAAAATTTTAGCCGGCAGTAAGGTTCAGACTGACCTGTTTTAACAAGGTTCAGATCCAGTTACCACGGCCAAGTTGGGAGCCTACAGGCAGTCCTCCTCCGAAACCCCAATAGAGATTTTGAATTAGGTCTCTTACCTCTCAAGTTTGGCGCCTCAGGGTTCGGGGGGGGGGTAGCCTGCGGTCCTCCTTCCTCAGCCGGTGTTCTGGATCCGAGTCACGGCACCAGGAATTGTCGTGGAAACACACACAGAGTACTTTTGGGTCAGGTCAGCAGAAGCTTTTATTCAAAAGAAACTACAGCTGTAGGGGGAGTTCCAAAGTGACATGGATTTCCCAAGCACTTGGAAGGGGTCCCCCCCCAAGAGCAAAATCAGGAGGCTTATATACTTTTTAACAGTCGCTTACAACTCACGTGATCATATAGTGAAATTAGCATGAAAAGCGGCTATAATATTACTTCATTATTTCTTTGCTGTTATCAGGATGGGAATTATGGGGGAGATAGGGTTAGTTCACAAACCTCCTTCTTGCACCTGGAAATCTACTTTGTACATACTTTTTTTTTTTTCTACCTTCAAGGCCGCGGTGAGCGAAGCATTTGCAGAAGAGTTACAAAGAACAAACACTTGCCCTTATCTGTTCTACTGTACCGAGCCAGCAATTCTACACAAAGCGGTTATGTCATCTTATAACTAAAATAATCAAAGTTTAAGGCATATATTTTTTCTGATTCCACATTGCTATGCCAGGAAGATGTACAAAACCTTTAGAGAGAGAGAGAGAGAGAGAGAGATTTTTTAAAATCAAATGCATGATGTTGTTTTGTTCTGACAAAGAAGTTGCTGCCAACACTAGGATATGAATTAAAACTGATACTTCATTTTAAGTGATGTGAATACTTCATTTAGTCCTGGGGAAAAGTATCCTATTGAAGCGTTATAAAATAACATTTTAGGATCCATCTACCTATCCAGCCAAGTAAGACTGCTACCCAGACACTCATATGCTTGGGAGAGTAGAGAGAGCCTAAAATAGTAGCAGAAGAGGCAGAAGCTATTTGAAAGCCTACTGAAGTAAGTCAAAGCCTGTCCGTTGACTTCAGTGAGCTTTGGATCAGGCTGTACTAAAAGGCAAGAGAAAAACAGCATGATATATCAAGGAAATCATTGTCAAACACCAGTAGGCATGGATAGAAGTGAACTGGCCTGTTGCATAGTGATGAGTGTCCCTGGCACTCTATTCCTTGATGGTGGAGGGTTTATATTTGCCAGTATTGGATTCAAAGGGAGAATTGACAACAGAATCTAATAGGTTTCTTCCCTCTCTAATTCCTATGATTTGAGAGGAGGAGTTTGTCTTTAGTAACCAGTAGGATCCTGCTCTGCAGGAATAAAGTAGTTAAATGGAGTGTTTCTGATAACTGCAAATTATCCAGGGACTACCGTAGTGACTGGAACTTTTTGGCTACCAACACTAAGAGCTAATGAAGATGCCCTTTTATAAAGCACAAGATTCTTGGCGGTGTTTTTAATAGGCCATGCTGTGTGAGAAAATCATGTCTGTAAGATTCCCTGGAGTGCCAGTTGGGATAATATTACATCCAATGAATCATAGCAGCCACCATAAGGGCAGGGCAGTAGCTATGGCAGCAACACATAGCAATGGCGCAGCATCAAACAAACTGCTCAGCTGGTGACATCTGGCCTCTCTGATCATAACAAATCTGTAGTGTGCAATACTCAAAAGGATCTATCCTTCAAGATGATATGTTGAAATGAGGTGTCTCTTCTGCTCATCTATGGTGGCTGTTCAGGCAGACATTGAAGATCCCATTAAAAAGAAAGAGTGGGGAGTATCCTTTAGGGATGAATATTGTTGTCCTGGAATAAATTCCCCTTACTCAGCTATCCTTCAAGAGTGTATGTAAACAATTAGTTTGCGCATAATAAATCCTGAATTTGCTAACAAAGAGATTGCACTACTTTTGGGAGACACTTGGAGTATGAGGGCATCTTTGCCTGACTCCTGCTTCAATGCATGCTAATTAGCTTGTGTTGGAGCAGACTCGATTAATCAATGCATGCTAATTAGCATGCTCCAGCAGCCTCAGCATCTCGTATATTCAGCATCCCCCACACTTCAAAATGGTGGAAGGGGTTCTTTAACTAAACCTCATTTAACAAGCTTTAGTTAAAGTGCCCCTGCCACCATTTTGAAGTGGGAGACACTGAAAATACAAGACTCTGAGGGTGCTTTGATTAGCGTGGCTCCTCAGAGCTGCTCTAATTAACTCCCACAAACCCAGAGCATGTGTAAAGATGCCCTTAGAGATGCTGTAGGCTAGATAATATCTTAGGATGGGATTGCACATTACAATTAGACCATGTTAAGAGCACTTACCACATGAATGATCACAAATAAAGGCTCATTAACAAGTGTTAAATTCCCTTTATGTGTGTTAGAATTATGCCACGTTGGGCAAGGATTATCATTGAGTTGTGCTACCTAGCTTGAGTTAAGTTCTGGGTGTTTATCTGAAATAAAAATACCAATTTCATCATCCAGTATCTCAGGAGGCATTGCTCCCAGCTGGACTAGTTATTGTCCAGGATTCTACAGCCATAGACTGACAGCTGGGAACAAGTGCATGGGGATGAGGTGAGTGGGAAGGGAGAGAAAAGGAGTTAAGTGGGGTAAGACATCCAGGAGTAGGGGGACATGTAGAAGGGGTGAGGAAAGGCAATAGTGGAAGGGGGAAGATGGAGGGGGTAGTGGGTGGGTACGAAGCTGTTGGGTTGCTGCCCTCTCTGCTCCCTCAATTGCCCCCCAACCCCCAGATTGCCCACTCCAGCCCCAGGTTGCTCTCCTGCCACCCCAGTTGCTCCCCCTGCCCCTTATTGACCCCTCAACCCCTGGACTACTGCCCTGTCACTGCAATCAAGCCAAAAGTTCTCTCCCTGCCTACTCCTGGGATCCCTGCAGACCATGCCACCCCTGCACACCCAGATCCAGCCACTGCCAGGCCCTGCAACTGAAGGGAAGGATTGTGGGGGCAAGGAGCTGCCAGGTAGCTGTATGGTTGGATTTGGGTGCACAGGGACAACACAGGTTGCAGGAAGCCCGGAAGCAGGCAGGGAGGGGAAAGCCCCCTGTCCATTGCTGTGTCTGCCACCACTCATGGGTTGGTTCAGGGGTTGGGGAGGCAACCTGGGGTTGGAAGGGCCAATTGCAGAGTGGAGGGGGATGGGGGATCTGGGAGCTGATGGGGAGCAGCAGGGCAATTTGTGGGAAGGAGGGGGCAATCCAAGTGACACAGGGATGGCCTTTCCCTACTTTCTCCCTTCCTACTCAGCCTATACTGCGGCTAGATTGCTGGTCAGCAGGGCTGTCATGGAGCCTACTTGCAGCCCCTAACCAGACCCTTGCTTGCCAGCCCTCTAGTGACAGACTCTGAGCAGTGCACGGGAGAGAGAGTATTAAGCCCCAAAGTATGATTAATCCAGTTAACCTTAACACAGACTAGAACTAACATTCCTTAGGCTGAGCACCTGCTAGCTCTAATGTGTAATCTCACCCTTAGGTATTCTGAGCTGCAAATAAGGCACCTGCTGGGATTTTCAAAAACCCATGATTCACAATTTCCTCATCACTCAACCAGATACTATGAGGATGAATTAGTTAATATGAGGAGATCTTTTAAAAAGTGTAAAATTGTCAGGGTTTGTGATTATTAGTCTCCTGTGAAGATGGCCACCTCTTTATGGCAAGGACCATCTTTTGCCCCGTGTTTGTACCTCATGGAAATTTCTTCAGCACCACTCATTCAACAGAGGGGCAACTACTTAGGACTCCCTAAAGATAATAAGTCTCAAAGCAAAAGTCCGGCCTTTGAAAACATTTGCCTTGTCTGAACAAAATTCCCTAAGATCTAGTTGCTTAAAATGGTTGCAGCCAAAGCTGTACCATGGGCTGGGTCAGCTGTACAGTTACAAATGGTGCAAGGTCAGTAGGGGCGCACATGCACTAGCTCCTGAACCTGTTGGCTACAAATGTCCAACTCGGGATCCTTAAAATTCTAGTTTATTAGGCAGATTGAAACACTGTAGTCATAAACCTTGGGGCTGGTCCACACACACACATGCACACATGCACACACATACACACACACACACACACAGTGGCAGGCTACAGAGTCAGGTATACCTATCCTACAAGCGCTGGAGTCTGTCGTTGAGGCTTCTTTCAGTGTGGTGTTATCTTCCAGAAGGGGGTCGCCGGCTGGTCCTTCTGGCTGGACAGGTCTGGTTGGGTTGGAGATAAAGAGGGCACCACTGAGGGTCACTTTTCACTGCCTTTTATCAGTCCCTGGCAGACTTTGGTGACTCCCCAGTTTTCTGGTTTGCCCAATCCAGGGGTCATTGACCCTCGTGGGACTTCCCCCCCCGCCCCCTCGGTGTCTACTGGACAGCATCTGTCAGCCCCAGGGGTCGTCCGCATGTACGTGCAGGTTTGGGAGTCCGTTGATGAATTTAGAATAGGGCTCTGGGAGCGGTTGATCTGGAGATACTCAGCCCAAAAGTTGGTCTCTGGTGTTGATTAAGTCAGGCCAGGGCTTCTAGCCCTTGATCAGTGATGTTTAGAGATTTCCCGGTTGTTACATTGTCTTCTATTGAGTTCAGCTTCCAGGTGATAATTGCTGCCTGCTTCCATGTTACACATTCAATCACTGATTCACTCACTCTTTCACAGGCCAGCCTGATACAAGGAAGGGCAGTTTGATTCCTGCCCTTGTTAACAATGTTACAATGTATAACTTACTAAAACACATTTAGTTGAAAGTTGAAAGGTGAGGAGTATAAAATATAAGCTACAAATGCCATGGCACACAAATAGATAAAAATACCAAACTACAGGGGGAGATACAAAATGCACACATACAAATTTTAAAATACAATTCCTTATCTTAAAGTGAAAGAGAGAGGAAGGAAGAAAAGGTAGAAAAAGAGAAACATATCCAAAGAGGGGAGAGCAAATGCAGGCAAGAGGAAAAGGGGGCTTTCTGCTACAAACCTGTGGTATGGAACTGACATAGCTACTCTGCTTCTGATTGGGGCCTTGGACCTGTGGCATGTCTAAGAACATTGATCCCTGGCACTGTAGAGCTGTAACTTTTTGGGGTGGGACATGCCATACAGGATGAGGTGCCATGGGAGGTGGGGGAGAGGGCAGACACAAAAAACCAAAAATCACCAGTTCAGGCTGCAGCACATGATATTTTACATCTAGTCAGTATGTGCTGCAATTCTTAGGCACATGGATGCAGTCAAGGACACAGTGTCTGCCTTCACTTTGGATCTCCTTGCTTTTGTCAGTAGGTATCTCATCCTTAAACTTAGCTCTTGTGTGTGTTAATTATTTCCTTTTCATGTCCAGCTGGCACAGTGCTTTAGCACCTTAAGTTGCTCAATTTGATCTTTGTGCTCAGGAACAAGGTAATTAAGTAAGCTACAATTTAAGGAAACGGATTTGCCTTGACTTGTTGCAAGTCTTCAGACAGTGTTCCATCCTAAATCATTTGATAATGTAAGAAGCTCTGTGCAGTTCCCTACTTGACTGAGGGTTAGTTCAACAGGTCACAAAATCAGTAATTGATTCTCAGTGTGTCTCTGCTGGTTTTATTACAGTAATGAGGATCATCTTTTTTCATCTCTGCTAATATGTTACCAAAACCATCATCTTCTCAGTTTGGTGTCAGGATGACTTTGACAGGTTGTTAGCAACTATATGATGTACAGAACATCACAGAGATGTCTCAAACTGTGTTGCTGTGTACTGTATAGAGCCTTAGGTGGTCTTCAAATAAGTGAAAGTACTTGCAAGAAAAAGTTATACCAGCTGTTGAAAATATTCCTACAGTTTTGATGTCCTAATGAAGAAGCTCTTTATGTCGGCTTGGACTCTTGGTCACTAACATGGCAGGTTTCACAGAGCTGGGTGACATCACAACACTGAAATGTTGGATTAAAAACAGATTAAAAACTCAAGTAAAGCAAGGTTTCATATTTCATAAGGCACTGACTTTCTTTTCTCAGGGAGGAAGCATTTTACAGTAAAAATGTGTGAGTTTTGGAAGACTGTGTTTCTTTTCAATTTGAAAAAGTAAGGGATGGACCAAATGATGCGATACAGGTAAGTGGGGCTATGCTATTGATGACTTCATATTTCTTAACTTCCTCCACTTATTTGAGACTCCCAAACTTGGAGATTCAAAATGCCATCTGTCCTGTAAGGAAAAATGATCACAATAATACTTAATGCACATTTATCCGAACACAGTTTTTATTTTGGAGTCTCAAAATATTTTATTATTTTGGGGTCAGTACAGGTCTAAGGTATAATAACCTGGAGAAAATAAAGATGTGAAACTCTGAACAGCTACTGCAGTTGGCCTGTAATGTGGCTGTTTGCTGGTGGTCTGTCAAAAATAAGACCATTATAATATGAAAATGGTAAGGCACAATATTTGTACATTATATAATAAAGAGCTTTTATGTATATAGCACTAATGAAATGGATTTAACGACATAGTACCTTTATGTTTCTTTTTATTACTAGGTAATTATATATTTTAGCTGGTTCAAATTAATTACCATTTTATTGTTCTCTGGTTTTAAAGGAGAAAACTCACATGAATTTACTCCTTGAATGAGCAAAATTCATAGATTCATAGATGTTAGGGTTGGAAGGGACCTCAATAGATCATCGAGTCCGACTCCCAAGGAATAAAGGAAAACAGTTATACATTTAACAAACTTTATTCATCCTTTGTTAAGGGAACAATCTATTTTCTATTGAGTTTTCTCTCTTGAAGTGCATCACAGCCGCTCTGAATGTTCGACAAACAATAAACAAAAATACAATATTCTCCACAAAAATAATAATCCCAACAACACAAGTGTTCCTATAGCAAAGTAAGTTAGTAGATCCAGGGCCCTGACAGACATAGAAGTAAAGATGTGATTGGGTGTGGTGCACGTGCACGGCAGGAAGTGCGACTGTGGGATCCTGTGTCAGATCCCATTGTACCATATTGCCGGCACAGAGGGAGCACGATCCTGGGCTGGCTCTGCACCAGCAACTAGCAAGATTAGCTTAGACTCTGAATATATGACTGGGCTTCTACGTGGGAGCCTCCATCAGCTGAAGGGCCTCCCAGCCTCTGAAGCACAAGCAAGTCTTGAAAGGCTCTCATGTGCTCTAGAGGCTGGGCACTGGCTACACTTGCAGTTAAAGGAGTAGTAGGAGCCAGCCACAATATCCTAACACATATTTTGTTTAATAACTTTATGGCTTATTCCTCATTTTATCACACCATTAATTGATTGCATGTGTGGCCAGGTCACTGTTTAACATGTGATTAACCAGTTAATCATGTTTTAAGGGACCCCAGGGACACATGGGGATGCAGCCAGTTATTAACAGAAAGACAACAAGCACCAAATATAGGCAATTTGGCAAAGCACATCAACACAGGCTGAACTTCAAATTCAATTAGATTTTGATATGTGCCTGAAGATAAGCTTGTGCATAAGCTCAGTCCCCAGCTCCAGTAATTCAGATTTATGGTGAGACTCTGGAGAATGTTGAATATTTCCCATAGCTCAGAAGCCATCTCTCCCAGAAGGTTGACACCAACAAAGAAATCCAACATCACTTCAAGTATGTAAATGCAGCCTTCAGACACCTGAAAAAATGTGTGTTTAAAGATCATGACATCAGATTTGAAATCAAGCTCATGGATTATCAAGCAGTCATGATCCTCATCTTTCTGTATAGAGCTCAAACATGGACAATGAACAGGAGATACCTCAAGTCACTGGAGAAGTACCATCAATGCTGCCCAAGGAAGATCCTTCAAATCTAGTGGGATAACAGATGTACTAATGTTAGCAAAGACCCTGGGGATCAAGGCAATGATCATCCAACATCAGCTTAGCAGGGCTGGCCACATCATCCAGATGTCCAACTACAGATTCCCAAGACAATTTTTATTCTCCCAGCTCAGCAACAGGAGATGGAAAAGCAGGAGTGGCAGAAACAGCATGTTGCGGACTGAACCAAGAAACCAGAGCCGCTCACGCCCCACAGAAACACATGCCTGAGTTGCAATAGAAGCTGTGGATCCTCGCTTGGCCTTGTCAGTCATCTTTGAACCCACAGATAAGGCAGTCATGGAAGATAATCATCCTCGTCTGTGGGGGATTGCTGCTGCTGCTGCTGAAGTGTTTTGCTGAATAGGGACAGTTTGTGGGAGTGGGTCCATAGTAGTCTAAAAAAATGGAAATGCCATACAAAACATACCATTAAGTTTTCAGCATCCAGATGAAGCTGTACCATTTTATACAAGAATTATGAAAGGCAGTGGTGTCAAATCAGTTTTGTCTGTTTTAATTCTAACAGTAACACACAAAGTTTTGAGGAAGACAAGGACGAGAATGGTTTTCCTAATGGTCAGTTATTTCAAGTGTATTTAAAATAGGCAAATGATGTCACAGACTTTTCAAAATAAAAACTTCAAATAAAGAGAGAAGAGAAAACTGAAAGAAACAACAAGGGGAACCTGAAAGAGAGTAATACAGACCTGGAGTGCCTCCTAATCATGGAAACTAGAATGAGGGGAAAACAACCCCTGTCAGGATATCTAGTCTAGATCACTGGCAGTGAGGGATTGTTCCCCGGTGTATGCTTACTGCAATTTTGTCCCATCTAGATTGTATGTTCTGTAAGACTGTAGTTCCACCATTTCTCTTGATGAAAAGGGGAGGGTTATTTTGTAGCTCACTGTTTTTTCTAACTTTACCAACAGGTGTAAATCTCTGCTGTAATGACATTCACTGCAGTACAAAATAGGTGGAAATTACAGAGGTTACAAGAAAGAAAGGAAGGTATCACACAATTTTGCTATTTGGAAGAACCCATACCCATGCATGTGCCTAAATCCACTCATGCTAGTCTGAGTTGGCTCTGGAACTATGCTGAATCACATGATAATTGCTCTTGTAACAACAACCCTTCTTCACGAACCTTGGCTTCTTAGAGGGTGTTGTGAATGCAAAACCTCAGTAAGTGCAAACACAGCTTTCAACATATCACTCAATACACTTAAAAGAATTTGTCTTAAACTTGGTACAGTTTTAGAATGTTCTTTCACCCTCATTCCTGAAAATGCTAAGGTAGGGGTTAGTGAAGAGTCTATAATTTCCTTATTTTTCTCATCTGCCTCCTCCTGACTTCCTAGGTAATAGCAGCCCATTCTCTTTCACCGTTTTTTTTCTCCTTATTAAGAAAAAAAATCCCACCCCAATAATAGGACCACCCTTGATATCCCACATGCAAAGCTGGAAGTATAATATATAAATTAACCTCAATGCATCTGATTTGCAGCTGCATGCCAATGAAGAAAAAGGAACTATTTTAAGCTACTGAAGCAGTCATTCTTGGTATTTCACAGCTCACCATTATTCTCTTTCCCTCAGCAAAGCCTAGTCAGCTACTATCCCAGACAAGGCAATGCCAGCTTCAGGAAGAACTATTCTCTGTTAAATCTTCAGATCTTAAAGGGCTGTGGAAAACTTCACATTCTCCCAGCAGGAGATCAGGGACTCAGTGTAGGTGTAAATCTCTGGCAGCTGATTATTGGAGTTCACAAGCTGTACCTTGTAAATAATTCACTTAGGCACAGAAATCTGCATATGAAGATGAAATGTCATTTGTAACTTATAGGACGGTGGGTTGGCTGAGAACAACTTTCCAGCCCCTTCAACTCATTAAATACTACTAAGGAAGAAGGAATATAGATGATGTAAAATAAACTCTTAACACTTGGCTTGTAACTAGCACAGGATACTTAGCAATAAGCAAACTGAAAATTAAACACTGTGGGAGGGGTGGAAGGGGACGATAGGTTTTTGTAATCACTCGGCACAGTATAAACTAAACTGCTACTTTGCTGTGAACTGTGTCGGAACCTCATTTTTCAAGCTGCTTGTAAGCCTGGGCTTTATATGGTGTCTGTAAGCAGGCAGCTGGAAATGTTTGCTTTAGTTCATTTTTGTGAACTGGTGTGGTCTGCAAAAGAATATATACCATATCCATTAAAACTATACCTCATTGTAATTCTAGGTTAAAAGAAACACAGTTTTAAGTGACATGAAATGCTTTGTGTAACCAGTCCACCTTTCTTCTATAGTAAATTATAGGCAGAGATGTTAGCACTGCCTTTTATTAGAACGACCTGAAATGTCCCATTCTAGGGCCCTGCTTTCAGTTGCAGATAACTTTGCCAAAGTTGAACCGTCTCAGCTGGAATGTTTCGTATTGGATACCTGCCTCAGGCTGAACTGTTTTGGAAAATTGCAGCCAATTAATTTTGTAATTGCCTAGAATGAAGTTAGGAAAAATACTGTTTTGCTCCCTTAAAAAAAATCTGGCAAACTTTCCCTTGAAAAGCTCTAGTGTCTCCCTATCATGAAATCTGGCATTGGGCTGGCCATTAGGTCAAAGCTGCTAGCCAGGCCCATGAAAATCCACACTTATTTGACCAAGTTATAAGCTTCTGAAAAACCTTAGTTCATGCCTAAAGGTTAGCAGCAAAATTATTCCCAGAGTCCTTCTGCTTTAGTCTTGTTACAGCATGGGGCCAAGCATTTTCCCTACAAGGGCAACTCTGGGGAACTATAATCTTGAGTGAAGGTGCCAGAGACAAATGCAGGTGTGATCTCCCTGGAGATCTCTTGGTGAGCCCAGCCAGCATAGAGGAGGAAGGTGTCCCATTCAGACAGAGGGGACAACAGCTGAATCTGCATGCAAAGGGGAACAGAGTGGGACAAAGAGCCTCTGGAGGACATGGGAGGTAGACTAGAAGCTGGTGGGGGTGACCAACACCAGAGGAGCTGAGACCAGGAGTTTAGGGGCAGGAAGGGTTGGCAGGACAAGGTAATTGTAGAGGCAGGAGTGTTTTTATCAGCTGGCAGTCACAGCAGTGTCACTAGTCACAGGTAGACACCAGTCTACCAGTGCCAGATGGTAGCAATTTGTAGGCATGGTAATGATTGATTGGAAGGATAAAAAAAGCCCTGTACTGGCAAGGGAAAAAGAGAGAAACAAGTTGAAATGCAGAGTCAGTTGAGGCTTAAAAGGGGAGCTAGAACAGGAATGAGTTAACGCCAGCTGAAGGGGTTAAGGAGAAGAAGAAAAGCTTTTTATATATGTTAAGAGCCTGAAAAATACCAGAGAGAAAGTTGTTCCATTAATAAACAAGGAGGGAAAGTAAATCAATGGTAGTTTTAAATTGGGTAAACTACTGAACTGCTGTATAAAACCTGTTAGACAAGAAAAATATGGAAAAAGGAATGGATAATTAAGAAGCAATGATGACTTTGTCAAAGCTATTGATGAAAAGCAGGTAAGAGAATACTTAAAACAACTGAATATATATACAGATCAGCAGGTGTGGATGTATTTCAGAGTGCTGAGGGAATTAGCTAATGAACTTACAGAAACACTGGCAATTATTTACAAAAAGTTACAGAGCACTGGGAAAGTACCAGACGGTTGAGGGGGAAAAAAGCAAATGAAATACTAAAGTTTTAAGAAGGAAGGGAGGAAATGCAATCCTGGCAATAACTGCTCAGTAGTCCAAATTCAATCCCTGATAAAGTAATGGAATGTATATTTAAAATGGAAATGGAACCATAAGCACAATTAACAGCATGGGTTTCTTCAGAATAAATCAGGCCAGACAAACCTAATTGCTTTTTAGATCAAGTTACAGCAGTGGGCAAAAGGAACAGAGGAGATGTAATGTATCTGGACCCTTCAAAAGCATGAGGTTACAGGACCCAACCCAATCTTAGGTGAAATATGAATTAAAATTGATGTGAATGTCAGCATTGTCACAAAGTAAAACCTGACTGAGGCACCATAAACAAAAAGCAGCAATAAATGGCAGTGCATCAAGCTATATAACGCACAATAGCCTAATAATACTGCGCAGTAACATATTAGCACTTTCTGTGCTGTGAGTATTTTTCGGCTACTGCATGGTCAGCATCTTGTGTAGACGTGCCCAACGTGTGCACAAGAGAAAACATTGGAATAGTGCTCAAGTGAAGCTAGAAATATAAGCAGGAATAGACAAGGTGCAGCCAGAAACATTATGGTGAGCCCTTACTCAGAAGAATAATTTCACTGATGTTGATATGACCACTCATGTGGGTTAGCAATCTCTAGCACGAGTGAGGAATATATAATATCATGCTATATAAAACGTGCAAAATGGAAAGTCATTTCAAAGACAAAAATCAAAATGTTTCATTCTAAAAATGTCAAAATGTGATGTTTTTCTTCAGAAAAAAAAGTCCAGAGAAACCGATAGTTACAAGGAAGAGTCAGATATTAACAAAACTGCAGATTCCAGCTGAATATGTTTTCTTCAGAGTTTTTTTCTGATAAGCTGTAGTTCTAGTGTCTTTTCTATGTAGCACTGCGGAGACTGCATCAAAAATCCTGTGTACTGTTTTGGGCATCTCAATCTCAGAAGGATGTCAGGAACTTGGAGGGAATCCAAAGAAGAGTAATACAAATGATTAAGAGTCTGAAGGGATTGATTTATAAAGAAAGATTAGATTAATTATATTTTGGGCAAATGCTGATTAGGAGTATATTTTAACTATCTAGAAGTAATTGAAGGACATAAACATCAAGAAGGGAATAGATTAATTTAGGGTGGTCCCATAAGGCAGGATGGAATGAAGAAGAACAAAAGAAAGTATATACAAGATATCAAGAAACATTTCAGAATGATGCAGTTTTTTTAAAACTATGAAATAGTTGTTTAAAAAAGTCATGGAAACCTTATCATTAGAGTTATTTCAGACTGAACAAACCACTTTTAAATATAGTAGGGGACAATCCTGTAAGATGTTCTAATCAGTCTTCTCCATGTCTGGTTCCTTGAATCTCTGAACAGGTTTGAGACCATCATCTTGAGTGAGTCAGTCTATGTAGTTTCCATCCCCCCAAAACAATCTTTCTGGCAGTGTTATGTTAACTTTGACTGATGGGTAGATCAGATAATGAAGGAATTCCCTCAGGTAGTGAATGGGTGAGGTGTTTCTTTAGCTGACCCCTGTCATTTATTTCATTATAATTGGATACCCAGTTGAGGTGCCATTTATGGCATTTATCTGGTGTTATTGCATGGCTATGACAATAAAAAAAAATAAAATGACACAGCACAGTATGACATGATTAATACAAATATCTTCAGCTATATTTAAAGGCAGCAGTATAATAGGCTTCTTTTTCCAAGCTGAAGGCCATATTAAAAAAGGGACCTTATTGCAGGGATGCCGAACAGTGTCTTGCTTAAAACATAGGTATATACAACTCATAATTTAAATTCAAAACTGAGTGAAGAGAGAAGGTGGTAGACATATTTTGCTGTTTTGTCCAGTAGGTGAGTGGTCACATAAATTTCTCCTTAGCCTGAATCCATGTATCCCACTTTCTAAGATAAAAACTCAAACCTCCAGGCTATAGGCTGAGCTAGTTTCAGGTTATCCTCTACCCTTCCTGGTGAAGCCAGCCAAAGGGTCAGAGTGCCATAGTCTTGGGGTCTGTGGACAGCAAGCAGGGGGGAGCCAGTGAGGGAAGCAATTCTGGGTGGCTCCTGAGATCATTGTCCCTTGCTCCCAACTATTTATAAAAAAAAATGATGCAGTCCCAGAAGCAAGGACCAGGAACCAGAATCCAGGGCTCACTGGACATCAGTCACCCCTCTTGCTTGCTCTCCTTGCCTCATTTTTATTGCACTCTTGGCTGCCCACTTTCTAGGAGAGAGGTGGGTTTCCAGATACCCACTCTTCTTCAGCATTTTGTATTTGACAACTTAGGTGCCGATTGAGATGCCCTTGCTATGCATCTGCCTGTGATTGACTGTTGAGGTGAGTGGGAATGTATGCTGCTCCTATCTAAAGTAGGTGTTAGGAGTCTAAATAATCTCTTGTCCATCCAAGTTCTTTGAGGGATTTTGCATAGATAAGTCATTCCTGCCATGCCCCTCTCTTGCCCTCAGAGCAAGACCCACAGGTATACCCAGTGAAGCAAATATACATGTCTAAGTTTTGCATTTAAATATGAGCCATGTTTGAATGAGCTAACCATAGCATAGGTTAATGTAGGCATTCATTGTACTAAGTGATACTCACAGGCGTTAAGTGCAAAGCAGCATATGAAAAAGATTCAAGAAAAGTTGCCTGAGCTCTGAGGGGCTCTATCCTTTTCACAGCTCAGGCAGCACCTGGCTAGCTGGCAGCGTAGATGGGGGCAATGGGAAGGGTAGGGAGGCTCTGAAGAAAAAAAAAACATAATTGGGCTGTTCGCACTTCATTCAATGAGCCAGTCCGGGCAGTGGTAGGAGGCACCGTGGCCACTGGACGCTCCAGGTCTGCAGCGTTCGCTCTGACTGGTGGGAGCAGTGAGCCTAGCTGCTAGTCCTGCTCCTGCTCACCGAGCCTCTAATAGCAAGTCACAGCTGTGCACGTATGGGACAGCCAGAGATGTTTTTTTGCCTTAAGGTGTGACTGTTCCAATAAGTCGAGCAACACTAAGGCAATTAACATTTGTTTGGCTTATAGCATAAGGTGTAAGATGGCCCTTACTCAGCCCACTGGTTGAGGGCCTAAAGCCATTCCCTATGACCAGGAACAAAATTCTCAAGACAAAACTTAAGTATGATTTCCAATCTGGCAATTTACATATATCACCCATTGGATGCTTTGGGAACCCACACTATACATATAACTTCCTGCCCCCCAAAAGTTCATGTTTACCAGACTAAAAATCTTTCCTAATTTAATTATGACCCAGAGAATATTTGCATCTTTTCAGACATGAAGATTGCTAATCCAAAATCCTAATGATACCATCTCTTACTTAATTCCCCACTGTGAGGAATGTCCTTCCAGTGGTATTCTTACAGGTCTTCCCTGTTGAAATGCAAATTCATCATGGTCTAGAAGGGTCTGTTTGATGAGTAAACAGACTCATGTCAGATGCTAATTCTCAGTGTTTATTTCTCCTTAGCCATTTAAGCTTTGAGCCTCTCCCAGGCACATAACTCATTATGCAATTCTGGCCCTATAATAACTTATACGAAATATATTTATATCAAACACCACAGTTCATATAAATAAGGACAATAAGGCTGAATACAGTTTGGTGATACCTATCTGTAGAGAATACACCTGCCATATTAGTAAAACAAACTCAGGAAAACATGCATGACATCCCACGAACCCCCCAAGATAGTGTAGGTTCATCATAGATTCATAGATGCTAGGGTCGGAAGGGACCTCAATAGATCATCGAGTCCGACCCCCTGCATAGGCAGGAGAGGGTGCTGGGTCTAGATGACCCCAGCTAGATGCTTATCTAACCTCCTCTTGAAGACCCCCAGGGTAGGGGAGAGCACCACCCCCCTTGGGAGCCCGTTCCAGACCTTGGCCACTCGAACTGTGAAGAAGTTCTTCCTAATGTCCAGTCTAAATCTGCTCTCTGCTAGCTTGTGGCCATTATTTCTTGTAACCCCCGGGGACACCTCACCAATTCCCTTCTGTGCCCCCGTGATGAACTTATAGGCAGCCACAAGGTCGCCTCTCAACCTTCTCTTGCAGAGGCTGAAAAGGTCCAGGTTCTCTAGTCTCTCCTCGTAGGGCTTGGTCTGCAAGCCCTTAACCATACAAGTGGCCCTTTTCTGGACCCTCTCCAGGTTATCCGCATCCCTCTTGAAGTGCGGCGCCCAGAATTGCATGCAGTACTCCAACTGTGGTCTGACCAGCGCCCGATAGAGGGGAAGTATCACCTCCTTGGATCTATTTGTCATGCATCTGCTGATGCACGATAAAGTGCCATTGGCTTTTCTGATGGCTTCGTCACACTGCCGACTCATGTTCATCTTGGAGTCCACTAGGGCTCCAAGGTCCCTTTCCACTTCCGTGCCACCAAGCAGGTCATTTCCTAGGCAGTAGGTGTGCTGGACATTTTTCCTCCCTAGGTGCAGCACTTTGCATTTCTCCTTGTTGAATTGCATTCTGTTGTTTTCTGCCCACTTGTCCAACCTGTCCAGGTCTGCTTGCAGCTGTTCCCTGCCCTCCGGCGTGTCCACTTCTCCCCATAGCTTTGTGTCATCTGCAAACTTGGACAGAGTACATTTCACTCCCTCGTCCAAGTCGCTAATGAAGACATTAAAGAGTATTGGTCCAAGGCCCGAGCCCTGTGGGACCCCACTGCCCACACCCTTCCAGGTCGAAACCGACCCATCCACCACGGCTCTCTGGGTGCGACCTTCTAGCCAATTCGCCACCCACCGGACTGTGTAGTCATCCAAGTCACAGCCTCTTAACATGACACAGACAACCAGCAGAAGATGTGGGCACCAACTGAATTCAGTTTCATCCCTACACAGTATTAGTACATAGGTTCTTATTTTTGCTTCAAGATTTTTGCTCAGTTTCCTGCGTGGCTGTGTGCACTTGCCAACTTTGCTGATACTACCACATCTAGTTCAAGAGAACCCATACCTAAAACTTGTTCCAATTAGAGTACTGATGCAAAAATATGTATATTCTCACTGAAAATGTACACAGAATGTTCAGAAAGGGATAGATAGCAACCATTCTTGCTCTACTGCTAAAAGAAAAAAGCATGTAAATCCCATCTTTCCAACGAGGCAAATAATATGGATGACAACAATCTTACAAGCTTAAACTGTCACATCCATGCATAATTACATAACTTCACTCTCTGTCATTTTCTATCAATCAAAAAATGTTACTCTGGAATTTGAGGACAAATACATGTCTAATAAGATTTTGGATTGACAGCTGAGCAGCTGTGCTCAACATTTTAAAACTTTTTTTTATGTTGTTGTTCACTAGATCAACATAAACAGTATTATACCAGAGTTAAAGGAAACAAATACTCAGATATATTAATCCCGTATATACACTATACATAAAAAATAGACAGTTTCTTTCCCTATAGGTTTTGTTAGTCAGTTCCCTTCAGTCTAGCTAGTGCTGCAGTGAGAGTCTAATGTTTCTTTCCTTGTGTTTCTAGTGCAGTGTTGCCCAATTTTGGTTAATCTATCAAAGAAGTCTAGAAGATGTAATAATACAGGATAGAGCATTGTGAAGTATTTGACTGAGAAATCTGCTACGTGGTTCACCATAAGATCCAAGGTACCAGTGTTGCCTGCAGGCTGGCTTGACCTCATGTCCGAGATTTGCCCAGAACTCATATGAGGTCAGACTATGATTTTCAATTCAAATGTGTCATTTAAAGATATGTAGATCTTTAGACCCACATCATTTATAATACCATGAGCTGCCAGAAGATATGGACAAAGGAGGAGGGCAAGTGCCTAAATTAATTCTGAGACAGCTGTTATGTAGACTTGGGGATATAAATACCTTTTTAAAACAGTGGCATCCCATTAATGCAAACTTGATCCTAATGAAGTGTGAGTTTATACTGAAAACAAGCTGTATCAACACTGCCTCATGAATCAGAAGTACTATAGCTATCTTAGTGCATACCTATAAGCTGAGAGGCAGAACTTCTTGGTACATGCACTGTGACTATTCTACTTCCAGGTCAAGATATAGTGCATACACAGAGCATGGGATGTCTCAGAACAGAATTGTCTGGCACTGAATCTGAGCAATATTCACAAAACTGAAAGGTCTTGCAAACAATAATTTGGTGACCTCACATCAGGTCTCCAGCTGTCTCCAGGTCTTCAAGTCCCAGTGGTTTTCCCATCCAAATCTCAGAGCTTTCAATAGTCCTTACCCCTTGCATGTCAACATCCTCAGTAGCTAGTAGAAGAAACCAGGCTGTCCATGTACTCTGCATCTAAGTCAGGGGTGGGCAATTATTTAAGGCAGAGTGATGCTTACTGAGTTTTGGCAAGCCATTGAGGGCCACATAGGTAGCCCTGCCCCTTGACATGTGCCCCACCCCCTGGTTGCCATCTTGAGACTGGAAGTCCTGCCCCCTAACCCCTGACCGTTGCCACCAGAAGTCCCTCCCCTTGCTCCCTGGAAATACTCCTTTCAGCAAGGGGTTTTGCCATCTCTGAACCAGAAAAATACCAAATTATATTCTAAAAATCAAACGTACTACAACATTAATTAAGTCCATTTAAAAAAATATTTTTTTCCTGATTTACATATGTTTGTGTACAATACATGGAGGTGATAGTATAATATAATACAATGAAGTTTTATTTTTGTATATTGTGGGAAGGTGGGTATAGGTTTGTGGGTATGTGGGGTGAGGTTGTGTGTGTATGTGTGTGTGTGAGATTTGTGAGGGGTGTGGGTGGATATGGGTTTTGTGGGGGCTGTGTGTGGGGGAGGGTGGCTGGGGAGGGTTGTGCCTTGCATGGAGGGGGAGTGTTTGTTCATAGCCTGTCCCATCCCCACTCCCCCCCGGTGGCAGGCAGAACCCCCACCAGCGCTCCTGCAAGCCCGGCCTCTGCGCTCCTGCCACTCCTGGTGCCGGGGCACTGGTGTGGGTCCAACGCTCCTGTTCACCACTTGCCCCCCATCTGCCACTGCTGCCTTTCTCCTGCTGTTTCCCGGTCCAGATGCTCTGGCACCACCTCCCAGCTGCTCCTGCAGTCCCAGCATTGCAGCTGGGAACCACATGATGTGGGAGTGCAGCAGGTGGGGTGGGGGGAAGTGGGTAAATAGCTGTTGCAAGTGGGGGGAAGGGGCAGTGAGCGGGAGCATGGAGTGCAGTGACAGCTGGGTGGGAGTATGGGGACCACACTGGTGCACTGGGGCCAGCACTGACAGGGCCCAGAGTCGGGCAGCAGGAGTGCAGGGCCTGGATTGGCAGGGAATTTATGGAGCTGGGCTGTGCTGCTTAAGCAGGGAGAGAAGGGAGCCAGCTTGGCTACATAAAGCCCCTGGCAGCCCAGGCCCTGCGCTTGTGCCACCACTCTCTGGGCCCTGCCAGCGCTGGCCCCTGTGAACTGGCATGGGCCCCACACTCTCAACCTGCTGTTGCTGTGTTACATGCACCCACTCACTGCCCCTTCCCCCCACCTGCCATAGCCTTTTCCCCACTCCCCCCGCCTGCCTGCCTGCTGGCACCACGTGGTTCCCACCTGCAGTGTCTGGACTGCAGGTGCCAGTTCGGCTGTCCCTGAGGACTGAGGCAATCACCCACAGTCCTCCCCTCCCTCCCCCCACTTCTTATCTGTATTTCCCTTGGCGCAGGGAGTCAGGAGCAGTTCCAGGCCAGAAGCCTCCAGAAGCCCCTGCTAGGCAGAGGCTTCTGGCTGGGGCATGGGGTGGGTGGGTTGGGCTGGGCTAGACTTGCTGCTGCAGCTGTTTAGTTCTGCCACTGGCTCTCCCTGGGTCCTACTGCCCCTTGCTCCTGTCATCTTTGACAAGCAGCCAGGGGCAGATAAATATTAATTTTCTAAACTTTTTAGGTGTCTTGTGGATCAGATGGAATGGCCTAGTGGGATGCATCTGGCCCACAGGCTGTATTTTGCCCACCCCTGATCTAAGTCCAGTAAACCACTAAGGTCTGCACCACCTCATGTTACTTTCTTCCTATATTAATCCAACCATGACTTTTTCTGTCTCTAGTCCCTTTTCTTCTTACCCAAAGAATTCTGCCCTGCTCTTGTCAAGGCTTAGTGGAGGCGCTTGCTAAAAAGAATTCCATGTCAACCTCTGTACTTGAGCAGCCTGCCCTGGAGCCTTTCATTTATCATTCACTCCCTCTTTGTGTTTGTCCTCTTTGATTGGACCTAGTCCACCCATTAGATGCATTGAGGTGCCCTGATTACAGTCTAACTTCAGTAAAATCCATTCTATGCCATCACAAACCTTCAGGCAGTGGTCCCCCCTAACATACTGTAAAATCACACACGTGTAACGTAATCTATTTACTGCAATTGCAGAGGGCAGGGATAAGCGGACAGTTAGTCCCACCTGTCGTCTTCTGGTATCTCTCAGTGAAGCCCTTTTTGACAGCATTTAATGACCTTAAATATCACCTTCCACCTGAGAATCTCCAAGCACTACCCAGGCACTCAATGTTTAAGTCTTATAACATCCAGTGATGTACAGAATGATGTATATTGTACAAATGGAGAAAATGAGGTACAAAGTAGCTAATAATATGTCAATTGAGACTAAACCCCAGGTCTTCTGATTCCCAGGTCTGTGCTCTAGCCCACATAGTTTGGATACAGCTTTCCATAAAGTAGTGAGGACTGAGTTCAATTTTTTAGAGGCTCAGTTGCCAATTGTTTTATGCAGCCATACAGAGAAGTGAGGAGGGGTTGGGAAGACAGGATGCCTGTAAGGGCTTGTATTGTGAAAACAGTCTTTGCAAGGCTGCTCCTTCCCTGCTGGAGTGAGCAAGGATAGGGACTTGGCAGAATTCTGGTTCTCTGTCCCCTCTGATGTCTTAAGCAGGATGTCCAGCACCATTGAACAGATGCGCATGGGATGTAATCTGTGTAAATTATAGGGCTGCTACATACTACCTTCCCCTTGCAAGTAGAAAGAGGAAAAGAGACCATATTATGACTTGCCAAAATAATCAGATGTTGGACTCAGCATGCGCGAGTGGTATATGAGCTCACTTTCATCACAGAAGCTGGGGTGCCAATAACCGTGAAAGCACGGCAGCATGGGCTTCATTGTAGATGTACAAGTCTGCCTAGGACCCTGTGCTTTTAGTATGGCTAGGGACAGAAATTACACACACATTGGTATAAGTGATCAGAAAGTGATTAAAATATGCAACACAACAGAAGTTCAGTGCACATAAACTACTTTCAAAATGGCCACAACCAATTTAAGATAAACCTGGATTGATATAGTATTGAACTTAATTGATTTAGGTTAAATTGCTTTATTGAACTTCTGTCCCTGATACCCTCCAGGCTGAAGTTTACTCACAGTCCCCCAGCATCCCAGGATGCTTTGCCCCTTCCCTTGCAAACTCCCCACCTCATTGGTTGGGTGGGCTAGCCTTGGCTCAAGCTGTCTGTTCCAGCTGAGCAGAGAGGCATGCTCTAGCACCCTCCAGCTTCTGGCCTGGGCCACTGCAGGCATGTGGCTGCATTTCTGGAATCAAAAGTGAATGTCTGTTCACTTGCTTATTAGTTCAGCCCAATATACATCAATTTAGTACCTCACACTGGAGGTACTAAATGTAATGCTCATTAGAAAAAGCACATTAATGTCTATGATCCATGGTGTGTTCTTAGGGTACTACACACTTTATTCAAGGCTTGTGGTAAAGCTGCAAATGAGCTTACCAAGACCACCCTGGTAAAATGTTACCACTGGAAATGATCAACTCAGTCACCTCAGTACATCCTTTTGAGCTCTTGGAATTCTATAACTTTGTTTAATGATGAATGGCCACATGTTGAAAAGGACTTCCATATCTGGTGGAAAAATCAGGGATTCAGATATTAAAATGCTATAAGTTCACAGGTCCATAGATGTAGGGTCAGAAGGGACCTAAGGAGATTATCAAGTCAGACCCCCTGCCCTGGGCAGGAATGAATACTGGGCTCATATGACCCCTGGTAAGTTTAAGTTCATATGACCCCAGCTAGGTAGTTATCAAGCCCCCTTTTAAAGAACCCTAAGGTAGGAGCCAGCACCACTTCCCTTAGAAGCTGGTTCCAGATCCTGGCCACCCTGACTGTGAAGCAGTGCCTCCTGATGTCTAGCCTGAACCTACTCTCAATCAACTTGTGGCCATTATTCCTTGTTACTCTAGGAGGTGCTTGGGGGAACAGGGTCTCACCCATTCCCCTCTGGTCCCCCCTGGTAAATTTATAAACAGCCACTAGATCTCCTCTCAGCCTCCTCTTGTGAAGGCTGAACAGGTTCAGGTCCCATAGCCTGTCCTCATAGGGTTTGCCCTGCTGCCCCCTGATCATGTGAGTGACCCTTCTCTGGACCGTTTCGATGTGTGGCCCCCACATCCCTCCTGAAGTGCAGCACCCAGAACTGGATGCATCCCTCCAACTGTGGCCTGACCAGTGTCCCATAGAGGGGAAGGATCACCTCCTTGGACCTACTCATGATGCATCTGTGCATACATGACAAGGCGCAGTTAGTCTTACTGACCGCGTTCTCACATTGGCACCCACGTTCATTTTAGAATCAATAATGACTCCAAGATCTCTTTCTGCCACTGTGCTTTCAAGAAGGGAGTTCCCCAGCCTATAGGCATGCTGCTGGTTCTTTCTGCCCAAGTGCAGTACCCTGCACTTGTTAGTATTGAATCCCATCCTATTTACATTCGCTTACCCCTGTAACCTGTCCAGGTCCAGTTGTATCCTGTACCTCTCTTCTAGCGTGCCCCCGCCTCCCCCCTCCCCCCAAATCTTGGTGTTGTCAGTGAATTTGAATTTGAACAGGGTGCTTTTCACCCCCTCATCCAAGTTGCTAATAAAGAAATTGAACAGCATGGGCCTGAGGACCAAGCCCTGGGGGACCCCACTGCCCACATCCCTCCAGATTGAATATGACCCATCCACCACCACTCTCTGAGTATGACCCCTAGCCAATTTATGACCCATCTGACTGTGTAGGCATCAATTCCACAGTTGCCTAGCTTTTCAATGAGAATGGGGTGGGAGGCAGTGTCAAAGGCCTTCCTGAAGTCCAGAAAGACTACATCCACTGTGACACCTGCATCCAATGTTTTTGTTACCTAATCATAGAAGGCAATCAGGTTGGTCTGACAGGAAGTGCCCCTAATGAACCCATGCTGGTTGCCCTTGAGCATCATCCTCCCTGCTGGTCCCTCACAGATGTGCTTCTGGATAATTTTATCAAAGAGCTTCCTCAGGACTGAAGTAAGACTAACGGGCCTATAGTTGCTTGGGTCCTCCCTCCTCCCTTTTTTGAAAATGGGGACCACATTGGCCTTCTTCCAGTCTTCTGGCACCTGGCCAGAGCACCACGAGTGCTTGTAAAGCTATGCCAGTGGCCCTGTGATAACCCCTACCAATTCCCTCAGCACTCTGGGGTGGAGAGCATCTGGACCTGCTGATTTGAACATGTATAGCCCCTGCAGAAGTTCTCTAACTCAGTCCTTCCTGACCCTAGGCCTGGCGGTGTCTCTCCTGAGTCCATTCTGAATCCCGGTTGGGGAGATGTCCCGGTCCCTGCTCAGAAAAATGGAGGCAAAGAATTTGTTTAAAAGGTCTGCTTTTTCATTTGGTGCAACCACCAGATTGCCAAGCATATCCTGCAGGGGCCCCACATTGCCTGGTGCCTTCTTTTTACTCCCTATGTATTTAAAAAAGGACTTCTTGTTGTCCTTGATCCTTGTTGCTAGCCCTAGTTCCGTCTCTGCCTTGGCCTTCCTAACAGCCTCCCTACAGGCTTGAGCAATGGAAATATAATCCTCTTTGGTGATAGCCCCTCCCTTCCACTGGATGTACGCCTCCTTTTTGGCTTTCAGGTGAGCCAAGTGGGCTTTTGAGTAGTCTTGCCCCCTTTGACTCATGTTGGGACTATCACCCCTTGGGGTCTGAGGATCTTCTCCTTAAGGAACGACCACTCATCTTGGACACACAGTTCCCTTACTGTCTGGGACCGCAATGCCTCTCCTACCAATCTCAACTTGTTGAAGTTGGCCCTCCTGAAGTCAAGGGCTACCACCTTGCTGCAGGACCTTGACACCCTGCGCTGGATGGTGAATTCCAGTAGGCAATGATCGCTATCGCTCAGGTGGTCAAGAACCTGGAGTCCCCTCACCAGGTTGTTGCCCGTGGCCAGGACCAAGTCCAGCAGGGCATTCCCCCTGGTGGGACTGTGCACCTCCTGGGTTAGGTGGAGGTCTTGTATCTCAGCAAGGAACCTTCACGAGCCGTCAGACCTGGCTGACTGCTCCTCCAAGCAAATGTCTGGGTAGTTTAGATCACCCATGACAACCACATCCCTTGACTTAACTGCCTCTGCAAGCTGACCTGAGAATTCCCAGTCCAGCTCTTCCCCCTGGTTGGGTGGTCTGTAGTAGACCCCCACTGTTAAGTCCCTTTCCCCGTGACCTCCCTGTATTCTGACCCAGAGCACTTCAGTCTGCCCCTCCTCTGATAATCTCCTCTGATAATCTGAAGCCACAGTCAAATGTAGTCCATAATTTTAGTGTCCACAATGAACTGGTCACACATTATTATGCTTGCTAATTCTTGGCTATTTTAAAAGAATCAGCCTGAACATTCTCTGCCTGCTTGTTATTATTTTAATTAACAATAAGTAGCAGCCATATTTTTCTCCTGTCTTGCAGAATCTTTCATATTACATTCTCAAAGCATCCTACAAATGATACTGGGTTAAGCCTTTCAACTCTTCTAGGAAGGAAGAAAGCATTCAAGTGCATGAAGCGCTCAAAGCAAAATATGAAACTACAGGAAGTCTGTGGTCTTGGGATTGCACACAGGCTTCAAGCCAGCAGGCCTTTTTCAAGCCTGATAAAAGCAGAAGTAGGTATTTACTTCTACTCTGTTAAGAGAGATTTGTGTTTTTGAGGTTTTGCTGCTTTTAGCCGTGGAGTTACAAAAGTGTTCTGTAGTTGTGGCTTTCCAAGGGTCCCTCACTGGCTAAAGCTACCCCATGGTGACAGCAAGGAAGCCATTCATGGCTGCATATATGGCTGAGTGCTTTTAACTGACTTTTCAAAAGCAATTGCATGTCACCCCACCAATATGACACTTGATAAACCCCTTCCAAATGTATGTTATATGATAAAATATATTTCATTCATATTCTTACACAGAACATTACTTTGGCAGAAAATAAAAACACCTGCACTTGTCTTACGCAGAAAGTTCCATCAGCAGTCATTCCAACTCTAAGTGGAAAGTATATTAATTGATTGCACTGATTTCTCTGCTTGTCAGGCTTTCAGATGAGAAACACAGTAGCATGGGCCCAAGAAATGTTCATTCCTAACTACCTGCCTAGTACTCTAACTATTCTCTCACCTCATGAATAGCATGCCATTGAAACTGCTGAAGGGGCAGGCACGGAAGGTGTTAGTAACAGAAAGACTACCAGGAAGAATCAGGTGATATTAAAGAACAAAAGGGAGGGCCACATAATAGGTCCGTCCATGGGGAACAGATTGTGAATGCTTGCTCATGCAGTGACATACAGACTTCTTCCACAGCCAAAATGCAGGGTGGGAAGGTGAATAGCTTTTCCACTGACAGTAACCTGGCCAGGTCCTCCTAAGCCTGCAGGAAGAGTTAGAGGTTAATTGATCTCTTCCTCTTATGAGCAAAAGGAGTCATGTATTTTATTCATCTTAAGATTGATGGCAACTTATGTCATGTCTGCCAACTGCTTGTTAGAATCATAGAATCATAAAGAAGTAGGGCTGGAAGGGACCTCTGGAGGTCAGATAGTTCAACCCCTTGCCTGAGGCAAGATTATCCCTATCCAAACCAGCCTATATAAATCCATTTTCTAGCCTCCTAGCAAAGCTACACAGTCACACAGTAGGTACAGACAAGGCGCGTCTACATGAGACAATGAGCAATGAGGTACGGTGACTTAGCTTGTCGCTACAGTAATGTAGTGTCAGCAGGCACTAACTGTGATGCCACTGCTACTGTGCAGTAGCAACAAGCTACTTGCTACTGTGCAGTAGGATCAGAAATGACTTGTGCACCGCTGTGCTAAAGCAAGTACTAAATACTGCAGTACCAACTATGCAGTGGGGCACACGTGTAGACACGCACACACAACTCAAGACATAACACCCTAATCTGCCACAGGTAAAGCAGAAAGACCAAGGTGACCAGCATCATACTGCTGCAAAGGTTGTTAAAATGTGCTTGAGAGATTGCAGGGAGAGGGCCAAAACTCCCTGCTACAGAGGAATGTAAAAACCCCCAAAGTCCACACCAGTCTGACCACGAGGTAAAATTCCTTCCTGACAGATCTCAAATATGGAGATTTGTTTGACCCTAAACAGAGGGTCAACCTCCAGGTTTAAGCCCCAGCAGGAGCACTGGCACACCCCAGTCAAAATCCCTATCCTGCAGCTACAGCCAACACTGAATGCTTTTGAGAAAGACTTTTAAACCCACCCCCTGACACATGTAGCAGCAGGAAGGGGAAAATTTTCCTCCTGACCCCATAAGGCAGCCAACAAAGCCCAGGAGCATAGGAAATACTCATAGTAGAACATAGGCATAGTTATACCTGGATCATCCCTGACCATAGCTGTCCAACCTTTTCTTGAACACCTCCAGTGATGGAGAGTCCACAGCTTCCTTAGGTAGTCTATTCCACTGCCTCACTATTCTAACAGTGAAGAAATTTTTCTGTTTATCCAGTCTAAACTTTCTTTGCTGCAACTTCAAGCCATTCATCCACATCCTACTCTGCAGAAAGAGAGAAAAGGTGTTTTCCCTCTTCTTTATGGCAACCCTTCAAGTATTTAAAGAATGCTATCGTGTCTCATTAAGCACCTTTATACAAGCTGAACATGCCTAGATCCTTTAGCCTCTTGCCGTATGACTTGCCTTCAAAGCCCTTTATCATTTTTGTCACCCAACTCTGGACTTTCTCTAACTTCTCCACATTTAAAAAAAAAAATATATTATTTTTTTTTAAATAATACTCTAAATGGCCACCTCCACATGAATGAACACGTGTCTGTTGCAGCATCTCAAAGCAGTTTGAGATGCTGCAGGAGGAATGCTACTCATGAAAAAATGTTTCCTGCACTACAGATATGCAGTGTAGACTCTAAGTTTGATACCAGGGAATCCCAGTGTCAAAGGAAAACACTCCAGAAAAGAGTGGTGCAGAGTGCACTCCTGGAGCATGACCTGAAGCAAATGGAGGCTGGGTCCAAAGAGACGTTCTAGTATCCGGCTAGAGCATCTCTATGCCACCTGCATGTCTCTGCTGCTCCAGCATTCTGCCTCAGTGTGCTGGAGGAAAAAGAAGTGGGGCAAGGCTGGCAGCAGTGGCTTGGAGCTGGCTGGGACCCAGATTCTGCCCCTGGTAAGCAGGGACATAGGAGTGGGGGGATTGTGTGTGTGGGGGGGAACTGTGTGTGGGTAGGGGTCCTCGGGGTGCTAATGACCCACTGCAGGCAGAGCCCCGCATCAGCACGCAGTGCCACCTGAGACCTAGAAGCTACATGAGGTGCACGGAGCTGGCCCTGTCCACTGGTGCATGCTTTTGGGCAGGACCAGGCTGGCTCCTGCCGTTATCCAGGGCTCCTGGCACTGCAGGCAGGAGACATGTGCCATTGGACTCTGCTGGCTCCTGCCTCCACATGCCCCTTATGTGAAGGCAGGAGCTGGCCTGGCCCAATGGTACATGGGTCACATGGAAGAAGGAGCTGGCTTGTCCCGATGGTGCATGGCTCTTGCCTGCAGTGCTGGGAGGCCCAGCTGGTGGCATGAACTGGCCTGATCCTTTGCAAAGGTGTGCACTGGCAGACCAGGCTGGCTCTGTATGCCACGTGTAGCCTCTGGGTCTCAGGCAGTGCTGTACACTGCTGGGGGCCTTTGCCTGCAGTGGGCTATGAGTGCCACAAGGGCCTACTGCTGCTGCTGTTGTTGGCAGCATGAGCTGTGTGTGGTGGGGGTGGGGGTTCTGGGCCCTCCACAAACCCCACACCCACAACCCTCTCTATGACCTTGCCACAATCCACCCACAAACCCTAAACACCCTCACACACTCACTCCCCTACAAGTCCCAAACCAATGCTTCCCACAAACCCTACCCATGCAAACCCCACCCCCACCCCTGCACCCACCCACAAACCCCACCCCCACCTCCCTGACACTCCTTCCCCACATCCCTGCATAAATCTCATGCCCTGCAAACCCAGGAACCAGATGAGAAGGACCTGCTGGTGGGAGCTGTGGCTGTAGGGACAACTGCTGCACTGTAGCCCTGCCCTGTGCCCACACCAGTGCTAGGACATGCTGGGGGGGGGGGCTCCTGGTCCCAGGAATCACTTAAAGGGTTTGATGAGCTGGAGGGAGGGGTGGAGGTGGCAGCAGAGGTGGATGATGGGCAGGGGGCAGGGATTGAGTTGGCAGCAGAGCCTATGGATGTATGTGATGGGCCAGGGGTGGCAGCCGTATTATGTGTGTGTGTGTGAGAGACGGGGGTGTGGGATGAGGGAGTGCTGTGGGTAAGAGAGGCCAGAAGACCTGGGCTTGGAGTCCCCCTGCCTCTCTTGAGCAGCCTGTGTAGGGCGAGGCTGGCCAGGAAGGGAAGGGGCTTGCCCAGCCCAGTCCCTGAGTCCTAGTTGAGGGCTTCCCAAGAACAGCATGGGGATTGGTGTGGGGCCTTGGCACAAGTGCAGGGAGCAGAACAGCAAAGCCTGTCACTGCCCAGAGCCACAAAGCAGCAGGGGGGACAGCAGCAGTTGGACCTATGTCCTGGTGCTGGAATGGAGCTGCTGCCAGGAGGGAGCTAGTGGGGGCAGACAGGGGCTGCAGATCAGGAGTGAGGGGAACTGGCAGAGCTGTGGGTTGGGAGTGAGGGGAGAGGGCATGGATGGTGCAGGGCACTGGCATATCAATGCTGCTCAGTGCCACAAAGCAGTTGTGGGTACAGCTGTAGCTGTCCCCACATCCTAGTGAGCAAAGTGGGCAGGGGCAGCTGTGTTTTTTCTATGATAAAAAAACCAAAAGCAAACACCAAAGTGTATAGATATTTAGAATTTATTTTATTATGCTGATAGAGGCACTGGTAGGTTTCCAAATTGCTTTAAAATTGTAAATATATCAATAAAACATTGCCCAACTGATCTCTTTCTCTCTCGATAGATAGATAGTGGCATTTCATATTAATCGCAGAAAAACACAGGTTTTGAGTTTTTTAATGAGATAATTTGGGGTTTTTATCAGAGAATGTGTAATCTTTAAACAGGGAATACCAGGATCCCTGCTGGTGAGGCAGGCAGAGGAGTCTTCTCAGGGCCAGCACAGCAGACTGAGCTGGAGGGCAGATGAGACAGCTGACTTTTTAGTCATTTGGGGCCAGGAGGACACACTTTGACAGTTCAAAGCAGGCCAGCACAATGAGCACATCTTTGGGGTGATAGCTACCCAGATGGCAAAGCAGGGGCACCAGAAGACATGACATCAGTGCTGCACGAAGGCCAACTGTGCAGTCACGACCCACTGGCAGTCAGCCCAGAGGTGTAGTGTTCATACCACAGCCCAGACAGCTGTGTGGTACCCATCCGTGTCTGGCAGGCATGCAGCCATGGGGCCGCAGGTCCAAGGGTGCAGATGCTGTCACAGGTGGCAGCAGCCCCCAGCCAGGCAGCAGCCCCCACTGCCAGACTGTTGCAGTGGGTCAAAGGTGCAGGGGCCACTTTAAGTTGGGGCTGCTGCAGCAGCCTGGCTGGCACAAGGGACTAGTGTCCCCAGATGCCAACTGGCCAGGCCTCAGAAGCTCCTGAGGGCAAGTAGCCCTGAACTGCTGACCAGGGCAGATTTTTATACAGCCAGGACAAGCACAGGTGCTGGTCCCAGCCTCTAGCTCCCCCTAGCAGAAGAACCAAGAGGAACTGGGCAGGGTCAGTTTGCCCCAAGTAGCACAATTTGCCCCACACCAAAGTAAATGTTCAGGCATATGTGCTGAGACAAAAATTTGTGCTGCTGCTACTTAAGCTGCTGCAAGTGCACATGATTGGGTGCGGATGCGCCCAATGGCCATCTCCATACAAGCTTGGATGTTTGATTCCCTGGGGACAAGTAGCAGCAGGACACCTTGTGCTGCTGCTAGTTGTCCGGAGGGAATGCCTGTGACACACGCTCTCTGGAATGTGGCAAGTTACCTTGGGTGGGGTAGGGAAGGCTGGGGCAAGCACTGGGATGGCCCTAGAAGCCTTACCTAGGGTCCTGGGGGCCTCTCAGGGCTGCAGTAGTGGCAATCTTGCTGCTCAGAGCCTGGCCGGCAGCTGGAGCATGGCTTTGGCCAGCCCGACTCTGATTTTGAAAGGTGCGTGCTGCCCCAGCATGTGCCACTCCACTTCTTTTCTCACTGTTTTTTTGGACCCCTGGATATTCAGGGGTCAACCCCTCCTTCCTCCTCTTCCCTATGCTGCTCCCTTGCAGTGTGGAGAACACCTGAATCCTTGCAAATGGACTTCCTTAGGATGTTCTCCAATAACTTCCCTGGTATCAATGTGAGGCTAACTAGTCTCTAGTTCCCAGGTCCTCTTTTTTGCCTTTTTTTAAAGAGAGGGACTACATTGGCCCTTTTCCAGTCCTGTGGTATCTTGGTCTTCCACAGCTTCATGAGTATTCTTGCCAAGAGCTCTGAGATATCCTCTGCAAGTTCCTTCAGTACCCGGGGATGATACTTGATAGAATTAGTCAATGTGTCTGGAGGCCAGACAGTGTGGGACAGAGTCATCCATGGTATAACTTTACTGAAGAC
Organism: Alligator mississippiensis; assembly: GCF_030867095.1. Classification (NCBI taxonomy): domain Eukaryota; kingdom Metazoa; phylum Chordata; order Crocodylia; family Alligatoridae; genus Alligator; species Alligator mississippiensis. Next base: position 109,146,589 of record NC_081826.1, read on the forward strand.
AGCTTATGCTGACAGTTCAGTAGCACTGCATGTGCTGCCATTTTGTTTTCTGCCTACTCCAGTTGTCTGGGATGTGATGGCCTCTTCTCCTCAGTTAACCTCAGTATGTTGTTCCTCAAAGGCACTGATAACATTTGAGTAGCTAGTAGACTTTTCAAAGCTCACCTTTGTGTGATAAAGGTAGCCTGTTGTTGTTGCTGGAGTTTTTTTAGACAATCTTTTGACAATAAAATATAGCATATATATATATAATCTTTCACCTAGTACCCTATCAGACCCATATATATTTAGTACTGTATACTACGTAATGGGGAAAAAAATTGTGACTCCTACAAATATGAAGTGTTAGCAAATGAATTGCTAGAAGTCAACTGGCTGATTAACATTTCAACAGATTTGGGGCCTGATGCTGTGAATGCTGAACTCCCTCAGATCCACTGGGTGCCTATACATGTGCAACGAAGCTACTCTGATGTGCTGTAATTCCAGTGCAGCCGAGCAGGCTTGATTAATCGAGTCTGCTGGAGCATAGTAATTACCGTGCTCCAGCAGACTCCAGTGTCACATGTATCAGTGTCCCCACACTGAAAAATGGCAGTAGGGGTGCTTTAACTAAAGCTCATTTGACAAGTTTTAGTTAAAGCACCTCTGCAGCCATTTTTCAGTATAGGGATGCCGATACATGTGACACTTCAAGTGCTTTAATTAGAGCAGCTCTTGGAGCCGCTTAAAGTGCCCCCTTCCTGCCCCCCCACTCCCAAAGCATGTGTTTAAATGCCCATTAAGGTCAAGCCTCATATCGCAAGACTAAGCCCTGTTTGTAGCAAAGGCTGACAGCAATAGAAATCTCTGGAAATACATCTTAAGACCATACCTGAAACACTAATAGGACCCCTATATTACTACGTGGTATTTCTTTGCTATTACAATGCTAAAAATTACATTACTACGTATTCAGCAGTTATAACTAATTTGCATAATCCCAAATAGGCAATACAGGAAAGCTTTCAAAATAAAAATGAATAATAAGATAAGCATTTATTGTTTTTTGTCCCCCTTTCTATTGCCACTGAAATTTGTACTGGTGTGGCTTTATATGAATAGTTCTTGGGGAGTAAATTATGATCAAAATTCAAAGCCACCATAAATTAAATGTGCTTTTTTTCTGCTTTGGTATACAAGACTTTCCATTAAGCTAGCCCCATATAATATACCTTGGATGTGTTCGAGAAAGCCTTGTAAATTATAGTAAGTATTTAAAATGGTAAGTAGACATTGAAAAAGGCCACATTAGGATTAATGAATGAAAGGGTTGATACTAAAAATGCACTTGTAAATAAATAACATGAAAAGTAAAGATGACACACTGTTAGGTTAGAGTTACAAGTGGGGGGAGTATGATAAATCATAGAGCTAGAGCTTCACATTCTGATTGCATGTCCCTCTAGGTTCTCACCCCGCATCCCACAAAAATCTTTCCTCATCTTACCCCATGCCACATACATCCAGGAGGCTCTTGTTACTGGTGAATGGGTCCTGCTCATTTGCCTGGGGTATTCTACCATATGATAGATACAAGGCATTCGTTGATTGATTCAGTCAAATGCAGACAGTGAGTTAAGCCATAGCTACAGTAAAAATACTCTAGCTGTGGCTGGTAGTGTTTATGTGCCATACGTACATCTAAACCTTATTCTTTGGTAGCTGGGAGTATACACTGGACCAAACTATCTGTACTGCTCTGCCATTTTAACTTTGACTTCTGAAGTGGTACTGTATGTGCTTTATACTTACCCATGATTTAACTGTGTAATCACTGTTAGCAGTGGGTTGTTTTTCTAATGTAGATAGAGATTCTGTAAAAGGCTTTTTGCATCCTTGGTGGGAACCCAGGTCAAGTCACCATTTAGAAACAGTTATTGACAACAATTGCAGGGCAACAAAAAAAGAGGGGTCACGGCAGCTTGATGGCAGCTTGAAAGAAGGCCTGGACAGCATTCACTTTTCTGTATAGTATATGAGCAAATCAGGATTGGAAACAACAGCAGTGGGGTGGAATCTGCAGCTGTGAGGGCAGAGGCCGAGCCAGAATTTTGCTTTAGGACTTTGTGCTGCGTGGGTATAGACCTGAAATGGGGAGAAAAGGCTGAGGGCCAGGGTGAAATCTATATTACGTATCCAATGGGCGTATCTACACATCAAATACGATGATATTGCTATGGCACCATGCTGTAATACTTCCTTTTAGCACGGCACAGTAATTACCAGTACTGCGCTATGCCTATAGAGCATGGTTAGATTTCACCGCTACATCACTGTAACATCATGTTAAAATGGGGGAGCACGCCGCTACGGTGACATAGCTGCCGATCATGTGTAGACCCATGTGATCACTACATCACTGTAGCATGCCATACAGTGATGCAGTGCATTGCTATGGTGATGTAGGGTGACATGTAGATGCACCCAATATGTGCATTTAATGGGGCTCAAAAAGAGGACTAAGTTAAGAGTCTACAGCTTGGTAAAAAAGACAAAGGAGAGCAATATTTTTCTTAGGTTTGTCAGGTTAAAATATGTCTGGTTTGACAGAGTACAGTGACAAATTCTTTGCGATCATATCACAGGCATATTTAAAGTATGGTAAGAATGGAGACTTAAAGTGCTGCATAGGACTGCATGTGTTTTCCAAGACCTAGCGAAAGTGCTTTATTTCCAGACTGCATTTTTTTTCACTTTTTCATAATTGCAAATACCTTTTTCATCATATCATATAACCTATTGTGCCATAGCATCTGTGCATAAAGTACATTGTAGTCTGTTGTAGTTCAGCTGGAATAACTTCTGATGGTGCTGAGGCACAGTCCAAATAAGAAAGAAGTGACAGATAGACTAGAAAAGGTATGTACCTCAATGCTAATGGATCGCCACAGCAGGTGAAAGCCAATCTGTGTAATCACATTTGAATTTGCACATCTGAATGTACATGTGTAAATCAAATACATGTTTATTCACAAATATACAGTGGGATATGGAAAGTTGAATTGTGCTGCATAAAGATTACATGTATTTTAATTCAATATGGCATGACATGTACAACCACATTCTGATTTATAGTTACTTGGGGGAAATCCAAAGTATAAAGTCTTCAGAGAAGTTACTCTGGATTCACAGTAGTGTAGAATGAAATCAGAATCTGGCATGAAGTGATGGGTGGGTACATTTTTATAACCTGATTTTACTTCCCTCTATAGTATTCAATTTTATCCACATAGGTCCATTGAGAAAACAAGGTTCTTCTCTCAGTGAAGTGTTTATGGGCCCATACAGCCCAAGGAATACCTTTTATGTTCCTGTGGCACTTTGAATATCTTTGAGTGGGAAGAAGTCTTTGTGGGTAAGAATAAATCCACATACTTTTTGGTCTGCCATGCAAGGAAGGCCAGAGCAGCAGTCAGTGCCATCTAAATCTTTGCCAGGCCCCAGGGAAGGATTTAAGTTCAGGTTCTCTATTTGAGTAAGCACTAGGAACAAATGGTAACATAAAGGTTAGTAGAAGATTATAAATAGGATAATAAATGGAGAAGGAAGGATTATACTACCACATTAGAAATCATTTGAAGGCAAGTTAGAAACCCTCCTGCTTTGCAATAATTTCTGAGTACCCAGATTGATGGTAATCTATCCATCTGTGTTATTTATTAGAGTGAAATATGTTTTGAAACAATTAAAAAAAACTTTAAAATCACTATAGCTACGTGTACCAGGGCAACAGAATTCTAATAGACAAAGAAGAATTTTAATATTAGATGTGAAAATACTTGCAATGGAAGTGCTTCTGAGTTTATCCAATCAAATAAAAGAAATAATATTATGTCACTTATATGACCAACATAAACTCAATAACTTAACTTAAATTCTGAATACTTGTGATTAATCATTAGAGCAGGAACTTTGAATAAATATTTGCTAGATAAATTCAGACACTGAATACATGTGAGGAAATAATAGTCAGTCCATGAATAGACTGGGAGCAGAAAGAAGTAAAATTAGTCCATTCATTGTAAATAGGTCACCCCTCACTGTTCTGCAGTTTATACAACTGCAAAGTTAAATAGCAAAGATAGAAGAAGGACTTAGGAAGAAGATAGCAGCAAGGTAGATGTCCATCTGTCTGTCTGTCTATCTTAGATAGGTACATAATCCTTTTCACAATGGTATCTGAATTCCTCACAATCCTTGATCTTATATCTTACAGCACTTGTCAGGGGTTGGGATACTAATTTTTGTTTAACAAGCGAGAACTGAGGAACAGAGAAATAGGGACCTGCCCAAGTTCACAGCATTTGTGGCAGAGCAGAGAATCAAACCCATCTCCTGTGTTTACATCCTAATGGCTTTAATTTAGTTGGTGTGGGAAGCAATAGCAAAGAAGATGCAGTAGGAAGGATTTCAGCAACCAGAACAGAAGCCATCTGGAGATTTTGGGTTTGTTTTCTCAGAGCTAGCTAGCCTCCCCATGGTACAAGAACACTATACTTCCACACTCTGTGTGGTCAGCTGAGCTTTAAAATAAGATAGAAAGTTGATAAATTGCTTGGATACAGGAAGGCTTTCTGGATGCACAAAAGAAAGTTTTTGTACCCATAGTTGGTTATGTTGTACAAAGTAAGCAAAAAGAGACCAGGACAGGGAGTCAAGGAGGAAATAGTCGTGAGATAGGCTCAAAAGTCCCTGGAGAAGGACAGTTTTGAACATGAGTTGACATCATGAGGTGATTAAGAAAAGTGTGTTGATATTGATATGATTGAAGATAGGGTCATGGCCTGGGCCTGAGGGTTGAAAAATTAAGATACTAAGGAAGGCTAGGTTGGATAGGTTTCATCAACATATGTAATAAAGTCCCTAGTTAGGAGGACATCAGAGGAGATGTAATAAAGTCCCTAGTTAGGAGGACATCAGAGGAGATGTAATAAAGTCCCTAGTTAGGAGGACTAATCATGGAAATAGGTGGAGAGAGAATGTGACATAAACTACAGAGAATCTAGGATTGCCAGAGAAGGGGGGTGACTATAGCTATTAAAAGGGTGAGTTCATTTTAGTTTGATGTATGTGTTTTTCTTCTTATATCTGTGCATATAGTCTGGCTGACATATTTATAAAAAATGACTCATCAGGTGCTGCTTTGGATTGGTTCATTATTTTCTAAATTAATTTGATAGACCAAAGAATCCCAAACTGTGGCCCAGTAAGTTGCTGCATCATAATGAATGGGACTTGTGTTGGACAAATGAGCTTAGATTCACCTAGTGTTACCAGGGGCTGGGATGGCATGGTTACTAAGGCATATCCAGAGGTTGCAAGCAGAAGCACTAATGGCACAGCCCTATCCGGTATTTGAATTGCACTTTGACTCTTGCAGGGGTCTGCAAAAAAATGTAAATTTGAATGAGCAGTCCGATCTGAGATGCCCCCAGGTTATGATTTTCAAACCTTACAGGGGGACTCTTTTGTCTTATGGGGGGATTCAACCCCCACAGAGCTCCTCTGTAATTTGTACCCTGTCCATATCAGATTCCAACAAATCTGTGAACTCTGCTAAATCTCTTGCCAGAAGGACATGAAAAAAAGGCAAGAAACCTGGTATTACTTGACAGCAGAAAACTGCGGCTTAATAGCTTGCTCTAATGAATGATTTTAGCAGAGGATTGAAAATAATATACATGCAGAGCCTCACCTTAGTCACTGGAACCAATCCAGATGCATTCCAGTGACTTTGTAAATCAACAGATTTCCACCTGCATAACCAAGATCCGCACCATGTACATATTTGAGAAAGCAAGGCTTAATTTTGTTTTAAGGGTTTCTATATTTCACACCTCAGATTCATCAACTGGAAGAATGTTTTACCCATTTTTCCCACTCACATAGGTTTAAGAGGTTAGCTGAGCAAGATTATAGGTATCATCTTAGATTTAGCATGTTTTATACATTGCAAGGAAAATTTTGCATGAGAAAAAATGGTGGAGCAATATTATTGCATTGGTTCAATGTGTCACATGCTTAAGAATGTTATCTGGATTTTTACCCAATGTTATTTTCAAAGCAGTGATGAATTATGACAGATCTTCTGAAGTAAATTGGAAACATGGCTGAAGTCAAGAGAGCAACACCAATTTACATCAGCAGAGGATTTGACCCATATTTTCATCTTTCTGATAACACTTTACCTGGGCAGGAGTAGATGCCTGAAGATGGTATTAGAGGTAACTCACTCTATATCTTCTATCAGTGAGAATCCTTAGATATGTTTTAGCTAGTTAAACAAATAGACTCACCCGCAGAATAGTAAATATGAAAAGAGTGCTTAAAAGAAAATATCTGTCTGCAGTAAAATCCAATGTAAGTAGGGTACACCTGATATATTTGCACCAATGCTTAGAATGGCATTGATAGTCACTGAACTTTGTGAATTGGTAGGCAAGCCAACATTTTAAAGAAGAAGGGCAATACTTCACAGACTATATTCATTTTTTTTGATGCATACAATTTAGTTTCACTTATGTTAATAATGCTTAGTATACTAACAGCTGCTTTGTGGTAGATGTTATGAATGTAGTGAAGTTGCAGTAACATAAAACGTATTACAGCACCGACTCAACTATTAAATCTTTTCTACAAAAGGCAGCCATCTTCTCTCTGTGAACTGTGGAGTGTGTGGATTAGTAAAATGTGAATTAGTGAGGTTCTGCTGATTAGCTGAAAAGATACTTACACCTTCTTCTTGACTTTTAGAGGTGAAGTGCCGTTGATTCAGAAAACATCCCATTACTGACACCTTTAATAATAATGTAACACTTCACAATGATAGTGAAAGAGGAGCAATTTGTAATGCCCAGTATAACCATCCTGAGACAGTGTGTCATGAATGTCTCTCTGCTAACATATCAGAGACCATCCAGTAGTCACTGTGCTCTCAGAGTATTTCTGGTCATGTATACATATAGAATTTTGAATCTGCCAAAATTTTATTTAAACAAGACCACACAGAAAACTGATTTACCTTACACAAACGTCTGGTGGAGAATAACCATGTAAATTTTAATTTACTTATGGGCCAAAAGCAGGAGGCCACCACCTAAGAAATGGATGACAGCATCTGAAAGTGGTTCCAGCATTTTAAAAGCAATTATGGGGGGTAGATTTATGCATGAAACCTGCTCTGTACATTAACTAAATATGTGGATTTAATGACTGGAAAGAGAAAACCAGCTACAAAATAGCCAAAGTAACAGGTCATTGTAGCTGCTCCCCTGAGAACATAGTATGTGTCTGCATGTGTAGTTGGGTGTGAGTGCGCTTTGCAGATCTGAGGAAAATAAGTGAACATCCTTAAAAAGTGAATGATACAGAACGTTGTAGTATTTGCCTTCCTGTATAAGGAAAAGAAAGCTGTCTCTACATGAACATTTCCTAGAAAATACTGATGAGGATGGCAAAGAAGTAATGCATTCTTCACTCCAATGGAAATTAATGGAGCATGCATTCCTCATTCTCAGTCTATTTGAGGCTGCAACAGGGGATATCACATCTGGCAAAACTACTTTGAGTCATGTTATACCACTTATAACATCATCTGGACCTTAGGAAACAGCTTTCTGAAAATAAGGAATACTGTACTGTACCTGACATTAGCCTTGTTGAAAGGTACTGATAAGTTGCAGAAGCCTAAGAAATTAAGGGCCTAGTTTATAAAACCACATTTACATGGAATTTCCCTGAACTTTGTTACAGCAAATTACCTGGTTTTGCAATTTGTTAACCATCCTTTTCCCTTAAGTGCCTGTCTCTAAGGAAACAAGAGTTGCACATTGGTGAAACAGGACCAAATCAGTTTAAAAGGAGCATTTGGGGCTTCAACAGAAGAACATTGTGTGCTATGAAAAAAATGTTTTTTCAAGACACCAATAGAAACTGAGGGTGTTTATTATTAGTAATAATAATACTTTAAAGATTATATAGGACCTATAACCTTCACAGACTGTGGATCTGCTCCTTTACCTGCAGTCCTTAACTCATGCAATTAGCATTTGTAAGATTCAGTGGTACCACTGGTGTGAGTAAAGACTATGACACATAGTCATGAGTATATGAAACATTGCAGGATATGTTCAGATACTTATGTATCTGGACATATGGGATATGTTGCAGGATTCCAGGATATTGCAGGACATTGCAGGGTATGTCCAGATACATACAGATTGTTACCTCTGGGTTGGAGAGTTGTAGCAATCCAGTGCCCTGTATTTTCAGCAACAGAGAGGGGAAGAAAGTTGTAGTCAGGAACATTGAGTAAACTCCATCATCTTGAAAAGTGCCATAGGACTTTCATTGTTTATGTATAACAAACAGGAGCATTGGTCTATAAGGCTTCATGACTGAAACAGCTTAAATGCAGCACAAGCTTATCCTTTACAGCTGCAATATTTGCAATGGAATGACTAGGATAGGGTGAGCAGCACATCTGTTCTTGGTACTGATTTAAAGTACAAGTCAACAGTATTCTGCACTGCCTTGTTTCTCTGCCCTTTGGAACTGAGCATCCCCCCACCCCCACCTCAGTGCCTGCTGTCTGGTGCTTAGCACCCACAGACACGTTCCAGTGCTGAAAAGCATCTTTACCCAGGGTTTCAAAATTGGTAGTTATGCCTCTGGGTATTTGCATTTCCTACCCCTTAATCTCCTAGTCAGCAAGTGCTAAATTGCAATAATGCGAAGTACCTGCATTTTCCAAGTAAAAAATGCTATAAAACATGCTAAGGTGATAGAAACTGTGGAAATAGGGAAGGAATAAAGAAGTTTTGAATCATTAAAAAACTTCTACTGGAACACACAGGATTTCAGAACTTGTTGCCTATGGTTGTGCCTGGTATTTGGCTTTTTGTCATACATCCAAATGGTTTCCCAGCAAAAAGCTGGGACCTACATATCCTTGAATTTCGGGATATTTAAAATCTAGATTTGGTTTCCAGTGAGTGCATCTACATGTGTGTTTTAATATACAGTAGCAGCAAAAACCATGCTAATATACTAATGCACAGTAAAATTAGGCTACTGAACATTAAGCGTCACTAAAAAGTGTGCACTTTCACTACTGTGTATTAGGGCAGCCTAACATGCATTTAGTTAGTACCTCAAATTAAAGAGCACATGTACTTGGAGCAGAGGGGGGAGGATGTTTAATTAGAGTGGCTCTGACTAATTAAAGTGCTACATTTATAATGGATCAGTGTCCCTGTGCTTAAAAATGGTGGCAGGGGCACTTGAACTAAAGCTTGTTTGACGAGCTTTAGATAAAGTGTCCCCACCACAATTTTTAAGCACGGGGATGCTGATACAAGGGACACAGGATGCTGCTGGAGTGAGGTAATTACCACAGACTCGATTAATCGAGTCTGCTCTGACGTGCTGGAGTACCAGCGTGATGGAGCAGGCTGTGCGCTCATGTACAGGGACCCAGAGGTACTAAATTTAATGTGCAGTAGCAGAAGTGTGTTAATGAATGTGTAGATGCACCCAATTAGTTTGTTTGGGCCTGTGTCTGTTCAGGGCAGCCTGGATACCCCTGACACATTTATTAGTCATTTCAGATAGAAATTCATGGAAAGAAAAAAAAACCCAACTTTCTATTGTGAGCATGCATGTATGCACAGGGAGATTACCCAGTTCTTTATCCAGGAGGTCAGTAGATTAGATTCTGATTCAGAAATTAATATCAAGTTGTATTAACATCCAAAGAAAATCAATGTCCTGGTTAAAAAGTACCAAGAAGTTCATTTCTACTTTAGGAGTATAATGTGCAGATTTTCTTTCGATGTTCAGCTGTTTCCAATGCTGGTTATAAAGAGTCCCCAGTGTCCCATCCTGCACCCGTGATTATAAAAATATTTAAAGTCACAGAAAGGATATATGGCTGTCCAGACACATATTTTGATTTATGTTATACCATTGTTTGGACACACATTTGAAAGCAAGGTTTTTGGCTGACAACGGCATCACAGAAGCAGTCTTCCATCCATATATTATAGTGATGACCCCTGGAAATTATCAGGGTTTAATACAAGGCTATAATATAAGGTTTCTGAAAACTCCTCTACATAAGCAGTAGACAACATAAAAAGTCATAGTACTATTTATGTGCCGTCAAATCACATTAGGAGGGATTTGACCACATAAATAGTAAAATGACTTTTTGGGAATATGGAAATTAAAGAAAAATGTTTCAAATAAAAACCATATATTACAGAAAAATAGCAAATATGCAACAATATTTTGGAAGTAGAGAGACTGGAAGGAAGGTAAAGACTTAACAGATTTTTAAATAATTATGCAAATGTTTCTCTGTTTTAGAACACGATTGACTGTACATCCATTGCTGTTATGTTATGTTTATTGATACATCAGTTTTGTGTTGGCTATCTGTACTGGGAGTGGGTTATTATCAGCCTTAGTTTTAAAGTGAGCAGTAGTTAATTATCCTTTGTATTTTCACTGCAACTAAAAATCTGGATGGAGGAGTTCTGTCTCCATTAAAGATAATGACAAAACTCCCAGATGTCAGGATTTCTCCTTGGGCAGTTTCTTTTTTAATCAAGAATGGGTATTTGTTACTTATTCTCCACTCACTGCCCATGGATGTCAATGGAACCTTTTTGCTGTTATTAGTGGCTATGGTAATAACAGTAGTAATATGAAATCTGTAGTGAGCTAGATGCTTTACAGATGGAGATAAATAAAAGCTTGCTTCCCACATTTGCCTCTAACCATGGTCCTACTCCTGTTGAAGTCAATCAAAGTTTTGCCATTGACTCCAATGTAAGCAGGATGAAGCCCTAAATACAAGGTACAAAATATTGGTAGATTTACTACCAGCCCTTTATGTGGGACAGCACTGACCCTCCTGAGGCACAAACTGGGAACCATGTTCTGATGCACAGAGTTATAATCTGCTTCCCAGTTTTCCTGTTTTACAGGAAATATTGTGTGCCAGCTCTACAATTAGTACATGTGTTTTCTAGTTGTGCTGTCTGTAAAGGGTTATGTGTAGCTTCTTCTATTCCTTACCTCTTCTTACCTGCTATTTGGCTAATATGTATGGGTTGTGTCTCTGTGGAGACAGTTCTCTTCCCTACACTACAATCTATAGAACCTTTGCAGAGTAGGCTACTATCTGGCCCTAAATCTAGGTGATGCAAACCTCCCCCCCGCCCTGCCAAATCCCCCACAGATGGTGAAGTTATATATATATTTGCTGAGTACCCATGATTTTTGTTTTCAATTTTTTCTTTATAATTGTTTTGTTCTCTGTTATAGGCCTGGTAAACAGCTTTCTACAGGGAGGGCTAATATTAATAGACCTTTCGGAAGGAGTATATTTGAAGGAGGAACTTTTGTTCTAAGGCCTCTATTCAGCAAGGTAGTTTAAGCACAAGTAGTATCATTGACTTAAAAACAAAATTCTTTCTAATGGGACATGAATGGGACTCTCTGCCATCTTAAGTTAAACAAAGGGCTAGATCAATTCTATCTATTTGGCATCTGAGGGTACGTGCAGACGTTTCACTTAGATTGACCTGACTAGGGTTAGGTTGACTTAAGTGCTGAACTGTACATGTTTGGGGAGGTTAGATCAGGCACAAAATAGCTGTCTGATCTAACTTTAGTTCACCTAGGAGGTGAACTATGTAGATTGGACTAACCTATGGTCGTGTGTACACATTCAGAGTGCATACAGCCCCTGAGCTGGGAAAGCCCAGCCACTTGCCCCAGCCCTGGGGGCTGCATGTGTCCTAACCCCACAACTCTGATCAGGGTATTTTTAGCCCCCTGCATATGTGGTCAATGTTCTTCAAAGATACTTTAAGAAAAAAGCTCTTGTTTTGAGACAGAAATAAATAAGTTCAATTCCTAGAAGATTAAAGGATTCAGAAGAGTCTTTATATCACTCTTGTGGGTATGCAACTCCCTTTGAAGTCAGGGACCTTGCCTGTGCAAAAGGATGGAGATATAGAGCACCAGAAGTTCACAATACCAGGGTTTAGGCAAACCAAAAGGATTAGGGAATGTCCATGCAGTGCATGGATTTTTAAAGATTTACATTCTTTGAAGTGCTGCACTGAAAAAAGTGATTTTTTTTTTTTACCATCCACACATCATAACAGTTAAACATTTGGCCACAGAAAAATCTGACTGAACCTGGGAGCAAAAAACAAAGGAAAAGGGAATCAGAGTGTCTTATGAGCATAGAAAGAGAGATGAGAGGGAGTCTGGACGCAGGAGAGAAGGTTGCTGAAAATGGTTAGATGCAATCTGGAAAGCAAAGAAGGGGTATGCCTGGAAAGCAGAAAGATAGAACTCTTCAAGAGGCAGAAAGCACATGCATGTGAGAGGAAGAAAATAATACACTGATCTTAAAGAAATAAATAATTGCGCTGCATTTTGAGTGATTTCCTTTAAATAAGTATCCTCTTTTATTTTCATTTTGAAAATGTCTTTTCTTGAAAAATATTCAGATTTATATCTATATATCTATATCTAAACATATATGTCTAGATATCAATATCTATCTATCTAGATATATCGATATCTAGATACAGTATATATAGCTAGAGAGAGAGAGAGATTACTTGAAAGTTTGAGCGTCTTACAGTTCTTCTCTTCAGTATGGGCCTGATCAAGGAAAGTGCTGAGCAGGGAATGGAAAAATGGAGTAGTTTGTCAAACCTTGTTCAATATGAATGCAAAAATGGTATGTTTCAAGGCCAGAAACTGTAACTCTGTTTTGGTAACAATAGCAGAAAAATAATCACTTATTCTTTAACAGTTTTTTAGCCTTTAGGCTTTCTTCCCCTTTTTTGTACCATGCCACAGAACAGTCTTAAAAATCCTTGTTCTGCCATTACCAGTGTATATTTTAAGAACGACATCTGCAGCTGTTACCTAGTAGTCAGAAGCCATGGTTAGGTGGGGAGTAGGGGGAGAGAGACAGAGTAATGACAGACTGGCCAACATACTTCCTGTTTTTGCAAAATGGCTGCTAGGTCTCCACATTTCACTATTTTTCTGTTAATTATGGGAAAAGTGATTTATTAATATTTGTGTTATGGTAATGTCTCAGCTCCTCAACATCCTTTTCTAATCTATCCAATATTTGGTAATACCTTTAAGCTCTGTTTTTAATTAATGGGGGTGTAGATGTTTAGAGCAGATGGGGTTGTGATTTTTTTAGAGGTCTGGAAATTGGTTGAGTTTTAAAATCATGCAGATCTGCCTCTTAAAAGCAGTTAAACACACCCTGTTTCTGGAAATACTATGTATATGTTTGTCATATTTTTTTGCCTGCTTGACATACCATCTTGTGTCGTGTCACATCAAATAGCAACAATCATGAAATTTTTAGGGATGTGTCAGTTCTGAGATACCTACTTTCTTGCTTTGATCCATCAGGGTTATACTGGAGGGTAAAATAATCATTCCAGAGGCATAGCTATAATTACGTGTTATTTCTTTATTTATTTCTGAAATAGAATAAAATACATTTGTAGATTTCAAAGTTTTTTTCCCTGCTAGCCCATAAAAAGCAACGTGCGACAAAACCTGAATTTGGATTGCAACTGTGTCTTATTTCCTGAAGAATAAATCACAAATGAAACTTAAATGGACAATTAGGGCCTGGTCCTGTGAGGCCTTCAGCACCCTCCCTTTCCCTTGAAACCACTGAATAGTGTGTGCTTAGTCTCTCACAGGATCAAGTTAGCTGTATGGCATTTCTAGCTCCGTCCTTATTGTTCACTTAGCAACAAGTAACTTAGAAGCATGAAAAGTTTGCCTTAGCTTCCAGAGAGGAAAATCTAGTGATACAATCATTGGTCCATCTTTTTTTCCTAGAGGATTAGACAGGATAAATAAACAAACAAGCAAGCAGCAAATAAATTTTGAAAAGACCCATCATAGGACTCCCCACTGCTCATTTCTGTGTTTAATTTATTTTCCAAGTCTTGGAGCGCCTGTGCAGCACGCTGGGTGGCGGCTGGTCTGTAGAGTAGCGGACCCTGGCAGTGCACATCTGTTAAAAGGAACTGTATCACAGCTGTGTAAGACAAGTGAGTGCAAACTGCCAGCCCTGTCCACAGGGCCATGGGTCAATTCATCAACAGGATAGCTACTGCTGAGAGGAATTTCTCTCAGGCAGGATGAACCTCCAGTGACTCTTTTCCTGGGCCTAGACACCCCCCTCCCACACACACAGAGCTATCAGTCAAATTATGGTTGAACTCTGTTTCACCTCGTGACCCCTTCTTCAACTCAGATCCACATTAAAGTGTGAACTAGGCCTTAGCAGGGCCAAGAGGCCTCTTAACCCACCTTAGCTTCATTTCCAGCCTGACATCAAATTCACAATGTAACCCCTACTGATACCATTTGTAGTTACATATGTAAGTTTGGCTACTGAGCAGTTGGAGTCTTAGCTGGGCAAGTAAACACGTCCCACGACAAAAGTATTTTTTGATAACAGTTAAAGGGGATATTGTTCATGTTTGCTATTTATTTATTTATTTGTTTAGTATAGGAAACACATCCAACAGCGCTCACTTGAGACTCACCCTCGAGACTGAGCATTTATGTTGGTGAATATGAAAATCTGTTATTTTGATGGGGAATGATATTTCACCTGCTTCAGGATACAGACTCCTTTATTCGCACTTTTGTCTACAGAGATGAAATATAATCTCTCAGGAAGACAGGGAGGGATGATTACCTATTCCAGGTGCACTGGGCTTGTCTCCGAGGTGAGCTCTGGCAGTGCAAATGGATAGCAGATAGCAAATGGTGAGTAGCTCCCTCTATTGAATGTGTTCTGGGAGTGTCTATAATTTCCTTTTGCCTGCATTTGGGAAGATAGACAAAAGGAAGGCAGACATTTGTGAAAATCTGATCAGTGCTTTCTGGTAACTTTTAGTGGCAGGGAGGAATTTTCCTTTTATTTTGGAGTAGATAGCAATGGCCTTCTCCAAAATCTCAGTGAAACCCTTCTTTGGGAAATGTGGCAGAGTAAAATACCTGTTGACCTGAATATTTTCTTCCTGTATTCTCTGGATTATGTTGCTAGAAGCCATTGCTGAGGCAAAAAAAAAAATGTTATGGCATCCATTGGTGCTTTAGAAACACATACAAACACAGGAAATACTGATTGTTTTCTGCGGGGCTGGGGGGAAGTTGTTTTTGGTGATGGTCCTGTGCTGATGAAAAATACTGAGGCCTGTAGAGTGGCTGCTGAAGCACTGAGCCTGTTATCATGGTCTGCAAGGGATAATGTCCACATAGAATTTGTAGCATTCTCCTTAGACAGAGACCATTGAGCATGATATTAAAGATATGGCCCTGATTTTCCTGCAGGGTCCTTTCAGGAATCACGAAGAGGAATAATTGTATCTCCTGTTCTTGTCTCTAGTTACAGGCAGTGGAGAGAAGAATCAGGATCTGAAGAAAGCCAGAACTCAGGAACAAGGAATTTTGCAAACTTGTCTGAGAGAGGATGACAAGGATGATGATTGTGTAGGTGTCCTCTTCAAAATCTTGTGTATACATGTAGGAGTTCCAGAGAAACTCTGTGAAAAGAACATTTTCTGTGCTGCTTCTAGACTTCCTCTTTGGGTTCCCCACTGCTCTGCTTCAGGGAGCATAAAGATGCTCTAGCAAAGCATCATTTAATCAGGCATAAAAATACCCATCAAGGAGTGACAGGCATCAGATAGCAATCTCTAATCAGTTCTCACAACAGTTGTCTTCTGTATCCCTGTTTCTTCATTAATTAAAAAAATTCCATTGATGTACAACAGAATAGGGATTTCAGTAATAGCACTCTTTGGCATTGCCAGGAACTTACAGCCTTATTGGAATGTAGGTTTGAACCGGATTTAAGGGAAGTGGTGCTGGCTCCTACCTTATGGATCTTTAAAAGGAGGCTTGATAACTACCTAGCTGGGGTCATGTAAGCTTAAACTTACCAGGGGTCATATAAGCCCAGTATTCATTCCTGCCCAGGGCAGGGGGTCAGACTTGATGATCTGCTCAGGTCCCTTCCAACCCTACATCTATGAACCTATGGATCCTAGCTGAGCTTCCTTGGTTTATTTCAGTACACATTATCTTGTTAATTACTAGATGGTGAATACCAATGTGCAGACAATTTTCTGTCACAATTTCCAGTCTGGCTTCTCTATTCCTTTTACTCCCTACATTTTTGCTGGAGAAAGTCAGATTTATGATGTCATTTGTCAAAAACACTGCAACTGATATGAGTTCTGGGCAGTGGTGGTAGGGGCAGTGGAGAGAGAGAGATAGAGAGAGAGAAAGGGGTGGAACAGCCCCTGTTTAAAACACTTGCCCCAGGCATCTTGTCTGTTTGGTCAAATGAACTCAGTTTTCAGTGGGAGTACAGTGGTGGCAGCAGTCTCCAGCCAGGTGGCACAATAGGGAATTACCAGTCCTCCAGCATCCCAGTCCTCCAACTCTATCTCTGAACCCTCATTTCAGTGTGTCCCCTTTTGAGACTCAGGAAATGGTCACTTTTAAATTCATTTCATAACCCAAAGACTTCCTTGAGGCCTATGCTCAGAAAAAAGAACATGGGATGAATGGTTCACTTAGTCTGTATCCTCCAGTTGTGCTCAGATATTTTGGGGGCTGTTTCAAAAAGCCACAGACTCAGGGCAGTTGGCGGTTCCTTTGGATTGCTGTCTTTTATAAATGGACCTGCCTTTTCTTATTTTCAAGGATAGGCTAATTGATGGATATTTACTTTAGCACAGGGGTGCTTTGCACTCTGTAAAATAAGAGATTTTTAAAAAGGTTGATACATAATATTGTATTTACTGGCAAATAACACTAACATGAATGGATTTTGGTTTGTGACTATTTATGGACACACAAATATTTACAAACTTTTTTCATTTTTGTCAAATTTAGCATAATTGGCAGTTTCTGCTCAAAAGAGGTCCAGGAGATGATTAACTGGGTTTGGCTGTGATGGTACACAACTTTGTATGGAAGTTGACAGAACTGAAAGACTCAAAAGGTATGTCAGGCTAATTACAAGAGGTCTCTGATACTGCCCTAGCCAGCATCAGGATGGGTGACTTACAGCTAAGAAAGGAGACTTAGAATCATAGAATCATAGAAATTAGTGTTGGAGGTCATCTAGTCCAACCCCCTGCTCAAAGCAGGACCATCCCCAACTAGATCAGCCCAGCCAAGGCTTTGTCTAACTGGGTCTTAAAAACCTCCAAGGATGAAGACTCCATAACCTCTCTGGGTAACCTGTTCCAGTATTGTACTACCCTCCTAGTGAGAAAATTCTTTCTGATATAACCTAAACTTCCCTTTCTGCAGCTTGAGACTGTTGCTCCTTGTTCTGTCATATGTCACCTCTGGGAACAGTCTAGCTCCATCTTCTTTTGAACCCCACTTCAGGTAGTTGAAGGTTGCTATTAAATCCCTTCTTAGTCTTCTCTTCTCCAGACTAAATAAGCCCAGTTCCATCAGCCTTTCCTCATAAGTCATGTGCTCCAGTCTCCACACCATTTTCATTGCCTTCCGCTGGGCTGTCTCCAATTTTTCCACATTTTTTCTATAGTGGGGGGGGGGGGGAGGGGGCAAAACGGAACACAATACTCCAGATGTGGCCTCATCAGTGCTGAATAGAGGGGAATAATCATTTCCCTTGACCTTCTGGCAACACTCCTACCAATGCAGCCCAGTGTGCCATTAGCCTTCTTAGCAACACGGGCACACTGCTGGCTCATATTCAGCTTATTGCTTACTGTAACCCCCAGGTCCTTTTCTGCAGAGCTGCTACCCAGGCAGTCAGCCCACAGCCTGCATGGGATTGTTCCATCCTAAGTGCAGGACTTTGCACTTGTCCTTGTTATACCTCATGAGATTTCTTTTGACCCAATCCTCCAATTTGTTAAGGTCACTCTGAATCCTAGCCTTACCCTGCAATGTATCTACTACACCCTCCAGGTTGGTGTCATCTGCAAACCTGCTGAGGGTGCATTTGAAGCCATCTTCCAGGTCGTTGATATTGATATAGATATTGAGCAAAGATATTGATAAAGATATTGAACAAAACTGGTCCCAGTACCGGCCCCTGGGGCACTGCACTTGAAACTGGCTCCTAACTAGACCTCGACCCATTGATTACTACCCTTTGAGCACAATGCTCCCGCCATTTTTCTATCCACCTTACAGTCCATTCATCCAGTCCATACTTCCTTAGCTTGCCCTTGAGAATGTTGTGGGAGACTGTATCAAAAGCCTTGCTAAAATCAAGGTATACTACATCCACTGGTCTCCCTGCATACACAGAGCCAGTCATCTCATCATAGGAGGCAATCAGGTTGGTCAGGCATGACTTGCTCTTGGTGAATTAATGGTGACTGTTCCTAATCACCTTCTTCTCCTCCAAGTGCTTAGAATCTGATGCCTTGAGGATCTGCTCCATGATTATTCCAGGCACTGAGGTGAGGCTAACCAGTCTGTAGTTCCCTGAATCCTCTCTTTTCCCTTTCTTAAATGTGGCCACTACGTTTGCCTTTTTCCAATCATCTGGAACCTCTCCCAATCACCATCAGTTTTCAAAGATAATGGCCAGTGGCTCTGAAGTCACATCAGCCAACTCCCTCAGCACCCTCAGGTGCATCCCAACCACTCCCCTGGATTTGTATATGTCCAGCTGGAAGGGTCCTCCAGAGGTCATCTAGTCCAACTCCCTGCCTGAGGCAGGATCATCGCTTCAGCTAGGGTGTGCTGATTCTCCTGCTAACAGCAAAGCCAGAGGTTCCTGGTTGGAGGATCTTGCCCCTCCAGTCAGGTTCAGACAAATTGCCATATTTGGTGTCAGGAAGGAATTTTAACCCATGATCAGACTGGTATGGACTGTGGGGGATTTTGCCTTCCTCTGTAGTGGGGTGTGTGGCCCTGTACCTAGCACCTTGGGAGCATATATTGACATTTTATAGAAGCAGGACTTGGCTGTTATGGTTCCCTTGCTTTACCTGTGGCAAGTTAGGGTTTGGGGTATGTTGTGTTAGCATTGAGGGTATGAGAGTTTATGGGATGGTAGATGGTTTATGTAGAGTTTAGATGGGATGGTTTGGATAGGGATGACCCTGCCTCAGGCAGGAAGTTGGATTAGATGACCTCCGGAGGTTCCTTCTAGCCCTACTTCTCTATGACTCTGTGACTTGAACCACCCAAAGTGGGCATGAGCTTTTCTCGTGAAAGTCATTGCACAGTTCACAGTAAGGAGTGCAAGAGAAATCTATGTTCCACTGGATGGGAGTAGAAATTATACTTCTGGTAAGCAAGGTTAAGTATTAGGCATAACCAGGGACAGATCTGGTGGGAGTACAGTGGTGTGGACACACTCAGCTTTGTTGACCACATTGCTGGAACAGCCATTGGGGACTTTTTTTAAATCCCCAAAGCAAGTAAGGATTCCCCTTTCCCTTCCCCTCCATGAGGTGTCACTTCAATGACACCTCTCTTGCCCTCCTTTCTTTTCCCCTCCCCCCCCCTCTCTTTCCTCCATTCCCCTTCCCTTACCTCCTCTCTCCAGGTTGCATATGCTGTATGTGGAAGAAGAGGGGAGAGCTGCTGTGCAGCACAGCCAGGGATTGAGGCTGTGCATGCACAGGATGTGTGGGGGTAAGAGTAGGAGTAGGGTGGGGGAGGAGTTGCTCTGCCTGTGCTGTGCATGCAGCCTGGGCAAGGTGGGGTGACACCCACATGGCATGCAGTCTCTTGATCTCTTAATCTACATGTAGTCCCTGGCTGCTGCCCTGGTCTAGAATAGTTTTGGCTAAAACTGCTATATAAAACTATTCTTGAAATGATCAAACAGAATGGATGTATTTGATACGTCTGTCCTTACACCTTCCACAGCCTATCATAAGCCATTAGTTTATTCCAAAAATATAAAGTCATTTTGTAATTTCATTTTGGTGATAATGAGATTAAACAAATTAATTAAATCAATAAGAGGGGTCCCAACCCAAGTCAGCAGGACCATCTAGATTCTTAAAATGGGCATCTGCTTCAGGGTCTTTCTGAATCCTCACCCTGGCACTTTATCAACATGGTATCTAGGTTTGAGTTGTATGGAATGATGTGAGTATTGAGTCTAAGACCATCTCAAGCTTTGCAGGACAAATTATCATCCTGGTGTGCATATAATAACATATATATAATAATGTCTCAATTTATATGCTCAATATGCTATAAGTGTTGACTATTTGTCAGTTTGTTGCACTAGTGAAGATATGTTCCTAAAACAGCTTCAAATAATCCTTCAGAGACAGATCTAGAAAAAAAATATTTATAATCATGTTGACTGACAAGGCCTGAGCCCATTTCCATTTCCAGGCCCTCATGGGAAAGTTAGATTAAAAGAAGGGAAATATTTTGCATAAAAATGATTTTCACAGAGTAATGACTGAAATGATAATACCCAGGCAATAGCACATCAATCACACCAATGAAATAACATCTGATGGGTTTCATAAAACTGACCTTTTTTTTCCCATTCTGGAAATATATATTTTTTCCATGTGTAAACTCTGCAGCTTCATTATGATCTCTTATCACTGATGCCTCCTGATTATAAGGTAAAGAGCAAGCCTAGCGATATTGCCTTTTCCTTCTTCAGCTACTATCAAAACAGTGCAAGAACCCCAGTCACAAACTCAAGAGTCTTTTGACAGCAGCAATTAAGCAACTTAATTAATGAGTGAATAAAAATGATAATATTTACTGAATGGGAGCATCCTGTTTTGCATTTTTATTCAAACTGTGCACCTGAAGAACACCACTGAGTACACTCCCTCCTCCCCTCCTTGTTGTGATTGCCATTCTTTTTTTTTCCTCCCCTGCACTGTTTTGGCCTTACAGGCACCCAAATGCTATCGAACACTCCAGTTATTACAGACACTAAACCAGTGCACCAGAAGTCACTTCCAGCATTCTGAAAGGATTATGCTTGTACTTTGTTGCCGTTCCAGCTCACCCCGAAAAACCTGGCTTGTATCTGAGGGACAATTTCCACGGTGCATTTGTAAGCCTGAACTTTACATCAAAGTGGGTGATTAATTACTGATAAGGAGCTAATAAAACATTAATGCATTTTGTAATTAACAAGCTTTGGAATGACATCTCACTCCACCCCCTACCTAGACATGGTTCACATGCATGAACACAGACTTCTTTCCCCCATATTCCTCATTTCGCTATTAATCTCTGCAGTGTCCTCAATGCATTACATATTTTATTTTTTCAGCCCACATATATTTTCTCAATGAAATATATAATCCATCTCAAGTGCAAGTAAAGCCCCATACATAATTATTTTGGAATGACAGACAGTGAATTCCTTAGCTATTATTTTTGACGACTCTGTCATGGATGCCAAGCATATATTGTGGTGAGAGCCTGAGAAACTTGGGAAAACCCACCTGGGGAGCAAGCTCCTTTTTTCTTTATGGAAAGGTTCCCCGAGTGACAGGCCTGCAATCCTGGGTGAGCTTAATTAATGACAATAGAGAAAACTAAAGCACTAAAAATTGCTGCCTTTGGGGCTCCCCCTCTTTCTTCTTTTCCTTCATTTGCTGACACTTTTAAGGGAGAAACTACATTTTAAATTACTTATTTGGTGATGGGCCTCAGCTCATCATCTTCTCAGCCTGTTCTATCTCCCACTTTAAGCCAATGACACATAAAAGTGCTGTTTTCAGTGACTTGTGGCTAAATCATGCAAGGTGAGATGGGCCTCCTGTGGGGTGCTGAGCCTCCTCGGCTCCCTATTGGCATGAACAAACCTTAGAAAACATGTAGTGTTTCTTTTCTATGGATGCCAGTGATTCATGAAGAGTGAAGTACCATTACCTCTATTTTACAGGTGAGTACTCAAGGCACAAAGAGTTTGTCCAATGTTACACAGCAAAGTCAATCTACCAAGTCCAACTCAGGACAACTTGGGTCCATCTGGCACCCAGTTCTATAACCATGTGGTCTTCTGTGGAATACAGCCCTTGTTGGCTCAGTAAACATGCCTTCTCTTCATGTTTTCCAAAGAGTCCCTTATCCAGATTTTTCCTCCCATTGCAATTTAATTGTCTTCCAAAAAAAGTAAGAATGATATAGCAATAGTTTTAAGAAACAATAATTCTGGGTGTGAAACAGACAGATAAAAATTGGGTACATCTACACATATGCTTTACTGAGTCGTCGACTAATTAGCTCTGCAGTAAAGTGTCACCATTTACATGTGTACTGGCATTAGGGCACAGTAAATTAATTAACTCCATCATAAAACAGTTCTGTTGGGGACAGCACTATCTTATGGCAGAGTCATTTACTGCACAGAAAACATGTATAGACAGTGACTGGGACTGCAGCAGTTTGAGACAGGGCCAAGCAGCCCTGGGCTGGCAGCAGATTTGTGGGGGTCAGCCACACAGTTCCTCACTTTGGGCACTGTCATGCCTTAGCCATCACCTCTGCCACCCAGTGCTGCCACCCAGAGTCCAGGGCTGACCCCCCGAGCCTGCTGCCAGCCTGGCTCAAACTGTTGCATTCCTAGGTACATGTGAAGACACTGCGCCCAGGAACAGCTGACTCCAGCACAAACTGCGCTGGAGTTTATTGAGGCACACTAACTGCACATGTAGATGCACCCATTGATATGATCCTGATATACCAGTTTCTGCTAGTTTTCTGCATGTGCTATTTTTGTAGCTATCTTGAACCCTACATTTGCAAACATCATAGCAAATACTAAGTCAGAGCATCAGAGTGTTCTTGAATACTTAAGCCTTATTCCTAGCGGTTGATCTAGCTGAAGTATTAGATTATGCATACCTTCATTATACCTACAATAGGAGCAGGACTGTGATGTCTGTGACAAACTGCATTTGGAATGAAGTTTTTTAATCAAGTCCTCATTTATTAGCCTCCTGTTTGTGGCAGCCATATTACTTAAGAGGAATGGTATTCCAATTATTGAGGCTAATGTGAGATATTTGATAGTTTTACAAATAAAGGAGCATTTTAAAACATTTCAAATGGTCTAGAAATCTAGGTGCTAGAAGGCTACCAGTCCACTGGTGCGGATTATTTGTGAGTGTACAGTTATTGTGAGGTCAGCTAGACAGTGGTATAGCAAGTCTTAGAGCTTTTTTTCTCTACAGTATTTAGAAATTAAATACCCTTTGGTTCGATGTAGCATAGTTAAGAGAAAAAAGGAAAAAAAAATTAGTATAAACTATAGGTATAGGGTAAAACTAGAGCTGTAAATTCACATTTGTAACTGTAGGGTGTTTGGCTGTGGAGTTTCATTTCCTTAAAGAGATAATAGCCATTTGCAGAATTTAGAGCAGGATCCAAATTCTGAACATGACCCTCCCCATCCTGCTACAGAGTTTGGAAATATTTAAATCCAAAAATTGCTTGTTTGAGTCATCTCTATTACAAGCCAGAGTAATGGCTATGTTTGTCTGTGGCACTGCCAGGAATTCCTTTAGTCTAGCGGTGCTCAACCTTCTGGCCCCTGGGGCTGGATAAGTGGTGTAGGGCTGATCTGCAACTCTGTGCACTGGCCCTATCCCACACTCCAGATTTGGCCACAGAGCAATCCCATTCACTAGTCCCACTGTGGACTGGTGATCTCTCATGAAGGGCCATGTCATGCAGCCTGTGGAGCTCCCCATAGGTCTAGAAATTTGTCAGCAGGGAGCTGCAATTAATACTGAAGGCACACCCCCACCACCAAATTTCCAGATCCATGGGGAGCCCCATGGGTTGGATAACATGGCTCCATGGGCCAGATGTGGTACTCAGGCTGGAGGTTGAATACCACTGCTTTAGTCTCCTTTCTTTCCTTAGTGTTCTTCATACCATTCGTAGTGTTCTTCATTCCCATTTGTAGGCAACATTTTTTAGTTGTACTTTTCTTTCCTCCTGGAAAAAGTATAGTGACACTTAAAGGGTTAAATTAGTAGCTTCATGAATTGGGATGCTGTGAAATCTACACTCATTAACTTCTCTGGGTGGCCATCAGGAATTTAATTAATATCTCTGACATGGGCTGTTGTAAGTGATATCCTGGCTTCCAGATGCCCATTGCTGAGGGAGAAAGAGATTGTACTTGTGAAGAGTGACAGCTTTCAGGAGTATGCAGAGGCTTTGTACTTTGTCTTACAAGAAAAAAGACAGCCCTGGTTGCCACCTTCTTCCTGTGGGAACAAGGAAGAAAAAAAAAAAGCAACCCTTTTTTGCAGGTAGCCTCACTCATGACAGTAACATCACGTCTGTTTCTGCCCTTGTCAACACATCTCACTGTCCACAATCACTCATCATCTCCAGACAGACAGCACTGGAGGAGATCATCAATTGCCAATGCAATTCAGCAGATACACTTCATAAATTTTAATTACATTCCCAGTGAAAATGAATGGTCAGAAAATATAAAACATCTGCCATCCAGATCATTTACATTTTTCATACAATAAATCATCAGCAACATCCAAAACAATGGATTAAATCATGTGGAGTGTGGTAGGTCAAGAAAGAAGGAAAGGCACCCATTGTGTGATTACTGTTTGGACCAAAGCCATTACACGGTGTACAGTATCAAGGAAAAAAATAACATAAAAAACAGTAACCATTTGGACTTGTCCTCATAAATAAAAAAGTGCTGGTTTCACAGAGACTCTGTTAATGGATCTATTACTGTATCTATGACAAAATGAGAGCTTGTTTAAGGAAAAAGATATTTACTTAATTAAGATGGGGAAAAGTGTACATTTATCAATTGACTGGCTGGTCTATCTAGCTCATAAGTAGTGTAAAGGAATGATCTCAGTTAAAAATATTCTGTTAAGAGGTTTTCATTAACTTCATGTTCTTAAAAGTACCTCAAACTTGGTGAGGTTTTTTTCTGTATGTATGTATGATGGCACTAAGTTCTTGCACAGTCCTCTCTGTTGCATGGAAGTGGGGCAAGGAAGCAGTTACATGACTGATATTTAAATGAAAGGTCATCTCTAGGCAGCCACAAAGAGACCTAAGTGGAATTTACTCATCTTAACTGTCATTTTAGATGGCTAACCCCCAAATTTAGCAATGTGTGTAGACAAAATGGGGGCCCTAAATTGAAGCGGTGGGTTTTAAAAAACACCGCTTCAATTTAGGGCCAATTAAACCCCTGCACACCCCCCCTCTCTGGCGGGGAGGGGAAGGCGAGCTGCTAGCAGGTGGAGCGGTCCCTGGATTGTGGAGGGGAGCTGGTGCTTCCCTCCGTGGCAGCGGTGGCCCCCCTCCAGGCAGCACCCACCCACAGGCACCCAGCTTGGGTGGTCCTGGGGGGGGCACCACAGTCATGGAGGGAAGCACTGGGCTACCACATAACTCAGGCAGGCTCCAGGGGGGGAAAAAAAAAGTCTACACATGGTCTAGGTCCTCAGTTGTCACCTAACCCTTTAGCTAAAATTCATATGTGCCTGATTTTCTGACATTAAAATTAATCAGCTTCAGAAAGGTCACTTCTGACCTTGCCCAGAACAGCCTTGGTCTTGATAGTTTTGAGCATTTGGCAATTATCTCAGGTCTAAGTCCCTACTATGATTCAGAAACTAGGAATTCATATACCCATGTCATCTTCAAGGCAATTTCTCAGAGCTCATCCCCATGACTTGCCTAAAACACTGTTGGAGATGTGAAGGATAATGTGAAAGTTCCCTTCTTATTCAAGAGCTCAGCAGTTAGGTCTTCCACCCAGGAGGCAGGGGATCCAAGTATGGTACCTTAACCCAGAGAGGAGTGGGATTTAATGTACGCTCCTCTCTGTGGAACTTCTTCTTGGCTCTCTTAGGTGACCCCTTGCTTAGGACACTTGGCTTGGTGGATTCCGTTTGTGTTTCAATCTCCACATGCATTGTATCAGAAACTAAGTATCTAATGCAGGGTTTGGAGTCCCACTTTAAGCTCCCACTAGGCAGCCAGGAGCCTGAAAAGTTTGGCACTGCAATGTCCAACATTACCATGCTGAAGTCATCTTTGTATCTCTAGCCTTAAATGACTTAGGAACCTAAATCCCATTTTCAGAAGTGATTTAGGCACTTAAGGACATCCATATGAGCCCATATGTGCCACCTGCAGCATCTCAGACTCCTTTGAAATGCTGCAAGAGGCACATACAGGAATGGGAAAAGGTTCCCTCCACTGCAAGTTTGCTGCGGGGGGGGAGAGGAGGGGGGCTGGACCATGCCCTGAGGCAACCAGAGGCTGTGTCCTCCACAGAGATGCTCTGGCTGCCAAGTGTCTCTGTGGTTGTCCCTCATCCTGGTGCTGAAGCACACTGCCTGCCCATGCAGGGCAGGCAGTGTGCCAGCAGCAGGGCTCAAGTGCTGGTAAGTAAGGGGTTCGGGGGGCTGGAGGAGGGGACCATGGGGGGACCCCCACTGGCCCTGCCTGCTTCCTCAGTCCCTTCATCCCTTCCCCGCTTGGCCCCATCCCCCATCTGGCCCCCAACCCCCCCCCCCGATCCCTGCCCTGCCTGGCTCCATCCCTTGCCTGCCCTCCAAGCCCCCACCAATCCCTCATCTGGCCCCCAAGCCCTGCATATAGGTATTTAGAATTAATTTTATTATGATGATAGAGACATGCCTAGGCATCCAAATTGCTTTAACACTGTAGATATATCAATAAAACATTGCCCAACTGATCGCTAGCTCTTTCCCCATATATATATATGTGTGTGTGTGTGTGTGTGTGTGTGTGTGTGTGTGTGTACATTGGTGCCCAGGGTGGATGACTAGAGACTCTCTGGGTTAAAATCCATGGGAAACATGGCACAGGGAACACAATGGTGGGAGTCTACTACAGACCCTCCCTACCCAAGATCAAGAGCTTGACCAGGAGTTCACCAGGGAATTGACTGAGGCCGCATGCTCCCTGTGTATGGTTGTCATGGGAGACTTCAACTACCCAGACATCTCGTGGGAAGAGGACTCGGCTACATCCGAGTGGTCACAAAGCTTTCTCTCATGCATGGATGAGCTCCATCTGATGCAAGAAGTCTATGGGCTGACAAGAGGTAAAGCGCTGCTTGACCCAGTACTGGCAATGGGGGATGCCCTAATCAACGACCTAACGATTGAAGGGAAGCTGGGTGATGGTGACCATGAGCTGATCACCTTCACCATCCACCATAAAGCTGGCAAGTCAGTCAGCAATACAGAAGTCCTCGACTTCAGGAAAGCTGACTTCAACAAGCTAAGAAGGCTTGTCAGTGAGGCCCTAAAGGGCCACAACCCAAAGGGGAGGGAAGTTCAGTTTGAGTGGTTGCTCCTCAAGGGAGTAATCCTGGATGCGCAAACAAAGTCTATCCCACCTCAGAGGAAAGGCAGCAAAAGGGCACAGCAGCCCCCTTGGCTCTGCAGGGAACTAGCAGACCTCCTGTGTCTAAAAAGAAAGACCTACAATGGATTGGAGGACTGGATCCACCTCCAAGGAGGAATACTCTGCACTGGTCCAGACCTGCAGGGGGTGAACCAGGAGAGCCAAGGCTGCGATGGAACTCCAGCTAGCTACAAATATCAAGGACAATAAAAAGTCCTATTTTAGATATGGGGGGAACCAGAGGAAAAGCAAGGGCAACATTGGACCCCTGCTAAACCAGATGGGACAACTGACAACCGACACCCAGGAAAAAGCCAACTTGCTAAATGGGTACTTTGCATTGGTCTTTCACCAGTCCCAAGGGACGCTCCTGCCCATTACGGGACAGGGAGGCCCAGGTGAGGGAGATTCGTTACCCTCCATCAATGCTGACCTCATGAAGGAACACCTTGAGAGACTGGATACCTTCAAGTCAGCTGGCTTTGACAGTTTACATCCTAGGGTACTCAAGGGCTAGTATCATAGCTCAGTCCCTGGAACGGATCTTCGAGAACTCCTGGCGCTCTAGTGAAGTGCCCAAAGATTGGAAGAAGGTCAATGTGGTGCCTATCTTCAAGAAATGGAGGAAAATGGATCTGACAAACTAGAGGCCCATCAGCCTGACCTCTATCCCAGGGAAGGTCTTGGAAAAAGATTATCAAAGAGGCTATTCTTAACAGACTGGCTGACAGCAACATCCTGAGGGATAGCCAGCATGGGTTTGTTGCAGGCAGGTCTTGCTTAACCAATCTTATTTCCTTTTACAACAAGGTGACCTATCACCTAGACAAAGGAGAAGAGATTGATGTTGTATATCTTGACTTTAAAAAAGCCTTTGATCTGGTATCCCATGATCAGCTCTTGGCAAAACTGGCTAATTGTGGCCTCGGCCTCACCATGATCCACTGGCTGGGGAATTGGCTCCATGGTAGGACCCAGAGGGTGGTGGTTGATGAAAGTCAGTGGGGTCCCTCAAGGCTCTGTCCTAGGGCCTATACTATTTAACACCTTCATTAATGATGTGGACACTGGTGTCAGAAGCGGACTGGCCAAGTTTGCCAATGACACCAGGCTCTGGGCTAAAGTGTCCACACCTGAGGACAAGAGGGTGATCCAGGCAGACCTTGACAGGCTCAAGAAATGGGCAGATGAGAACCTGATGGTGTTTAACACTGAAAAAAATGCAAGGTTCTCCACCTTGGGAGGAAAAACCTGCAGCATGCTTATAGGCTCGGCAGTGCTACGCTGGGTAGCACTACAGACAAAAGGGATTTGGGGTCATGATTGACCACAAGATGAACATGACCCTTCAATGTAATGCTGCAGCTAGTAAAGTGAACAAAAACCTGGCTTGCATCCATAGATGCTTCTCAAGCAAATCCCAGGACATCAGTCTCCTGTTGTACTCGGCCTTGGTGAGGCCGCAGCTGGAGTACTGCATCCTGTTGTGGGCTCCACAATTAAAAAAAGATGTGGACAAGCTTGAGAGGGTGCAGAGGAGAGCCACGCACATGATCAGAGGCCAGGAAAACAGACCTTATGATAAGAGGCTGAGAGCCATGGGACTCTTCAGCCTGGAAAAGTGCCCGCTCAGGGGTGATCTGGTGGCCACCTATAAGTTTATTGGGATGCTCACCAGGATCTGGAGGAATGTCTGTTCACCAGAGCGCCCCAAGGTATGACAAGGTCAAATGGTCACAAACTCCTCCATGACCATTTCAGGCTGGACATAAGGAAGAACTTCTTTACTGTCTGAGCCCCCAAGGTTTGGAATAGACTGCTGCCGGAGGTGGTTCAAGCACCTATTTTGAATGCTTTCAAGAGACATTTGTATGTTTATCTTGCTGGGATCCTATGATCCCTGCTGACTTCCTGCCCCTGGGGCAGGGGCTGGACTCGATCTTCTGAGGTCCCTTCCAGCCCTAGTGTCTCTCCACTGCCTTTTGTGCAATGGCCTCCAAAGAAAGGAAAAAGACCCCCTTGCCATAAAAGCAGGAGTCCACCACAATCTTGGGGGCCCCCACTACCCGAGCCAGGGCCTGCACCCACGTTTCAAAGTGCAGGTTCTCTCACCTAAGCAGTTGGCACTTCACCCCATGCCTGTGGGTCAGTGTCTGAAAGGGGGCCCCACTGCCTGAGCTGGAAGGGCTGGCAGTGGAGGGGCCAGGTCCCCTGGCTTTGGGGCCCCTGCAGCTACCTGTGCATAGCTGTGGTTCCTGACCCCGGGGGGCCATGTTGGTGGGGCCTGAGCTAGGGCCAGGGACAGGCTGAGTGGGTGTGCTGGCTGGCCTAGTGCACCTGGTCCCCTCAGGCATTGGTGGTCTAGGCTTTGGGGCAGGGCCCTTGCCCTTCCCACCCCCAGCTCTGGAGGAGGCTGAAGAGGAGCCCTTCCTGCTGCCCTTGCCCTTAGTTCCTGATGATGGGAGAGGGGGCTTGGGAACCCCTCCGGGGGTGGGGGTCTGGCTAGGGGTGACCCCCCTGGCCCTGTTGGCTCCCTACCAGAGTCCCACCTGCCTCTGCAGTGGAGGTTGCAGGCTTCTCCACCCCTGGAGGAGGTTGGTTGGACTCTGCCTCCAGGGTGGAGGCTGCAGGGGTATGCATCCCCTTGGGGGTTTGGCTGGGATCTACCCACATAATGGGAGCTGCAGGAAGCTCTGTGGGGCCATCTGCCCTTCAAGAAGGTTCCTGCCCTGCCATTGTTTCACATAAGGGCAGGAAAGACAATAAAGAAAAACCAAATATCCTGCAGGGCTGGTGAATCTAGTAGGGGCAGGCTGGGGTTGTGGGACAGAAAGGGGATAGGGAGGAAGAGGGATGAAGCTCACTGAGCCACAGCCCCAGAGGAAAAAAAAGAGAACCAGGAGGCCTATGCTTTGAGAATGTGTGTGTGTGTGGGGGGGGAACATACACACAAGGGCTGGGGAAACTCAAGCTGGCTTACTGCACCACACAACAAACACAAGGTCTGGGGGAGTGGACCACAGGGCTTACAACACAAGGGCAAAAAAAAACCCACACAGGGAAGGCTGCTGAGGCAGATGTAAAAAATGGCTGGAGCAGTGGAGGGGCTTTGTTTCTGGAATATCTGTCCAGATGCCCCTCAGGCCTCCAACCAGTCACTCAGCAACACAGCAGTAGGCAGGAAGACAAATCAGGATCAGATGCATCGAGCCAGCTGTGGGGGAGGGTAGGAGCAGTCAGTCAATTAGGAAGTGATCCAGTGCAGATGTGGTGTCAGGTGGTGCAGCAGGGAATCTCCCTTTCTCCTGAGAGGGGGCAGCAGCAGAAACAATGGCAGTGGCAGCAGCGATGGTAGGAGCCATCCAGCTCAGCCACTCAGGGTGTGATTCTGGTGAAAGTGGAGGTGAAAGTGGGGGTGGCCTGCCAAGGCAGCCGGTGCAGGCAAGTTTCCTTTAGGCTCTGGTAGTGATGGTGGGGGAGTGGCCCACAGGCAGCACAGGCTCCCTCCCCAGGCTGTCCCCCGACCATGGTTTGGTGGCGGGCTGAGCAGCAGACCAGGAAAGGGGTGTGGAAACTGGGGTGTGGTGCTGGGGTGTGGTGCGGTGCAGTGGGCCCCTCCCTGAGGTGGGTAGCAGTGTGCAGCAGAGGATCCCCCCGGCCGGTGGGGCAGCAACAGCAGCAGCAGCAGCAGCAGCAGCTGCTGCCCAAGGCAGGAAGGGGTGCAGCCAACTTATTCCAAAAGCTCTGAGACCAAGCCAGCAGCTAATAGTAGCCAGAGGCAGGAAAGGGCCTGGCCATCTTCTCCCCAGAAGCTTCTGAGACCAAGCTTGCAGCAACTAGCAACAGCAGCAGCAGCAGCATGGGACAGAAAGGGGTGTGGCCAAATTCCTCCCAGAGACTCCTCCCCAGAAGCTCCTGAGAGCAAGTAACTCTAAGCTGCTGGCCAGGGCAGCTTTTTATACTGCTGGGGACAGCACAGGTGCTGGCCCCAGGCTCTAGCTCCCCCTGGCTGCAGATCTGGGAGGAGCCAGGCAGGGTTATTTTGCCCCAAGTGGCACAATTTGCTCCACAACAAAGTGCATGTCTGAGCGTGTGTGAGGAGACAAAAAGCCCTAGAGACAGTAGAGGAATGTCTCCAGGGGCTGTCTCCAGCCTCCTGCTCTTTCCCTTTCTAGTCTCCAGCCTCCTAAGGCTGTCCAGCCTCCTAAGGCTCCTAAGGCAGGGGGCTTCTAGTGTCCATCCCCCTGCTTGTTCCCCTGCTAGTCTCCAGCCTCCTAAGGCTGGAGACTAGCAGGGGAACAAGCAGGGGGATGGACACCATCAGGAGGCTGGAGACAAGTCCCTGGAAATGAGCTGGAGACATTATCCTGCTCTCTTCAGCCTTCTGCTCATTCTCTGCTACTGCCAGTAAGTGTAGGGGGGCTGGGAGAGCCAGCAGGGAGCTAGGGGAACAGAGAGCAGGGCGAATGAATGGGAGGTGGGGAGAGTGAGCCAGGAGTTAGGGGAATGAGCCAGGAGTGGGGAGAATGAATGGGCAGTGGGGAGAAAAATTGGGGAGTTGTGGAAGGTCCTTTCCCCACTCCTCCAGCCCCCGAGCCCACTACTTATCTGGCAGAAGCTGGGCACAGGTCCCTGCAGCTTGCACCACTGCCTGCCCTGCATGGGCAGGCAGCATGCTTCAGGACCACGGAAAGGACCAATCACCTGCCAGAGCATCTGCCAGAGCAACCTGCAACCTGCCAGAGCATCTCTGTGGAGGACTGAGCCTCTGGTTGCCTCAGGGCACAGTCTGGGACCCTGACCCAGTTTTTCCCCCCAGGGTATTGTTTGACCCCTGGATATCCAGGAGTCTAATTTTGCTCCCCTGCTGCAAATTTGCAGCACAGGGAACAGTTTTTTTGTTCCTGCATGTGCCTCTTGCAGCTTCCCAAAGAGGTTTGAGGTGCTGCAAGAGGCATGTGTGGGCTCATCTGGACACGCCATAAGAGTCCAAGTCGTATTAACTTTCAGTAGGATTTAGGCTCATCACTCATTTTGCTGCTTTGGAATATTTCAGCATTGAATTGTAATCATTAATGTTGTTGAGTCTTAAGCATAAGATATTTTTTTCATAGCTGGTATCATCTTGCACTGTGATGTCTCCAAAGTGATGCTATTTTTCTTTGGTGATCTTAGTTGGGGTTTTTTCAGTTACTTAATGAGAGAGTGAGATACCACTAAGAATCATTCTTGGTGACTGAAAACTTAACTATCCACCTTCAGTTGTATTGGATTCAGGTCATAGATATTTAAAAAAATATGATCTAAGAACCACCAGTATAAAAGATTCAGGAGTGCCATGTGAGAAGTGAATCCTGTACATACACACTCATGACTGGGTGTACACATATCTACATACAGGGAACAGCTGAAGCATTAGCATGTGTTTGTTAACCCCAGTGTCTTTTATGTTGAATGAAATGGGTGGAAATCAGGTATACACTGAGCAAATGTTTATTTTGACTGGAAGCTCTGTCACTTTGTGTATTTATGTGAAATAGAAAGATGTATGCTTAGCCTGAGGAGGTATCTGCACTCTTAAAAAAAAAGGGCCATTGATGAATGGTTATAAAAGCTATATTTTTATCTGTTTTATGTTCTTCTAATACTGCTAAATTGTTGTATATTAGGTTAAAAAATAGTTCATTCTGACATTACATCATGAGCATGTCTAGCAATGGTATGTGCAATATAAGCCTCTTTCATTTGATGATTTACTGCTGTTAAAAGGAAATAAAAAATCCTCATAACGTACATGAGAACAATGTAGCTGAGAGATATTTCAAGGTGTTCAGCTTCACATTTTCGGCTTGAACTAGAAGTAACATTTTTTGTTTTGTCTCAAAGTATCTGCATATTTTTTTCTTCAGTTATACAAAGATTTGAGGGAAATAGGTAGCAATTTTTCCCCCATAGAGATATTCTGCTTCACACTAAACTCTTTTCCAATAACAGTAATTATTGAAAAATATCACAGAAGTGCTGCAATGCACATTATTATTAGTTACTATTTATACAGTGGCACATAGTGCTTTATAGACAAATAAAAGGCAGGATGCTGTTCATCATGCCTTTTCCTCTTCCTCAGCCATCTTACTGGTGGGTTTATTTAGGAGTGGCCAGCTGGTTATGATATGAGCTATCCCTCCTAATACTGACTTGGCTCAAAAATAAAACTCATCCAGGACTAAACCTCCCTCCCTCCACTCCCCCCTTTCAGTTAGTTACCTCTTTCTGCCTCTTCAAGCCAACTATTTTTATTTCTCACTACTGGCCCTTCAAGTTCCATTCAGGAACAGAAGCAAAAATGCTAAATTGTAACATAAAGCTATCCCCACAGTAACTTTGACCTATCAGGAAGCAAAAGTTACTGGCAACCCTAATCTCATGCTCTTCCTATCTGAAAGATGCAACAGTGCCCAGCTGTTTGCAAGGGGCCCATAGGGCAGACTGTAGAGGCATAGTTTCATACTGACCTGAACAGATCATCTAGCCTGACTCCCTTTCACAGGCAGGAATGAATGCTGGGTTCACAAGACCCCAGACAGGTGATCATCTAACCTCTTTTTGAATTTGCCCAAGGTAGGGGCGAGGACCACTTCCCTAGGAAGTTGGTTCCAGATTCTGGCCACCCTAACCATAAAATATTGATCCTGATCTCTAACCTAAACCATCAGCTTATTACCAATGTTCCTCATCACCCCAGGTGGTCCTGGGGAGAATAGGGCTCTTCCTACTTCCTGATAATCTCTCCTGATGAGTTTGTAGGCAGTCACCAGGTCCCCCCTCAGCCTCCTCTTGCCAAGACTGAACAGGTTCAGGAACCTCAGTCTCTCCTCATAGGGCCTGTCCTGCTGCCCTCTCACCAAACAGGTGGCCCTCCTCTGAACTCTCTCCAGGCTGGCCACATCCCTTTTAAAGTGCAGTGCCCAGTACTGGACACAGTACTCGAACTGTGGCCTGACCAATGTCACATAGAGGGGGAGCATCACTTCTCTGGACCGGCTTGACATGCATCTTTGGATGCATGACAAAGTATGGTTGGCCTTGCTGGCTGCGGTCTGGCATTGGTGGCTCATGTTCATCTTGGAGTCAATAATAACTCTGAGATCCCTTTCCACCTCTGTGCTTTCAAGAGGGGAACTCCCCAACCTGTATGTATGCGATGGATTCCTTCTCCCAAGGTGCAGCACCCTGCATTTGTCTACGTTGAACCCCAGCCTATTCTCATCTGCCCACTTTTGTAGTCTGTCTAAATCTAATTGCAGCCTGTCTCTCCCTTCAAGTGTGTCCACCTCGCCCCACATCTTAGTGTCATCAGCAAACTTGGACAATGTGCTTTCCACCCCCTCGTCCAAGTCGCTGATGAAGATGTTAAACAGTGCGGGCCCGAGGACTGTGACCCCACTGCTCACATCTCTCCAGGTTGAGTACAACCCGTCCACCACTACTCTCTGGGTGGACTGCATCAGCCAGTTTTTTACACATCCAACTGTGTAGGCATCAATACCACAGTTGCTTAATTTATTAATGAGAATGGGGTGAGAGACAGTGTCAATGGCCTTCTTAAAGTCCAGAAAGACTATGTCCACAGCGACACCATCATCCAAGGATTTAGTTACCTGGTCATAAAAGGTAATCAGGTTGGTTAGGCAGGACCTGCCTTTGATGAACCCATGCTGGTTGCCCCAAGCATGATCTCCCCTGCTGACCCCCCACAGATGTGCTCCTTGATGATTTTCTCCAAGATCTTCCCAAGGACTGAGGTGAGGCTTACGGGCCTATAGTTACTTGGGTCCTCCTTCCTCCCTTTCTTAAAAATGGGGACCACATTAGCTAGTTTCCAATCCCCCGGCACCTGGCCAGATGACCACGAATGCTCATACAGTCGGGCCAAGGGCTCCGCAATGACCCCTGCCAGCTCCCTCAACACCCTTGGGTGGAGGGCATCTGAACCTGCAGATTTAAAAATGTCCAGCCCTTCCGGAAGTTCCCTAACTACATCTGTGCTGATCCAATGCCTGACAGAGCTATCCCTGAGACTGTCCCTACCTCTGGCTGGAGGGATGTCCCAGTCCCTGTTTAAGAAAACTGTTAAAAATATCGGCTTTCTCATCTGGTGTAGCCACAAGGTTACCATTTGAGTCTTGCAGGGACCCTACATTGCCTGGTGCCCTCTTCTTGCTCCCAATGCACTTGAAAAAGGACTTTTTGTTGTCCTTAATCCTGGACGCTAGCCTGAGTTCCATCTTTGCCTTGGCCTTCCTAATAGCCCTCCTACACTCACGGGCCAAGGAGAAGTACTCCTCCTTGGTGATAGCTCCTCCCTTCCACTGGTTGTACACCCCACTTTTAGTCCTCAGGCATTCCTGAATGCTCTTGCTGAGCCATAGGGGTTTCTGAGCACTCTTACCCTCCTTGCTTCTCTCAGGGACTGTTACCCTTTGGGCCTGGAGGATTGTCCCCTTAAAGTATGACATCCCTCATGGACTCCCATCTCCTCTACCTTCTGGGTGCCAGTGCCTCCCCCACTAATCTCTGGAGCTCACTGAAGTTGGCCCTTCTGAAGTCAAGGGCTTTAGTCTTGCTATAAGCCCTTGACACCCTGCGCAGAATAGTGAATTCCAGCAGGTGATGATCACTATTGTCCAGGCAGCCAAGGACCTGCAGTCCCCTTACCAGGTCATCCTCAGTGGCCAGGACCAGGTCCAGCAAGGCATTACCCCTACTGGGGCTGTGCACCTCCTGGATAAGGTGAAGGTCCTATAATACAGCCAGGAACCTATGCAAGCAGTCAGACCTGGCTGTCTGCTCCTCCCAGCAAATGTCTTGGTAGTTTAGGTCACCCATGACAATGACATTCTTTGACCTAACCACCTCCATAAACTGACCGGAGAAGTAATCTTCCCTTTATGGTCTCATCCTGCAATCCCTAAACTTGCTGCAGTGCACAGACATATTCATTCTATAATCTCTTAGGTGGACATTTAGGGAGGCCAAGTGTCTGCCCATGCACTGTCTGTTGAAGCTAATTGGGAACAGTTCATGTGGCTCAGGGACTGTGCAGGCAGCCCATGCAGGCATCCTGGAAGCAGCCCAGGAAGGCAGGCTCCACCAAAGGAAAAAAAAAGTGGCAAGCCTGATTTCCTGTTCCCCCCCGGAGGAGCCTACCTGCCTGCATGAGCTACATAGGGACATGGTCCTTCCCTCTGTAGCTGTGGTATCCCCTGGGACCACCCAGGACCACCCAAGCTGGGTGCCTGCAGGTAGGTGCTGCTGCTGCCATGGAGGGAAGAACCAGCCGCTCCCCTCCTGCAGCCAAGGGACCACTCCATCTGCCGGCAGTTCACTCTCCCCTCCCCACCACCAGAGGGTCAGGTAAGACATGGGTGTGCATGACACAGGGGTTTAATTGGCCCTAAATTGAAGTTGTATTTTTAAAAACCCACCACTTCAATTTAGGGCCCCCATTTCATCTATACATGACCTTAAGTATTAAGTAGAAAAAGTAGAGACCTACCAACTAGAACGCATACACATACACGAGTGTCTAGGTCACACAAAGATGTCTATGTGTTTATCCATCCATCCATCCATCCATCCATCCATCCATCCATCTACTTACATGTATATGTACATAGACACACACATACATACACACAAATATGCATATGTACACACACCCCTACACTCACCATTTTTGTGTGATACACCAAAAATAATGTATGAGCTCCCTCTACTGCTTTAAAGAAATAAATTAATCAACTAATATCACTGAAGAAGATGAGTACATTTCTATTGCTATCCCATTGCTGATTGTGCATGCGTAATAAGAATAATAGAATATCATGCTTGTAGAGCACAGTACAAACATTAAATAATTAAACAAACAACCAAAAAAACTGTGTTGGCTGTGTTGGCTTTTATGTTTGCCACATAAAATATTCCAAATGCTTCTATTTTTATCAACAAAGTATGTCAAAATTTTTAGCATTGGAGTTTTGTTTTAGTTGTGATGGTTCAGGAAATATGTGAGAAACAATAGATTTATTTAACATATTTTTTTGACAAATTGTACCTCAAAACTTGTCTTACATATTTCTCAGCTATTCAGTTGGACAAATACTGTACAAGATATTACTAAATATCTAAAACATATTACTTCAAAAAATTTTAGAGAGAGATTAAATTTTCCAATTTTCAATTACAATCAGTGAAAAGCAAATGCATCAAGCATTAAACTACATTAAATACAGTTGATGCCCATTTGTTGAAACAACTGGCAAGAGCATAAGCTACTCTCCAGCCTCATTTC
Source organism: Alligator mississippiensis (assembly GCF_030867095.1). NCBI lineage: Eukaryota > Metazoa > Chordata > Crocodylia > Alligatoridae > Alligator > Alligator mississippiensis. Next base: position 109,184,459 of record NC_081826.1, read on the forward strand.
CTTTGGGAACATTTTCCCCATTATGTATTCAGACAATATTCTATATCACAGGAGCAGCTATTTAAGAGCAACATAGCACCAGGGCACCAAGATGTTACTAGTAACAGAGGTCAACTCTCAAAAATACTGTATTTACTCAAATCCAAGACAAGATTTTTCCCCAATTCAGCATTGGTTGAAAAGCCCCTCATCTTGGATTGGAGTACAAGGAATGGATAGCTCTGACTCCAGCCCCAAGCCTGGGTTGCAGATAAAGTCAGAGGAATAGCAGGTGATTTCCCACACCTCTGCCTGCCTCCTGCACCATTTGCCTGCCCCCAATCTGTTTTGAAGCCTCTATCCCCTCACTTTACTGTCAGGTGTGGCTCCGGCTCCAGTTCCAGCTCCAGCTCCAGCTCCAGCTCCAATTTCATTACCTCTCAGGGAATGGAGCATGTGGAAACTGCATCCCCTGCTTGGCTACTGCATGGCCAGACAGGGACCACAGAGGGAATGGAAGCAGAACCACTTCTGACAGTAATGGGTGAAGGGAGGGGGCAGAATCTATGGGGTGTGGGGGGAAAGATGGCAGAGGCTGTGGGGAGAAGAGAAAGGAGGGAGAGTCTGGGTGAACTGGGAAATGGGAGTGGAGGCTGTATGAAACAGGTGGGGGGACAGAGACTACAGGGGGCACGTGCTGGGGCAGAGGTTGCAGCGGGCAGGCACTGAGGGGACCAGGTGGCAGGGGGCAGGCATATAGGGGGATGTGGCACAAGGTGCATGCACCATGGAGGGGAGGGGGCAAATGGAGAAAAAGTGGTGGGAAGACAGAGGGCAAAGGGGCCACCTACCCCCCCCCCCCCACTACTTTCCCCACTGTAGTGGGGAAACTACCCACTCCAATAGTAAGATTCTATACCTGGAAAATTATAACAAATTTATAAATGTTCCATATGTAGAATCTAATCATTACGGAGGTCATCTTAAATTTGAAGTCATCTTGGATTTGCGTAAATATGGTACTAAATTACTTGCAGATGTCTACAAGTTGGACATTATTGTACATTTGTTAGAAATCTTAGACTTTTTTAAAATTAATCTTGTATAATGAAATCATATGACAGGAATTTGTCTAAACTTATCTGACCCATTGACAGTATAGCCAGATGAACTTTAATGAAGAAAGCATAAGATTGGTTGAGTAGTGTGATTCTAAAGTTAGAGAAGCTGTAATGCATGTCATCATCTATTTTTTCATTGCACTCTCTCTCAAAATGGTGTAAATGAGGTATTTTACTCACAAAGCCAAGTAGATTTGTACTTTGTACTTTGTATATTGTAAAGTGCAGTTTTCTCCTAAACTTGGAGAGCAGCATTCCAGCTAAAATGTTCTGAAGGGTAAACTGAGAACTTGGAGTTATGATCTTGTTGTCCCACAAATGTTTTCAGAGAGATTAGAGCTTGATGATGATTGATTGAGATTAGAGCTCTCCTCCCCTGCTTATTTTCTTGCTGAAAAACCATATATTTGGGTTGACAGAAACATTTTACAAATTTGTGTTCATTCCAATGAATTGTTTTGGTTGAAAGAAAACTAAAAAAGATATGAAAAAATCTAAATGTTTTGTTTTGACATTTTTAAATGCAATATTTCATTTTGTGAAATGATTTTTCCCCAAATATACTTTGATTTTATTTTAAAAAAATCAAATATTGTAAAAGCCCAAAAGTAATATAACATTCTTGATTCTGGATCAAACTGAAGAGTTATTTGACCCAAACAACTTTTTTTTAAAAACATTTCCCTGAAAATATAAAACATCTATTTTTTCTTTCAGTTTTTAGAACTTGTGGTCAACTGAAAATCAGGCATTTGTACATGCCTACTACATTACAGCTAGCTGAGTTGAGAGAGACTGGGGGGAAAAAATATGCCAGAAAAAAAATGAGAAGTGAGTAGAAGAAATCTGTGGCTGGAATCACACTAGGATTCCACACTGAGCCAAAGACCCAGTGTGGTATGCTGTGTGATGATCTAAGTACAAAAATATGAAAGAGTGGATAAGTGTCATCAACTTTTCTTCTTCAAAATGTCTTCATTACTGCATCCATCTATGCACTTTGGCTTACAGGACACAGCATCCCCTTGGTGTTTTGGACTATTGGCTTCCCTTGTCTCATAATATATTGGTTTAGAAATTATTTCTTCTATTCCCAGAACTGGCCATGTGGGAATATACCCCTTTCCCTAAAATTCAGTTCATGTTTTCACAAATTCTCACAACAGGACTATACAACTGACAGTCAGTTGGTTTAATCACATTCTAGTAGTTGACCATTGTCTAAGATGCTGCCATTTTATTTCTTTATTATTTTAACATTGTTCAGTTCTCTATGTGTGTGCACAAGTGTGTATGTATTTACAAAATTTATTTTCTTTTCCTTTCATTACTTATATGCTAACCCAATGAATAACAATGTTCTTTAGTCTGAGGGGTGAAACGGCCCAGTTGGGTCAGAAGTAGATGGGTAGGCACTATAGTACCCCTGCTCCAACTTCTCTTCACGGTGACACTGAGAAAGTGCCCACCACTACCACTTTTCACTGTGGCACAGGAAAGCAACTGCTGCCAAAGCCCTCTCATGCTGAATGCTGCTGAAGCCCCACATCTGCAGACTGGATCAAATGGCTCTGTGGGTGGCTGTAGGATGTTGACCTTTGTGCTAAGCCATCTGAAAACAGCTAACATAGGGTTAAACTTAAAAGTGCTTAGTCAGTCCTCAGTCAGGTTAAACTCCATTTGAAGTCAGTAATTTGCCTGAGTAAGAATTGACTTGGACCTTTGAGTTTTGTTCAGTAAAGAGGGTGGCCTGATTTAGCCATGCCCTCCAGAAGGCTATTCCTGGTGCAAAACAATACCATACCATATAGCACAGGAAATGTTTGGTAATTGCATTGAAAATATTGTTAATGACATTAGTAACATGAATTACAATAACTGCATTTCATTAAGGCACCCTTATTTGTCCATTTGTGTCACTACTTTATACCAATCCTGCAGTGGCAGGCTCTTTGTAAATAGTTCTGGTATGTTAATCTTTTTTCTGCTTCTATTACTGCACCAAATTTGGGTCTATTAAACACTCTTTTCATTGATGGAACTATAATTATCCAATCTGCAGGCTTTGCACATATAGTAGTTGATGAATCAGATATTCTAACACAGGGCCTGATGGCTCTTCTGGCAACTTCACCACCTCAGTAGTTTGTGTTTTTCAGTTTTAAATTGGTAACATTAAATGTCTTTAAGAGCTTATTAGTGGAATCCTTAACACGGCAGAGAGGTGGTGAATACAAATAGAGTACTTGACAAATCATAGACTGTGATGGTTGGCAGATCCCACTGGCACTCTAGTAGTTTTTAGAGGATCATGGATATCAGAGATGGAAAAGACACATTAGGTAAAATCCTAGGCTGATTAAAGTCAGAGGCAAAACTCTTACTGAGCTCAGGCAAATCAGTTTAGCTCATTGCATCATCTTTTCCAAAGCATAATATTGATCACTGCAATCTGGGAGTTGTGTGCCAGGATACTGTGAGCTCTTTTAATCAAAACACTGAGGCCTATATCCAATTTAAACAGCTACCTTTAGACATATAGGGAACATTCAGATGAGCATGGCTGTTTATTTCCCCAGGGCCAAGTAGTGGTGGCGCACCTTGCGCTGCCACTACTTGTCCTCAGGGAATGCCTGGGCCATGCACGCTTTGGCACGTGGCAAGTTACCTCAGGTGGGGTAGGTAGGGCTGGGGCCAGCACTGGGCTGGCCCCACCAGCCTTACCTGGGGTTCTGGGAGCCTCCTGGGGCTGCAGCAGTGGTAATCCTGGCCAGCAGCTGCAGCCTGGAACCTGGCCGGCAGTCGCAGCACAGCTCTGGGCAGCCCAGCTTTGCTTTTGAGCAGTGCGCGCTGCCTGTGTGTACACTGCTCTGCTTTTTTTTCTGTGGTTTTTTTTGACCACGTGGGAGTGCCGGCAGAGGAGCTGGATGCTTTCCCCACAGGTGGACAGGACCCCGCAAATCTTCCAAGGGCTAGCACACTCAGAGGGGCAGCACATGCATGTCCTACTGCTGAAGCATTCGAGGAGGACCTCTATGCATTCCTTGTCACTATCAGGAAGCTGGTTGATCTCCCGGGGGCTAAGTTCCCTGGGAAAAACCTGGAAGCCCCAATTGCTAAGTTTCCCCAGAAAAACCCAGGAAACCGAACCAAGCACCAGCTTAATTACCCAAAATGGTGGGCTGCGTGATCAAAAGCCAACGCCACTTTCCAACACTTGTGACAACTCCTGCAGGAATATGCAGGTGGGGCTGGGAGAGGGTGGCCCAGTAGGCACTGTGGGTTCCTGCCAAAGGAAGAACTGAGCATGGAGCTCCCTTGGCACAACATGTCCTCGCAGAGCATCCGTAAACCCAGAGTGCACTGACAGAGGATTGGCAGGACTGCGAGTTTCATGTAGGAGCAGCAGAGTTCATCTCACAGTGTTACTATCAGACAGAACCCAGATCAGAAAGCTGGCTCACCAAAGGGCATTGCTAACCTAAAAGTAGTTGAGGGAAGGTTGCTAAAGGAAAGTGCTTGGTGTGGGGGCATCATTGTTCTGCCCACTGCACCACTTGAACTATTTAAGTTGAATTTTTCATTCTGTTATAATTTTTGAAGCATACAGGACTGTAGCCAGACCCCAGCAGCTGTCATTGTCACTGGGCCTTAGTGCAGGAGGTGAGGGCCCCATCACCATGTCTGAGTGCCACCCAGGCTGATCCTAAATACCCAAGCAGAAAGTGTTGGGCTGTAGGGGAGGACCTCACAGAACATGTGCCAGTAGTCCCATAGGACATGCTTTGGGTCCCATGGGAACTACAGAGCACCACCTCTGGAGGTAAAACCCAGTATAAACCTCAAGTCCTGGTGAGCTAATATACCCAGGTGTGTTGTGGCTCAGGAGGTGGGGCATGCCCATCGGCTGGCATGGTGGTTGTGAGTCTGTAACCCTGGTGCATTAGCCAGGAAGCAAGTGAATGGTGGTTACCAATGACTGCAAACCATGGACTGATTGGCCATGGATGAGATGAGAACTGGCAGGATGAGAATTGGCAGCAGATGCAGGAGATGATCCTGCAGCTGTTACAGGAGCTAATGCAGGTGAAGTTCCAGGAGATGGAGGCCCATGGCGCTTTGTTCTCTAGACAGCAAGACTTGGCAGAGAAGCTAGCTAAAGCCCAAGATGCTGGAGGTGGGAGCCATGAGCCATATGCCCAGGATGGTCAAGGAGGATGACCTTGAAGCCTACCTAGAATCATCTGAATGCCTGGCCATGGTGGCAGGCTGGGATGTGGGCTGGTGGGCTGCTCAGCTGGGGCTGTTCCTAATGGGTTGGGCCCAAGCTGCATACCGCATGCTCTTGCATACATAGGCCTTGAACATCATCCTGTACTGACTGGAGATATCCCTGGAGCATTACAGGCAACAGTTATGAGCCAAAAAAATCAAATACTATCAGTGACCCCAGCTGTTGGCACAACTGTTGAAAGATATTGAGGTGAGGTGGCTATAGCTTGATGAGAAGCAGGCTCCAGAGCTGTTTGAGATGGTTGTCCTCAAGCAGTTTATCTGGGACTTAAATGAACAGGCTCAGAAGTGGGTGTGACAACATCAGCCCTAAGCCCTTGATGAGGTGGTTCAGATTGCTGAGGCTTATGTGGACGTGGTTGAGGAACCAGCCCATGACTGAGGGCTGCAGTCCAAGCCATAGTCCCCAATCAACTCACCTGGTATGGCGAGACAGGACAGTAAGCCAGGGCCAGACCCCTGCAAGGACAGGTACTCACCTGGCACCACATGTCCTGGCAGAGCATGCACATACCCAGAGCACCCTGATGGGGGATTGGCAGGACCATGAGTTTTGTGTGGGCATGGCAGAACATTCCTCACAGCATTACCATTCCTGGTGGTGCAGAACCTGGACCACCAAGCTAGCCCACCAAGGGGCATCACTTACCTAAGGGTTGGTGATGGAGGGGTGTGCTGGGCACTGAGACACCCACATGCTTAAGAAAAATGCTCAGTGTGGGAGCATCATGGCCCTGCCCAATGCACCACTTAGCTATTTAAGTTGAATTTTCCATTCTGTTGTAATTTTCCAAGCATATAGGACTACAGCCAGACCCCTGAAGCTGTCATCATCACCAGACCTTAGTGCAGGAGCCTTAGTCATTACCAGGCCTTAGTGCATCACTGTGTCTGAGCATCACCCAGGCTAATCCTAAACACCCGAGCAGAAAAGTGTTGGGTGTAGGGGAGAAGGAGGAGCCCCACAGAAGACATGCCAGTAGAGTCCCCTTGGGTCCTATGGGAACCACTGAGCACCACCTTTGGAGGTAAAACCAAGTATCAACAGCAAGTTGTGGTGGACGAATAGACCCAGGTGTGACATTTCTCAGGAGGTGGGGAATGCCCATCGGCTGGTACGGTGGTTGTGAACCTTTTACATGGGACCTAGTGCTGCTGCCTTCAGAAGGAAGCCCAGCTAAAGGAGCTGTCCCCCTACCTTGTTCTTCCCAGCCTTTTTAGACCCCTACTCCTGGACCTTTCCTTGCCCTATGACCTGGCTAACCTATATTAGCACAGCATTGACTGACATTCCAAAAACTTAACTTGGCATTCATTACATTAATTTAAAATTCTGGAGGCAGTTTGTTACTGCTATATCATCCTGGTAAGGAATCCAAATATTAGATATCCCTTGGATGTTCTAGACCCATATTCTTGTGGTGTCCCTTCATCAACAGAGACCACATCACAATTGGACCATATAACACAGAATATAACATTTGAAGTTCATTTATCAGTGCTTCTACCAATGTCATAAACACCATCAACTGCTTACAGTGCCCCTCTGCTGTCTACATTGGACAGATGCGGTGATCCATACACGTAAAATGAAAGAATATTGATCTGACATCAGTACCAGAAAGACAGACAAGCCTGTGGCAGAACACTGGACATTCTATTTCTGACCTCAGAGTTGTTTTTCTTAGATGACTAAACTTTTAAAATGAACTTGAATGGGAAATTGAAGAACAAGAAATCATTCAGAGACTGGATTGCATTAAGAATAGTCTAAACTGAGACTATAGATTATTATTCTGTTACCTAGATTAGTTTTTATAATCCCTATATCTCTCAATAGGTTAATGGCTTTGTTTTTCTCTCTGTCTGCCTTTTTCTGCAGTGTCCCCTCCTTTTCCCTCTTCCTTCCCTACCTTTTTATTCTAATCACTGCTTTATATTTAGCACCTTTGCTTTCTGCAATCCCTTCACAGCATCTGATAAAGTAAGACGTCTACTTACAAAAGCTTGTTATATGTCTCTGATTTAGTTAGTCTATCAAGGTGCAAATCTATCCTACCTTCTGCCTGACTTAAGGCTAACATGGCTACCTACCTCTCTTCTCAGGTATTAGGCATACAACCTTTAAATCTCCCTAGGTCCATGAAAAGTTCTCCTGAGGCTTTTAGACATTTAAAATGAAATTAGGTTTGTTTGTGGTTGTGCAACCATTAGCTCACTCTTCAGCCCTAGATCTGGTCATTGTGCACTTCCTCAACAAGATATATCTGCAGAAAGCTTTCCTAAAGATACAACTAAGTATTCCCCCTAACACAGGGACTCCTAAAGTGGTAAAGAGTTAGCGTTGACTGTAAGTGCTTCCACAATGCTGTAAGAGGTAAGGGAGGTTTCAGTCACATGCATGTTAGGGACAAATAGAAGCCAAAGTAGCATGTGTTGTTTCTGCCTGATCCCAACACAACTTCATTACAGAGGCCTTACTTATAGAAACTTTATGGTGTTGTGCCTATAGGTATTTCTAAGTTCCTTTGGGGTCCATTTGGATTGCAGCAGACCAGAATCAGGAAAGTGGAAATGTGACCCAAATACACTTTTCTACTTTGCTTGTCCTAGCTGTGAGGAGTATAAAGTTAGCACAGCTGGAGACTGAATCCCATGACTCTTAGATTTACATTATTTCAAAGTAATGTCTCAAGGCTTTAGGGCCTATAAGTCTGTTGAATGGAAATCAGAAAAAATACTCACAAACCTTTGAGAAGCCAGACTATTAAATGTTACAAAATTTTGCAGTATAAAATATGTAGGCTCACAAATCCTGCTGAAGATTTCTAAGAAATTTCAGGGGTGGGCACAATGGTTCATTTAAGGTTCTTCTAAGAACTTTCCATTAGTAACTGGAAGCACCATGAAAGCATGAGATAATCAGCTCTTCAACAAAATTACATCAGGAGAGAGAACAAACTAATGCCATGGATTATTATGCCTTTTCTTATAACACCCTGTCTCTCAAAGTTTGAGCTCTGAGGATCAGTCAGCAGCACATACAGAGTCGTGACCTTACTTTCACTCCTGAGGAATTGTTGTATCAGTATATAATGTGACCTTTGGTGTGAACCTCACAATAGCTACTTATGGGTGCATCCACACATGCAAGCACATGCACTTGCAGCAGTTCAAATAGAAGTGGTGCAAATTTGAGCTGGGGCTTTTTGTCTCAGTGCACGTGCTTGGACATGCACTTTGTTGTGGAGCAAATTGTGCCACTTGAGGCAAAATAACACTGCTTGGCTCTTCCCGGATCTGCAGCCAGGGGAAGCTAGAGCCCGGGGCCAGCACCTGTGCTGTCCCCAGCAGTATAAAAACCTGCCCTGTCCTGGTTCCATCCATACAAAAAGCTGCCTTGGCAAGCAGCTCAGGGCTACTCACTCTCCGGAGCTTCTGGGGCTTGGCCACTTGGTAAGTGGGGACACTACCCCTGGTGCCAGCTGGACTGCTGCAGCAGCATCCCAAATACATTTTAAAAAATATCGCAAAATCCATGTTTTTCCACAGTTAACACAAAAGACCACTCTACACACACACACACACACACACACACACACACACACGTATATCTAGAGAGAGAGAGAGAGAGAGAGAGAGAGAGAGAGAGAGAGAGAGGGAGGGAGGGAGGGACAGCAATCAGTTGGGCAATGCTTTATTGGTATATTTACAATGTTAAAGCAATGTGGAAGCCTACCAGTGTCTCTATCATCATGATAAAATAAATTCTAAATACCTATATGTGTTGATGGTTACTTTTGGTTTTCTTTACACATGATTGGTGTGTGATGGGGGGATGTCGTGTTTGCCAAAAGGGGGAGGAAAGGGGTGTGGGGGAAGGTGGGGGTGTGTGTGGAGGGATGTGGGTTGGTGTGTGGGTAGGTGTGGGGCAACTGCTGGGGGGCTGTGGGTGTGGGGGACCTTGTGGGGGAGCTGCTCAGGAGGGGTGGGTCCCCTGGCCTCCACAGGGTGCAGCTCCCCCCACAGCACATGGAATGCCCCCCCCCACAGGGCTCCAGCTCCCCCGTGGAGGAGCACAGCCCCTATCCCACACAGCGCCTGAGCCCCCCCACCCAGGGTCCCAGGCATCCTAGAGGGCATCAGGCCCCCTACCCAGGGTCCCAGCTCCCCCTGGAGGGCCCCAGACTCCCCACCCAGGGTCTCAGGCACCCTGGAGGGCAACAGCCCCTCTGCTCAGGGTCCCAGCTCCCCCTGGAGGGCCCCAGCTCCCCCCTGCAGGGCCTATAACTTACCTTTAGCAGCAACAGCAGGAGTGGGGCACTCTGAGCCATGGCGGCAAGACCTGGCACGGCACACGGGAACCATGCGCTGGGCTCAGCCAGGTCCTGCCAGCCCTGGGGACCGTCTGCCACCCGGATGGGCTGGGCCCTTGCTGGCAGGACCTGGCACAGCACATGGGGACCACATGGGCCCAGCTGGGTCCTGGGACCTCTCTGCTGCCTGGCCGGGCCGGGCCGGGCCAGGCCGGGCCCTTGCTGGCAGGACTCAGCATGGTGTGTGGGGACCACGTGCCAGGCCCAGCCACATCCTGCTGCCCTTGGGGCTCCTCTGCTGCCCGACTGGGCCAGGACCAGGGCAGCAGGACCCAGTGCAGTGCACAGGAACTGCGTGCTGGGCCCAGCTGGGTCCTGCCACCCTTGGGGCCCCTCTGGCTCCCAGCTGGGCTAGGCTCAGGGTGGCAGGATCTGACGTGGCATGCAGGGACTGGGTGCCGGGCCCAGCCGGGTCCTGCTGCCCTTGGGGTCCGTCTACCACCTGGCCAGGCCAGGACCAGGGCAGCAGAACCCAGCAAGGTGTGTAGGGACCACGCACCATGTCCACTGGGTCCTGCCAGCCCTGGGGCTGCTCCTGACACTCAGCTGGGCAGCAGGAATCACCCCCCACTGGCAGGAACAGTGAGTGTGGGGTTTTTCTTGTTTTTTTTCCTTAAAGGGACAGAGCCACGGAGGTTGGGGCAGACATAGGGGGGAATGGGGGAGCAGGGAGGGGGTTGGGGGTCTCACAGGGAGCCACCCATGTAGCATGGGACAGTGGAGGGCAGTGGGGATCACCCCCAACCTGGCAGCACCCACTGAGTTGGGGCTTTTTTTTCCCCCAAGTGCCAGGAGCTGGGGCTGGGTGGGGTAGCCATTCCCGGGCTGGGGGGGGTGGGCCTGACTGATTTAGAGATTCGGCAGCAGCTGAATCTCCAAATCAGATTCGGCTGAATCGATTCGGGACAGTGATTCAAATCACCTAATTGAATCACTGTCCCCTGAATCGGTCGACTCTGAATCTGAAGCAAATACTAACCGCTTCGCACAGGCCTACTGTTTACCATTCTTGCACCTGTGTTTAGTTCTTTTATTCTGGAAACAAATGGTTTGCTATAGCCAGCACTGGCCAGTGGAAAACGGTGTTTTGTTGTTTTTTACTTAAAGTCATCAGTTTGGAAATCACTTTTACCTTATCAAGTTATCCCAGCAAAGTGTTTGTTAGATTTATCCTGACTGACTGACCGAGTTAGACTCTTTCAAGATAGACTGTAAAAGAAGAGGAGGGAAGAATAAAATGGCTGACATCAGTGATGGATGTAGTGAGGACATTTGGTTCTCTCCAACTGATCTCCCAGGACCAGGAAAAACAAGGTTCAAGGATGCAGTAGTGAATCCCTAGATCCTAGCATGTGGGAATTGTAAGATCACATTGCTTGCTGCATCTGCTTGTAAGGATGAAGATTTTGCTGCTCTGCCAAGTGCTGCTATTAACACACAAAGTGGGGAAGTTTGTTTTATACAAGGTTGACTGTTCAAAAAATTCCTCTCCAGGCTGCAACAAAGAATGGAAAACTTTAATCCCAAAGAAGTTTGTTTGAGAAAGTTATGTGCAACTGAAAGAGAGGCATTATATAATCCATCACCCAAATTAATAAAACACAGTTTTCTTGACACGCTAAATAATGATTGCAAAAGTTAAGTGGCCTGTGATATCACTACATAAACAAATTTAATTACATATAAGTGACATGGGTCATTTATTACTGGAGTTTAGTGTTTTTAATTTACCAGTTTGGTCAGTTAAAACTTTTTAGATTAAAACAGCCTAATTCTCCATTGCTTTGTACCATGTGTTTTCCCAGTCAAAAAAATCTAATTCTAGGAGCCCTTTGCACTCATTTAGCACAAATGTAAATTAACTAAAAACCCAATCCATATTCCACCAAAGTCACTTGGGAACTTCTCAGTGTGTGTAATGGACTTCTGATCAGAACTTTCAGAAAAGCAATTCAGTTGAGAATCATGGCCAATATTTTTCTCTCCCTCTTTTTGTCTCTGCACTGCTTTATTTCTGGAAAATCAAATAAAACAGTTTAATCAAAAAGGAAGTAAGAAACAATATAAAAATACTATGTGGCTTCTGTACAAATAGAGGATAAATGAAATAGAAGCATATTCATCAAAATAAAAGTCAATACTGAAATAAAGTTGGCCCCTGTTGGTATATATAGTATAGAGGGAAAAAGAAAAAAGGAAAAAGCACTTATAAAAATGAAAGTTTTTATGAAATAAATATATTTCAGAATATCATAGCAGTAATGGATTCTACAAATAAATGTTATAGAAAGAGGGACAAACTACTTATGTCTAACATTTTTTTTCTTTCTGTTTAGTGAAAATAGATTTGGCTAAAGCAGAGGACTGGGAATCAAGAGGTCTCAATGTCTTTCCTGGGCTCATTACAGGCTTCCCTTAGCCTTGTTGGTCCATATACTCATAGGTACGTAGGTGTCTAACTACCAGTGAAATAAGTTAGGAATCAGGCATCTAAATGGCTATGAGGAGCCTGTGTCTCTACCTTCTTCACCTCTACACTCCATAAAATGGGAATATTACTCCTTCCCTGTTTATTAGATGTGCCATGAGGATTCATTAATTCATGTTTGCAAAGTGCTTTGAAATCATCAGATTTGGTGCTATCCAAGTGCAAATTTTTATAATGATATAGAAAGTGATATACTATTATTAGTTACCATAAAATCATTCAGAATAGCACCTTGTACCTTTTCAGAAAGGAGTTCTGTAAATGAACAGGTGACCCACTACATCAATGTATTTCTAAACCTCCCAAATTCTATTAAAGTTTTTTATACCGTGTCCATCACTATAATATCTGGATACTTTCCAAGAGTTATAGGATGTACTAGCGTCTCCAATGTGTTGTTTTTGCTTTAGAATTAGAAGAATCAAACTAATGTATACATTTATTAGCACACACATGGTGGATGCAATCATAGGGTATTTTTGCATGTGCTCTGGGAGTGTGTGTGGGGGGTGCTTTAATTAGAGTGGCTCTGAGAACTGGTCTAATTAAAGCATCTGGAGCGTCTTGTGTATCAGCATCCCTGTGGTTCAAAATGGCAGTTGGGGCACTTTATCTAATGATCACCGAATGAGCTTTAGGTAAAGTGCCCTGCTGCCATTTTGAAGGGTGGGGTTTGCTGATACATGAGACACAGAGGCTGACTGGAGTATGGTAATTACCATGTTCCAGCAGACTCAATTAATCAAGTCATTTTCAACTTGCTGTAATTATAATGCATTGGAGCAGTCTCCTAGTTTGTGTATAGGCACCCATAGTTCCCCTGAAGGCTGTAAGAAGTTTGGTATTGCTTTTAATGGAGCCAGAATTACTCTGTATCTGTCCATTGGTTCATCTATCATATCAATATGGTTTCCTGACACACAAGGGTCACTGGCTTTTGAATAACAACATATACTTTATTTATAGTATGACACTACATCACTGTAGCAATGTGCTATGGCGACATAGTGTCCACGGGTAAAAACTGTGATGCTGCAGCTATGTCACCATAGCAATGCACTCCTTCAATATAATGCATTGCTACGGTGATGTAGGAGCCAAAACAAACTGTGCACCATGTGCAAAGTGCAGTACAGGCTGTTACTGTGCTGTCATGTAGTACTTCCAAAAGGAAGTACTAAATGAGGACACAGTAACAATGGCACCATAGGGGCACATGTAGATGTGCCCACTGTATCAATCCCAATGTAGTAATAAGACAATAGAAAAGTTAAAACTCTGGACCAGATTCTCCATTGCCTTCCACCTAATCTAGAGATATATAGAGGAAATACACAGGATGTAAGGCAGTGGGGAATATAACCCCACTGAATTTTTTCCTCCCTCAAAATCATCTTTATTGATTGCTTTCTTATGATTAAATTTAATGAGAAACAGACTCTGGATGACTGGTTTCTCATTTGCCTCTGTAGTTGATTCAAGGAAATTCAGAAAGCATTTTGTAGGCCTCTGTAACAAACAGATGTGTAGTTTTGACCAATTTCTATCATCCTTGGTATGTCACACCAGTCAAGAGTGAGTGGCACATGAATTGATTATTTTGCTATTGTCTATTCAGGAAATGTAGTATTTTGTTCCAGTGAGGCCGCTGACCATGTGATATCTAACCACTATAGGCTTCAGTGCTGTTCATCCACTGAACACATTTAGTTCACTCTCCTAATTATCCCTGGTAATTTACATATTGTTACCTGTAGTAAAGGTGCTGTCAGGAGGTTTCAAGTGAAACATTTCTCGTACTTGATGAAAGTATTTCTTTTTCAACCTGACTTTACCATATACCTCTATAATGGATGCTACTTAAGCTGTAGTGACAAAGATACTATGTAAGCTCAGTACATTATGCAAAAATAACTTTCTCCATACCAGTCTTTTCATCCAGTAAGAAAGAGGGAGAGATCGCCTCTTGGTGAAGATACTGACGCTCAGGTAAAAGAGTGGAATTAGGAGCTCAGAATCCAGTGGGAAGCAGAACAATATGCCAATGTCATGATGTCCTTACGTGATAAATTGATTCATCTTTGTCTCCCCCCCACCACACACACACACTGTACAGAGCAGGGATTGCGTCCCACCTGGTGTCTCTGATGATTCTCCTTATCTCCTCCTTTTTTTAAGTTCCTATAGCTGGACTGAAATTCATGTCTTATTTCATACCTTGGGCACATCTATGGCAAGATGCATGTTTTCCCTTGTGAGCAGGATAACAATTGCCTGCTGAATACCATTAGCAAGAAGATTTAATTAGATTAAACTTGAGTACTGTGAGTGGTGATTTTAGAATATGCATATTCTATTTTCGAGTTACAATTCTATTTTGATATTTATGTAGAGTCATAAAATACAATAGGGGTCATTTTATATATTTACTATCACGGGAGAGCCAGATATATCCTGAAACCAATCCTGTTATTTTTGTTCTCTTTATTGTCAATCAATATGTCAGTCATTGATTGGGCTTAGCAAATCGTACAATCAGATGTGACTTTTTAAAATGACTTAAATACTAATTTTTCAAAAGTTTTCACATAGTAATTCTAATTAAGGCCCTATGCTGAAGGACTACTTGCAATCAATCTCTCTCAGCTACACTTATCAGCAAAGTACAGGGGTGGAGTTGCTGAAAAATCACCTTCTCACAGTGGGAGCATTAGGGACACCGCTATTCGGAAAGAATTTGAGTGATGATGATATGGACATATAAGGCTGAATTCCACTCTTGTTATGGTCCCCTTAACTTCAATGAAATTGTATATGTATAACTGGAGACAGACTTTGACCTACAGAGAAATTAGGTTCCCCATTTACTTGTCAAAAGAGAGAATGAGGCACTCAGAATTAATTATTATGAATGCAGTTTCTAGAGAGAGGGGGAGAGAGAGAGAAAGATGGATAAAGAGGAAAAAATCAGAAAGTTTTGGTATAGTGGGAAAGATTGAATAAAGGAAAATATGCAAGAATTCTTCAAAAGTAACACCATTTCAACTTTTAGTCAGTTAAATAAGGTGTGGTTGCCTTGACCTTGTATTTTGATAGTGTGTTATGCAATATATTATAAACTGGACCCTTAGTAATCTATTTTAGTTCTGTGCAGTCATTGAAGTGCCACATATAGCCCAAACCTCTAGCCCCTACTTAGGTAGAATTGTCAGTGGTTTCAAAGCTATTTTACCATTAAGTTGCTAAGAAGTGGTAACCCCTGATGAGTTTTTGATGTTCATATCAGAAAAGCACTCTAAACACTTAATTGAAAGTTGGTTGAAATGGTTGGAATCTCATGGAACCAAGTTTTTAAGGTACTCCATATGACTTAGTTCCATCACTCTGGAAATACAGCTGAAAATAATAGAATCTCAAAAATGGTTTGGCTTGAGTTGAGAAGAAATTCCAATTGGAAGTTCAAGGTTATGGACAGATGTTATATTTGTAGTGCTGTAAATGCCTTTGCAGTTGCAAAGTCAGACTTGCATGCCCTCTGTAGTGCTAAAAAAAAATGGTGGACATACCATAAACATGTTCCTGAATGAAACAGCAACTTCTATGTAGCACTTTGTTTTGTAGTGCTCCAGCTATAAACCAGCAGGGGGGACTCCATGTCTGTCCATGCCCATAGCAAAGCATCTTTGTAGTCCCTCAAAGTATCATAGATAGACAAGGTTCTTTGGGTAAATCTGATATCTTTTATTAGACCAACTCACAGATTGCCACCTCACAAATCTCAAAAAGGCTTTCACTCAACAAGGGCACTCCTCCAGAGAGATAGATCGCATATTTGAAAGAACCACCCAGATACCATGTGAAGAACTGCTGCAGTACAGAAGGAAACCCCCCCATTAATCACACACCACTAGTTATGACATATCACCCCTCCCTCAAACCTATATGGAAAATCCTCAAAACCATACTAGAAGGAGACCCAATTTTTAAATAGATCTTCCCAGAACAATCCAGCCTAGCCTTCAAACAAGCACTGAACCTCACTAACCTCATCGCCAGAAGCAAACTTCCTATGGCCCAAAACACACCAAATGGATCCAGACCATGCCATGACAAGAAATGCAAAACCTGCCAACATACTCCACCACCCCCACAATTACTACACCCCACAGAACTATCACCATTCCTGGATCTTACAGCTGCACCTCCAGAAATGTAATATATCTCATCCAATGCACCAAATGACCTGATGGAAAATATATAGGAGAGACCAAACAACAACTGCGCACCAAAATGAGCACATGCCAGAAATCTATTAAGGACAAGAATACCCAATTAACTGTGGGGGCACATTTCTCACAAGAAAACCACTCTCTCTCCAATCTCTCAGTTCTAATCGAATTTACAAAACACTTTTCACAGACAAACCTATGAACTTCACTTCATCAACCTCCTGAGTACAAAAAAACATGGACTAAATATAGATACTGGATTTACAACACATTATAACCTGCCTGACATCTGACTCCCCAGGGACTTCTCCACTATTTATCAGCTATATTCATTCCCCTTCCCACCCTCCCTCCCCTCCTGTCTCTCACCCACTGACTCCTCAATTTACATTTTCACTGACTGACTGTCTTGCATGCATACCAGCCCAGCCTCTGGCTTCTTTACTATTCATTCCATCCAGAAAGAGTGCACACACCAACTGCAGTTGCTTCCTCAGCCTGACGAAGGGTATTTAAACCCAAAAGCTTGCTAAGAAGAATGTTTCCAACTATTTGAGTTGATCTAATAAAAGATATCAGATTTACCCAAACATGCTTGTCTGTCTATTTCCTTAGACCAACACTGCTACAACCTACACCCCTCAAAGTACCATGGCACTTGTAGTGCTCTAAATATAGCCTGAATGAGATGGCCTGAATGACATCACCCCTCTTTTTAAAAAAAAAATGAGCAAATGAATTTGCCCCTTGTAATTGTGAGGCCCCCAGTCCTTTGAGGAAAAACAGAAGGTGAACAACAAATTCTGGATTTTATAAATTCATTAATAAATATGCAACTAGAACTGATTTACAGACCACATTGTGACCTATTAGAAAATTCAGGTCTTTGCAATAGAGTGTTTAGCAACCTACAGCCCCAGGCTGGATCCAGCCCATGAAGAGCTTGGCTTTGGCCTGGGAAGGTCTGATTTAGAATGGGGTGGGAAGGACTGTGCCAAATTAAAGGAACCACATTAAAGCAGCAATTTAAAGTAGTGATTTAAAAGGGATGTGTTAAAAAGACAACTTAAGGTCTCCTGCTCTGTGCCCATGCTGAATTTGCCATTCCCTGTTGGCATTCATCACAATCTTTGGTGGCATCTAGTATGTAGAGGGAGGCACAGAAGAGGCACGTGGTCCACCACTCTAAAACATTGCTAATCACTGCAGTAGAAGGTTCATCTTGGTAAAGGTATTGTGAAAAGGTACACTGACATAGTGAAACATATGACAAGTAACAGCTGATGTAGGCACTCTGCGTTGTGACCTTCTGGCCACTGTGTCATGCTTGGGAACATAAAATACGACTGCTTCTGTACCTTGTCACTTCTGCTGGCTGTAGTTTGGGAATTAGCTTGGTGCTCATCCTTTTAAAAGACTGAAGCCAATAAAAGCATAACATATTTTTCTACTTGCACTTTTACCCTTGTGAAATAAAAGGCCTGGGCTTCATGCCCTACATGGGGCAAAGGTAGAAAAGGCTCCTTAAGACCTAGGCTTTTGTTTGCAGTTGGCACATCCTTTCTGGGCAATTTTACCTTATGCTTATCATCCTCTACATTTATTTTAAGCAGTCCTGCATTACAAATTTATGTAGAATTTGGGAGAGGACAAGATGAAACCTGTTCATTTTATTCAGATAGCCATGCACAAACACAAGACAGCTAGTGTAGCCAAATGCTTCTAAATTCGATGAAGCTTCTAAATATAATACAATCTGTAACCCAGTAAAATTACTGTATGTCATAAAAGATATAGGATTCAAAAAGGTAGGCTCTGGAGTATGTGTACTGGACAGAAGAAGAAAGAAAGAGGAGGAGGGAAATGGTGTTTAGTGTTGTCAGAAAGCCACAAGACCTTTGAATTATTACACTGAAAATTGAAACTGCTCTATCAAAATTGATGGAAGTGCCATGTAAGGTTGTTCTCCTGTATACCTTATTTCCAAAGTTTGTGCTTTGAAATGTGTTTATCTGTAATTCAAACCTAGGGGTCTGACTCCGCATGACCTCAAGTTATTTTTTTTAAGCAGTCTCTATTTACGTGACTCCAAGCATGATGACCCTTTGGGCACAGGGAGACATGCTGATGTGCTTTGAAATCAGAATGAACACAAACAAAACCTCACACCTGAATGGTAGCTCTTATAAAATTGGTTTTTTAATCCAATAAAAGATCACAGAAAAGTTAATGCATTGCTACTATGGAAATACAGACTGGGGAGTTTGTGGGGTGAGGCACCATGTTCATATGCTTAACATCACATATTAAGACCATGTATATGTGTGCTATTTATATAGACATACAAACTGTCAGATAATACCACTCCAGTAAAAGCATCAGAATTCACCATATATTATCTTTCTTCTCGTACTATTTGAGATGAAAGTTCTCAGTACTAATGCTGCAAAGTGGGTATTATGTTGATTTATGCTAATCAGTTCTATAGATGCTGTCATTTTACATTGTTATGTGATGACAATGGTGAAATATTGCTGCTTCTAATGTTAACAGCCCACTAGTGCCATAGCAAAGACAACAAAGGAGCCACCCACTTTCATGTGCATAATGTTTTCCTTCTGATGCCGTAATGGATTTGGGATCCTCTATTTCTTCTGTCCTGTAATTTTTTATTGACACACAATGCTAAAGTAACCATCAGTTTCTTAGAAGCAGGTACAATCTTCCAAGGACAGGTTTTCTTGTGTTGGACTATAGGCCCATGTAAGGTGAAAGAAGTTAGAAATTTCCTCATGCCTCGTTGTGGCTAAATTTTGGGTCCCAGGATACATGGTTGAGTCATGCTATTTGCTTGATTTCTTCCTCACAAAAGAAGATGTACAGGAAATTGGCAAGGAAAGCCACAGAAATGGTGGGACTGTGGCTGGCACCATGCTTTTTCCACGCAGTAGTGATAGGGCTAGTGCAAGAGACCATGAGAAAGAGGGGTAGCACAGCAGTAAACTACTACCCCTATGAAATACAGATTACTAAAGAAGGCACTGTGATTTTGAGGAGTCATCCAGTGCCACACGAAGGAACTCTTGCACTGCTGTAGCTTATGCATCATCTCTTACTGTCTTTTGTCTCCAGTCACAATTTAGTCCTGTGTGTTTGGCATTTTAAAGTGTGTGTCCAATTCCTTTCATTTCAGGGCCTAAGTGAATAAAGCATCTTGTCCAAAAGGTCAAGGATAATACATCAGAAAAAGTATTTTACTTTTTAAAATTTTAATATAGTTTTAATTTTTAATAATAAGATGGCAGAATAATCTGTACTGATGCATAAAATGTTGTTGATATAATCTGAGGTCTAATGTCCCTATGAAAATAAAGTAATACAAGACCTCCATTCCACATCCCTTATAGACTCGATAGATTTCATAGATTTCACAGACATTAGGGGCTGGAAGGGACCTCACAAGATCATTGAGTCCAGCCCCCCTGCCATAGGCAGGAAGTCTGCTGGGGTCAAATGATCCCAGCAAGATAACCATCCAAACACCTTTTGAATGAATCCAGAGTAGGTACTTGTACCACCTCTAGGGGGATTCTGTTTCAGACCCTGGACACTCAGACTGTAAAGAAGTTTTTCCTTATATCCAGTCTAAATTGGCCTTCCAGAAGTTTGTGGCCTTTAGTCTTTGTTATTCCTTGGGGAGCCCTGGTGAACAACTGTTCTCCTAGATCCTGGTGCACCCCCCTTATATAATTGTAGGCTGCCACCAAGTCTCCCTGAGCCTTCTTTTCTCCAGGCTGAAGAATCTCATGTCCCTCAGCCTCTCCTCGTAAGGCTTGCTGTCTTGGCCTTTAATCATGTGGGTGGTCCTCCTTTGGACTCTCTCAGGCTTATCCACGTCTCTCCTGAAGTGGGGTGCCCAAAATTGGACTCAGTACTCCAGCTGCGGCTTCACTAAGGCTGAGTAAAGCAGGAGGATGATATCCCTGGTTATGTTTGTGATGCATTGATGGATGCATGCCAGAGTTTGGTTTGCTTTACCAGCTATGGCATCACATTGGTGGCTCATGTTCATCTTGTAGTCAATCAAGACCCCCAAGTCTCTTTCGGTCATGGTGCTGGTGAGCATAGCAGTGCCGAGCCTGTAAGCATGATGCTGGTTTTTCCTCCCAAGGCGGAGCACCCTACATTTGTCTACATTGAAAACCATCAGGTTTTGGTCTGGCCACCTTGTGAGCATGTCCAGGTCAGCCTGTATCCCCAGCCTGTCCTCCATACTGCCTTCCCCCATAGTTTAGCGTTATGCATGAACTTTGCCAGTCTGCATCTGATGCCCAAATCCAGATAATGAATGAAGACGTTGAAGAGTACTGACCCAAGTAATAAGACCTGAGGGACTCCACTGGTCACCTTGCACCATGTCGATTTGTTCCCATCAACTAATAGTCTTTGGGTCCGACCCCAGAGCCAGTTCCCCAGCCATTGTACTGTGAGATGGTTGAGGCCACAGTTCTCCAGCTTAACCATGAGGACATCATGAGAAACCAAGTCAAAGGCTTTCTTGAAATTCAAGTATATGACATCAACCTCATCTCCCTTGTCCAGGCAATGCATCACCTGGTCAGAGAAGGAGATGAGGTTGGTCAGGGCAGACTTTCTAGTAACAAAGCCATGTTGGCTGGCACTTAGAAGGTTGCCTTCCATTAACTTGTTGCTGATGGATCCCTTGATGATTTTCTCCAGTATGTTTCCAGGAAGGATGTCAGACTGATTGGCCTGTAATTCTCTGGATCTTACTTCCTTCCTTTCTTGAAGATTGGGACCACGTTTGCTCTTTTCCAGTCTTCTGGTATATCTCCCAAGTGCCATGAGTTTTCAAATATCTTCGCCATAGGGTGTGCTATGATGTCCACCAGCTCCTTCAGGACTCTCAGGTGCATTCTATCTGGGCCTGTGGACTTATGGATGTCTAGTCTCTCAAGGTGTTCCCTCACTTGATCTATGTCAATTGTGGGCTCATCTTCCACCCTCTGAATGTTTTGCATCTTGTCCAACAGGGTGACCCCCTTGGGTGGGTGGAAGACTGATGCAAAGTAATCATTTTGGAGATTGGCCTTTTCCTGAGCATCAGATGTCCCCCATTTGAACTAGCAGGGGTCCAATGTTGCCTTTGTCCTTTCTCTGATTTCCCACATATCTGAAGAAGGACTTTTTGTTAACTTTGATTCCAGTGGCTAGTCTGAGTTTGGTTTCTGTCTCGGTTTTTCTGGTCTGCTCTCTACAGGTGCGGGCTAGTGCTGTGTAGTCCTCCTTGGTAATGATTCCTATTTTCCATGTGGTGTAGGCTTCTCTTTTAAGTTTCAGGAGGTCCAAAAGTTCCCTATTTAGCCAAGGGGGTTTCCCAGCCTGCTGACTGCATTTCCTATGGGACGGGATTGACTTTCCTTGTGCTTTGAGGATTGTGTCCTTAAGAACAACCATTCCTCATTGACCCCCGTTTCTAAGGGGCCATGCTCTCTTCGTGCCTGACTGACCGGTCTCCTGAGTTTGTGAAAGTCAACCTTCCCAAAGTTGAGGATTTCTGTTTTACTGAGGGATTTGCCTGCCCTACGTTGGACAGAGAAAATGATCAGCTCATGGTCACTGTCACCAAGCTTCCCCATGATCCTCAGATTGCTCACCAGATCATCCCCTTTGGCCAAAACAAGATCCAGCAGTGCCTCTCCCCTAGTTGGACCATAGACCTCTTGCTTTAGGTAGAGCTCATCAGTGCAAGTGGGAAACCTATGTGACCAGTTGCATTTGGCCATGTGCTCTTCCCACAAGATGTTGGGGAGATTAAAGTCCCCTATGATGACCATGCATTGGGAGAGTGTAGCCTCTGCCAGTTCCCAATTGAATCCACAATCCAGCTCTTCCTCTTGGTTGGGAGGTTTGTAATAGACTCCTACAATTATATCCCCTTCCCCATGCTCTCCCCATATTTTAACCCAGAGAGTCTCAGGACCTTCCATGGTTACTGAACTCAGTTTGAAGGGAAGGGTACTGCTCCTTGACGTAAAGCACTACACCCCACCCCCCAACATGGTCTCTCCTATACAAGGTATAGCCTTCTATACCTATGGACCAGTTGTAAGTGGAGTGCCACCAGGTCTCTGTTATCCCTACGAGATCATAATCTTTGTTGCTCAGGAGAAGGGCCAGTTCTTGTTGCTTGTTTCCCAGACTCCTGACATTTGTGTACAGGCCATTGAGTCTGCCATAGGAAACCCTGGGATTCCCTGGGTGCTGGGACATGTTCTTTGCTTGGGCTGTCATTGAGTAGGTTCCATTGGGTTACTGAACCTGTTAGTACTGTGGTTGACATGACCTGCACTAGAGCTGCTAATTGACTACCTGTCCTCCAGCGATCCTAGTTTAAAAAGCCCTGACAAATAGGTCAGCCATTCTGGCCAAGAAGAGCTTCTTCCCTTTCAGGGTGAGGTAGAGGCCATCCCTTCCCAACAAGCCACTGACTCTCTCACCGAAATGTGGACCATGATCAAGAAGTGTGAGAATTGAGGAAAGACTCCTGTGCTTTTATGCTGATGCCAAAGTATTTATTTTAGTGAAATGAAGATTAGTGAACTTAATTTATATTTATATTTTACATTTGCTATGTCCAAGATACATGTAGGAACTTCATGGGATAATTGCAGTTATAGAATTAATGGAGATAACTTCTATTAAGTTGTGTAGAAGTGCCATGCATTTAATATTGTATGTACAATTAGTAAGTTATGTATGACATACACTCTTAGAGAATATATAATCATTCCAAATGATGTTCAAGAGCACAATAATAAACCATTGTGCTGTTTCACAAAAAAAGGAGGATACAGTATATTCTGGATAAAATAGCACAACCTTCCTTACCTACCTGTTGTGAAATTTCACCTCGAAGGCTAGATTCTAGCTGGATCATTTCTCATCCAAAGCAACTGTAGATTTATTATCTAAGCCCAGCCTGAACTCAGTTCTCTGCTTTTGATCACTATATTAATTTAACTGAAGAGCCTCTAAAACAAAAGGAACATTGATAGAATGGAAGCAGAGGATATAGAGAACACAGCAATACAAGCCTTTCTTGGAAGGGAAAGTTGCCCTGAAGAAGTAGTAATAGATCAAACATTCTTCATCTCCAGGCATGTCTATGGTAATAGAAGTTAACATTAGTCCATTCCTCTTATTGACACATCGTTTGTTTAAAAAGTAAACTCAGTTTGAGTCGTAGGCTGTAATGATCATTTTGCAACATATGGTGGAAAAAAATTAAAGGCTGGATTGCAAGTTTAAAGCAATCTCTCTCTTTGGGAGCAGGGTGGAAAAAGGAAGAAGAGAGACGAGGGAGCACATTATTTCAGCAACAGGAGAACTAAAAAAACCAGAGATGTTGTGCCCACAGGGATGGCTATTTTGAGCGATCTGTACTTTATTTTATGAGAATTGGAGGGGTGCAGGAGGAATAGAGGTGGGGGACATCTTGTTCTTTCCTCTGTCATGTATAGACTGCCCACAGTTTAGTACTAAATCAGGGTGGAGTACAAAGATTCTCATATTGCAAGCAAGATTGTACCTGGCCCTGTATAAGACCACAGCGCAATATGGGGGCAGAGTGTGATAGACACCTCCTGTCATTGCTTATTTATGCAAGAGCATGGTATAGTCTTTGGGGCCCCCTGAACTTTAGGACATTGGGTTCAATCTGGACAGAAGAGGTGTACAACAGAAATGGCCTATTCTGGCCTATCCCTTCAGATCTACCCTCTGTCTCATGGCTGATATCACTTTTATAACCTGTTCTTGGTAGCATGGTGCTATCCAGTTGTTTCTCTAAGTTGCTGGGCATTGTCACCAAATTTGTCAGTGTTGCAGTGAAGATAGGTAGTGAATGATATTATAATCTTGTTTACTCGGCATATTGTCTCCGACCCTTCTTTGTATGGGGCTTTTGTCAGATCTATGTAGCTCTCCAAGCATGCATACAAGGGTGTACATGGTTGCATGTAGATTTTCACTTGGACCATTTTTTGCACAAAAGAAAGATAATAATTTGTCTTGCTATCACTAAAAACAGCAACTTGACATTCACTTAGGGAAAAAAAACATCCCCAGAAAAATAGCCTGTTTGTGATATCTGTCACCACTGTAGTTTAGTAAGTTAAAAAAGGGCCAGTATTAAAAAAAAACAACCCAAAAATTATAGTAAAAATGTTGTAAAGGCCAGGACAGTAGCTGTTGTGTGTCCTTGATCAGAGACAAGGCTTGTTATGGAATCATTTGGGGTGGTCACAATACTTCAGTGAAAATGATATTTTTTATGAAACATGGAAATCTCCAAAAAAACCCTTGCTTTCCCCCTCCTTCTTTCCCTCAATTTTCTGATAATCTCTGCTATTCACTGAATAAAAAGGTGACTGCTGATTGTTTTGATGATAAATTGCCTGCAATGCATGTGGGACTAATTATGAGATGGCACACTTCATTCTGCCACCTGTATAAACTAGGTTTTAGACAAGCACAATAAGGGAAATATTCACAACAACACAGAATTTGTAAAGGCAGCAGATTCACCCTGTTCTCACTAATGTGAAGTTTGGTAATGAGAGTGGGGTCTCTAGTAGATAATGGGAAAACCTGAGGGAATGGGAGCAGAATAAGGGTAAAATCAATCTGAAGGATCTGCAAGAAAAAGAAGTGGAGTGATGAGCTAGGAGAAAAGAAGCAGAAAGGGCAATATGCCCATAGAGGGAGAAGATCAAAGTGAGAAAAGGAGACCTGAAAGCAATAAGATTGTTTTGAAACATAAGAGGGATAGGATGAGGCAGGAAGATGTGGCCTGGGGAGGTAAAATAGATGATAGATATAGAAAGGAATCTAAGAAGAAAGGAAGAAAATCTGGGTCAGATCATCCTCTGTGACTGAGGACCACTCAGTGAGGCTGAGGATGGTGAAGTGTAGAGCGCAACATGATCATTGTATGAGGAGCTGATGTATTCTGTACCAGTTGCTAATATCCCCTAATG
Source organism: Alligator mississippiensis (assembly GCF_030867095.1). Lineage (NCBI taxonomy): Eukaryota > Metazoa > Chordata > Crocodylia > Alligatoridae > Alligator > Alligator mississippiensis. The sequence goes on from NC_081826.1 coordinate 109,210,007, forward strand.
AGCCACTATGGTAGCCACAGTCTGCCTTTTCCATTAACCATAGCTCCTGTGTCTGTGACAGGCAGGAGGGGCTACAGGGCTTCCTACCACGGTTCATTAACAAAGAAGGATCTCCCAACATAACAGAAACAGGCTACTTTGTGGCCACTTCTGGTCTCCCCTTCCACCTAGATGGAGAAAGAAATAACTACAGTAATTCTTTCCCCCCCTGGCAGGACAAAAAGGAAGGCCATGTAGCCTCCCATCCTTTAAACACAACAGTTTTACCAGTTTGCTTTCCCCTTCCAGCCTCAAAAGAAGTGCCAGTAAGTTCTATATTCTAATGTCTAGTTACCAACTAGCAGGCAGGAAGAGGACAAAATTATTGACACTAATAGACATATTTCTCAGTTTCCTAAATATCCAAAGCTAGATTTCCATACCTCAGCTTCCAGCTGCATACACACAAAACTCTATGGCTAAGTACAGACAGTCAAAAAGCCCAACACTGAATAAGTTCAAGCTTTGCAGGTTATCTAAGCAGTGTAGCTTGAATTGATAAGCAAGTGAACAGACATTCATTTTTGATGCCAGAAATGCAGCCACATGCCTGCAGTGGCCTAAGCCAGAAACCGGTGGGCACTAGAGCAGTGGTTCTTAACCGTTTTTGTACCAAGACCCATTTGTAAACATTGATAGCCAGTCCCAACCCAGTAAATAGTTTAAATAGAAAACAGTCTCCTGTCCCTGGCGGTGCCCCTCACTCCGAACCCACAGCTCCTTGGCCCTTGCCACACACTGAGTGTCTGGCGGTGGATGTGCAGGACAGGGGTTGTAGGGCATGGGGGGCACATGCCTCCTCAGATTTGTATGCCCACAGTGGGCCCGGAGCTGCAGCCTGGCCAGACCAGCATAGGCAGGAGCCACCTCCATGGCCCAGTGGGTGGGTTCCAGTGAAGGAGGGTGGAGCAGGACACCGACATCATGCCGCTGCCACCACCATGAACCCCGTGGCTGCTTCAGTGTCTGCAGCATGAAGAGTAATGGATTGGGGGGGAGGGGAACATTGTCTTCACCTCCCCCTGATGTCAGCCACTTGCATGCTAGGCCATGGCTCTAGCCTGCTCCATAGCCTGACTTCCACCACTCCACTTAGGCCACATCTCTACCCTGGAGGGGAGGTGGGGTAGTGGGCAACATGCGCAGCCTGAGGGAAGTGGTGGTGGCAGTGGCTGGGCCATAGTGGCAGGATAGAGTCACGGCCTAGCAGTTGAAGGAGGGGAGGGCAGTGTGTGCCCTCCCCACCATCCATTACTCCTTGTGCTGCTGGTGCCATGGCTGGTGCGGGGTTCATGGCAACAGCAGCAGCAGGAGTGAGTCAGTACCCTGCTCCACCCTCCTGCACTGGGACCCATCTGATGGGCCATGGAGATGGTTCCTGCCCATGCTGGTCTGGCCAGGCTGCAGCCCCATGCCCACTATGAGCACACAAATTTCATAGATTTCATAGACATTAGGGCTGGAAGGGACCTCGGAAGATCATCGAGTCCAGCCCCCCGCCCAAAGGGCAGGAAGTCAGCTGGGGTCATAGGATCCCAGCAAGATGAGCATCCAGTTTCATCTTGAAGGTGTTCAATGAAGGCGCTTGAACAACCTCCGGTGGCAGGCTGTTCCAGACCTTGGGGGCTCGGACAGTAAAGAAATTCTTCCTTATGTCCAGCCTGAAACGATCTTGTAGTAGTTTCTGACCATTCAACCTCGTCATCCCTTGGGGCGCTCTGGTGAACAAACGTTCCCCCAGATCCTGGTGGTCACCCCTGATAAACTTGTAGGTGGCCATCAGATCACCCCTGAGCCTGCACTTTTCCAGGCTAAAGAGCCCCAGGGCTCTCAGCCTGTCATCGTAGGGTCTGCTTCCCTGACCTCTGATCATGCGCATGGCTCTTCTCTGGACTCTCTCAAGCTTCTCCACATCCTTTTTGAATTGTGGAGCCCAAAACTGGATGCAGTACTCCAGCTGCGGCCTCACTAAGGCCGAGTACAGGGGGAGAATGACGTCCCGGGATTTGCTTGAGAAGCATCTATGGATGCAAGCCAGCGTTTTGTTCGCTATACTAGCTGCAGCATCGCATTGCAGGATCATGTTCATCTTGTGGTCAATGATGACCCCCAAGTCTCTTTCTTCCATAGTGCTAGCCAACATAGCACTGCCGAGCCTATAAGGATGCTGCGGGTTTTTTTTCCCAAGGTGGAGACCCTTACATTTATCGGCGTTGAACACCATCAAATTCTCGTCCGCCCACTTCCTGAGCCTGTCCAGGTCAGCCTGGATCATCTGCCTGTCTTCTGGTGTGGATGCTTTGCCCCAAAGTTTGGTGTCATCTGCGAACTTGGCCAGTCCACTTCTGACTCCAGTGTCCACATCATTAATGAAGATGTTGAACAGTATGGGTCCAAGGACAGAGCCCTGGGGGACCCCACTGGTCACAGGACACCACGATGAGTGACTTCCATCAATTACTACCCTCTGGGTTTGACCCCGGAGCCAATCTTCCAGCCAGTGGATCGTGGAGGACCCAAGGCGACAATTGACCAGTTTCTCCAAGAGACGATCATGGGACACCAGATCGAAGGCTTTTTTGAAGTCAAGATATATGACATCAATCTCATCAAATATGGAGGGACACATGCTTTCCCCTACCCTCTGATGCATTGCCTGTGCCCCCTGCCCCTTGATGCATCATTTTTGCCCTCCCTTGCCCCATACACTTAATTGTGGGGAGCTGCAGGAGAAGCTGTCCACCCTGCCTGGCTGCTATGTACATGTGTGCGTATGCATGTGCACATGGCATGCCCTACCTGATCATTGTCCTCCCACTCCCTCCAGCCCCAAGCAGCCCTTTTGCAGGCTGGAACTCTGCCAGCCCGCAAGGGGAAACTCATGATTTCCTGCATTTTTCTGTGATTCTTTGCAAACCTTTCAAATATTCTTGTGACCCATTTATAGGTTGTGACTCATGGGTTGAGAAACACGGCCCTAAAGCATGTTTCCCTGCTCAGCTGGAGCATACAAGGCTAGCCCACCAACCCTGCAAGGGGGGGGAGGGGTTTGCAGGGGAAGTGCAAAGCATCCTAGGATGCTGGGGAACTGTGAGTTAGCTTGAATCTGGAGGGGATCTGGGACAGAAGTTTAATAAACCAATTTAACCTAAATCAGTTAAGTCTGATACTACATACATGCATGTTTACCTTAAATCAGTTTTGGCTATTTTGAAAGTGGTTTATGTGCACTGAACTGCCATGTGTTATAGATTTGAACTGGTTTCCAATCACTTATACTGGTTTATGTGTAATTTCTGCCCCTAGCCTGTCCATGCATGCTGGTAATTTACTGGTAAACATATGCTAAAAATCCTAATTCTTGCATGTACCCTTCTACTAGTTTAATATTGTGCACATCCAAGTGTCAGCAACCTATTCAAAATGCTATCAATTTTGTGCTATGCATCCTTACTAGGATAAGGATGGAAAATTATATCAATTTCACAATTTTTGTACTGTAATAAATTTACCTTTGCTTTTGGCTTTAACTAGTATTGTGCCCTAGCCAGCAATGTCAGTGTCTGCATGTGTATAGCTGCTCACAAAAAAACACTGCAGCAGGGTAGTACTTGTAAATATAAATGCTGGTACTATGCTGCTGCGGAGTGAGTTAGTTTCTTGCAGCCTAATAGGGCAGCACGTGTAGACACGTGACATTTACTGTGGAACTAATTAGTCTATTCCACAGTAAACAGTTTGTGTAGACAAACTTCTGACTACTTCTATGTCTTGGGCATGCTTATTAGTGCAGACTGTGTCCCAATGAGATGTAGTGCATATAGAATAGATGCAGCACAGAGTGTTTTCCTGAGGTGTTCCCTCATCGTCAGGAGGTAGCATAGTCAGGCCTGAATAATTTATCCAGAAAAAGAGATTTGCTTTCAGTTTTTCTCCTTCATGAAGCCTTACTACTTTCTAAAAGGTTCTAGAATACATAAGGACTTAGAACCTAGCTGATCTCTGAATCAAACCTTCTCACCAGCATCTGTTATAATGTTCTCTCTCCATATGAAATAAAAACAGAAAAATGTGATAACACTGAAGTTAAATAACATTCTTTTTACAGCTAGCATCAATAAATCTGTTTAAAGATGCATTACTACTTTTCTTGAGGGATAATTTAGACTATGTATCAAAAGAAAAATCAATAGTTTTTTTCTATTACAAATAATTGCCTGTTCAATTCCTTTCTACTATTTCTTTTTTATTTATTATGTCTTCAAAATATTCCTACTGAGAGGTCTTGTGTTTCAAGTCTAAGTCAGGAGTCTGTGGAGTGGAAAAGCATCCTGGGTTAGTGACATGGTGGGTGGAACCTATGTTTATTGCATCTAGTTTGCAGAGAATTAAAACCCTGTTCTATAAAGCTGAATATGAATACTGTCAGGTTAGGAGATGGAACCAGTTACCCAAACTTGTGGCTACATACCGGCTAATGGAAATTTGTAGGAAGAAGGCTCATGACCTCAATGGTTAGAACATATTGGTCCATCTGAGCCGATGGAAAGACAAGTAGAGAAGAGAGATGAACAGGAAATGAAAGACATTTTTAATGACTCTCAAACCATTGCAGTGGTTTTACATTTAAAAAACACAGCTATATTTTTACTTATTCATAATTTTTCAAGTGCTTAGTTTTTATATTTCTTTTTCCATTTTGACAAAAGAAAGACAGGTACTTGTGTGTGAAGGAAGAACAATAAGCCAAGACAAAAACTGGAAAAAAAACCCTGCTAAATTGTTTTAAAATAATTATATAAAATAGAATTTTGAGGAAAAAATCCATTTGCAGGGAAAAATATTTCATTAGAAAGATTACAACCAGGAAAAGTTAAGGCAGCCTGAAGACTTGAGGAAAACTGATGACTATTTTCCTTTTCTTGTTCCCCCTTTGCACTCTGGCTGATGGTAGCCTTATCTTTTGATACTCAGTTTTTGGACTTCAATCAGCCATATCCTATTTATGTCTTCATCCAGGCCTATATGAATGTTGCACACTGAAGGTGTAGTTTTCTATTGACATTATCTATCCATTTTGTGTGTGGACACTACATAGCCAGAGATGTGATTACAGCTTCTTCACTAGAGTTAATTTTAAACTAATTAGTGGAGGTACTAATCAGAGTTAGCACTGTGTCATTTGTAGCTAGGTGTCCAAATATTTATGCTTGGTTTTGTATGGTGTTTTCAGCTGGTGTTGAATCCTATGCTATTACAGACTAGTGGGCACATTTACACATGCTCAGAAAGCTTACTGCACAGTAAGATACTGCACAGTGAGCTTTCTTTGCATGCACATTAACATGTATGCATGATCTCAGAGCTGGAGGCTGAAGCTGCCTGCTGCAGAAGCAAGGGGCATTGTCTTTGCCCAGGTTCTGCAAGCAGAGCTGGCCTCAGCAGCAGGCAGCTCCCAGGGGAGGGGATTGTTCTCTCGCTCCTTGCTGCTTAGGCTAACTGGGAGCAAATTGCTCCCAGTCAGGTATCTAACTGTGTGTTGCTGCACAGTAGCTACTGCACGGTAAATCTACTATCTGTACTTATGGGTAGTAGAAAACTGCACAGTAGACTAATCTACTGCACAGTGGCTCCTGCACATGGTTACATAGTAATGCTTTACTGCACAGTACATTCATTAGTCTACTGCACAGTAAAGCGTCTTGTGTAGATACACCCTGTTATTGGTACCTGAACAAGCTGGTTTGAAGACAGCTTGCATATAAGAGCTATAGATGTCTTTGGATTACACTGTAAGCATACCATGACATTGGTTTAAATTAACATTGCTGGCTCAAGCGAAACTGATACAAGGCAGATAAAACTGACATAAGTATCCAAACACAATATGAAATATATTCAACTAAACCAATTGAAGTTAAATCAGTGCAACTTCTATATATGGACAAGCTCTATGATAAAGTGCTCAATTTTGCTCTTTTGACCTCAGGGGGAGTTCTGACAAATATTTTAGTGGGAGTGGGATTGGGCCAACTGCCCATAGGAAGCTTTTCCTCCTTTTATGTTTGGGTCTTGAATAAATATTAATTCCTTGAGTCTTGGACTCAGCAACACTAGAATAGGTTCTATCTGCCGTTCGGCTGGCTGGCTGACAACAGTGTCCTTTTTGTTATGGCAAATACTCATTTTTCTGGGGGAAAAAGGAAATTTAACCCTTACCAATTCACATCTCTCCCTGTCTGAGTTTGTATACTTTTTAATGAAGGATAACTAGTTTGTAGGAGTACATTCTGTGAGGAAAAAGAGTATGTGAATGGATAATCATGGATGTGCAAAGGAAATGTGTATGCAAATATGAATGCATTGAAAGGCATACACCTATTAGAGTAACATTCCTGCCCCCTCATCTCCTGGAGAGCATTCAAAGTGATAACAGGCATGTCACTATAAAGTTGGTGGCTAGTGGGAGGTGGAAGTAGTAGCATGATAAAAAGGGTTTTTAATGTGTGAAAAAACAGTAAACTAGTGAGGCTTCTAGCCTTTCCTGAATGTGCACATTAATAATGCCTTAAATAAGTGTCAAACTTAAGGGGTTGAAAAAGGACAAGCAAACAATTCATTTATCTCCTTATTAAGACATGAAGATTAAATTCTGCCTTTCAAAAACACATCATATTGTATGTAGAATTTTTTATTAGAGGAGAAGTGGCAGGTTTTGTTACTCTTCATCTTGAAAACTAAATATTCTTTCATCATAAAGTGGAACCTTCTTAGAGTGGCTTTATTTTTCCATAGACAAGAATTTAGCTAAGAGTAGAAGCTTGTTCCAGTTCCAGTTCCACAAAGCATTTAAGAACTGGCTGAAGTCTTTCCCAGTCCATCAAAGCATATGAGCACAAACTTCATTTTAAAAATGTGCTTGGCTGCCATGATCATCATTGGAGTTTAAAATTTTGTCTAAATGCATTGTTGAATCAGGACTCAGGGCATGTTGCAATATCCACTGAAGTTGGTGGAAGGGTCTTTTCATTAATTTCAATAGGCATTAGATCCAGCTATACACCTTGAATGTCAAATAATTAAGTCAGAAAGTAAAAAAAAAGAAAAAGAAAAAAAAAGATGCTTATCAAATAAATTTAAATAACCCATAAGTTTCAGGAAATCAGTATGTGCTCACAGTTATTTCACAAGTAAGAAAAAAGAGGTTAAATTCATCCAATAAATTGTTCATTCACTTATTATTCAACATGTTCATTCTGCTATGTGATACACAGTTTGGTTTACTGTATTTTAGTTTACCCAGGCTCTTATTATTCAACAAATTATGTAACCACATGCTTAACTTGAGGCACATCCGTAAATCCATTTCTGTTCAAGAAAGCAATTAAACATTAAAATTAAGCTTATACTGAGGTACTTGGATGAAACGGCATCTATAAGAGGGTTTCACCCAATCTCAGGTCACACATTCTACTGAAGCCAAGTGCTATTTACAGACGATATTACTTTTCACAGTTACCAATAACGCATCTTTCTACAATTTATTAAGATGAGATCCATTTATATCATATTTTCAAGTGAAAATGGTAATCAAAAACAAACAAAAAGAAAGCAAAAGTGGCGCCTTGCACTCTGCCAAACTTTCTTCTAATTTTTTTTAATTGAAAGCATTATAAGAAATGAGAAAAAATTGCTATAGTTTGCTCAACTGGGAATTCTGTCTGTCTCTTTGAAATGATAAAGCCAAGCCATCAAAGGCAACAGACCAATTAAGTGTCCAACTATTGTTCTGAACTGCAGCAGGTACAGTGCAGCCTGGAAATCAGATTGAAACAAATTTTGCAAATTGGATGAAACCAAAGTACAAGGTGTGCAGATTTGATCCAAACTTTTCAAGCACAATATGCTTTTTTATTACAGTATAAAAAGTACTAATATGGCAGAAAATTTGTATCTTTCTGTTACAGTAATACCTTTCTTGTCATATTACTTAACATCTATATCACATTAGAAACCTACACGGTGCCTTTATAAAATAAATTGACACGTTACATTAGCCTTCAATATGACAATTTTACATTCCTGACAGAGAAGGCATGACAATGGCCCACTTAACAACTGTAAGGCTGGAATAATGAGAGTCACACTGATGCCTGTACTGTGAGGATTTAGGGCTGTATCTTAAATTGTTCTTGTATAATCTATACAGGATTTAGGCAGAATTTAAGCCCCAACATCATTTAAAAAAATGAGAGAAGCTGCAAAACTGCTTAGTTGTCTCCATTTTGGCCTGAAAATATCCCTAATCACCTAGACTGGAGCTACTGAGTATGCTCAGAAGAATATCAGATTGGCCACCTGGACACCTTGAAGCTCCTGATTTCTTAAGCAGCCACACAACATGCCTACAGATTGTTTGATCCCAGCAGCATGTATGCAGTTCATTATGAAACACAGATGGTAATTCCCACCTGCTGCTGTACTGCTCAGCACTGAAAGCACTTGTCCTGAAATGAGAGACCACACCTCCTAGCTCATGGGACAATGTCCTAAAAAACAGGGTATAGACTAGATCAGTGTTTCTCAACCCATGGGCCATGACTTAAAAGTGGGTCACAAGACTATATGAAAGGGTCATGAAAAACCTTTAAAAATGGATCAACAAACTTAAAAAATTGATTTTCCTTTAAAGGAGAAAACTATAGGAAACTGTGGCTTTTCCCTTGTAGTCTGTCAGATTTCCAGCTTGCAAAGGGCTACTTTGGGCCCCCCATTCTCCCCCCCACATACACACTGGGACTGGCCATCAATGTTTACTAGGGCTGTGTGAAGCTTTGGCAGCCGATTTGATTCGGACGAGATTTGGCGGCCGAATCTCTGAATCTGAATCGAGTCAGGAGACACATTAATTTCTCCAAATAGAATTGGAAGCCTCCAAATCAATTTGGAGGGATTTGGAGATTTGGCCATAGACCGTACAGGCAGGCACTAGGCAGTGCCGGCAGAAGCAGCTGTGAGAGCAGCCAGATGAGCCCTGGCTTGAGCTGGCAGCCCCGGGAGAAGCTGCAGCTCGTCCAGCTGTTCCCCGGCTGGGGTCAGGCTGGCAGTGCTGGCAGCCCTGGGAGAAGCCACAGGGGCTGGGGGGAAGGATCAGGGAGCTGGGGAAATGATTGGCAGCTGGGGGATCAAACCAGGAACCAGGAAATTGAACCAGGAGCTGGGGAATCGAACTGGGAGCTGGGGGGAATGATCAGGGGCTAGGGGAGTGAATAGGGGGAAGCCCCTGTTCATTCTCCCAGCCCCTGATCATTCCCCCTAGCTCCCAGTTCGATTCCCCAGTTCCCGGTTCGATCATCCAGCTCCCAGTCATTCCCCCAGCTCACCAGTCATTCCCCTCAGCCCCCGCAGCTTCTTCTGGTGCTGCTAGCTCAAGCCACAGCTTATCCAGCTGCTTCCTCGGCTGCTCCTCTGCCTGCCGGAGTGAGGCAGGCAGTGCTAGCAGCCCTGGGAAAAGCCATGGAGGCTGGGGGTGGGGATGATCGGTCAGCTGGGGGAATGATTGGGAGCTGGGGTATCAAACCAGGAACTGGGGAATAGAACTGGAAGCTGGGAGGAATGATTGGGGGCTGGGGGAATGAACAGGGGCGTCTCCCCTCCTCTTGGTTTGATTCCCCAGTTCCCGGTTTGATCCCCCAGCTCCCCAATCATTCCCCCAGCTCCCCGATCATCTCCCCCACAGCCCCCATGGCTTCTCCCGGGTCTGCCAGTGCTGCCTGCCTTGCCCCATTGTGGGGGCAGCCAGGGGAGCAGCTGAACAAGCTGCGGCTTCTCCCAGGGCTACCAGCTCAAGCTAGGACTCATCCGGCTACTCTCCTAGCTGCTCCTGCTGGTACTGTCTGCCTGTGTAGTCTATGGCCAAATAAGATTCAGCACCAAATATCTTTGAATTTGGATTCAGCTGAATCGAATCAGGACAGTGATTCAAATCACCTAATCAAATCACTGTCTCTCTGAATTGCCAAATCTGAATCCAAAGTGAATACTTTCTGCTTCACACAGGACTAATGTTTACAAATGGGTCCTGGTCCAAAAAAGGTTGAGAACCACTGGCCTAGATGAGATTCCTCCCAACCCCATTCTTCATGGAGAAGCTGGACTATAAGGCAATCAAATATGGTTCTCAGAATCTTATCACCATTGGGAGAATGAGTGGACCCACACATCGAGGTTGAATTCCCATTAAGGTGGATATGTAATGTTTTCTAAAGTCTCAAAAGTGAGTTAGTGTCAGGGGTCAACTGGGCATGGGCAGTCAGGCTTGGCACTAGAGTCACAAGCCAGAGGGATCAGGGTTTTCAATAAGATACTACTTGTGAAATGTCTACATCATGTTAATTTAACTTGTTAATTAGCGATCAGTGTTTTGACAGTACTACAAATAGAAGAGTAGTCAGTGGGAATTTGGGCTGAGGATAGTGGGACCAAGCCCCATTATTTAGGTAATCTGTTCCTTTACAGTGAATGTGGGATGTACTGTACCTAGATAGGCTATAGCATTGGTAGATATGGTGTGATACACATACACAAATGTAGGCTTGAACTGGACCCCTAAATAGGCAATTGAAATCTTATCAGAGCACATAATTGTATCTGCACACGTTAGCATTTTCAGCAGATGGTTAATAAGAGCATGAATGCTACTGAATGCATCGTGATTCAGTAGATTTAGCGCAAGGCATATCACAAGTGTGATGGCAGGAACATGAAGCTCAGCTTGGGCTAAATTCTTAAAGATTTACTCATCCTGAACTGAGATCTATGCTTCTTGAACTTAGATAGGTCTGTAAGAGCTGTAGTCAGCCTTTGCCTATGGTATAGACATGCTATAAGTGTCACGGGATCTGTTTTTTATTCTGTGCTGTACTGCAAACTTAACATATAATCATGGGTAAGTACCCTAAACTTTCTTTTCTTTAGTTTCCCCAACTGGAAAATAGGAAAACCGAGCAACTTGTAATGCTCTTTGCAGTCTGAGCTGAAAAGTACCACATGAGGGCCATTCCCTGCTTTGGTATTGCCACAAACCCTGATGAAAGGGTGGAGTATATATTTACTGCTCTGAGAGCAAACAAGGGTGCAGGCTGAATTTAGAGATAGTAATTTAATTGTACTAGTTAGCACAGTGTATGCAGGCAACCAAGATTGTTACCTTCAGCCTCCCTGCCAGATCACTTTGCCCCCCACACACATACTACCACCCCCATATGTGCAAAGGGATGAAAGAGAGCCCTGAAGAAAGCTTTCCTCTCACAGCGCTGCCAGCAATCTGGCTAGCTGGTGCCAAGAGGGCTCCTTACTGTCTTGGGCAAGAATGACACGAGAGGGGACATCTAAAGTGGGAACCTAATAGGTATTAAACATCAAAGAAGAGCCTAGAAATGAATAATTAGACTCAAGGAGCATGGTCATCAGTTTGAGAATGCAAATAGGGTCAAATCTCATAGTTACTCTGGTATAAACCCAGAGGAACTCCACTGGACAGTTAATGCCTATACTTAGGCAAGATATATGCATGTAAGTAATTATAATTGATATATACTTTATAATAAAAAACCTTAAGGGATTTAAATAACAGTACAATAGGGTGCATCTACATGAGATGTTTATTGTGCAGTTGACTGCCTGTCAGCTAGCCCCTCACTGAAGCTCCCATGTGCCCCAGCCAGCCTCTCTGCAGCACACTGAGCTGGGGAGGGAGCATCCCAGGGCTGGCAAGCTGACCCCCGGAGCCCTTTGTCAGCAGGGGCTGCTCCAACCCAGCTCCATGTGCTGCACCTAAATAAACTGTGGCGCTTAATGCTCCAGAGTTAATTGCTCCTGAGCACACATTCGAACAGTGTGCCTAGGAGAAATAAACTCTGGAGCAATATACTCCACTGTTTATTCAGGTGCCATAATTGCATGTGTGGATGCCCCCACGGAAGCAATTTTTTAACTTATAAGCAGTTTACAAAGTAAAAAAAAATAATTCTAAGATCACATGCTCAGAATTGGGACCAGGGTGCTTCTCATCAACAAGGGCTACACTGAATATCTAGATATGGGATTTACTAAATAGCAAGCATCTGGAAAAGGGGATCAGATTGTGCCATTGGGCAAGGCGCTGGACTGGAAACCAGGAGACCTAATTTGTCTTTTCAGCCATACCTTTAATTTACTGTATGGTGTGGGCCATTCCACTTCAGCTTTCCAATGCCTTGGTTTTCTTTTCTGTAAAATCTTACATGCCTACTTTTGAAAGGTAGGCTGAAAGCTTTAAATAAAAAATACTACATGAATGCCAAGTCTTATGATAATGATTATTAACTGGCCAAAAGTGAATTTAATGTTGAGTGTAAGCACTGAATGAAACATTTGTGTATAATGTACACATAACATTTATGTATGTTGTAGCTGATGGATTATGGTAACAGGCGAATAAAAGAAACCAATGTTAATACTCAACTCTATTACCTCACAGAACAGAACATATTGGGTAGATAGAGCTTCTCCTTTTTATTTTCTTAGTAACTTGCTATTGTCATCATAACACATTATGAAATAAGACTTCACTGCAGTTAAAACATCTGTTTGATTAAACAGGTGTATGGGAATTTCAGTACCAAACCCCTAATCTTAATTAAAGGTTGTTATTCCCATTTAACAGAAATTTGTTACTGAGAGAAATATAACTGCAGTATAACAGTAGCAGATGGATGCACATGTCTCTGACTATCAGGAGTCACCTAATAAACACATACATTCACAGCTTACACAGTTTTTTCATCACTTTTACTTCACTTTTGTCCCTTATTGGTGGTAAATAACATGACATTTAATGTCACATTTCCAACAAATTCATGGATATGGGTAGTTGTGATGTTTCAAAGCTTTATCAACTATTGTATTTAGAAGTTAATTTCCCATCAAAATTGTTCTAATCCCTACTTGGATTTATGACTTTTCCTGCCTAGCCAGGTATTTCTTAACAGCTGTTTTAAGAACAGAAGAAAATACTGCTGATGCTAAATAGTACCTTGCTTCTTTCGTCCAACTTGAAAGGTGGGAGACAATGTTCCTATCTTCTATAAAGGTGTTTTAGCAGTTACATCCATGGTGAAAATAATCATTTGTTGTTTTATCCAGCTACTCCGGTTTCTTAAAAACAAGAATATTCTTTCACTATGGAGGACTAAAGCACTCCAGAAAAGTTAAAGACCTTCCTTTGAATGCTCCTTTAATCTAAAAGAATAAGAAGATAAGGGTGTTTGCCTGAAGAAAATAACTCCCAAACTCTGAGATATACTTCTGATATAGTTTTCAGAGTTCTTAAATTCTAATGATAAGCGGAACTGAAATGATGTACCTTCAATCAGCTATAAAGCTACAGGCTATATTAACTTTACTGTAAATTACATGGAGGTCTGGAGATATGATAAAGAGTGTAGTAACTCCACACATCCCAGTTTTCTTACCAGCATAGAGTTCTCCAGGAGAATGATCCTTAAAGAGAGTGGAGAAATCTGTGCATGAGAATGTAACAAATCACCATGTATGTATTTTAATAGCTTCTGATAGATTAACTTGTCTTCCAATAGCTTTCAAGCTTTCATGTCTAACTGGTTTGGGTCATACTCCAATCTCCATGAGCATGAGAATGGAGATGTACAGAATTGTAATTTGTGCCCTGTAACTGTCCTATGTCCTATTCCCATTTCATTATCATTTGTATTGTAATCACAGAACAGAATCCTATTATGTTAGGCACTGTACACACACAGAACAAAAAGATGGGTCCTGTTTCAAAGACCCCATGGAACAGCATTTTAAAAGTTCATAACAACTTATTTGCATGAATGTACTGAACAATTTAAGTTAAACTTATTGGCTAATATGGTTTGAAATTTCAAGAGTGCTAGAATAAGAAAAAAAGGTAAATGTTTCTGCTAACTGCTTTACCATGTGCAAGTGAACAGAATAGAATGGAAATTACTTATCCAAAATGAGGTAGGCTGTGCCAACTTCCGTGTCAGGACAGGAGGCTCACGGTTATTACAATGTTATTCTCCTTCTATTGCTCTGGAACAGTGGCAAATATGGTGTTTGGAATATTTTGTTGTTGGATGGCGTGTTTGTGACAGTGGTAATTCAGTCCAAGATACAATCCAGTTTCTCTTACTTGGAGACTGTAAAACGACTGCCTTCTGAAAATATACTTCAAAATAAAAAAAGCAAAAAAGTAATTGCAGTGTTGCCAACTCTAAATGTTAAAAAATCATGAGCCAGGCAATTCCTTTCCCCCCCAAATTATGAGATATTAAAAACAATGCTAGCTTCTTTTTATTGGCCTTCTGTTGAGCCTTTAGGATGTGCTTGGATCACATACTAAAGCATTTCTCTGCAATCATGGCAGTTAGAAATTTATTTTTTCTATATGAAAGCTGAGATTCTCTTGTCTCCAAGTACTGCAGCTTTAAGTAAAACACCTTCAGTTCTGATAATTGGCAGTATTGCAAAGTGGTTATCATGGGAGTGCAAGCCAGCAGCTCCAGCATGCAAATACCATCTCTGAAAATTATTTGCTGCATGCCCTGGATACAGATATTTAGAGTTTCAGCTAAACAGGAGACAATATGGCAGGTGCTGTCTGCCCCGACAAAGGGAAGTGCAGGCACCAATCTCAGTTTGGCCCAGATAGGTGCTCAAGACTGGATTATTTAGAGGTGTCAGCAATAAGATTTGTATCCACATTTTAGTTCTTCCTTAACATTGGTGGAACCTAGCATGCCCAAGAAAATGAAGGTCAGCTTTTTGAAAAGTTAGCAGTCAAACTTCTGGTATTTCAAACTGAAAGTCAGTGAAATGCAGATAATAATGCAGTCTATCCCACCTGGAGATTGGGGAGATTGGGGTCAACCACCCAAAGATATAAAACAATTTACATGCTATGGAAATGTATTTACTCTTAAATACACTTGAACAGTAGCAATTCAAAAGTTTGATTTCTTTGATTCCATCCTGAATGGTAATGTATTCATATTCTGTTTAGGAGAAGCTGAGGGAAAGAAGAATGGGATGGGATAGGGTTCAGGGTATTCATGAAAGACTTCCTCTGTGTTCTTTCTCTTTCTTCTGTTCTAATCTATTCAATTCTATTACTTTTGAGTTCCTTCCATGCAAAAGCTAGTTGGAAGGGTTTTCATAGATTTCATAGACATTAGGGCTGGAAGGGACCTCGGAAGATCATCGAGTCCAGCCCCCCGCCCAAAGGGCAGGAAGTCAGTTGGGGTCATAGGATCCCAGCAAGATAAGCATCCAATTTTCTCTTGAAGGTGTTCAATGTAGATTTAACAATCCTTGGACTCCATGAAGTTGGCCGCCCACTTTGAATAGGAAGCAGTTGCAAATTAGTTTGAAAAACATTAAGTCAATCTGTTGTCAGCCATTTTGCTAGGGTAAAATCGGGTCATTCTGAATTTTGTCCTATAATCCCACTTCGTCTTTCTAGCAAAATCTCGCACTGCAAAAACTCTGTTATACTGAGGTTTCCTATTGTTCTAATACACCACCAGGATGGGTTATTTTATTGGACATATAGCTTTAAACTGAGTTTTCACCATCTGTTCTACCCCTAATTTTGAATGCAAAAAGACCATATTTCACAATTACATCTGTAAGTAATGATATAAGTAATTTAAATGCATGTATATGTTCTCACAATGCAGCAGACATCTGGACTTTTCTTTTCCTCTCATACATATAAGACACAAATCAAGAGAAAAATCCACTTGCTTCTCATAGAGCAGTTTCCTCCCCCCATTTAGTGAAGCTCTTTCATAGAAAACAAGGTCTTTCCTAGAAGATGATTTCACTGTACCTTGGAGTTCAAGGCTAGCTCAGTAAACTAAATCACAAACTCATTTTTACAATGCTTTCCTTGTCTCCATCCAAATCCCCCCTGGCTTGAATGACAGTTTGGCAGATGCAAGGCATTAGATCAATCAGTTTCAATAGATGTTCAGTAGGAGACAGGTCAGACTGCGTGGGCCAGTCTCTGTGTTTCCAGCATGTCTTTCACTCCTTCCTATTTAGGCAGGCTTCTGTAAAGTCTGCAAAAATACCCTGCTGGAGGATGAATCCTGGACCAATAAGGCTACAAACTAGATGGAAAAGGCATAATGCTAGTATGCATCTTGGTGTGCAGAATAATTGCAATCTTGCAGCAGTTTGCAACCAGCCAATACAATGAAAACATCATTTTGGCTCCTAGTGGAGGTAAAACTTGGGGACTGAAGATGTTCATCCCCAGAGGGACTTTTGGTTGTGTTTCCCTTCACACTCAGATATTTGTGGCATCATTTTCATATAACCAATTCCATAAATCAAATTACAGAGTGCTCAACATGTTAATGCCTATGTAACCCGCAGTCATTTTACAAATGATATGTCAAATTAAAGTTCTGGACCTAGAAAAAGTTTCTTTTTTAGAGACAGTTTTCATTTAAGAGCTGATTTCACATCATTTCAAATCATACCTCCAAACATAGGGTTTGGGTGTGTTATCCAGACTGTAAGGAGCCTTCATACTGTATGAATCGTGTGTATTTATTTGTGTATTGAGTTTATATGATAGGGTTGTTGTATGTTCCTAGACACACAAACTAAGTCCACTAACAAAATGAAAAATATGCTAAAAGAACTCTAAAAAAAAAGTTATTGTAAATTCTTAGAATTACTAAGGGGAAGTTTATACAAATTGCCTAGTCCAAATTGCTAATAAGGATTAAAGCAAGTTTTATTTTCTGTAGTGTGAAATTACTGTCCTTTTATACTGATTTATATTTATTGCAGCTGGGTTTTTGCCATCTATGATATAGATGACAGAAGTGGATATACGTGGGACTTGTATTAAAGTTTGATAGTGCTCCCAGTAATTGTGCTCTTTGGACCATACTGTAGTTCTTACTTTTTAACTGATAACATCTTTTTATAATAAAAAGGTGATAGCCAGAAACCATGAAAAGCTGATTTATGACAACTATCTCTGAAAGCTTACAGAACTGAGGGTGATGGAGGCAAATTATCAGTGAACATTTAGGTGGGAAGAATAGGGACATGCCTTAGGAAAATTAGAACCCCTCTGGGCATTGTAACTTTTGGTTTTCCTACAATTTCCTTTGACATTCATTTCATTTTAGCAACTCTCTCTTTTCTCGATGGATATGATTGATTATGCAACCACATGCAATAGCCAATCAGATGGCAACTGATATATGCTTGGTATATAACACAGCCAATTAGATAGCAATTGCTATAGAGAGAGCCCATGACTTCAAATACCATCTTTTGACTGTTGATGCAAATGTCCCATTTCACTCCTGAAGTGTCTCTGTTTGTCTGTCATCTCATCATCACTTTGAACTCAACACAAATAATGCTGAATTTCTTGTGTCTCTGATAAATCAATCTACACTTTTCTTTTTCCTGATATCACTGAACACACTCCTATCTCTCCTGTCAATCACAGCCTTAACCTGGGTGACATCTTTGTCTCCTTTTCTCTTTAATCCAGTACATTCAGGTCAGGTCCAAAACTTGCCAATACTTCTATTGTGTTTTAAGATCCATGTTATTACATTTTTTTCCAGATTTTCATTGACTCTTCTTCACTACTATACCCTCCTTCCCATTGGATTCCTTTTATCTTATTCAGATCCATTCAAAACAGTACTAAGCTCTTTTTCATTCTGACAAAATCTTTTGTCTCAGTCACAACATTGACTGCTTCTTTCCCACTACGTCATACAATAGCTACTTTAAAAGTCTTTCCCAGTGGCTCTCCTTTATTTCTCTCCTATTCGATACAATTGTGTGGTAACTTAGCATGTGGCTGGGTGCATCTACATGAGATGCTTACTGCACAGTAGACTAATGTACTGCACAGTAAAGCAACACTGTCAACATGCGCTTAGCATTTACTGTGGTGTAAATTAGTTACAGGTACTAGATTAACTGTGCAGTCGCTACTGTGCAGTCGCATATGTGCAGATGCTGAACAGGTAGCCTGTGGCGGGGCCAGCCTGGCCAACTTGCCATGGTCCCTGGGTACCTGTGCGCACATGACCCCTGACCTACGGCCAGGCAGTGCACAGCCCCTCAGTACAGTGCATGTTATCTCTGAAATTTTGCAAACTCTCACAAAGAGTTTTGTCTAGGTCCAGCAGCTGTACATGAGGGAGAAACACCAGCTGCCACTTGGGATGCACCTACAAGGACAGCAGCACCATCAGCCAGTGCCCTCCACATGCACTGCCTCCACAAGTGGCACACACAGAACTGCACCCTCCTGCTGGACTGGCTGGTCACAGTGGCAGAGGAGCAGCTCATGGACTTGCAGGACCCATTAGCCCAGGTCCTGGAGTGGGAGATAGACCAGGAGGACAGTACCTTCTGCGACAGGTTCCTCACCCTTGAAGAGAGGCACATCACCCGCCTCAAGAGGATGCTTAAGGCCCAGGAGCAGCAGGCTGCCATGGTGGCCCAGGCAGTGGAGGTAACAGAGGAACACCATCCTGGCCTGGCAGCCATCTGGTGCCCAGTAGGGCTGTGTGAAATTTCACCAGATGTTTCGTTTCAATGCTGTTTCAACTTGTTTCAAGCTCAAAATAGCGAAATAAAAATTAAACAAAAGCCTTTGAAACAGCCTCAAAACAAAATGAGGGCAGTTGAAATATTTTGAAAGTTTTGACACATTTCTAGTTTTGAAGCTGGGCTTGCTTGCAGGGAAACAGAAACTAAGGAGAGGGAGGGGGAAGAGGGGGGAAGGACTGCTTTGATATTGACATGTGTAGCTGGCCAGTGACTGTGATCCTTCCCTGAGGTCCCTTCCAATCCTAGAGCTCTGGGGGAGGGATGGAAAAACAACATAAATAGCAGCATCATTTGAACTGAGCTTTCTCTGTGCCTTGGGGTCAGTTACTGAGCTGTGTCTTCCAGCAGTTCAGCAGTGTCAGAGAAAGGCTATCACTTCCTTCTTGCTAGTTGGTTACTAGCAAGTGGAAATCAATACCTTTTGTTTTCTATACCCTTTTATTATTATATTCATTCATTCCTTTCACTTTATTCCTCCCCCAAAATCCCTTTTTTATTTCTGTTAGTCTATTTTGATTCTTCTCCCCCAGAAAAGAAACCTGTGCTTTTTCTCACAGTGTGCATTCCATTCCCTGTGCAGGAAAGCACAGCATATATTGCATATTATAATACAGAATTTGTTCAGGAACACATACTACATACATTTATATATTTTATTTATTACATAAATATATAAACACATACCTACATTACATAAATACATACATACAATTATCTACTTATATTACATAAATACAGATTACATTACAGAAGAACACAGATTTTCCAGCACACCAAAAACACTATGAAACACATCATGAAGTGTGCTGGAAAGGCAGCTAGCAAGCCTGCCGGGAGGGGTGGAAGAGGGGGTAGAGGGAGAGGTGTAAGTTTCCACCACCCCATACTGAGATGCAACCTCTTTCCTACAACTAGCAGGCCTGAGGCTTCCAGTTCTACTGGCAGCAAGGAAAGGAGAGCAGTCCCACTGCCTGAGTCTGCATCCCCTCCAAGAGTACCAGCCATAACCTCCCCCCACTACCACCATGACAACAAGCAGCACCAGCACGACAGTCTCCTCCACCCCCATTTCACTTCCCATCCTGAATCTTCCAGTACCAGAGGAAGAGCTGGAGCTGGGTCTGAGTGCCACAGCAAGGGAAATTCTGGGGAAGGAGGTGGAATCACCTGAGTTTGTGCTGGAGCAGCCGGGGTGGAGATCATGCATACCTCTCCCTCATAGGGCACTGGTGTGACCAGTCAGGCCATTGGTGAGCTCTCCTTAAGCCAAGGTGATGGATGAGTCCCACACGGCAACCAAGATCATGGATGCCATAAACCGCTTGGTGCAGGGGTGGCTTGTTGGGCAGAGTGAGCTCACTTGTGGGGTCATGGTCGCCAACAATGGGGCTAAAATGCAAGGCAGTCTGTGATGCCAACTTTGTTGGCATCCACTGCGTGGCACACACATTGCACCTCATTGTCAGGGATGCCTTGGAGGGGGCAGGCCTGCCGGTGACAGTGCCAGCATCACTGGCAAGCTCATTTCCAAATGCAGGAAGGTGGCAGACTGTTTCCACCAAAGCATCAATGTCGGCAAGATGCTGCAGGACAAACAGGCAGAGCTGAATATCCTGCAGCACAAAATCATGCAGGATGTGGAGACTTGGTGGGATTCCACATACCTGATGCTTGAGAGGCTGGTGGAGCAGCAGAAGGCCATCCATGAGAGAGCTTTGCCCAGGGAGATTGGGATCAGTGGCCCCCTTAACAGAGCTGAGTGGGATACCATCTCCCAGATCTTGGTGGTCCTCAAGCGCTTCCTCGCCACCAAGAGACTCAATGCTGGTGATGCTCTCCTTAGTCAGGTGATCCCTGTAGTAAGGGAACTTCAGAGTCAAATGGAGAAGTTCCAGGGGATCAATTTTCCTGACTGGGGCAAGCTGCTGTCACCAGATGTGCAGGAACTGGTGAGGTAGCTGAAGGCAGGCATCAGGAAACAGCTTGATCACTTGTGGTCCGGTATGGTCCATGTGCTGGCCGCCATGTGTGACCCAAGGGTGAAAGGGAGTGTCATTGTATGCAGCAGCAAAACCCTGGATCAGTGGATGGAGGTGCTGGTGAAGAGAATCAGGGAGGCAGAAGGGCGGAGGCAAGGGGACGTGGTAGAGGGAGATCCACTGTCCCATGCCAGCATGCCATCCACCAGCTAGCCTCCTCCTCCACCACAGGTGATGCCAATGTGAGCCAAGAGCATGGTTTCCATGCTGGGGTCCAGAAGCACCAGGCCCCATCAGGCAGGTAGTACTCAGGCCTTGGTGGCTGCCTATCTCACCAAGGATGTGGACCTGCTGCTGTGTGACACTTTGGCCTACTGGGCAACCCACAGCCAGATGTGGCCAGATCTGGCCGCAATTGCCTGGGAACACGTGTCCTGTCCATCATCCAGAATTTCAAGCGAGAGGATGTTCAGCATTGCTGGGGATGTTGTGACACCCAATCGCGCCTCCTTGGATCCTGGTTTGGTGGAGCAGCTGGTGTTCCTGAGGGTGAACCTCCCGCTCCTGGAGTTCCTTAAGCTCCATGTACAGACAGAGTGAGTGCCACCCTCCATATTCCATCCACATTTCCTTTTTTTTTACCCTTGGGTTTCACAAACATTTAGTGCCTCACTCTTAGAGCTGGAGGGGGCACTCACTGTATCACCAGCCAGCAGAGGAAGAACATGTCCCTGCTGAGCTCCCATGCCAGGATGAACTTGGAGGTATGGACAGGGGCTGTGGGGAATGAGAAGGCCCCAGAACCTGGGCATGACCACTAAAACTGCACCCTGCCAGGGTTGGGAGGCCTGGTGGGACTACCAGCAGTGTTGCAGCCCCAGGAATTGCCAGGACCAAGGATCTCCCTGGTGAAAGGTGAGTAGGAGGCACCATAACCTCCAGCCACCACACACATACACAGTCCTGGCTGGGGAAAGCCCAGACCCCTCACATCTTTGACAGGCCTGAGGCTTGATGGTTGCAGTGGAGTTGTGAGGTTCCAGGTGAGCTCAGCTTAGCTGCCTGGGATAACAGCTTTGGGGTTGAAAAACCCTTTGTCACACTGAGGAAGCACCTGCAGTTGGTGCGTGCACTGTTCCTGGACGGAAGAATAGTAAAGAAGCCAGAGGCTGGCATGCAATGCAGGCAAGAAAGCCCGTCAGTGAAAATGGAAATGGAGGCATCAGGGGGTGAGGGACAAGCTGGGGTTGGGGGAAGAAGTATGTAGCAGGTAGAAGTGGAGCTCAGCAGGGACATGTTCTTCCTCTGCTGGCTGGTGACCCAGCATGTCCTGATGGGCGTTGCGCACATCCAGGAGACCTGGCAGTTGCCTTGCCCATGCTGAAGAGGTGATCCACATAGTGAAGTCTTGCAGGCATGGCCAGCTTCAGCAGGGTGATGGCCAGTCAGGTGTCTGTGGGGAGGAGTGGCCATATGTTGCTGTCCTGCTGTTCCAAGTACAGGCAGAACTGCTCCAGGAGGTACTGGAAGGTGGCCTGGGTCATTCGGAATGCCTCCAGCCACTGCTCATCATCCCAGATGTGCTGGACAATGTGCAGTTACCAGTCCTGACTGGCCCAGGGGGGCTGGAGGCTAAGGCAGATGAGGGTGGCCTCAGCAGCGGCCTAGGTAGTCTCATCCTGGAGACCATCACAGGCATCCTCACCAGTGTCTGACCAGCAGGATGGGATCCAAGAGGCATCTGTGTGGCAGTGGCAGCCCTGAGATGGCATGATGGGGCCAGGCAGGTGGTCACTATGCGTGGGGAAGCTGGCATGGCCCACCAGCCGGCAAGAGCCTGGGGTGCTGGGTGTCACTGGTAGGGGTAGTGTCTGGAGCAGCCATGGCACTGGGAGGCAGAGGCTGCACACTGCCCCCGTGCTATGTGAAAAGTTGTCTATGGGTAAGACTTAAAAGAAAGCTCCACAATAGAGAAAAATGAAGAAGTAAAAACTTTGGGAAGGTAAAGGTATACAGAAAGCAAAACAATTGGAATGCAGAGAAAAACATAATATGGAATAAAACAAAAAAGCTAGAAGAATGTAAAAAGAAAATGTAATAGAAAATTGGCAACTAAATAGGGTGCAGTGTAAAATAATGCTGTGCCATATGTAATTTTATTGTTAGATGGGGACTTGCAATGAGGGATACAGGAGTCTTGTGTAATTATCTTAGTTTATTAATTAAACAGTCACTGTGAACACCTAATGTAAATAGGCTATTGCAGACAGAGAATGGAAACTGACTAATACAAGCAGAGCTTTTATTATTGAAGTATTTTTATATTGTAAACATGAAAATATATTGAATTGGATGTTATATGCCATCTAGCATTCCATATCATAGTACTTTTTTTTAAAGAACCTTCTTTATTAGCATAAGTATGAGATATTTTAGGAACAAGAAAAAGTCATTAGTTTCCATATGCCACAGTATCAAATGTAAATGCAGAAGAGTATATTTAGGCAGAGTTGTA
Organism: Alligator mississippiensis; assembly: GCF_030867095.1. NCBI lineage: Eukaryota > Metazoa > Chordata > Crocodylia > Alligatoridae > Alligator > Alligator mississippiensis. Next base: position 109,233,230 of record NC_081826.1, read on the forward strand.
TCATTCTGGAAATTTTGTTTCAAGTGAACTAGATGGAGACCACAGCATGTTGAGCTGGGTTGGAGCAGCCCTGACTTGCAGGGGGCCTGGGGTATCAGCTTGCCAGCCTGAGGCTGCTCCTGGTTCAATGTGCTGCTGAGGGGCTGACTGCAGCACAAGTGTGCTCCAGTGTGGGGCTAGCTGGCAGGCTATTCCAGGCAGAAAATGGAAACTGTCTAATAAAAGCAGATTTTAAAAAATATTATTTAAGTTTTTTTTGTAAACTTTTGTAAAATTTTCATGTTTACAGCACAGTGTGGGCCTAGTTGGCAGGCAGCCCCCGCACTGAAGCACCCTTGTGTCCCAGCCAGCTGTGTCCATGTCTACACATGCACTCCTGCAAAGTAAAAAACTCTTGTTTTTAAAAGTACTACCCTGCTGTGGAGTTTATTAGTTTCCTTCGGCCTAATAGTGCCGCATATGCAGACACACGGCATTTACTGCAAAGCTAATTAATCTACTCCACAGTAAACATCCCATGTAGATGAGCCCGCTGAATTGAAACAGTTTAATTCTGTTTGACAATTCCTCTGTCCTAGAATGCCCAGAATAAACTATGAAAATCTCATGAGCATATTGTACCATGGGAGATGTAGTACAGCCAGGGGGTCTAGCATCCAGAGAGAATTAGAGCCTGAGAGTATGTAAACTACTACTCATATGAGGGACTATGGTGGAAAAGGCAGGCACAATGCAAGGTGAAGCTAAACAAAATGGACTGAAATGGTTTGTTTCAAAGGCAAATGTTGAAATGAATTATTTTGATATTTCAGAATCACAATGTGTTTCAGGTTTTCTGTTCTATGAAAAATGTAGCTATTGTGACTACATTCTGATTTAGGATGAAAACTAATGGGTAAAGTTCCATTCAATGACAAATCCAAAAAACCCCAACTTTCTATACTTTTTGAGATTAACAAAACTCTTTTCTATCTGGCTATCTACCAACTCTTAACAATTTTTATATTACTTGAATTCAATAGAATTGTCTGTTTTTATTAGTTCAGTCATTCATTTAATTTTTTCCTACTGTGTTTTTCAACTTCATGCATGTGCCAGTTAAACATATTTGATATCTTGTTTTGGATGCTTTAATTACTGAGTTTTTAGCAATTCATTTCATCTTAGACACTCTCTCTTGGCAAACTAACTATAACCCATATATTTGTTTGTTTGCATCACATTTTTATGAATAGTATTATAATTATTTTTTTAATTATACTTGTACAGCATGAGAGAATTGTTTGGTCTTAGCATGGATCTGAAGATTTAAAGTTTTAAATTTGTTACATCCCAGTGGAACAGGTGTTATGAACTGGAGGGATATAGCGATGGAAATCTGAGACCTGAAGAGTTTCAACATTTGGGAAAGAGGTCTAAAACACAAACATAGATCATGATTCAAGTTACATGCTGGTCCTAGTCTATATAATGGGTCAAATTATAATTATCTGTGAAATTTTAAGAATCTCAAAGCCAAGTACGAATTTTGTGGTTCATTCCCTTTTGTACAATAATTTAATAAGAAGCTTTGATTATTTTAATATTCTTAACATAACCTTTAAGCAGAGAGATATGGGGGGGGGAGTTATTTAAGGTGATATGAGGAGGTGACTGTTTAAAAGGTACAGAACTGGGAATATAAGAATAAAACCCAGCTACTTCTTGTAGTGTTATTATCCATAGAATGAGATGTCTATGGCAGATGTGCCAGCCATGTCTCTCATCGTAATTTTTGAGACTTCAATTAGTGAATGACTCACAGTTAGTGAGAGAAAAATTGTTCCGGCTATACAAGGAGAGCACAAATATTATGTTTCACTTGGTATCATAATTAACTGCATGCTTCAAATATTTCTTTCATGTCTGCTTTCACAAAAGGTAATATCATTTACTGTTAATAGGATTAAAATGTCTTTAAAAAAAAAAGTAAATACTTCATTGGTTTAAGAATGTTTTCTGTTTGGTTTGTACTGATACATATTTTACTACAGGCACAGTATTTATACCTCAGTTAGAAAATAATGAGGAAAACTGAGATAATGGGTATAGCCCAGAAGCTAATGTGCTTTTTTTTCTTTTTTCTTTCTTGACAAAAAATCACATTCTCACTATGAAGAACTAAAAAAAAGACCTAAACTTCCAGATCATGTACAACTTTTAAAGATTTCATACAGAAAAAAATATGCAGTTTGAAGACAGGATATTTGCTCTGGGGACTAGATAGTTGCAGTTCAGAAACCTCCAAACACAAGAGTACTTGTGTTCAGACTACTTTTCAGAATTGCCGGTAAAAAAAAAAAAAAAGTGAAATACCTATGAACTCTTTAAAGAACAAAAAGTTAGTCCCACTTTTATATACATAAACATATATATATATATATATATATATATATATATACTCTTGTGCTCATTGCTTTGACACACAAATTCTTCTACAAAATACATCCAGCTAGGAAACTGAACCGAAGGCAGTTGAAAAACAGAAAAAGGTTAAAAAGTAAACTAAAAACCATGATTGTATTGATAGGATAGGTTTAATTCAAGTCTAACTAAACTCTATTTAAAACCTACAAGGCAGAACTATGTATGACAGCCTGCTATACTATATACATTTACAGTATGAACCATGGGCCTGATTTTACTTATATTTTACAGCATATATACTAGTTTAATTGCATTGACTTCAGTAGAAATTCTCCTGATGGATACTAAGGTACAGTGAAAATAAAATCAAATCCTATATATCAGTACACTGTAAAATATATACATATGTATAGGTATAAACAGACTATATAAGTTACACAATTACATGCATTTGTTGATTATTATACATATTTCTTGGAAGTGGTTTGATGTTCCTACTCACTGCAGCAAACAGAATTTGGCATAAACATTTGGATGTACTCACTTAACTGCTGATGCATCTATTGAAGTTTCATTAGGAAGCCATGTGCATTTGCAAAGGATGAATGGTTTCATTAGCACTGAGACTAATAAACTTATAAAAGTTAATAATGTGAATATGTTTGATTTGGAATTATGCACATGGACATTAAGAATTACAAAAGGCATGCTTAATAATGCCCAGCTTTCTCTAGACTTACACAGATGGGGCGGTTTTCCATTTTCTGAGACCTTGTAACAAATAATACTCATCAATATCTTTCATATGTTGTTTGGAGATGATAGCAACAGGTTTTAACTTTACAGTAGACCTTTGAAACAAAAGCAGTTTGTAACCCTTTAAAAAGTCCATTGGTGGAAATGTTCACTGAACTATTTATTGGTTTTTAGAGTTGGTAATTTTTGTTTTAACTGGTCCATGGGAGTGCACTGTAATTGTATTATAATTAGGACAGAACATTTTTTAAAAGCTGTGGAGATTTTGAAATAGTAGTAATATTTCCTTGATGATTACCAGAACTCTTTGCTATGAACTTGGTTGTCAGACTTAAAGGAAGGGTAGATACGCAGCTTATAGAACTTGAGCTCACTTCATCAGATGATGTGAAAGGACAGCATAGACCAGTCTACCCTGATTTCTGCTTGGCTTCAGCAACCTCTGTCTGTCAGATTCAAAGTTATATGACCTAAATGTAGCAGCCATTTTGAAGTTTAATAAAAAGAAAAAGAGCTTGCTTTTCCTCTCCTCCCTGCTTGCTTTCACAGTGCTGCTGTTGCCTTCACTACTCCGCTTATCACCATAGCCTGCATTTTAGCCCTATTGTTTGCATTGTAATTTCCACACTTGAATATTCATGATATTGTCTGAATAAATAGGTTCCCAAATTGGAAACCTGGGATATTAGCCAACCCCTAATAGTTACCTTTTGATGTTCTTTTTTACACTTTTTGTGTTTCTTTTAAATATTTTAATGTATTTAGAGTTGATGAAAGGCATTTGATTGACATCATGGAGACCAAGTCTTCAATTGAGAAAACGGCTTCAGCTGGGCAAATTGCATAGGACTGGAAGAGGTGTCCTGGTCATCAAGCCAAGTACTCAAAAGCTATTAGTTTTCCAAAAGAGTCTACAAGAATGTGTACTCTGACCTTTCTTGAATACCACAGCCAGAAGAACCCACAGGTAAAGAGCAGGAGAGAAAGGAACAATACCATTGGCAGTGATAGAAAACTGGCATCAATCTTGAGGTATTTTTGCCTTCTTTTGAGGTGTGATCTGACCTGGGGAAGATTCCTTTGGGACTTTAAATATGGGGATCAGTTTGATGCTCAGCGCATGAACCAGATGCAACAGTTACACACCTGATAAGCTCTTAGTATCCTTAAGAGCACAGGCACACTTCCTTTTCTAGCTGTGACCAATGACCAATACTTTAGAGAAAGATGACCTCCCATTTTCCCCTTCCTCTTCACCCCTGTCAATGGCATCCAATGGTGTCAATGGCATAACTGAGGGGATGTGACTGAGTCAGCAGTCCCAGGCACTGCCCCTCTTAGGAAGTGCAAAAAACAGGTGCCACTGCAGCAGCAGCTGACCATATGACTGCAATTAGCCTGGCAGCATCCAGAGCTGTCCCATGGCTGCCTCAGACATGGAACTGCCCTGCTATACCACTGCTTCCTATGCAAGTAGTGCATTCATGGGGAAAAAAAGTCCTTCCTGGCATCTACAAGTGATTGGCAGAAGCCCTAAAGCATGGGGTTTCCAGATCCTTCCTAGAGAGAAATCAATTTACCTTTTGGTCCTTTCATGTGGAAACTGAATATTCAAATCCATAGATGATATGATTACTACTTCAAGAAGATGCCTATCCTCTTATATTATCGTTTCCATAAACCTGTCAAACTCCAACTTGAAGCAGTTAAGTTTCGTTACCTTCAATACAATTATTTGGAAGATCATTCCAAACTTCACTCTTCTAATGGTTCGAAACCTTCTAATTTCCAGTCCAAATTTATCCTTGATCACTTTGTACCCATTTGATCTTGCACCAGTATTGTCCTTTAGTTTACATAGCTTTTCTCCTTCCCTGATGTTCACCTTATAAATGTATTTAGGAGGAGTAACCATATCTTCTCTCAATTTTTATTCTGTGCTAAACAAGCTATGCTCTTTCCATCTCCTTTCATAAGATAGGTTCTCATTTACTCTAATTATCCTACTGGCTGTTCCTTGGACTTGCTGTGGTTTGAATTAACCTTTTTAAAACAATGGGAATCTGCCTAGTGGTTAGGCTACTAGGGAGAGGGCAGGAGCCTTGGGTGGTGTCCAAATCACAGGCTGAGTCAGGAGTCAGGAACCAAGTTGCCAGATCCAAGGGGGAAATCCAGAGGCAGAGTCCAAAACACAGGCAAGGTTAGGGTTTAGGACCAAATCCAAGGGGAATATCCAAAAGCTAGAGTCTAGAAACAGGATCAAGCAGGGTCAAAAGTGAGAGAACCAAGAGTGAAGGATCCAAAGAGGCTTACCACAGGACATCTACAGGGAAAACTGTTGGCTGACCTTTAGTCTGCTGCCACAGCTGAACTTCAGTGGGGAGACTGCACTCCCCAGCAACCAATCAGGAAGCCCTAACAGTGGCCAGCTCATTTCTTAGCTGAGGTGCAGTTACCAGTTAGACCACAGGCAGGTTTGACCAACTAGGAAATTAGTCCTGGCTAGGCTGCCTGTTAGGGTCCCTGACTCTCCATACGAAATTCTAAGTTTTTTATCAATGCCTTGTACAATAGCATCATACTGCATTCTACTAGAAATATCCTGTCTAATACGTGCTAGGATTGCATTATCCTTTTTCCATGATTACCTTGGCTCATGGTCATCCTATGATCAACAAATACGCCCATATCCATCTCTTCTTCTGCTGCCTTCAGTAAAAGAGTCCCCTTCCAATATGGAAAGTTCTTAGCATTGTTGCCTAAGTGCATGACTTTCCACATCATAATACCATTTCTTGCATCTCAGCTGCATACTATTTTATCATTCTTCCTGTATAATAATCCAGTCCTCCATATTGGCAATACCTTCCAGCTTAGTGTTTGTCACAAATTTGTCATGATCACACATCTTGCAAGGTAAGCACTAATGAAAATGTTAAACAGGATGGATGCTAATCCTCATCTTTTCCAGTTTAACTAATAATTTCCCATGAAGTGCAGTATCAAATGGCTCGCTTAAATCTAAATAGATTAGTTCCCTTAGTTGCCTTATTTAAAAATGATAAAGGATAAAGAATAATGACACGATTTTCTTTGAATAAAAACACATTGCATTTTGTCATGTTTTTTTTCTCCACATCCTTGATCCATATGCCTTCATGATCTTTTCTAAACTTTTGCTTACTATTGAAGTCAAAGTGGTGGGCTTGTCATGCCTTGCCAATGTACTTCATTCTAGAGCTGAAGTACTACTTCTAGATAAGTCTCTCTGCTATGCTTACTCAGTCTTTGGTCCCTTTGGGAAGGCTGTCAATAATTATGCCGATACCACCTTGGTCATCCATCTCCCTTCACTAAGAACCAGAATGTAGCACATCACATTATTTCACAGAGGGCACTGAACAGTTCTGAGAGAAACGAATGACAAGTACTAGCAACTGGCGAGATTTGAATTGATGACCTACAGTTAAAGACTCTTCATATTGCCAATAACTTGAGCCATCATCTGCTTCCCTTCATCACTTTCATTCTATTAGAGAGGGAACTTGTCTATGACAAACCTAGCAGTGGTTCAGTTTTTAGAGTTAACTAATAGCAGGGCTGCAGCTGCAGGAATTATAAATACATCTGTTTTTGTGCTAGCTGGTACAACACTGTATCTATTATGATGATTTGACATATATCCTAACATCTCCTTCAGGTGTTGGCACATCATTTACAACAATCTCAGGTAACTGATGTTGTGACACTTATCCTGCATGTGTGCTAGATTTCTGTTAAATGACCTTAAAGTGAGCTAGTAAAAGGAAGCATCAGTGTAAAAACCAAGACCAGATTCAGACTTGTTGTGAGTGCAGCTCCACTACCCTGACATCTTCAGTTGGTAATGTATGGAGAATTAGCCTCTAATGGTTTGTTGGTGTACATTTCCCAACAGAGGTGTAATGAGGTGCTCTGGGCAGCAGCTTTGCATGAATCTACACTGGCTGCTGCACTACTGCTGCTGGTGGCTCTTTCTGTGCCCCCAAAGATAGTGCCTGGGACTGCTGCCTTAGTTACCTCCCCTCCCCAGCCCCCCCAGTTACACTACTGTTTCCTGAGCAGGTGAAAACAAATATTGTAATGTTCACTGGTATTGATAGTGGATCTAGTAGGGAGAGAGGTTATTGACTAAATTACCCCCAGACACTCAACATTATTTGTCAGGATTAAATGATAGCTCTCTAGGACATGAGGCTACTCACATGGTAAGCCATGTGATAACACAACAGATTCATGGTAGAGCTGCATGAAGAAATTATTGTTCTGAGTTGAAAACAAAATGTCAGGTCACATTGGATGGAATTTGAACTCTCGGTTTTTCTCACAAAACTTAAAAAACCTAAAAAATAACATGTCAGTTCATACAAAATGTCCCACTTGACCAGCAACTTGAAGGGCTAGACTCAGAAAACTGCCCCTGGGAGACTTGCAGGGGGTAGAAAACCTCTAATTCATCTTCTCTTCAATTCTGCCTATTGGAGCTCTTCCATTGTGCATACAAGATTCACTGAAAAAGAGTGTGAGCATAACACCCAAGGGAGGTGGTGCTCTCCCCTACCCTGGGGGTCTTCAAGAGGAGGTTAGATAAGCATCTAGCTGGGGTCATCTAGACCCAGCACTCTTTTCTGCTTATGCAGGGGGTCGGACTCGATGATCTATTGAGGTCCCTTCCGACCCTAACATCTATGAATCTATGAATCTATGAAACTGGAGCCTGGTGGTTAGGACTTACAACTTGGTGGTGGGAAGGGGCACCTAGGTTTCAGTCTGTGTTTTAGTGAAGGTTTACTTCAGTATCAACAGGAAATATTCAAAGAACATCTCTTCCCCAAACCCAGCTGCCAGAGCACCCTATTGTACCCTGGAGAGGAATCACTTTACTATCCTGGGAAACAGGAGATGTGGGTCCAAATCCCTTTTGACAAAGGTTGCAGTTGAACCTGGATCTCTGAAAAAGTGATCTTATCTCTGAGCTGTTGGGACATACAATAAATAATAATGGTTAGGAGCTTGAGCCAATTGATTAAAATCTCCACACACAAAAAGAACATGTAATTCATTTGCAGCTGCCATTACTGACATGATGTTCAATAAAATGAGATGAAATGCCCTTGGAACCACAACATCCTATAAGTATATTGCTGAGGCAAAGTGATGATGTCTAAATTTTATAAATGTTATCTGCATTTTCTGGCCTGATTCTCCTTTTGCTTCCTATAAATTGGGAGTAATCTCATTGATTTGAAAGGCAAATATTGCACTTTTCTCCTCCTCTACAATGTACAAAGGCGGCCTCACAAAATCTCCCTTAATCTCCTTTAAATATTTTTCTGTACTTGTTTCTTATGTTTGAAATATTAGGGATAATGGATCCTCCATAGGGAGCTTCAGGTAATAGCAAGGAGCAATTTCTTCTGTGAGCTAGCATCTGTGCCACCGAAGATCTGACTAAATGGTTGTGTTAAGAAGCTTAACGTCTACTAGTTACTGGGTGCATCCACACATGCATTTGATCTGGGGTCAGTGTATTCACGAGTAAACTACTTGTGAGTAAATTCTTCCTGGCAGGCATCTACACATGCAGGAAAGCAGGAGCAGATTTGGTGCTAATGACAGCAAACAGCTCCCACTTCCTGGGGCCCTGCAATAGGCCCTTGCCACCATCAGGGGAAGCTCTAGGCTCCCCCTGGGTGCTACCCCAGGGGCTGGCAGGAAGCACTGGGCCAGGAGACACCTGGCTGGGGCTGGGATGTTATACCCTGCCCCCAGCGGCTGCCTGCTGCTGAGGTGGGAACAATGTCTCCCTGTTCTGGCAGCAGGTAGCTCCTGCTTTGGCTCCCCAATCAGGGGCAGGGGACTTGGAAGGAGACAGGGTAGGGGCGGATCCTAGCCCCCTGCCCCGATCTACCCATGGGACAGCTAGCAGCTAGCTAGCAGACCGGGGCAGAGGACTGGGACTTACCCCACCCCTGCAGCAATTTCCAAGTCTCATGCCTCAATTACCTGATTGGGGCATAGGGCTAGGACTTGCCCCTGACCAGGACAGTTCCCAGCCCCCAACCCGCATGCAAAGGCTGGGGAGCCTGTTCCCCACTCAGTTGTGTGAGCGCAGAGCTGGCTGAGGAATAAGCTGGCAAGAGTGGAGCTGAGTGGGGAACAAGCTCCCCAGCCTGTTCTCCATCCAGCTCCTCACTTATGGAGCTGGACGAGGACCAGGCTCCCCAGCTCCCACCAGCAGGGAGTTCCCAGCATCAGCTCCATGCCATGGGGCTAGTGCTGAAAGACCCTTATCCCCCAGTGTCAGCTCCATGGTCACAGGACCGGAGCTGGGAGATTCTTATCTCCCAGCACCAGCTCCATGACCATGGGGCTGGCACTGGGAAATAATGATCTTCCAGCCCTCTGCTTCCCAAATGAGATGGCAGAGCAGGGCTGGGAGCTAAGGTTCACAATCGTGGAGCAGAGGGCTTGGAGCTCCCTGCTCCCAGTCAGACATCTATAGGGGCACTACTGCACCATTACTAATTGAAAGTAAATTTGCTACTTGCATTTGCAGGTAGTAAATTTACTCATGATTAGCGAAGTTTCCTGTGTAGTAAGCATTTGCATGTGTAGATGCACATGCTTACTGTGTAGTAAATTATGCTACTGCACAGTTAAGCATCTCATGTAGATGTGTCCACTGTACCCTGCTACTACAGATGGAGGGCACAGGGGGGAGTCATTCAAGCAATGTTTCTTATAGAAGAGAGTCATTTAAACATCTCCTTTTGTTTAACAATGTTTTCTTATAATGCTATCTTTTAAATGAAATGCAAAGCCAAAATCCCCATCATTTGCAGTTAGCTAAAAACTCTTTGGTTACTTTTGTCAATATGAGAAAATATGACAACTGACTTCCTGTTAAACTCCAGTTTAGGAAACAATGAAATCATGTTTAACTTCTACCTGTGATTAATTAAATGTTTCTGTTGATTTGTTGTACCTTCTGAACAGATATAATTTTCCATCTCAGGGCAGCTTCATGTCATGGGTAGATAACCAATTCCTTGATACAGACATCTTATATACACAGCAGAAGTCCACTTTCAGTTACACAGCTGTATACCCAGATCAGCTACATTGTAGTGTATGGATTTACTCTGAATTTACACCAGTGAATTAGACCAAAAGTTGACCCAAAGTTTGCAGTCAATTGCCTTGAGATCCACCAAGATGAAGGACTCAATATCATGAATGCTGCTTAAATAAAGTGGAATAAAGTGGTGGAATTTTATAAGGATAGCTAAAGCATTGTAATGGAAATTTCTACCCCAAATTTGGCAGCAATTGCTCAGCAGCTCTTTACACACCCTTATTGCTACACAATATATATTATAAAAATTGTAATTTAAAAATGTTTAGGTTTTTCATAGATTTAAAGGCCAGGAAGAACTATTGGGGCCATCAGAAAATAAGGAACACACAGTGGCCAGCTGCAAAGGACTGGTTTAAACAACTTTCCAGTCAATCCAGTCAATTCACAAGAGCTCTCTGGCAGAGACACGAATACAATCCAACTCTTCAGGGTATCATTCAACTACCTAAGCCCCAATACAATCCTCTTAGTCCCTACAGTCCTCTACCTCATTCACTCCTCATCTTCTATCTTCTGCAAAAGTAAGGCAGATTGCAGCTCACCCACTGCATTGCTCCAGTTCATTCTCTGATCACTGCTGATCCCATGCATTGAATGGGACAGGGTTGTGTGGAAAATGGTATATGATCCTGTAATTGAGATGATAAGGTAATTTATCACAGTGCATCCCTAGGAGAAGTTGTATGAATGGAGACTGTGTGAACTTTCTAAATTCTGAAACCTCGTATCTTTGAGTGCTTGTCTACAAAACATTAACATTTTTTAACATAGATTTTTAAAAACATACTTAGTTTATTGGTTTTTAGAAACCTGCTGAAAAGAAAAAGATGCTCTATGGATCAGCAGGAGGCTTGGTGCCTTAGATTCACAGCACTTTTACTGGGGACTACCAGACAGCAGTTGCAGGCTATTATTCTCTGTCTCAAAAGTGACTAGAGGGAAATGGTGCATGTGTTTACAGTGGGTAACACATCTATTTTTTGACAGCAGATGGATTTTAAGACCCAGGATTAATTTCAGGTACTGACAGGGACTCTTGTTTATTTACCCAACACAACCTCTGCCTGCCCCTTCCATCTCTTCTTTTCTGCTGTGTATCTTCTGCAACCCATCTCTCCCTCCATCTCCACCCTTATATCTCCTCTTCCCCCCACAGCTTGTTGTTAGTTTGGCAAAATGAAAAGCAATTGCAAACAGGATCTCATAATGAAAAACATTGGACAACCTTAACTGTGGGCAGCACTACTAACTCCATTGATAATACCATTATACATTTATTTAAATGGATATTGGTTTACCAGCAAGATTTTTTTTTAATTAACAGCCCAGTTAGACAAATCTAAATCACATTGAAAACCTCCTTTTTACATGTCTCCATACATAATTGCACGTTTTTAAGTGAATTTATGCACCAATACCTTGCTTTATATATTCTGATGCACTCTAGTGTACATCAGGATTGTCCCCTCAGATTCTACCATATCAGGCGCAGAACATGATGAGAAATTGGGCAAAATCCTGCCTTCAGCTATGCATGCACAACTTGTGGTACCTTAGTGAGAGATTCCAGGCACATCAGAGATCTGAATTTGGCTCTTAATCTGATAACATTCTCCTCTATACAACAGATCAGGTTAATAAAATGATACCTTGATTTCTGCACATTTCCCCATCCCTTTCCCCTCAAGAAAGAACCACTATATATTTGGATCAGGTGTTAATTATTCTCAGGAAAGTTTAGTAAGTAACTAGTAATGCGGATATCAAACCACCCACTCTCTTTACTGATGAAGGGAAAGTATCGGGAGAATTTCTGCTGAAGCATTCATCACATCTCAAGTCTCAAATTGTCCAAACCATTTAATTATAACACTTCACTCAATGCATGTCAGCATGTCTCGCGCTGTGTTTCAGAGAGAGGTCAAGCTGGATTTCTCAAAGATGCAGACACTACCTGTCCCCCAGAGGGAAAAATGGGGAGGGATTCTATTGGCTCAAAGTTGAGCCCATCAGTAGATCCATCCATACCCTTGAACAATTATAGACCTTTGACTTTGTAGCCTCCAGACTGTTGCCAAATATATATGTAAAAGATTGAGATTTCCCAAGGTGACAGAACAAATACAGAATTTGCCACCAAATATACATGTAAAACAGTGAGATTGACAATATGCTAAACAGAATGTCACCATGGTGTGGATTCTGGCCATGACAAATTTAACACCTATTTAACTCTCCATAACCTCTTTACAGCAAGAAACAGAACCAACAGCCAAATGGGAATGAGACTTCTTTGAGTCTCTTGAAGGGCTCTGAATTTTCTTCTGGAAAAGATATACAAGTCTCTTCATATAATACGTCATTGTCAAGGAGCAGTTATCCCTGGATTATGGTCACTGATAACAAAAAGGATGAGACAAGGTAGATGATAGATGCAATGGCTATTACATGGTGGTGGGCAGAAAGGAAAGGGAGAGAACTGTACAGCAAATGGAAAAAAATGCTCAATAAAAACATAATAATAAAACATTCAATAATAAAAGCATGTAGGTCTTCATTCCTTGAGGGTTCAGTTTCTGCCCCTTCATGGATTCTGTTTCCAGAGCAATGAAAATGTTTGCTTGAAGGGGTTTTGGTGTTAATGTTCAATTTGGTATCTCAACACAGCCTGCTTGCACAGCCTATAATGAACTGAAGATCATAAAGCACTTATCAGCAACCTTGTTTAACTTTAAATGTTCCTCAGATGATTCAGGCTTCACTTATGATCACTTCATACTATTTTGACCTGAGGCTGTAGAATGGCATCAGCAGAAATTATCAGGGTCAATAATAAATACCATTCAGGAGAATATTTTCCAGTGTGTCCAGGATGCATAGGCCAATATTACAACCTGCCCCTTGTGAGTTCCCTTCACAACATGGATGGATTCTTGTACCGTGTTCCTTATTTGGATCAGCAGCACTCCTTTTGGTAACATTTTAGCTCTCAACTGTAAAAGGCAACAACAACTTTCCAGAAGGTTTTCCTTCAATAAATAAATAATTCAGCATGAGGTAAGATAACTTTTCCTGCAACACATTTTTTTTAGATGAGAGAGATATATTTATTAACTTCTGCCTTAGAGATAACAAGTGGGATTCTAGGACTCTCAGTGGTTCTCAATCTTTTATTTAACTCAAAGCACCCTGCAGAAAGTGGTTGAGAATCACTGATCTAAGTGATTTGGGGGCACCAACTTCATTATGCCCATACCAAACTTTTCAAAAGCTTGCATGAAAAAATCCTAGGAATAATAATATTCATATTTACACACATCATCAAACCACCACATACTTTGACCTGACTGGCTGCACAGGCATAAGACAGTCTCTAGCAGTAGACTAGAGATTTTTGCCATGGGACTGAAATAAACAGCATTGGCAAGGCCTTACAGAATAGAATCAGATGTGGGAGAAATCAGGCATGCTGTATGCCTGCTTACCTGTTATGGCTTCTAATTTTTTTGATAAAGAAAGCAAACTTCTGAATGGAGTTTTGTTGAGAGCTAAATTAATAACTGTAAGCTTTTGGCTTTGGAAACCTTTGATTGCCAGGTGTTTTCTAATGTGGCTCTTTAATGCATTTCACTGCACCATGTCGGTTGTATTAGCCCTATCCCATTTGCTGTAATGCAAAGAATATCACCATAAGGACTGAAAAGTGTCATGCTGGATAGGGGATTTTTTCGGAAAATATCTGCCTTTCAAAGATCCAGCAGCTTTTAAACAAATTCTGGTCACGTGTTTGCTACCTTGGAATTCACAGGTAATTATGATGGGGTGAATAATCCACGTTAATCAGGTAAGCAGGTATTTGAGATCCAGCACATCTCCCTATCAGACAATGCACAGGAAAATACTGTAATTGAAGCTGCTGAGAGAATTCCCTACTGACAATGTCTATGTAAATCCACTGTTAAGAATAATTCTACGATTATGTAAAATTTGCACAAGCCCTTTTATCTTTAAAAGAATGCTCCGCACACCAAGCTGAAAGTCCACAGAGACAGAAGCATATTCTCTCAGGGCCCAATCCTAGAGAATTTACATACAGGCAAAGTTACCCCTGGTGTAACACCAACAAATATAGTTTATCTCACAATCTTTTTCCTGGACATAAAACCCAACACCAGAGTTTTGGCTTAGTAATAGGTAGTCTTTACATGTGCTCTGGGAGTGGGGGGTGAAGCCCAGGAGCCAGGAGCCACTCTAATTAAAGTGCTCGCAGCATCTCGTGTATTTAGCGTCTTGCACTTCAAAATGGTGGTGGGAGTGCTTTAACTAAAGCTTGTTCTATGAGCTTTAGTTAAAGTGCCCCTGCCACCATTTTGAAGCATGGTGATGCTGAATATGTGAGATGCCGAGGCTGCTGGAGCGTGCTAATTAGCATACTCCAGCAGACTCGATTAAAGCTGTAGTTACAACGCAGATTAATCGAGTCTGCTCCAACGCGCTGAAATTAGAGCGTGTTGGAGCAGGCAACCTGCACATCTGTAGACACCTACAGTATGTCCCAGGCTGGGCCCTTATGGTCACTCTCTCTCTCTTGGCCATCCGTCTTACACAGATATTTCCTATGATATTCATTTTCACACTGTAATGCATTTCATAAGACAGTTTTAATGTACTTTCTTGGTTAATTCCTTAGGGCCAGATTCTGTAGCCCAAGAACAAGCCAAGTGGTATTTTAGGATTAGATCCACAAAAGAGCTTAATCAGTGAGACATTCACTGATAAAATATATGAGGAGACAGCTAGCATCTAGGAATCTGATCCACAGAAGCCAGCACACTGAGTAGGGAAGGACCTAAGCCAGCCAATAGGAAATGCTGGAGAGGGGACTACTTTAAGAAAAAGTTATTTCAGGGTGTATCTACATGTGCACTTTACTACAGTAAAGCATCACTGTCTACACATACGCAATAAATTAATGAACTCCATCTTAGGATAGTACTGTCCAGGACAAGTACTATCCTATGGCAAAGTAATTTATGCTGCCAGAACACATATGTAGATGGTGATCAGGGATGACTGGGGCATGAGGGTGCTACAATGTAGAGACTGCCTGCTGGCTAGCCCTGCGCTGCAGCAACCTGGTGCCCCAGCCAACCCCTCCATTGCCTGATGCTGCCATCTGGAGCCCAGGGCTGACCCCCCTGGATCTGAACTGTGCCCGAGTTTATTTTTATGCCCTAATTGCATGTATAGATGCACCCTCTGGCACCGTCCACATGAGTGTGGACGTTTGGTTCCCCGGGGACAACTAGCAGGGGCACACCTTGTGCCCCAGCTAGTTGTCCCTGGAGAATGCTTATGCCATGCGCCCTTTGGCATGTGGCAGGTTAGCCCATGTGGGCTAGGGAAGCCCAGAGCCAGCACTGTGCTGGCCCCAGAAGACTTACCTGAGGTCCTGGGGGTCTCCTAAGGCTGCAGCAGTGGCGATCCTGCTGCTCAGAGTTTGGCTGGCAGCTGGAGTGTGGCTCCAGCTGGCCAGGCTCCAGTTTTGAGTGGTGCCCACTGCCCCCATGTGCACCATTCCATTTTTTTGGTGGGGGTTTTTTGACCCCTGGACATCCAGGGGTCAACTTCCCACACATGCTGCTCCCTGGCTGTGCAGAGAACAGCTGAATGTGTAATATGTGGCGCCACACATGTGTCTCTTGCAGTAAGGTGCCCTGGCCAGTGCTTTTTAAAAAAATATAACCAGAGGCAAGAGAACAAGGGGTTACCTCAAAGGGGATGTACAGACAAGATATAGAAGGTCATTATTACTTGTATAAAGAGATGGCATGTGGGAGGAAACTATGGCAAAAAGAGGATAGGAAGAGATGGATGGTGTTAGTGTAATGTCAAACCCAATGCGATGTTGGAACCAGGGATTAAAGATGATGACAACCATTAGAATAGATCTTTTAACACATGCTCAGCAATTAGAGCACTCACCTAGATTCAGTTTTTTCTGTATTCAAGGGGACTTCAGCCAGCACCTTCCATATCCCAGGTCAATGCTGTAATCATCACAATGCAGGATGAGGCTCTCCTAGTCTCTCTCGGTGCACTTTGCATGGTATAATTAAATAGATGCCAGGACGCAGAGGGGCGATAAGATAAAGAGATAATGGCTCTGTAGCTGAGCGCTTAGGACAGTAATCTATTAGGTTCTTGCTCCAGTGAATATCTGATATAAATTCCTGAAATATTTGGTTGTTCATAGTACCTGGATTTGGTATCCAGGTATTCAGCATCTTCCCCCTTACAGTCAGCATACTTGCAAATAAGGTCACTTACAAATAAGGTGACAGGTCACAGTCACTCCCCAGACTAATGATAATGACCAATACTTGTTGGCTAATGATGCTGGTCATGTTCAGAATTATGCATCAGTTGAGTGATCTGGGGTCAGGCTCAGTGAAGTCAGTGCTTTTGGGGATGCCATATAGCTAGGGTGACTACTGCTACTGGCCCTTTCACAGGGGAAAGAAAGTAGCAGAGTCATGCTTCTTACTCTGCACTAGTTATCTAACTGGAGAGAGTGGAGCAGGGGGCAACAAAATGGTGCGGGGACTGGGGTACACGATTTCTGAGGAGAGGCTTATTTAGTCTGGAGAAGAGAAGACTGGGAGGGGATTTAATAGCAGCCTTCAACTACCTAAAGGGTGGTTACAAGGAGGATGTGGCTAGCCTGTTCTCAGTGGTGGTAGGTGACAGAACAAGGAGCAATTGTCTCAAGTTGCAGTAAGGGAAGTTTAGGGAGGTATTGTGAAAAACGTTCTCCCTGGGAGGGCAGCTACTGGAACCGGTTACCTGGAGAGGCTGTGGACTCTCCATCCTTGGAGGTTTTTCAGACCCGGCTAGACAAAGCCTTGGCTAGAATGAGATAGCTGGGGCTGGTCCTGCTTTGAGCAGGGGGTTGGACTAGATGACCTCCTGAGGTCCCTTCCAACTCTAATTTTATATGAATCTATGTTTCTTTGATTGCTAGAGAGAGGCCACACTGTATTTTTCTTGAGAGCTGAGCTCTCCACAAGGCACACTACAGAATGCATTAACTTTAAACCTAAATAGAAAATCATAGTTAAGGTCTTCCTAAGAGCCACACAAACAATTCCCAGATTTACACCAAACAATCACCTGTCATTTACCCTGTTGATCAAGACCAACTTGGTCACTTGTCTTTCTGAGCAGTGTTACATCTACCAGCACATGGGATTGCTAAGTATTCCCAGTTTGCCTGTGGAGGGGTAGTGGGCCTAGATCCTCTATAAAGGTCCCAATCCTGCATTTTCTTTATAGTTCAGGAAAAAAATCTGTTGATGGTTAGTTACTGGTAAGTCACACCCCTGCCACCATTTTGAAATGTGGAGACGCTGAATATACGGGAAGTGGAGACCTGCAGAGGACTCTATTAATCAGAGGAGAAGTCTATCACATGTATACATGCCCTAAGCTTCTCAGTTGATGGTCGTCATTAAACAGACAAGTAGATAAACATCACACTTGCTAAGCGATAATGTTTATTTGATAAATACGAACAATATTGGCACAAACCAACAACATTACCTTTGAGAGTTAGAACATAATGAAACTGTATGTCCTTTTAGAGAGAAAGCAAAGAGATAATAAATGGCAAGTCTCTATTTTCTTCAGTGGGACTGCTTGTAGCATAAGGTATTACGTGACATGAGCAAGGGTGCCAGAATTTGGCCAAAATAGAGAGGTCATGACATCACAATCAGGCAAGTATGTGCATAAATGGCTGAACAAAAAGACCCTACATTTTCACCCTGCCTAATAACTTCCAATGCAATATGTTTCATTTCATTGTAATCTGAACAACAGCAGCAACAACAAAAAAATCACTGGTAAAAATTGAGATTTATAACAGAAATATTGCACATGCCCTTGCCCAGTGCATTACCGCTGCTATTTTGTTATATAATAGCAGCATTGATGACTTCTCAAGCTTCACCTCTTTGGATAAAGTATATGTAATGACATATTGCTGCAGCAAGGCTTGAATGATATGAGGAATGTGATAACTCACTACACGATGCCTATTCTACCGAGGCAATGCAGGCTGTGCTGTATGATCACTGCAATGCCATCCATGTGCTCTCAGAAACAATAATCGGGTCAGATGCAGCCAAAAGAGACTATCAAGCCCAGCAGTGGCAAAATCACAGCAAAATAAAATAGATTTAACATATTTTTATCATATTTTCAAAACCCTTTCCTTTTTTTTCCCTGTTCCCTACTCATCTGCAGCCCCTGCCTTTTCATCTTCCAGCCAGATAGATGGATCCTTTGGGAAGGAGAATACTTCCACACACACAACACCTGCTTCTCTCTCATCCCTTCAAACAATAAATACCCTCAAGCCCTTCATATTACTTTAGAATCATTATACATGGTTTAAACTTTAGCCTTTTAATGCATTTTTAAAAATTTTGGAATCAAATTGTGTGTGTGTGCGCACAGATGCGCGTGTGTGCATGCGTATATACGCATGCATTTCTGCCTGGTGCCATGAATGAAGCATTGCCTGTGTCATACAGTTAGAGGATTCATTGAGAGAGCTGTTATTCCCCCAGAAGTTCTTGGGCATCATAAAAACCTCATATCACAGATGGAATGATTTCTGAGGCAAGAAGATATCTTCAGTTGAGCTAAACTCTTTTGGGCCTAATTCAGATGGGTGGTTTAAACTACCAGAGCTATCAATGATACTGAATGAGCAGCAAATTACTTAGCCTATATGCTAGTAATCAGGTATCCCTCTGTGTTGCTTCTTCTCATCAAGTCTGGCCTTAAGTGAAAACGGTCCTGTTATTTTTCAGCCTACAATCAACACTAAATTCCACTTACCTTTTTCTTCCCATCACTGCATCCTTCCACAATTCTTTTGCTGTGCCCTGTCCACAAGGATACTCACTTGCATCTTTACTGCTTTTAAATTTCAGCTTTTTCTTTCACGCCTTTCCATTTCCATATGTCATTTACCCCTTCTGCCTGTCTGGGAGTTGCTGTACCTAACTCTGTAAAACATTATCTCTCCTTCTTTGTAAAGTGTTTTGTGGTACTTTGTGTGAAGGATGGCATATAAAAATAAATTGTATTGCGCTGTATTTTTGGACTGGCATCTAATCTTTACTGAGCTCATTCAGCCCATTTCTAAAAACTACTAGATCTTAAAGCTTCCTTTGACCCAATGAATCTTGAAGACTTTTCTGATGATGGAAAAAGCCTCCCTAATTTTCAAATCAGTTCCTGACAAAGGACGGGTGCCAGGAAGGTATTTAAAAACAAGGGTTTATTAAAAAAAATCCCAAAAACAAAACCCCCCAAACCCTTGCACACTTGTCTATCTTGTTTTTTAACCTCATTTCTATCCCCACCCTATATTTTACTTGCAAATGTCCATAAGTATGCTAGCTACAGAAAAATCATTATGATAGTGTACTGTGCTGATAGTGAAACAATCCAACAGCTTGCTTATGCATCTATTTGGCTTAGGAAGGAAAATTAGAACAGCTTTAATCTGCTAGCAGCATCAAGCAGGGAAGCACTCCCTGGAGTGAAAGAGTTAGGAGTATCACAGCAGGGGCTGATGAGAGGCAGCTTTCTGTGGTGCTACTGCAAGGCTGTTGCACTCAGTGCACAAAAGCTAGGGTGCTGGAGAGCACACAGGTGAGCTGGCTCCCCTGGAAAGTACTTGGGGAGGAAGAAAATGTCTTTATGCCAAACTTCTGCAGTGAGAAAAGAGTGTTTGAACTAAGTAACCCTATTACAATAACACTTGTATTTTCTTGCCTCATCATCGTATTTAAGATTTGGCTTCATCTTACAATTCACTGCATATGCGTGCACTGCCGATGCCACCTGGAAATCACTGGGGCTCAACATGAATGAGCCATGAACTGCAGGATCAGGCCGTAGAGTTTCAGAGCTTATTGGCAGGGTCCTTCATCTGTATTAGGTGAAGCAGCTAACATGCTTGTGGGATCTGATTAAATAATCACATTAATAAAAATAGACAGGTGACGGTTAGTCTACACTTATTTTGAACAAAGCATGACAAACTAAAGACCTTGTCTACTTGCTTTGCTCAGTGAAATTTTCAGTACTTTTCAAATGGTCTGGGCATTTGAGGATAATGATCAGCTTCTGGCTTTCTGTAAGAGCAGGCAGTATGATTGATACCTGCTGTAGAATGCTTCATTTTCTGTATGTCACATGCTCTGGAAGGTCTCTGATACAGGGTACTCCTTTCAGGTCCTCATGCCTGCAGGAGTGCTTACCTTGTCCCTTATGAATAAATTCACAGTTTTCAATGGGACTACTCATGTGCCTGTGTGTATGCAGGGTTAGGGCCAAAAATGTATAGGAAATAAAGAGAGCTACTGACATCTGCTAACACAAGCAAGGAGTTCTGGAGTTTAATCTATCAGAAATCACGGGCTGTGTGGTACAGTAGCAAGGCAGAGCACAAAGTAGCAGTGGGTAACTTTTTCTTCATAGCTTCATTAGCTGTTTACAAATGTGGGCATATTACACCTCCATAACCCAATCCAAATCATCAAGATAATATAATAATATTACAAAGTTGTTCCTATTTTTTATAACTTGGTTCCATATTTCTACAAAACATATTAGTCTTGGTTTGCAAGATATAATCTATCCTTCTGCTAAAACCAGTGGTGAAATATATATTTTTCTGTGATATATAATATAAGACCACCCAGTGGAAGTGGATCATAATGACTGCTGTATTTAAGGATATAAATTTTAACTCCAGATGATAATTTCAAATGGCCACGTGACAAATACGGCAAGCAGGGCATAGGTGGATCTTCAGAAATTTGTCTAATGTACTGAAAAATCTTATAGGAATATCAGTCTCTCTGGGTAATAGTTTCTTAATACTATTTTTTTTTCTTTCCAATATAGAAATCAATTTGTTTACTAAAGGTCATGTTCTAGACACTTTGCTCAGGTCAAATTTCTATTTCAGTCAATGGAAAAAGGTTAAAGCTCCCTTCACACCAAATCCCACACTTCTGCATGACTGAAATAAAAGTGACTGAGATTAGTATTAATGTGTGTATGATATATATGTTTTTCCTCTTGTTATCTTTAGCTTCTTACAGTCCTTATAGTGAACCTTTTGTGTCATATCATCTTTCATTGATATTGTGTTTACATGTTTCATTTTAATAAAAGTTGAATGTCCAACTCTCTGATAGGCAAAAAAACACTTGTGATTTTTTAAAGAAAACTAAAATCTCACTAAATTACTTAGACTCAGAGTCTCAGAAGTATTTTTATGCCTCACTCCCACAAAAATCAACAGAAAGACTTCTGTTGGGTTTTAGACTCTGATCCAAATCCCACTGAAGTCAACAGAAAGACTCCTATTGACTTCAGTGAGCTGTGGTTTATCCTGCCATTGCTTGGAGAGTAATAAACTCACTACAGCAGATGTGTGTGAATCAGCAGATCAGGCATCTATAAGGACCTGCCCATCTGGTTCACTAAGGTAGATATTCCTTCATCTCATCTCTTCTGCACAAGGAACCGGACTGGTATCCATGTTCGTCATATTTTATTTTATGATCCCTTTGTAGAATGGCTCATATGCTTAAGTCAGACTGAAACCAAATGTGCATTTGACTTAGCTCAGTAATGTGAGAGTGTGAATCCTCAATCAGGCATCACCTTCAAAATTGTTATTGAGTAATTAATCTATAATTCATAGTGCAACTGGCAAGCAAATAGGTTTAACAATGGAATTTGCAGTTCCTGAGATGAATGTTGAAGAAGTATATCCAGAAAATGGTGAATGATTTATTATTTTATTTATAGCTGAAAGTAAATCATGCCTAAGCTGACAATAAGTTATATAGTTGAAATAAGAGCTGCTTTTGAATTAAAACAAAGCCTCATATCATTTCAATCCTTCTAACAGTTCAAACATATATCAGAAAACAACTAAACAAGCACTAAAGGCTGCAACCAGTTTGCTGAAGTTGGACTAGCCTTAAAGGATTTATTATCAGCCAAGATACTCTTGTCTATTTATCTATTATTATTATTTATTTTATGCACTGAAGGAAGCAGTAGCATGACTTTCCTAAAGAAGTCATTGCTGGACACCAAACACCTTTTAAGGCCAGTATCACATCTTCCTTTTTTGGATAAGAGTAGGGAGAAGATTATGTGAGACAACTCCAACTATGTTGAGATGCCTTTGATCTCCTTGATGTCTTTCAATATCAGTATAGGCCTATGTCATAAGAACAACATTGGTTGCATGCTGGGTTAAAGCACAGCGACTAGGGCAGTACAAATAATGATCCTCAGTGTCAGATAAGACATGCGTTCAAGAACTAATATGGGCTCCAAGCAATCTTCTTCATCCTTAAACTATTAAACACCAAAGCTTATGTTGTCATGGCTAATTACCTGTGGGACTCACCATTTCATCTTTCAACTTGAATCGACTATGTTTAAAAAATGCTGCCCTCAATGACCAGCTAAAACAGAATGGGAAATGTTTTTAAAGAAGGTTCTGAGAATGAAAAAATGAATTCTGTGCCCAGTCTACAGACACAGTGACAATCCAGATTGTTTCTGAATCAGGATCATAAGCACAATTATGTGGGATATAATCAAGAAACCAGTCTCTTTTCACTGACAGCAGTCAATACCAGATGCATTAGAGGAAGGTGAAAGAAACACCACAGCTAACATTTATAGAATCTTCTTTTTCTGTCCTGCCACTTATGAATTTTAGTTCGATCACCTTCTATGCATCCTTATGGTACTGTGTAGATAATAATAACTGTTTTATGTATTTACTTGAATTTAGAATAATAGACATGTCTACTCTAGGCTTAATATAATAAATCGTAAAAGCACTTCAATCAAATTGCATCTCTAGTCAAATGAGTTCCACAGGAACCTGTCTGGCTAGCACCATCTGCCCCTTTTGTCATCTGGTAACAATACCATCAGCCTTATTCAGAGGCCCTATCAAGCAGGTATCTTTTGAAGCATGCTTGGAAAGAAACTTAGCCACACAGACCAGGAAATGGACGGTATTATTACAGAAATGGATCCTCTCAACAATGGATTGCTGGATAAATGTAAATAACCATGATTTTTTTCTGCTAACCTAGTCCAGAGTCTAAAATGGTTAAATGGGTAAAGAAGGAACAACAGAAAAATGTTGGAGCTGGGGCATGACAACTGCATCCGAGAAACCAACTGGCGGCTTCGGCAGTGGTGTCTCGAGGCAGGCTTCGGCTTCCTGGATAACGACCCGCACATTACGACGAGAGACATGCTCAGCTGGGATGGGCTTCACCTGTCCCCCAAAGGTAAGCGTGTGTTTTCTTCTAGGTTGGTGGATCTCCTCCGGCGGGCTTTAAACTAGGCTCGTCGGGGGGAGGGGAATATGAGGGCTGGGGGAGCTGTGGACCACCAAACCATGTGGCACCCACAAGGACAGCCCAGCCTGAAGAAATAGAGCATTGGGAACCTGAAAGACATGGGGAGGCCAGCACTATGGCAGAGGTAAGAAACGAGAAGGTAAGAAACAAAGGGCCCCTTGGGACTCGGAGCAGGGGGGTAGCAAAGGCACCAGTCGCAGGGCTCAAGTGCCTATATACTAATGCTAGGAGCATGGGGAACAAGCAGGATGAACTAGCGCTCCTGCTTGCACTAAACACCTATGACTTAGTGGGGCTAACAGAAACCTGGTGGGATTCATCCCACGACTGGGCAGTACATATTGAGGGCTATAGATTGTACAGAAAGGACAGGGTGGGGAAGAAAGGGGGAGGGGTTATGCTCTATGTCAGTGAGCAATATACATCAACCCTCATCAAGACAGAATCCAAGGATGAGGAAGTAGAAGGATTGTGGGTTAGGCTACATGGGGGGCAAGGAGAAAGGGATTTGGTGGTAGAGGTCTGCTACAGACCCCCACATCAAAGGGAAGAAAGAGATTCGGGGCTCCTGAGGCAACTCTCGGACACCATAAAAGCTAAAGAGGCAGTAGTCATGGGGGACCTAAACTACCCAGACATCTGCTGGGAGTCACAGACAGCAAAGTCCCACCGCTCATGAAGGTTTCTAACCTGTGTACAGGACCTCCACCTGACACAGGAGGTACACGGTCCCACTAGGGGGAATGCCATACTGGATCTGGTATTGGCAACGGGGGATGACATGGTAGGGGACCTCCAGATCGGTAGCCATTTGGGAGACAGTGATCACCTAATAATAGAATTCACCATAAGACGTCGAGTGGGTAAGGTAACTAGTAGGGTGAAAGTGCTAGACTTTAGGAAAGCTGATCTCAATGAACTCAGGCGATTAGTCAAGGACGCACTGCAGAGTAGGAGTTTTGAAGGGATGGGATCCCAAGAAGGGTGGCTGTGCCTTAAGGAAACGATCCTTCGGGCACAAAGCAAGACGATCCCCGAGCGAGGCAAAAGAGGGAAAGGGGCCAGGAGGCTTCCCTGGCTGACCACAGAAATCCAGGGCAGCCTAAGGGCCAAAAGGGGAGCACATAAAAAGTGGAAACAGGGTGAGATCACTAAAGATGAATATACCTCCTCTGCTTGTGCTTGTAGGGAGGCAGTTAGACGGGCCAAAGCTACCATGGAGCTGAGGATAACAACCCAAGTAAAAGACAACAAGAAATTGTTTTTTAGATATATAGGGAGTAAAAGGAAGGCCCAGGGAGGAATAGGACCCCTGCTAAATGGGCAGAAACAATAGGTGACGGACAGGGGGGACAAGGCTGAACTCCTCAACGAGTTCTTTGCCTCAGTGTTCCTAAGTGAGGGACACGACAAGTCTCTCACTGGGGTTGTAGAGAGGCAGCAGCAAGGCGTCAGACTTCCATGCGTAGACCCTGAGATGGTGCAGAGTCACTTGGAAGAACTGGATGCCTTTAAGTCGGCAGCCCGGATGAGCTCCATCCGAGGGTGCTGAAGGCACTGGCCGACATCATTGCAGAGCCACTGGCGGGAATATTCGAAGGCTTGTGGTGCACGGGCCAAGTCCCGGAGGACTGGAAAAGGGCCAACGTGGTCCCCATTTTCAAAAAGGGGAGGAAGGAGGACCCGGGCATCTATAGGCCAGTCAGTCTCACCTCCATCCTTGGTAAAGTCTTTGAAAAAATTATCAAGGCTCACATTTGTGAGAGCCCAGCAGGACAAATTATGCTGAGGGGAAACCAGCACGGGTTCGTGGAAGGCAGATCGTGCCTGACCAATCTAGTCTCTTTTTATGACCAGGTTATGAAATGCCTGGACACAGGAGAAGGGGTGGATGTCGTATACTTAGACTTCAGGAAGGCCTTCGATATGGTATCCCACCCCATACTGGTGAACAAGTTAAGAGGCTGTGACTTGGATGACTACACAGTCCTGTGGGTGGCAAATTGGCTGGAGGGTCGTACCCAGAGAGTCATGGTAGATGGGTCGGTTTTGACCTGGAAGGGTGTGGGCAGCGGGGTCCCGCAGGGCTCGGTCCTTGGACCGATACTCTTTAATGTCTTCATCAGTGACTTGGATGAGGGAGTGAAATGTACTCTGTCCAAGTTTGCAGATGACACAAAGCTATGGGGAGATGTGGACACGCCGGAGGGCAGGGAACAGCTGCAGGCAGACCTGGACAGGTTGGACAAGTGGGCAGAAAACAACAGAATGCAGTTCAACAAGGAGAAATGCAAAGTGCTGCACCTAGGGAGGAAAAATGTCCAGCACACCTACAGCCTAGGAAATGACCTGCTGGGTAGCACAGAGGTGGAAAGGGATCTTGGAGTCCTAGTGTGACGAAGCCATCAAAAAAGCCAATGGCACTTTATCATGCATCAGCAGATGCATGACGAATAGGTCCAAGGAGGTGATACTTCCCTCTATCGGGCACTGGTCAGACCGCAGTTGGAGTACTGCGTGCAATTCTGGGTGCCACACTTCAAGAAGGATGTAGATAACCTGGAGAGGGTCCAGAGAAGGGCCACTTGTATGGTTAAGGGCCTGAAGACCAAGCCCTACGAGGAGAGACTAGAGAAACTGGACCTTTTCAGCCTCCTCAAGAGAAGGTTGAGAGGCGACCTTGTGGCTGCCTATAAGTTCATCATGGGGGCACAGAAGGGAATTGGTGAGTATTTATTCACCAAGGTGCCCCCGGGGGTTACAAGAAACAATGGCCACAAGCTGGCAGAGAGCAGATTTAGACTGGACATTAGGAAGAACTTCTTCACAGTTCGAGTGGCCAAGGTCTGGAATGGGCTCCCAAGGGGGGTGGTGCTCTCCCCTACCCTGGGGGTCTTCAAGGGGAGGTTAGATGAGTATCTAGCTGGGGTCATCTAGACCCAGCACTCTTTCCTGCTTATGCGGGGGGTCGGACTCGATGATCTATTGAGGTCCCTTCCGACCCTAACATCTATGAATCTATGAATCTATGATTCTAGATAGGTAGTCAGCACAGCTATAAATACTGCCTTTGCATCATACCAAGAGGTGATATTCAGTGAAAGAGATGTGTTTTTCTGTTTCTGTAGTCTGCATTGTCTCCTCTTGAGACAACATATTCCTCTGAGAAAGATGCACGTTATTTATAACACCCAGTTCAGAGAGGAAGTTCTCACTAGCACAGAACTCTTGCATAATTTGGTAATGAGTATGCATAATGGGATCTGTATCTTGGCTGACTGGAGTATATGGCAAGTCTCTCAACCACAGAAGCCGTAGACTGATTGATGTCAGTATGTATACGATGGTCCTTCCATTGGCAAGCAAGTGAAGTACAGGTCTGGCTGACTAGGACTAAAAGAACATAGAGCCTCTGCATTTGCTTTTTTAACTATACCCATCAGCTCATTGCACAAGTGCTCGTTAGCTTTGGGAAGGAGACTGCTACTGTATGATCTCTCTTTCAGCGGGATAATGTCTTCTGAGAGTAATAGTTCCTTGCCTACTCTCAGATCTGCAGCTGCAGCACAGCTTGGTGCTTTAGGGCAGTTTCTCCCAGCTAATATTCCCACCTGTGACTACAACTCCTTCCCTGAAACTCCTGTGTGTGTCACAACCTTCACTTGTTCTAAGCCGCTGTAGTTATCCTGACTCTCCTCCTTTTTTATATTGAGACTATAATACTCTGGCAATTCTGTCTCTGTCTCCATCTCTGTCTTGGTCTTGTATGCCACTTATATCTAAATATGTACCTATGGTTGACTTCAAGGTCACCCTAAAGCCCATGCCCACTAGCCATCTATGATGTAAATTCCTTAGCTCAACCTTCAGTGGCAGACCAGTCCAACACTACAAGCTTGGCTGTACTTCTGTGTCTGCAGTCAAACATAACCTTCTCACCTTTTAGCCCTCCCCTTTCTGCAGTGTGTTTGGAACCTAACTGGATGATGCAGGCCTTCAGGACATGAAGTCTGTGGTATTACATGCTGGTCCTTCTTCCTCTGTTTACTGTCTGCAGGTAGAGGCAAGTCTGGAAGCAGAGAGGAGAGACCAATTCCCAGAAAGATCCCACACGAGTATCTGGAGTACATCTTTGAGACATGGACAAGGAATAAGCAGCAGAGTGTAGATAGCTTTGGTGCAGACTACAAGGTATGATATGGATGGGGAGGTGCTCATTTGGCTCAGATTAATTTAGGG
The DNA here is from genome assembly GCF_030867095.1 of Alligator mississippiensis. Lineage (NCBI taxonomy): Eukaryota > Metazoa > Chordata > Crocodylia > Alligatoridae > Alligator > Alligator mississippiensis. The sequence goes on from NC_081826.1 coordinate 109,261,304, forward strand.
TACCTGTTAGCATGTGCACGTACATGACCTTATTTTTTGTATTGTCTGTATTAGGGTGCACAGACTTCAGACCAGCTAACAAGAGGATGCTGCTTGAGTACCGTAACCAGTTCTTTCTGACGAGACTTCACCTCAGACTTTGAGAGGAATATTTGAGCTCTTAGAGCAGTCTTGGAACTGAGCCCTTAGACTTGAATCTTTGTAACAATACCATATTGCGTATTCTCTCCCCAATTCCAACCACCCATCTACTTGAAGCACTTAGGCTCCTGGGCCCCACACAATGTGGTTGTCTAGAGACAGAAGTTACATATAAACCAGTTTAAGTAATCAGGAACTGGTTTAAACCAGTAGGGCAGGGTCCCCCAAATCCCGGGCAGGGCCCCCTTATTGCCCTAAGAGCAGCTTCCTCGATGGCAGGCCCACTGCGCATGTGCGCAGTTTAAAAGGGCCCGCTGACCGGGAAAAAGCCCAGTTAGGCTCGGAAGTGGCGAGAGACACGCGGGTGATAGCTCACTGCGCCCCCGCTCCCCCGAAGCCCCCCAGAAACCCTCCAGCAGCCGCGGAGCCCCCCCGCCGACCCCCAGCACAGCCGGGGTAAGCGGGGCCTGTGGAGAGAGGGGGCTAACCCCTTACTGTGCATGTGGGAGGAGGCGGCTGAGTGGAGCCGGGCCGGGTCAAGCTCTGCCCAGGCCCCTTCTTCATCCAGACCCCCAGGGAGCCATGCGACCGGAGCCGCGCAAACAGGCTGCGCAAACAGGCATGCTTCTCTGCCGGCACGTGAGTTAACACGGAGTTCGCACGGGAGGGCGCGCGGGAGGGCCCCGGACCCTGCCTGCACACCCCCCACGGTAGACAGCCCCAGCCGTAGCCAGCCTACCAGAGGCATGACACGGATGGGCACACGCCGCACCCCGAGGGTCCCCTCGGGCTCCGCAGCCCCCCCTCGGCACCTCAGAGACGGCCACCCAGACGGAGCCTCTGGTTCCGGGCTCCACGCAGACAGAACCCCTGGCTCTCGGCTGCGGTGGCTGCCTGTCCCTTTTTCAGGCTCTGGGGCCTGGGAGCATGGTGACCTCCCCTTGTGCGGTCTGCTCCATTTTGGGGTCTCTGGTGCGCCAGCTGGAGGAGCTCCAGGCCACAGTCCAGAGACTGTGTGCCATCAGGGACTGCGAGCAGGAGGAGATAGACTCCTACTGCCAGGCCCTTCTCCCCTGGGAGGCGGAGGGTAGATCACAGTCTCCCTCCACGCCAAAGGAGGACTCTGGGACCTCCTGCTGTGTCCAGCCAGGGGCATGGACCAAGGTGGTCAAGGGCCCTAAGGCCCACCGCACCAAGGCCCCTCCCCCACCAGAACTGAGCAACAGGTATGCACCTCTTGCTGCCCCAGCAGAGCCTGCTGAGTTGCCAGCCCCCACAGGCAACATGGGGCTAACTGCAGCTCCCGCCCCTGCTCTCCCCAAGACAAAACGTAAGCTGTTTGTTGTGGGAGACTCCCTCTTGAGGGGGATGGAGGGGCCAATCTGCCACCCCGACCCCTTAGCCTGGCAAGTCTGCTGCTTCCCAGGGGCCCGCATCTGGGACATTGCGGAGAGGATCCCAAAGCTCCTCAAACCCACAGACCACTATCCCATGCTCCTTATTCATGTGGGCACCAATGACACTGCTCGGAGCATTCCCAGCCAGGTCATGAGGCGCTACAGGGATTTGGGAGCGGGGCTTAAGGGTCTGGGGGCACAGGTGGTGTTCTTGTCAATCCTCCCAGTCTCAGGCTATGGGCTGAGAAGGGAGTGAAGGATCTATGTGGTCAACCAAAGACTGCAGCGCAGGTGTCGTCAGGAAGGCTTTGGCTTTCATGACCACAGCCCGCTCTTTGGCGAGAGAGGCAGCGAGCTGCTGGGAAGAGATGGTCTCCACCTCTCTCCCCTAGGGAGGAGGCTCTTCTCAGCCAGACTGGCTGACCTGCTCCACTGGGCTTTAAACTAAGCCCGTTGGGGGACGGGGGGACTACCGCCACTGCTGGCCTGCTGAGCAATCCTTGCAATGCCAGCAGATCATGGCACTCAAGGGAGCCCACCCCGGCCCCAGCCCTGGTAAAATCTGTGGGCAAGGAAGGAGCCCCCCAGGGGGCACTTGCCTGCCTGTACACTAATGCCAGGAGCTTGGGGAATAAGCAGGAGGAGCTCATCCTCCTGCTCAGTGCAAACAATTACGATGTCATAGGGATAACGGAGACCTGGTGGGACTCCACCCATGACTGGACCACGGGTATAGATGGCTATACCCTGTATAGGAGGGATCGTGTAGAGAAAAGGGGTGGGGGTGTAGCTCTCTATGTTAAGGAAAGCTACGCGTCCCTGCAAGCCGATATTGGTGATCAGGGTGGACGGATGGAGACCCTCTGGGTTAAAATCCGTGGGGAACACGGCACAGGGGACACAATGGTGGGAGTCTATTACAGACCTCCCACCCAAAGTCCTGAGCTTGACCAGGAGTTTGCCCAGGAACTGGCTGAGGCAGCTTGCTCCAGGACCATGGTTGTCATGGGTGACTTCAATTACCCGGACATCTCGTGGGAGGATCGCTCAGCAAAATCTGAGTGGTTGCAGAGCTTCCTCTCGTGAGGCCCTAAGGGACTGTGACCGCAGGGAGTTCAAGAAGAGTGGTTGCTCCTCAAGGGAGCGACCCTCAATGCACAAACTAAGTCTATTCCATCTCGGAGGAAAGGCAGCAAGAGGGCACAGCAGCCCCCCTGGCTCTCCAGGGACCTAGTAGACCTCCTGAGGCTAAAAAGAAAGGCCTACAAAGGATGGAGGATGGGAGTCACCTCCAAGGAGGATTATTCTGCACTGGTCTGGTCCTGTAGGGAGCAGACCAGAAAAGCCAAGGCTGCAACTGAACTCCAGCTAGCTTTGAGCATCAAGGACAATAAAAAGTCCTTTTTCAGATATGTGGGGAGCCGGAGGAAAAGCAGGGGCAACGTTGGACCCCTGCTGAACCAGATGGGGCAACTGACAACTGACGCCCAGAAAAAGCCAACCTATTAAATAGGTACTTTGCGTCGGTCTTTCATCAGCCCCATGGGACGCCCGTGCCCGCTACAGGGCCAGGAAGTCTGGGTGAGGGTGATCCCCTGCCCTCCATTAATGCTGACTTTGTGAAGGAACATCTTGAGAAGCTGGATACCTTCAAGTCAGCCGGCCCTGACAATCTTCACCCCAGGGTACTCAAGGAGCTGGCGAGCATCATAGCCCAGCCTCTAGCGTGGATCTTTGAAAACTCTTGGCGCTCTGGTGTAGTGCCCGAAGACTGGAAGAAGGCCAACGTGGTGCCTATCTTCAAGAAAGGGAGGAAAGTGGATCCGGCTAACTATAGGCCCATCAGCCTGACTTCTATCCGGGGGAAGATCTTAGAAAAGTTTATTAAGGAGGCCATCCTTAATGGACTGGCCGACGCCAACATCTTAAGGGATAGCCAGCACGGGTTTGTTGCGGGTAGGTCTTGCTTGACCAATCTCATTTCCTTCTACGACCAGGTGACCTATCACCTGGACAAGGGAGAAGAGATTGATGTCATATATCTTGACTTCAAAAAAGCCTTCGATCTGGTGTCCCATGATCGTCTCTTGGAGAAACCGGCCAATTGTCGCCTTGGGTCCCCCACGATCCACTGGCTGGAAAATTGGCTCCGGGGTCGGACCCAGAGGGTAGTAATTGATGGATGTCACTCATCGTGGTGTCCTGTGACCAGTGGGGTCCCCCAAGGCTCTGTCCTTGGACCCGTACTGTTCAACATCTTCATTAATGATGTGGACACTGGAGTCAGAAGCGGACTGGCCAAGTTTGCTGATGACACCAAACTTTGGGGCAAAGCATCCACACCAGAAGACAGGCAGGTGATCCAGGCTGACCTGGACAGGCTCAGCAAGTGGGCGGACAAGAATCTGATGGTGTTCAACACCGATAAATGCAAGGTTCTCCACCTTGGGAAGAAAAACCCGCAGCATCCTTATAGGCTCGGCAGTGCTATTTTGGCTAGCACTATGGAAGAAAGAGACTTGGGGGTCATCATTGACCACAAGATGAACATGAGCCTGCAATGCGATGCTGCAGCTAGTATAGCAACCAAAACGCTGGCTTGCATCCATAGATGCTTCTCAAGCAAATCCCGGGACGTCATTCTCCCCCTGTACTCGGCCTTAGTGAGGCCGCAGCTGGAGTACTGCGTCCAGTTTTGGGCTCCACAATTCAAAAAGGATGTGGAGAAGCTTGAGAGAGTCCAGAGAAGAGCCACGTGCATGATCAGAGGTCAGGGAAGCAGACCCTACGATGACAGGCTGAGAGCCCTGGGGCTCTTTAGCCTGGAAAAGCGCAGGCTCAGGGGTGATCTGATGGCCACCTACAAGTTTATCAGGGGTGACCACCAGGATCTGGGGGAACGTTTGTTCACCAGAGCGCCCCAAGGGATGACGAGGTCGAATGGTCAGAAACTACTACAAGATCGTTTCAGGCTGGACATAAGGAAGAATTTCTTTACTGTCCGAGCCCCCAAGGTCTGGAACAGCCTGCCACCGGAGGTTGTTCAAGCGCCTTCATTGAACACCTTCAAGATGAAACTGGATGCTCACCTTGCTGGGATCCTATGACCCCAGGTGACTTCCTGCCCTTTGGGCGGGGGGCTGGACTCGATGATCTTCCGAGGTCCCTTCCAGCCCTAATGTCTATGAAATCTATAAACCTGTAACAGAACAGATGTTCAGTGCACATAAACCAGTTTCAAAATGGCTGAAACCAGTTTTAAATAAACCTGACTGTATGTAGTATCAGAGGGTGTGTGTAGATGAAATGGGGCCCTAACTTGAAGCAGTGGGTTTTAAAAAACACCGCTTCAATTTAGGGCTGATTAAACCCCTGTGTCATGCACATACCACACTGACTTACCTGCCTCTCTGGCGGGGAGGGGAGGGTGAGCTGACAGCGAGTGGAGCAGTCCCTGGGCTGCAGGGGAGGAGAGGGGGCTGGAGTTTCCCTCCAAAGCAGCTGTGCCCCCCCCCTCCCCAGCAGCACCTACCTGCAGGGACCCAGCTGTGGTGGTCCTGGGGGGCACCGCAGCTGTGGAGGAAGCACCGGGCCCCCGCGCAGCTCGGGCAGGCTCGGGGGGGGGCGGAGTTCAGGCTCACCACTTTTTTTGGGTGGAGCTGCTTTCCCAGGCTGCTATCAGGCTGCCTGAAGGGCTTCCTGCAGAGCTACAGAGCTGCAAGGAGCCCAGTGCTTAGCTCTGCAGCTGTAGGGGCAGCAAACTAAAACCCCTCAAAGGAGTTTTAGTTTGCTGCACCCTAAGTCATTTAAGGCACATTACATCACTGTACATCAATGTACATCATTACATTTCCTACAGCAGCTGGAATTAACGTGCAATACACCTCCAAGGCATGCGAACACCAACACTATTAAAGTAGTACAAAAGCATTTAGCCCACTTTAAAGTGTTGTGTACACATGTCTGTCATTTTGTCTACACACAGCCAGACTTAACTGCTTTGGGTCAAACCAGTTTATGAAAGTTCTGTTCCAGACCCCTTCCTGATTCAAGTTAAATCACAGTCCCCCAGCATCCCATCATGTTGTCCAGCCCTGGGCTGGGCTGGGCTGGGCTGTGCTGTCTACTCCAGCGGAGAAGGGTTGGGGGACAGGCAGAGACAGCCCTCCCCACCCCTCAGGCAAACCCCAGCTGGGGTCTGGTGCCAGGGAAGAGGGTTAAACTTCCCTTCCCCCAGATACAGAGATGCTCTACCCTGATAAACTTACTATTGGTTGTGACTGTGGACTACAAATCCCAGAGGCACCTGGAAGCAGGAAGAGGAAGTGATGAGCAGCACTGAAGAGTTCTGTTGCTGTGAGCCTGGACTGCAAATCCTAGAGACCTCGGGGGCAGCAGGAGGAAGAAGCAAACACACAGCCCATGCTGGCTATATGCCAGAGGGCCATGCTCTAGTGCTTTTGGCCCAAGTCACTTCAGGTATGTGGCTGCATGTCCTGAATCAAAAGTGAATGTCTGGTCAGTTGTTTCTCAGTTTAGTCTTTGCAGCTTCGACTAAACTGCAAAGACTGAATCAATTCAGCCTTGGGCTTTTTTGACTGTCTGTACTTAGCCATTGTGATCCACCGCCAACTTTGAAAGTCCTTCTGGTACTTAATTCGCACTTGAGCTCAGAGATGGGCTCTAGCTAGGGTGACCATAGGTCCCAGTTTGGTCAGGACAGTCCTGAATTTCAGAGACTGGTCCCAGCTGCCCAGTGAAAATTCAAAGGAGTGTCCAGGGTGTAAGACACAGGGCATGGAGGGAGAGCAGCAGATGCTGTGAAATAGGAAGCCCTAGCAGACAGCAAAAGTGCCCTAAAATAGGTTAGCTTCATTAATGGAATGACATTAACACTAATTGATACTTCACAGGTGATTGTTAACACCTGTGAAGTAAAGAACACAGCATCATTAATGGGCCATTGACTGCCTGCAGTCTGCAGAGGGGAGAAGGGGACTGCAGCATCCCACATTTCACATTGTCCTGAATTTTACATTGTGCCATATGGTCACCCTGGGCATACATGTGCTCCAGAAGTGTGGGCAGGAGGGCTTTAATTAGAGTAGTTCCAAGAGCTGCTCTAATTAAAGCACCCAGAATGTCTTGTGTATCAATGTCCCTGCCCTGAAAAATGGCAGTGGGGGTGCCTTAAATACAGCTGATCAAACAAGCTTTAGTTAAAGCACCTCACCACCATTTTTCAGCATGGGTATGCTGATACATGTGATGCTGGAGTCTGCTGGAGTGTGGTAATTATCACGCTCCAGCAGACTCATTTAATCAAGTCTGCTCTGATGCACTGTAATTACAGCACATCGTAGAAGCCTCCCTGTGCGTGTATAGGTGCCCCCTAGCTCTAGCTGAAAATTTTGTCCAACTGTCCATTACTATAGGTGACATCATACTGTGTGCATTTCAATGTCTTGGGAGCCATATGAAATGCAAGATCCAAGAAAGAGTCCATAGCTACTGAAGAAGGACAGTTCTTTCTATTACCAAAACTAATAGCAGAAGGTAAATTTAAAGGGATTATTAGATCCAGTTAATTAGCACTTTTAAAATAACCTATTGTGCTAGAAATTTTATTATCTTTTATTTGGCATAGATGATCATTAGAGATACATTTCTATTGCATTTTAATAATACTGGACTAAATAAAGTGTGGAGTTTACTAGTATTAACTGGAACCTCCTTTATGGGTCACTTTTAGTTTTCCTGCTCTTAATGAATACTCAATCCTAAATGAAGAATGTGATAAACCTACCCAAGCCATTTGGTAACCTTTTAGCTTTTCAGTGGTCTCCCAAGACTGATGGTTGCCAATGAATGAATGAATGTTAATTTACACAATGTGAGTGATAGTAATGATTACATTGAGACAGGGACGTCAGCCAATACCATGAATGAGCACTATTTTATGGATTGAGAAAGAAAGTGAAATTCACACTAAATAGAACTTTTTCAGCTGATCTTTAGGCACCACGTAATACCTTGTAATTAGAATGGAAATAATTGGGACACAGATAATCATCCTGAAATTATTCCACAAAATACCTGTACCAAAATAAATATTCAATCCCAGGAAATATATTTATTAATTAATGTCTGAAGTAGTTTGTATTCACTTGAATACAAAACCAAGTATTCACTTGACAAAACCTACGAGTTCTTGACAAAATCACATGAGTTTTCATAACAGATATCCACACACATCATCATCCTATTGACTAATTATATAGTATATTAAAATGGTATATTTGTTGTTAGTTACCTCTCCATGCAACATACAGTGGAGTATAATTGTAGTAAAAGATAAGCCAACACTAAAAATCAGTTTTGGAATAAGATATTATCTGAGTTTCCACTAAATTTGAAGAGTGGGGGCAGAATTGGCTGCAGAGTTGTATTTCAAGGCTATCTCCAGCACTAATGCAAAAATGAGCCAACAGTGTGTGTGTGTGTGTGTGTGTGTGTGTGTGTGTGCACGCGCATGTGTGTGCATGCATGTGCGTGTGTGGTTAAGCCAGCACATTATGCTACAGTTTAGTAGCCACTTTTAAAATAAACATAAACATCTAAAATTCAGCTCACTGTTCTGAGTTTTGTTCCAGTCTTGTCAGGCTGGGCTGTTCTGATGCGTAATGAGTCTCTTATCTGACGTTTACTATTGTCCCTGGTGGTTGTAAAATCATTACTCCTGAGAAAACAAAGTTTACATGTTGATAAGTGGTGAAGGAAAGAATAGGGTTGTGATGAGAAACTGCAGCCACTGTTCTTGCCTCCCTCTCGCTTGCTCTTTCACTCTATCTTTCTCTAGTAGGAATAATTCATATGCTGGCAATTTTGGAAAAAGTTTCTAAGTTCTCTATTTGGGAACATATTTCAGTTTCTCCTGGGAGCTGAAAGCACTTTGCTGTGCAATGCTTCAGACTCTCATGACTGATTTCTGCTTCCTTTTCTTGGGGTGGAATCAATGGAGGTGGGATAGGTTACATAAAATGTGTCGGAATTAGAACCCATAAAAAGTGTTGAATCCACGTAAATAATGGTGATATCATCCATCTGGTTTTCTCCGGGATCTGATTTTAAAACACCTTTTCAATCTCAACACAAAAATGTGCACCCCAGAACCAGCATATTTCCCTATGACATGCACAGCTCAAATGATGTTAGCAAACAGTATAATGGAGGTCACAAAAGATTGTGGCTCCCACACTGTGGTAATTTAAGTAATTGGGGCCCCACAGGTGCCTTTCAGAGGGAAAAAGATGGGATTTTTAGCACATGAAATACAATCCTAATTACATTTAACAAACAATATTTTTAATACCAGTTACAATGGGAGAATTGAAAAATATAAAGATAGCAGGGCATGTTGTGATTTAAAAAAACTTTTCAGTACAACAAAAAACTTCTGTCCATAGAACACTGTCCCCAAAAAAGTTCACGTCCAGTTTCCAATGTCCCAGTTCAGAAGTCCTGTTTTTGCTTTTCTTATTTTAGACATGGTCAATATTAAATATGATCCTGGAATTTAAACATGAGTTACTTATCAACTGACACCCCTAAACAGAGGCATAATTAGGGAGCTGTGCACCCTGGGTGAAGGCAGCTCATTGGGAAGCAGCTGGAGCTAGCTTGCCAGCAGTGGAGGTGACCTGGCCAGCAGCAAGGCAGCTGCAATTTTTGCTTTTCACTCCCACAAACAAGTTACTTCCTGGAGCTTAGATATACCACAGCCCTCAATGACCTAAAATCATATTTTCTGCCATTGTATGTAGTATCAAGCTGCACTTCCCTAATTCATTTTGGGAACCCAAAGTCTCCAGCTGCAAACGAATCAACAAAATTGTTTTGAGCTCTGTTTAAGATCATGTTAAATCTGAAAATGTACAGGACAAGCCTTTCTTTATAAAAATCCAAACTTCCCTGTCTCTTCCCTGTTTTCAGTATGTGATCAGATCCTTATTTAAAACCCAGTTGCTTTGCAACTCAAAGCTAAAACAAACCAAGCACAAACTGAGGTGAACAGGTAATGAGAAATTCATGGGTTAAATTCACCAATTGGCAGAAGACTGTACATCCTGTGGAACTCCCTATCTGTGAATGGGAATGGGGATTAGGTTTGTCATGCACAGAACTACTCTACAGTGTCAGCCTAAATGAAGATTGTTTTGGGGGAGAAACAAAACAAGAAAAGAACAAAAATATACTCTGCCCTCTGTATACACACACACACACACACACACACATACGTATATACGTATATATATGCACACATACATATATGTGTGTCTGTATAATATATATATATATATATATATATATACACACAAATGTATAATATATGATAATGGAAAGATAATATATATTACAGAGAAAGGCTGCAAGGCCTCAGTTTTGTTCCAGCTACAAGACTTCCTCTCTCTCTCTGCAAGATTTCTAAAGTCGGCTAACCTGCAAGACTCACCTTCTAGGAAAACTGCTTCTAGGAAACTGCTGTCTTCAGGGCAACTACAGTATTGTGGGGCAGATTTGTCACAGCATGTTATTAGATATATAAAAACAAAGCAAGAAGAACAAAGCTAGAAACAAAGGAAGAAAAGAACAAAAGTATACTCTGCCCCTGAGTGCATGGAGATATATATCTATATTTCCATGCTCTCAGGGGCAGAGTATACTTTTTTTCTTTTCTTCCTTTGTTTTTATATATATAGTAACATGTTGCAACAAATCTGCCCCACAATACTGTAGTTGCCGTGAAGACAGCAGTTTCCTAGAAGTATCAAGGTGAGACCATCAAATAACTACAGCTTTACATCCACCACAGAGCTGACTCCAGATACGGTGGAATAGGTGAGCCTGGCAGGTTAGGCAGCTTTAGAAATCTTGCAGAGAGAGAGAGGGGAAGTCTTGTAGCTGGAACAAAACTGAGGCCTTGCAGCCTTCTCTCTTTAATAGCAATTAAAAACTGCATAACGCCTGATTACCTGATTAATTCTCATTTCAGGAGTCTTCTAATCTCAAATGTAATCTTATTTACAAAGGAGAGAAATAATTAATAATTATATAGAGCCTTAATTCCCAAACTGCTGAAAGAGGGATGCAAACAAGGAGGTGGGGGGGAGATAATGTTTCCAAATATTTGCTTGTTAAAAATAATGGGAAGGTTTCCAAACTCTAGACCAAACCACAGTTCAGAATGAAAAAAGGGCCAACTTACTGAGCACCATTGTTAGTCTGAAAAAAATTCATCTTGAAGGATGATGACGACCCTTAGTAAACTTCTCTTAGGATATTGCTAATCTAGGCAGGTGTCTTTTTCAGCCAAGCCTAGTGGAGAGCTCTCAAACTTTGCCAACTTAAATTAAATGGATTTAACTAAATATTATGGCTAGGAACAGACATTCAAAAAGCCTGAGCCTGAATTGATTCAATCTTTGCAAGTTAGTCTAACCTGGCTAGGCTAAATCACATTGTAACAGCACAGACATCCCCTCTGGAGTAAAAAAATTCAGGCATGTGCCTGCAGTGGCTCAGGCTAGAAGCTGGGGGGTGCTAGAGCAGCCCTCCCTTCCCTTCCACAGGGCTGCATTGAGGGAAGTAAGGCCAGGCCCCAGCAGGATGCTCTGATTATTCTCCCCACTCCTGAGCTGCCCAGCAGGGAATGTTTATTACCCCTAACTCAGTATTCATCCACACATTAAGAAAACAAAGCCTCTCTCCATTAACTAATGGAGCTCTTCTTAAACAGCTCTTCCAAGGAAGGACATTAAGCTACCTGTTGATAAGCTCCAAAAAGCCTGTCCCTCTTTATCATCTCCCACAGCACAGACTGTAGCCAGCATGTGGTCTGCTAGCTAATGCTGAAGTGTCTGCATAAAACAGAGGGGCAGGGGGAATAATCTCTGCTTAGCAGGGAGAAGCCAGAGAGGCACTCTGTGCCTTCAAGTCTCTGCTGAGCTCCAGCCCTACTGTGGAGCAGAGAGCCCCACCCAGCCCAGACAGCATGCTGGGATGCTGAGGGAATCTGGTTTATCTTAAACCATCAAGGGGTCTGGGACAGACATTGCATAAACCGTTTTACCCAAATCGGTTAAGTCTGATACTACATTCAGCCAGGTTTATCTCAAATTGGTTTCAGCCATTTTCAAACAGGTTTATGAGCATTGAGCATCTGTTCTGTTACAGGTTTAACCCAATTTCTGATCATTTAAATCAGTTTACGTCTGTCCCTAGCCTATGGTTCAGATTTTGAGGGTCTGAAACAGACAGTTCAAAATACCTCATCAGTAAGAGAGAACAAGAATCTGCTTTCATTTAAGCAATCGCACTAAGATTGATGAAGATTCATGTATGTAAAGTGAGGGCAGAGTTTAGCCCAGACCTTGAAAACTGCCTTAAATTTAGTTCAAAATGAGGATGAGGAAGCCCCTTTCTAAATGAATGAGACTTGGCAAATTAGTTACCAAGAAAAGCAGCTTGGATAATATTTTTTCTACCGGGCTCAATCTTTTAAAACAATTTTTACAGTGCCTCCTTAAGTACAAACAGAGGTAAGCCAGCAGACAGCATAAAACACATGTAACTCTGGGCACTAAGAACTTTGTGAGCCTGCCAAAAACTCATCTCATTAGTGTGCTTTGCAGCTGTAGAACAACCGTTTGGCTGAAATGATGTAGACTGAATATAAAACCATGTCCTGGAGGTGAAAGGCCCAGTACAGGGATTACGCTAGAACACCATGCACCAGAATGATGTTCTAGGAATTCCCTGGTCAGGGAGAGAAGATACATCTCAACATTTTGATACCCATCTTGACAGGAAAAGGTATTTTCTTCACAGTGAGATCTTTCTTTGCAGCTAGCTGAATCCTGAAACTCTAAGGCGGGAGCAGCACATCTTTTATACATAACATTCACAGAAGCTGATATACTTGCATCAAGAAAGAAATTAAGATAGCTGCCTGTCCCTTAGGAGGACAAATTAAATGCTGAAGCCCAATACATTTATGCAATGTCTCATACACCTCCAAAACACAAAAGCTGTCAAGTCACAATTTTGGTAGTTTTGAATTGTTTCTTATACATTGTCAGGTTTTCATGCACTGTTCTTTACATTTAAAGAAAGCAACCCAGACTGATTTCTGACATGCACCTTCTTATCACATCTATCAGTGCAGTACAGTGAGTGTTAAATGAATGTCACCACAGAGCCCCTCTCTCTCTCTCTCTCTCTCTCTCTCACTCTCTTCCTCCCCCCCCCACCCCCAAGTTTTAAATTTCCCCTGCTAGTGTAAAACTTAATGAAAGCCCTGGAGTATACAATAGCATTTTGAAAACAGGAATTTGTGACTGCTGTGAATCATCACTCACAGCAGGGACCCAGAAATGTGAATTGTGGGAGGAACAAGCTAAGGCCCCCTCTCTTTTTTACTGGGAATTTATTACAGGCGTGTCATTATTTACAATGTACCATTCACATCCTCTAAAGAGCCAATAAACTGGCTGCTGAATATGCATTTTGCTCTGTGGTGAACACAGATGTTTCCAGCTAATATCCATTTCATTTAATTTCTTTTCTTTTAAAAAAAAAATCTATCTTGCTATTTCTGTAGCAGCTGGGTAACTATTTGCCAGTCTTCGGTTAGGGAATCGCTTCTCATATTTATTATAGCTGGTGCCAGTCATGAAGTTAAACTTAAAGGTCTGTCAGCATTGCCATTATTAGCCAGTATTTGTATGAGTTCAAAATTCAGCTGGTAAAATTATCTTTGAGTTTAAAGAAGGGGTCACATAAGGTCTCAGCACAGGATCAAGTTCCATTAATATTATGTGAAAAGAAATAATGTAAGATGTTTTTATGTTTGGAGAATATATGTTGCGGGGGGGGGGAGGGGAGAGGTTCCCCCCAACATTCCTGCAAATAAAATCTATAGTTTATTCAAAAATGAAATGTTGGTGGTCATTAATTTGCAGACCCTATGTACACATGGGGAAGAGGATGAAGTCAGTGATGGTCAACTATAAAAAGTTTGGAAATGCAGGTCAGATAATCATTCTCAAGTTTAGCTATGTATTCCTACTAGATATACCTCCTGGGCACACAAAATCAGGTTGCCATTCTTATGACAAAGGGGCCCCTGAGATTTCTGCTTCCTGCATCTGGTCTGCTGGAATTTAAAAGTTCAGAGATGCCTAATAAATAAATTAATATGATTGCTACTTTTAATAATAGTTACATTGAATTTTTTTAATCATCCGAATCTTAGATTGGGGCTCATTCTGAGTTTTATTGAAGGCCGAGGAAGTAGTATGATGAGGTCTTATTTTGTCTGAATCAGTTTATTCAAACCATATTACCATTCTATAAGTTGTCCCCCATGTATTGGGACCAGATGGCTTTGTTACAGATAGTGTAATACAGCATTTCCCAAACTGAGTGGGGTGAGTCCTCTTGGGAGAGGAGGTGGCAAAATGTTCCCAGGATTGGCATGGGAGTGAATGCTGCACATGCACAAAAACATCAAATGATATTTGGCAGCTGGAATAAGGGGTAGCAAGTGCGACTGACTTTACTGGGTAGGCCCCCAATGTTTTAGAAATGCTAGTGCAATGTATTCTGTTCATCTTCAATAAGGTCTTGATAACGGGCTTGTTGATAGCTGTGCCGCAGTTCTTTTTAGATGATGAAAATGTCATTAATCAAGTCTGTCCTGCCTAAACCTCTCTGACTGAGGATGTGATGTGATGTGAGCATCTAAATCTCATTGAAAGTCTCATCTGAGCAAGGAAATGAAACATTACATAGTACTAGTAATACTGCAAAAAGGGACATGGTTTGAAGCCAGGGCAAAAGATATGGGTACGGGTGAGACAATTTTGAACAGTTCCCCCCACTCGATAGAGTCTCTGGAGTTGGGTGTTGTTGGGCAACAGGTAGTAGGAACTGGGGACTTTAAGTGGCATACTTACATTTCCTACTTGTGGTTAAGACACCTTACTACACTAGGATTAGGCAATGCTAATCAGAATGGCACTGACTAGTCAGGATGATTAGTGAGTTTCTATCAAAGCGTAGCCTACAGCCTGGGAGCTTTGTGGCACATGCATAGATCCATCAGCTGTGCTGCCATGACATGCCTGATCGGAGCATGGGTGGCATATCCAACCTCTCATTGTACTGAAGCTAGGATTTCTGGAGTTCCTAATTCACATTTTCAAGTCTATCTTGGTGGTCCTTGAAAGGTGGTAGAATTCTCTAAATTCTCAGATGGCAAGAGTGGGGACTAGGCCTTTACATGAGAGAAACACATAAGGAAGGGATATGTATCAGCTAGACACACTGGAACTTATTCTCCATTGCCCTGAACTTTGTGTAAACCCTGTGTAGAATCATAGAAAATTAGGGTTGGAAGAGGTCATCTGGTCCAACCCCCTTTCAAAGCAGGACGAGCCCCAATTACATCATTCCAGCCAGGGCTTTGTAGAACCAGGCCTTAAAAACCTCCTCCAAGGATAAAGAATCCACCACATCTCTAGGTAACCTGTTCCAGTGCTTCACCACCCTCCTAGTGAGAAAGTTTTTTGTAATACTCAACCTAAACCTCCCTTGATGCAAATTGAGACCATTACTCCTTGTTCTGTCATATCATAACTGAGAACAGAAAGAGGAAAAGGACTGAAACTGGCATAGTGCTGATGGGCTAGTATTCTTCACCCACTTTACACAGGTATAAATGACTACATAAGATACAAATTGGGTTCATATTTGAAAAAGCAGAATGAGGCAATAATAGTATATCAAACCATTATTTTCCTCCAATAATGTTAGGGAAAAAAGGTATTTTCCGTTTACTGCCTGCAATCACTTATGTAACTTGCAGAAGCATTAACAGAGGTTGTTATTTAGCCACAGCTAATCAACAGTGCTCATCTTCCAGTGTAAGTTTCCTGCAGGACTCCAACTGACTTCAGTGGAGATTGGAAGAAAGGCACATATGAGATTCAAGGTTTGGATAAAGGAACAAATTACAGCAGGTCGATGCAGGTAGAACTTCCTATGTGCCTTTCTAAAGTAGCTATCCATGTGCTCTTACCCCATGATAAGTGAAATCTAAATCAGGGCAACTTACCTTGAATAAAACAATGAAAGCATTCGTAGTTAAATTTAAAAAAAGTGAAAGTTTAGCTTTCACTTACCATGAGGTAAGGACAGGCACACAGACAGTTACTGCAGAGCAGCTGGTACACTGAGAGATGCCATCCCTTGTTATTCACTGTAATTTGTTTCTTTTGTCCATACCCCTAGGCCCTGATGCTGCCAAAGGCCCATGTGGTCAGACAGCTGTGCCCATGTGGAGTTTGTTGCATAAATGGGTGTTCAGCCCTCGCTGCCATACTGAGGTGACAAACTATACTGGACCCAAAAGAGTCATCATTACTACATCTAGGGCGTGTCTACACGTGTCGCTATGGCAACGTTACTGCACCATGATTTAGTACTTCCTTTTGGAAATATTAAATCATGGTGCAATAACAGCCTGTACTGCTCCATATGCATGGAGCATGCTTATTTTTAGCAGCTATTTTCCTGTAGTGGTGTGCTATACCAGGGGAGTGTGCTGCTCCGGCAAGGTAGCTGCTGGTCACATGTAAACACCAGCAGATGCTACGTCATCATAGCACATTGCTATGGCGATGTAGCATCACGTGTAGATGTGCCCATAAGGTGTTTTAAAAAATATTTTTTTAAGATTTTAATTATGGGACTTTGATAGCAGTAAATAACCAGGTATGTGCATGGGGAAATTAAATAATATCTAGTTAGAACCACCTCTAAATATGTATTTACACGATAATAAAAGTTTTAGAGGTCTCTTGATGACACTGTAATATATTGTAACAACTTCTGTGGCCCTGGGAGGCTCCATCAGGCCAACATTACATATTTTCAGAGCAGTCTGAGCTCTTTCACAAACTTCCCAAGAGAATCTCTTTTTCCTTTTTGTTACAGTTACATAAAAAAAGTAAGGAAGAAAGAAGTTAGGCCCCAATTCTCGTAAGTATTTCTACTCTGGACAATGCCTAACCATTTATTTGACTTTAGACAGCTGTTCAAGTCCCATGGGTTCCTTGGAATTTAAGCACCTGACTAAAGTTAAGAACATTGTTCAGTATGGACTTAAGCATGAGTTTAAATACTTTCCTGTGCTACAGCTCACCTTCAGTTTTTTACCTTGAAAGATGTGGTGAGGATGGTGAGGTGTTAATGGGGATTATATGAAAGTGAGAATCTTAGATCATATTGCTAGGGGTACAAGATTTACTTCTCTTACTTCCTTTCTGTGGGTCTCATGGTGAGCAAATAATTTTCCGTGTTATATAAGGGGCTATCTGTATAATTTCACCAATTAGTCAAGCTCTAAAATGTAGACATTGCATATTTAAGAATGTTGTAGTGATTTTTAAAAAGCTGGTTTGGGGTGTTTTTTCCTATCCTACTACTACCCCTAATTACTCTTGATTTTAAGTGAAAATAAATCAAATTCTCAAGTTACTTGTTTCATTTGTCAAATGTATAATACTCATTTTATGACACAGACGTGGACAGATTGTTGCTGGCCTTTGCCCATGGGGAGGAACCAAAGAGCCTCTTCCTCCTTCCATCTTGGGCCCTACATTGTAGCTGGTCCTGTATTCTCTTAGTGACCTGCATGGTAGGTAGAGTAGAGGAAGGCAGTGTTGTATAACTGTCACCACTCAAAGGACACAAAGGTATGGAAAAAGTTGCAGGCTGACATTCTGTGAAAGAAGAATGAGATAGTGGGGACCAAAGGAAAAGTTCAGTTATTTAAGTCTAAGTCCAGGTAGACAGCTAGCAATGCTAATATAATCTAAGTGCTGAGATTAGCTATGCCATTCCATTCCCAAATTTTACAGGAAGACAAGTTATTTGCTAGGGAAATAAAGGACAAAACCTTAAATCAATTTTGCTCAACTAAGATGCATCTTACCTCACATTTCCCCTCTTCCATTTCTTTATCTCTGCTTTTTTTTCTCTTGCTATCTAGACTCATTTGCTTCCTCTTTCTTTTGTTCATTTGTCATGGGTTTTCCTTTCTTAGGCCTGAGGATTATTTGGGGTTAGCCCCAGGTTGCCAGTGGCAGTTGTCCAAATGTAACTCCCAATATACAAAAGGAAAAGCAATAACCATGCACACTCATTTTCCCTTGGCCATCCCCTTTCCTTAAATGTTCCACCTTACGCTATCTCTTCTTCTTTGTTCTTTATCTATATTTTGTCCCTCTATGCCACCAGTCTCACCTCTGTCTGGTATTCCTAACTAATCTCTTGCTTTCACCATCCAGTAGTACCCACCACTATTTCTCATCTTTCTCTATGATCCTGGTGTCATCTCCTTTGCCTGATTCCTGCCTTTATCCTTCTTCTATGACCTCTTTCTCTCTCTTTTAAGTATCCTCCTTGTGCAAAAGTCAGTATCCTTTCTCCCTATATAAATCAAATAGCCCATTGACAAAATTAACATTAGACAGCAAGATACAGTACGTGCCATCCATACTTATTCTTTCCTTGCACAGCAATGCATTTCCTCTGTTTTTGCTCCATTGCTAATCTATGTAGAAATTATAAACAGAAAGTTGGTAAAACTATTCAGTTTAGACAATAGCCTAAGGGTCTTATTCAAAGCTCACCAAAATCAAGGGAAATATTTCCATTAACTTCAATGGACTTTGGGTCAGACCCTAAATACATATTCATACAGAAGACAATTGCTCTTTCAGGTAGATAATACACATTTTACAGTATTCCTTGAGGGTTTTTCAACATAAAACAATGAAAGAGGATAACAAAGTTTAAATAAGATTAAGGTTTGATGCATTCTGGCTAAAACTGTAATTCAAAGGCTGATGTCTGTGCTTCATTCACAGTGTGGGGCATTTCCTATCCTTTATTTCAGTCATAGTAGCGTGAATAATAAATTCAGTGCCAGTTTTACCTCTGAGTTTCCTATCTTGTTTATTTGCTACCAATGTACAAATTATGAACATGTTTTCAGGTTTTGTTCAAAGTGCACATATGTATAGGGTTTATGTTGAAAGATCACACTGTGTATTTCATTTCTTGACCTATCACTGAATGAAGTGAAAATTAAAACACATTGGCACTCTCTCCAAAGGAAAAGGCTGGATTTCTCCATAGATCTTCATTACATCACATTGGATTATATTGTTCTATACAATTAAAGAGTGCCAACAACACTTCATATGAATGAGCCCTGGCTCATTTCCTTCCCTGAGGCCAGTAATGTTTAATAAGTCCAAAGCACACAGTTTAACCAGTACCCTCCAGCTTGTAAATTGTAGTATTGCCAATAATTTATAAAGAGTGGTAGGAGAATGAGAGTGTATGTGTATTTAGGTCTGCCACAGTGGGTCTACATGCTGCAGAGACAGGGGTCATCTAGCTAAATATACTGGGGCTGCAGTTATCTCACTGTCTCTTTGAAACAGGAACGGGCTCAAACCCTAATTAAACCCAGGGTGTGAATCCCTGGAGGGCAGCAATAGAAAGGTCTGTATACTAATCCAGCTCATGCTGACTAACTGCAGCACTGCACAATCAGTGCTGTATGAATATATTCTTCTGGCAGCTGCATGCAAACAGCAGTCTCTGCGATTCTGATGACTTTTCATTTTTATGACACTGTGTTTTAGCTTCAGGTACCGAGTGTAAGAATCCCAGTTAAATGGATCTCCTGATTATTTTAAGTAATCAGTAATCGCAATGCTGAGCTGGAAGGGGGAGGCAGGCATGGGATGTGAAGGAATGTTGGAGGGGGCAGTGGGGGGGTGAGAGCTGAAGGTTCAGGAGGGCTTTGCATCTGATTTCCCTAAGCAGGGCAATTTCCTGAGCTAGAGAACTGGTAAGATGAGCCTGATAGTACTCTATCCCTGTCTGCTGTGAGTGCTTTAACTGCTCAACAACCCCAGATGATAGTACAGGAAAGGGGAATTGACTGGAGCTTCCAGCAGCAACAGCAGCAGCAGAAACAACAGCCCAAGAATACATTGTGAAAAATCAGTTTTAATAAAGCCCCAGCACTGACCTCGGAAACTTAAGTATTTATATTATTGACTTCTGTATGAGGTTATTTGTTTAAAAAGAACACAGAAAGAAAGAAAGTCTTTTTGCTCTTGTCTCCAGACCTGCGGAAAAAATAACTAAAATTAGAGAAACTGGAGATATAAACGCAGTGAGTAGAATAAAGCAAAATACCTCTGGGGTGTTCATCTGCCATAGTAGTCATTTCATATCTCATCTGTTATATGAATGTGATAGCTCCTTCCCTTTTTGATAGTATCATTATGTAGACTCTACAGATTCAATTCCATTTACAAGTCAATGGTGTGAGATTTTATGACAATTCTTTTTACTGGGTTGATTCTGTATGATCTTGCGCACAAAAAAGAAAAAAAAAATTAAGGAAAACTGAATGGTAGCATTTGGGTGCTCTCTAAAGAGAGTTCTGGATGCAGCAGACATTTTTTGACAGGTCTAATACTATTGGTCTATCATGAATATGTCTCAATATTTTTAATTCCCAGCAATAATGTTGTCTCTACTTAGATAGCTATATGTAGAAAAAAAGGCTGTTTCGTGATTGTCCTGGCATGGAGAAATCAGCTGCTCTGGGCAGAAAGGAAAACGGCTTTCAACCAGATTTCTGCATTTAGATGGACAACTTGTCTACAATCATCCAAATATACTCATATGGTTAGTTTCTTTCTCTGCTAAAATTCCTTATCCCAGCCCCAGAATGCTATTCTCACAGGAGGATCAGGGCCAAAAACCCTGTGAGTTCTCTGTGAAAGGGTGTCATTTTATTCCATATTTGTACAGTACCTAGAACAACTGGATACTGCTGAACAGGGTTTTATTTTTGTCCCCTTCATTGCAGAAAACATTTTTTGCTCTACCCTTGAAAACATAAAACAAGATTAAAAAACAAAAAGAATTGTATATGTACTATGCATTTAGTTTATGTGGCATAACAGTAAAAATATCCCTCTTAAAATAGTTACCACCAGTGGCAAAGCTGTATTGTTTAAGAGGGGAACTGTGGCAATGAAGTTTGTTAATGTAGATATAATACACGCTAAGGCCAAGTACAGATAATTACACTTTTAGTGGTTTAAGTGATTGGGACAGAAGTTTGATGCACACAGACTTTGACGCACACTGGTTTTGAAGTGGTGGAACCTGGTCTAAGATTTGCATCCCCACAAAAGGGCAAATGTGTGTTCTCTTGGCTACTAATCTAAACTACACCACTTACAGAAAACAGCACAACTTAGATCCATTCTGCTTCAGGCTTTTTGAGTTTCTCTACCTAGCCTAATGGAGAAGTTCCCTCTGCTTATATGTTCTGCTGGGGTTATCAAGAAGTTTAATAGCTGGGCTAACCTCCTTACAATGCAGCAATGCACATATTCTAGATAGATTCAACTGCTACATTCATAAGCAAGTATGAATATAGCATAATTTTCTCCTCTCCCCTCTACTTCAGCTGAACAGTAGAAGAAGAAACACTCTCCCTCTGCAGAACAGGGTTAAGTCAGAAAGAATTCTTGGTTCCTTAGTCTGCTGCACCTGTTCCCTTCAGAGAGAGAAAGATATGGCGTCCAGAACTTTCTGTCACACATGCAACTCCTGGAGCAAAGTGAGGCCCTACCACCATTTCAAACATGAGCATTTGTTGATATATCTCATGCTATGGTAGGTAGCTTCTCCACAGAAAGTTTTTTTCTGAAGCTTTTAAAGGACTCCCATGCATTAAGAGGTTAGTAAAATTACCTAATTATATGATATATGAATATCCTATGTTAATACAGATATTGTAATTATAATCAATTTCACAAGAGAAGCAACTTTTTGTCTCAAAAATAGTTTATGGGTGTGTTTACATGTGCAAATAAGCGCAACTAAACTTAATGCACATAAAGCTAATGTGCATTAAGCAATTTTTGGCAGATGCCTATATGTGCATGGACTTGGGACTAAAGTTAGTGCACTTGGCACTAAAGTTAGTCTCAATCCCTTCAGCCCTGTCATGTGGTCCTGTGGCCAGCAGGGGGAGCTCCACTCTCCAGCCACATGGCTGCCAGCAGTTGGCAGCCATGTTGAAGCCAGAGCCAGCTGCCAGCACTTGGCAACCATCTTGGAAGCTCTGATCCCTAGCCAGTCCTTTCCCTGCCCAGCACAGGGGCAGCATGCGCCAGTTCCCTCCCTGTCCGCCATGCTTCCCCATGTCAGGGCTGCCCCTGGCCCTGCCAGCAGTGCCCAGTGCAGTGTTGCCAACTCTCATGATTTTTGGCGTTCTTCTTAAAGTGTATGCTTTGGAAATGTGACAAACTTAGCTCTTTCTTTTATATATATATATAAAATATATATGTGCGTGTGTGTGTGTGTGTGTGTGTGTGTGTGAGAGACAGAGAGAGCGAGCTAAGTTTTTCACATTCCCAAAGCATACACTTCAAGAACAATGCCAAAAACCATGAGAATTGGCAATACTGCCACTCCCCATACTGCCACTGCCAATAATGCCCCACTGCTTCAGTCTAGATGCTCCAACCCTGTACTGCTGCCGGCCATGGTGCTGTCCCTGTTGGCCCAAGCAGCCCCCCCCCATCCCCCACCCCTCCCAGGCCCCAAGAGAGCCAGATACTCACCAGTGGGGGCCTGGGCACTGGCTGCAGGAGGGCAGGGGATGGAGGCGTGTGGCAGCAGGTCTGGGGTGGGGCTCAGGCCAGGGGGTCTGGTGGGCAGGAGGTGCCCTTAGACTTCCTCCTAGGGCCAGGTGGGGACCTTCTGTGGGGCAGTGAACAGGACCTAGGGGCCCTGCAGGGCCATGAGTGGGGGCTGGGCAGTGGGGGACATGTATACCGCTGCCAGGGGCAGGAGGGCTCCATGGCCTGGTGGTCGACATCCCCCTGCTGCTGGAGCTGCTGCTGGTTCCACTGTGCCTGGTCCACTGTGCCTGGTCCTGTGCCTCTGCCTGGGTGACATCCTCCACCCACCAGGCCTGCTCCCGTGCCTCCCACACATGCTCCCATGCCTCCCACTCCTCCATCATTACCATCAGCTACTGAAGCAGCAGGGTCCAGTCCCTGGTGTGCCGCTGGCGCAGCCAGTGCATCTGGACCACTCTGTTGGTCCCGCTTTGCTCCCTTTAGGTTGTCGGCCCACTGGGTGCTAGCCTGCCTCCCCCACCCCCTTCCCAGAGTAGGCCACACCAGTATCTGCTGCTGTGGCTCCAGACCCTGCTCCCCCCAACCCCACCCTCCACTTACAGGCCAACTATTATACTGCACTGCTACCCAGACCATGGCGCCTAGGCTCAGGGCACATGGAGCTCCCAGACAACTGGAGGCTGCCCATGCCTCCCCACAGCAGGTCTCTCTGGGGAGGTGGCCTGAGGCTGGCCCCCTCCACACCACCACCACACCCTAAGCATGCCCCTGCTGCACGTGCCTTGGGCAGTGCACAATGAGCTGTTTATGCAGGCTGAGGGGTGTCCGAGCCACTACACTTTGTTGCTTCCAATCTTCCCAGTGCACTGGGCACACCAGCACTCCTTGTTCAGGATCCTGAGCTATGACGGCATGGGGGGCAAGCCCAGGCTGCCCTGTAACCTCCACCACCACCTGGAAGGCTACCAAGGAGGATACTGCCACCTGTATCAATGCCTTCTTCAGCATGTGAGAGGCTCATGGCCCGCCACCCCCCCCCCCAGCTGTGGGGACATGGGATGCTCCATAAAGTTCTGAAATGTGTCCCACCTGTCTGCATGCTGGGGGTGGGGGGACCTGGGGCCAAAGGAGTGCAGGCAGGGGCAGGGATGGGGAAGGGCCCCTGTGTGGGGCTTACCATGTGTCTGGGGCTGGCAAGGCTGGCAGCTCAACATGGGCCTCCCTGTCAGCCTACATGATCCCACATCATCTTTCAAGCAAACACCTGACCAATGCTGAAATACTAATCTTTAGTGGACATATTTCCCATATGTGGCAAATGCCTCCATAGTATTATTAGAAGCTGTTATATCCCATCCCTTATCCTTTAACTAAATATTGCTTACCTAGAGTTTGCGGAGATCAGAGGACTACTTGGGAAAACCACAGTATTTTCTTACCACTATGTGCCATAACTACAACACTGTGGGCAGTATGGGTTTGATATGCAAAAGGATACTGAGCTGTTGAATAAAAGGGGAAGCTCCAGCTATCTCTCAAAAGAAAGAACTGATCTTTCTTTTGAAAGAAAAGCCATGGATGCCTAACTCCAGAAAAGGCTGTGAATCCTGACTGGAGGGAGGTTTCTCCTTGCAGCCCACAATGAAGCGCATTAGTCTTAGAGAGATGTATGACTTACACATTTCTTTTCTCTGTGACAATTCCTGTTGACATTGGCTAGTTCAGGCAGCTTCCTGCTCAGCATCTTGTTTTTTGTGGATCCTATTTATGGTGGCTAACTCTTCCTATATGTTGTCTAACTCAGAACTGTAGATTCTGTTGTGCTGGAAAGATAAGTGCCATGTTAATTACCACTGTGGTACTTAAGTCTCTGCACAGATTTAACTCTTTATAAATACTGATTATCCCACAGTCATACAGTGATATTATATTTTGCTTTAAAAATGTACATTAAGATTGACATTAGGCATAAATCTTTAAGGCATAATGTGTTAGAACTTCTGCCAAAGCAGTACTTTCTTGGTTGGCCAGATACAGAAGTGGCAGGAGGCACTTGAACTTAATGTATCTGCAGAGCAATGAGGTATGATGATAAGGACTTTCCACAATGCATTCCTAGTCTTTACTATCTTTCAGGACCTAATGAATCCAGGGTCAAAACTTCCACCCCATATCCTCTGATGGCATAGGAAGACACAGAGTGAATACTGCAGAAGACTGGCAAGTTTATATCTGAATTTCTGTAGGAGTTTCCACACAGGATTCCCAAGGGATGATGCCATATAACATTGTGTGTCCTGGAATCACAATCCCCACAGCACCCATTTTACTCAGCCTCTCAACTTCGTCTCTGCAGTCCCAAATTTCTGTAGACTCCCTTAGCCAAGCAGAGTCCACAAAAAAGGATTTCCATAGAGCCAGAGATAAAAGGAAAAGCTCAACTTACGTTCAACCCCCCACATCCCCTGACAGACTTTTGCCTATACAAATCAGTTTTGTACTCCATCTGCCTGTTCCATGGCTTTAAAAAAAGGGATGAGCTAGCCCATAATTTGTAATGCTCTTTGTTATCCTTTGGGATGAAAGAAGCTGCATAAATCTAAGATATAATTACTGTAGATTTATTATTTGGTAATAAGAAACACCCAAAAGAAAATTAAAGAGGCTCAGAATATCAGAAGGTATTAGAGAAAAAAAGTGACTGCCTGAAAACCATCAGGAAATCTAAGATGCCAGAGAAACTCCATGCCACCTTTGGGGATGTGTAAGAAGTAGATTTGCACATGTTGGGGCTATATAGAGAATGACTACTTTGTTCTGAGCATGGTTGATTTATAGTAAGGGGCATGTTATTATTCTAGCGAGTATTTTCAGTATAATGAAGTTCACTGATCTGTTTTTACAGTGAGGTTAGGAAAGTCTTAGACAGTAGGGGTGTGTACAGAAGTGCTCCATGCACATTTTAAAGCACTATAATTTAGAGCACTTTTTATAGCAATATAAAGTTACAGTGCTCTTAAACATGATAGAAGTGCAGTGTTTGGTGTTGGGGAAGGGGGCCTCCAAGCCTCCCTGCACTTCCCAGGCTAGGAGGCAGGGGCACTCCACAGCCTCCTGGGTCTTCTCCGTTGGTCAGAAATTTGATCTGCATACAGAAGTGTAGGTTGCTGTAGGTTGCTAAAGTGCTGTAAAAGACAGGGCTTCAAATTTAATACCTCATTTAACAAGAGTTAACTTAAAGTGCTGTACCCATTTTTAAAGTGCTGCAAAGCCTTGCACTTCTGTTAAGTCATGGTATTAAAACACTTTCAATGGTCAAAAAACCAACTACTGTACACACTGTAGGATGGCTTAGAAAGATACTATATCCAGCTCCTTCATTTTTCTCTTTAGACTTCTTCAACCCTTATATGTATGCAATGAATTCAGTAGGACTGGGTTGGAGTAGGCGTTCTATCTTACATTTTATCATGGATTATATGCTATCACACAACATTTTAAATCATCAGCACTTTAGCTAAAATAATTATGTTTTATAGTTAAAGGGCTTTGTTTTAACTAAGTGAATTAATACCAACCTTGATGCAGTTTAATAATTGTAATAAGAAATGCTTGTTTGATTCTTTTTTGAACCATGTCATGCTAAAATATAGAGTAGGCTATTTTTTGCCTAGTTTAGGTGGTCAGCGGCAGGCTAGAATTCACCTCCTACACAGTAGCCTGTGGTGGCTGAACTTCCATGTTGCATCCTAAATATTTACAAATGTTGTCCAAACCAAAAAGCTATAGAAAACATATTTTAAAACAAAATGTTTATCATATGCAAGGACACTTGGATGATTGCTCCTTCAGGTGTGTGTTTGAGCTTGGATACTTTTAAAGAAAAACTCTCTTCTTTTGCATTGGTTATGCTTTAATTACATCCTTTGTTGCACCTGCCATCTCTGAATGCAGACTATTAGTGTACTGCCCCAGTTTCAGATCAATCAAGAAGGGACCAGATTCTCTGAAGTAAATAGATGTACCTCCATTGTAGTCTATGCTGTTGTGTCAATCTACTCTGATAGAAAATTGGGTCCATAGTGCCCCAAAAAATTTTAACGCTTCCTCAAGCTCTTCAGAGAACAGGGAAGGACAGCTGCAAGAAAGACTAGCATGCACTTCCTTTCACAGATGACTATCTTTGCCGGTGGGAAGGAAGGTCATGGCTTACTTATTCTTTTTCTTTTTTGGGATGGGTAAAAGTAAAGTACTCCTCTTCAGTCTTTTTACTTGAACATGTGTGAGTCTACCAATGGTGATGGGGCCTTTGGGAAGCTGTGGCACAGGGAGCATATGCAGTGGATACAACAGAGACTTATGTACTGGAAAAACTGGGGTGTGCACTGGATAGAGTTTGTACAGAAAGTAGGGTGAGAAAGAGGCAAAAGCCTGGTAAAGTAGAGAAGCAGTATTTGGTTGGTTTCTTTGGGGGAACAGTAATCTTATTTATTTAAATTAAATTCAAAATCAGTTAATAAAATAATTGCAAATGTTAATTTTGTTCAGAATATCTTACCAATACAATTTCCAGTTTTACGCATATAAATTTTTGATAATCTTATATACATTCTGTATGCTTATTTAGAATTGAAAAGCAGTCTTTAGGCTGTACTCAAAAGAAAATATTATGCCTCTGTGGATAATCAGTAACAAACAATCTAGTCAATATATTATACTTCCTTTTCTGTTCAGGACCTCCCAGTGAACGGAACATAATTTCCTCAAAATTTACTTGCTATTCAAAATTATTGGCTAAATAATTTTTACAAATAATCTTTGATCTAGTTTTCACTTTCAACCTGCTGGTAGTAATTCTGAGCTTTTTTTTATTGGACACTAATGTTACACAGGATAATTCTTCTCCCTAATTGGAAAATCATTTTTCTTAGATTCAGATTCAAATTGTAAATACTTCTGTTTGCAATCATAAATTTGCTTTCACAAATAGCACACCAATGGTGGGTTAAAATTCACTTTTTCGAAAAATATCACTTTCAACTTAAATTTAAAATAGTCATATTTTAACTAAATAGCATTTAACTTCAATGTCAGTTATAGACTTTAAGCAGTACATAATATATGCCTGTATGCTATCTGCCAATCTGAACAGACTCCTGCAATGAGCAGAGTTTTGAATATACTGGTATTACTGTGGTTTTTATACAATTACAGTGCGGCTGTATTGTTCTTCTCAGTCAAGTATTTTTTATGTTCTAGGGGCTGGCATTGTTAGAAAGATAAATAATAAAATAAATAAATAAATAATGGAAATTAATATAGTCGGGAACCATGAATTTTCATGTTAAGGTGGGCTTAGTATGAAACATAGTTTTCTGTAGCTAGGTGGGATTGTGACTACTGTACAGATCACCTGCTGGGGGGGGGGGGGGTGCAGGGAGGAAACAGTGATTGGTAGTTTTTAGAAATGATATTGAGAAAGATTTAATGTTTTGCTTGACATGCAAATAGGAACTTTATGATGCATCAGAGACTCAGGGCAGCTACCATGCAACTAAGGCAAAAATTAAACACTTTTGCAAGCTCAGGTTTATGTCCATTCTGTCTCTTAAGATGTATAGAAGAGAGAGATGTATAGAAGAGAGAACTATATATTTAGGTACATCTACAAAGATGTAGTGATCTAAGATCAAAACTGACCTCAAAAAGAACTCTCTTCACTACATCTGAGGAACCTCAGTAGTTTATTGCCCTTTTTTCAGTGTTTCAATAGGTACGATCAGCATATATCTGTCTATAAGCTTCATAAGACTCCAGCCAGTAGATCTGCCTATGGGATGTGCCGAACCATATTTCCTTTGGCTAGGATAGCTATACCATCTCTTCAAGCAAGCAAACATTGACATTAGTAGTAGCACTGACAAATCTCTCATAGGTTTGGAACCTAGCACCAACACATATTCCCTTGGGCACAGTTTTTCCTGCTTGGTTTGGTGATAGCTTCTGTCATTGTACACCCTGGGTGAAATTGTCCCATAACTCTATTACTTCAGCTAATTTCAAATGGTTAATTAGGTTTTCTTAAATGGTCATTATCCTAACAGAGTAATTGTTCTCTTGGGAGCATGACCCAGAGAGCAAAATAACTCTGGTAGCCACCGAACAAAAAGACTGACAATAAGTTAAGAATATTCCTAAAACTGGCCCGATTCTCATATTTTTATAAATGCTTAAAGTTTTACTGAAGTACAGGAAACAGCCAACGTATAGATGCAAAACTCTCTGTATGGTGCTGAGTTTAGTATGAAATGTTAAATGTATAGCAACATGGCAGGAAGCAAAGCTGGTTTCAGAATATAATTCCTCTTATGCAAGAGAAACAAGAGTCAATTATTTTTTCCAGTTCTTTTAAACATTTTTGGTAGCAAAATAGATTTAGTCACAAAAATCCTAAATATATATCTATAAGGGCCATGATGTAGAGAAGGGATTTTTTAAATTTCATTTGGGAATAGTAGAACTCAGAAGCACTCTATCTGCCTCCCCTACCTGATGGCCTGTATTCTTCATGACACTCTTGAGGCTGTACTGTTACTGCACATAATTCCTCTCTGGTCCAGTCCTGCATGCAGCATGTGGACTGCTCTATAAGAGTGAAAAAAATCTGACTTGGCTGGCAGACAGAGCAGCAGGAGCAATTGCAGATGCTGCTATTTACACTATTTTCACATTCTGAAGAACAAAGAGCAGGAGGCTGCCAACAAATCTTAGAGGCTAAGCCTTTGGCCTACACATTAGGCTTAGCCAATCAATGTTTATGGAACCAAGCAGTGCACCATTTCATGAAATATTACATTTCTATTTTGGTGGAAATGCAGTTGCAATCCTTAAATGATAAAACTAAGAAAAGGAGGTCATTTGTCATGTGTATCAGCCTTTAAAATTTAAAGGGTGGGATGCTGAAGGATCCACGTCCATGTAAGATTAATCATACAATAAGAAATGCCAGTGTGAAGGCAGCATGACTGCTATTATCCATAGCAGTGTTAGTAACTGGTTCTAGAAGCATTGCTTTGAATCTTAGCTAGAGATGAACCCAAACAATGACAGTTGCATAAGGAAGCATGGTCTTGCAGTTGAAATGACTAGGTTGGTGTTGTAGCAATTTGGATCCAATTCCTGGTTCTGGCACTGACTTTCTCTGTGACCATGAGCACATTACTAAGTCTGGAATCTCCAAAGAGTTACAAGGAAGTTAAATAACAAAGACTCTTTTTGCTTTGAATTTGGCCCTTTTTTACTCTTCACATCTTTGAAAAGCTCAGCCAATATCTCTCCGTGGTTCAGTTCCCCATATAGAAAGGAGAAGGAAGATTAAGATAACACCTCCCTCATCTATATTAATCTCCATTATTTATTTATTTTTATTTGTATCTTTTGAATGTGAATGTGTCTGAGTACAATCTGTTTTTAACAAAATGGGGTCCTGAACTCAGTTGGGGGTCTCTAAATATAAGAAATAATAATAGCTCCCACATGATAGAGCTCTATCTACAATATCTACACAAACTATCATGATAGCAAAGAAGCTAAACGATCTGAAGTCCAATTTTACCAAAGTTTGAGAGTGCATGGATTGAGAGAAAGACTGTTCTAGATCCAGTTATCATGGTGCATGTATTTTCTTGCTTCCTGGAGTGATTTGTGGTGGTCCATTTTAAAGATAGGGACAATGTGTCTGGATGCAGGTTTAGATTATGAATACAAAGGTGAGGAGGAGTTTCAGTGTCAGGTTTGGATATTCTTTCACCTAATTTTGGTGTTAGAAGGCACTTGCAAAGAAGTGATTGGTGCAATGCCCACATCTTCCTTTTCCCTCAAAAAAAAACAACATAGATTTGGGGATTAGTTTCAGCCCTATATTCAGAACCTGCTGGTGCAGTCCATCTCATTTTCTTTCATGTCAGTGCACCAAACCAGAAGATGAACCTGCAGTGTTATCATATGGTTCATCTTTGAATAATCTCTCTATGGGTATGTTTGGGATTCTCCACTCCTTAATGTTGTCTTGAAAACAGTGTGATTCTCTAGGAGAGATTAGTTGAGGCAGAGCAGGGGGGAGGAACCAATATCATTAGAACTTCAGATCCTCCTGAGCTGAAGAGGGAATCACACAAGTGTTAAGGAAAGAGTATCTCAGAGGATGTTCAATGTTAGGAAGAACTGAAGGGTGGTAAGGATATAACTTAGGTATACAGGTGAGCACAGAAATACATTTCTGGTTGTTCTATTTAATTCAGATGAATAAACATGCAGAGTGTATCTTCTCTACTACAGTACCTGCCTGACACTAGCTCAGACTTCACTAGCAAACACTTTCCCTGGGAACAGCCACAGGCTAATCCGGGATACGTGTGCCCACATGGAGTGAATATTGGCTATGCCTCCAGGGGATCCCTTTGGGTTTACTTTAATAAAAGGCAGAAATCTTAAGATTTGATGCAAAAAGTGTATCCCAAATGGGCAAAAACAAGGGCCTTTGGGCCTTGCACCTTGCATAGTCTTGTTAACTCTGTGCAAAATGAGTTTAAATTACTACCACAACTGAGCAGTAGTATTTTGCACTGACTTTTCACAGGTGTTAATGAACTCTAATTGCAGAACAATAGAGAAGCAGGCCATTTGTCTGGAACTCTGAAATTGTTTTGGATTAACTAGTTTTGGTGCCATTATTGTCAAGAAATGACAGAGAGGAGAGAACCAAATGGCTAATGATGCAGATGTACATTTATATAGCACCTTTCTAGAGAAGATCTTAGAGCCCTTTGCAAACATGAATTAATTCAGGTTAACAATATCAGTGAAGCAGATATTATAAAATCAAGAAAATAGGAAGGATAGAGAGAGTATTTGGGTCAGTGGCAAAAATAGTTATGAGAACCTGCCACTGATTTTAGACAGAAAACCATGTTTCCTAATTACTAACATGCATTAAAAAGAAACTTGGCATGGGATTAGTTCAAGTTCTTACTCCCTAAACCATTAGATGTTTGGTGCACTATGGCAGCCCCCAGGGAAGGGGATTTTTCACTTTAGAATGATTCTTTCCAGATGAACTAAGGCAGGTTTTATAGGCTGTCAGACAAGTATCCAGTTCCATCTTTGCTAAGGTGGAGTATTTTAAAAGGAAAAGGAGAAATCATGTGTGTGTGTGTGTGTGTGCGTGTGTGCACGCAAAAGTATATTGAAGAAAAGGAGATTTTGGAAAGACTATCTGTCCCAATCTTTTCCTACCAAAAATAAACAACCCCTCCCCCGCCACCCCCCAGCACTGAATAGCATTGGCCTAGAGACACGATTAAATGCAGCGTGGTTAGAGCTTTCAAGCCACGTTTCCAAATGATTTGCAAAATATTAGAAACATGCTTTGCCCCAAATGAGTACAAAAATTCTTTGTCACCTCTCAGGCATCCAATTTCTGTTCCTGGGTCCCAATAACTCAGCTAGAAGAAAGGTAGTTAGAGGATGAAAGGGCAGAATGTGAGTGGAGGGAAAGCTAAGGTGAATAGTATATATAAATAAAGGTACAGCAAGCATCTCCTATTTTGACAGTGCTGTGACAGTATGTACACTCTCATCTATACACAGGTGCCTGTCGGAGCAGCTACTGTAACCGTGTTGTAAAATATTCAATGACTCACTGTGAATAACCATCTCATTTAGAAGAATAATCTGGTGACAAGACAAACATTGTTAAGTTGTGTCAACTTGTTAGGAAAGACATAAAACAAAAATACCACCAACATCCTAGGGCTGGAGGCAATGTCAATATTTTTTTGGAGGTGAGATGCTGGAGCAGAGTGAGGGAGGGCTCTTGCAGCTTACCATAGGCTTAGTTTGCAGTAAAGGAACACAGAAAAAAAGAGAACTTCACACACAGCTCTTTACAAATCAAACACACTGGCCAGCTCCAGGGAAGGTAGCCTGAGCCCAAAGATTTGCCTGTCCTAAAATAAGAGACATTTGGATCCAATCCAGTTCCCTCCTCAACTGGGTCCCACATTCTATGCACAATACTTCAACAGGCTCTCTGCGGGGTCTGCTCCCTTTTGGGGTCTCTGGCACGCCAGCTGGAGGAACTCCAGGCCACAGTCCACAGACTGCGTGCCATCAGGGACTGCGAGCAGGAGATAGACTCCTACTGCCAGGCCCTTCTCCCCCGGGAGGCAGAGGGTAGATCACAGTCTCCCTCCAGGCCAGAGGAGGACTCTGGGACCTCCTGCTGTGTCCAGCCAGGGGCATGGACCAAGGTGGTCAAGGGCCCTAAGGCCCGCCGCACCAAGGCCCCTGCCCCACCAGAACTGAGCAACAGGTATGCACCTCTTGCTGCCCCAGCAGAGCCTGCTGAGTTGCCGGCCCCCACAGGCAACATGGGCCTAACTGCAACTCCCGCCCCTGCTCTCCCCAAGACAAAACGTAAGGTGTTTGTTGTGGGAGACTCCCTCCTGAGGGGGATGGAGGGGCCAATCTGCCACCCTGACCCCTTAGCCCGGCAAGTCTGCTGCTTCCCAGGGCCCGCATCCGGGACATTGCAGAGAGGATCCCCAAGCTCCTCAAACCCACAGACCACTATCCCATGCTCCTTATTCATGTGGGCACCAATGACACGGCTCGGAGCACTCCCAGCCAGGTCATGAGGCGCTACAGGGATTTGGGAGCGGGGCTTAAGGGTCTGGGGGCACAGGTGGTGTTCTCGTCGATCCTCCCAGTCTCAGGCTATGGGCTGAGAAGGGACAGGAGGATCTATGTGGTCAACCAAAGACTGCAGCGCTGGTGTCGTCAGGAAGGCTTTGGCTTTCATGACCACAGCCCGCTCTTTGGCGAGAGAGGCAGCGAGCTGCTGGGAAGAGATGGTCTCCACCTCTCTCCCCTAGGGAGGAGGCTCTTCTCAGCCAGACTGGCTGACCTGCTCCACTGGGCTTTAAACTAAGCCTGCTGGGGGACGGGGGGACTACCACCACTGCTGGCCCGCTGAACAATCCTTGCAAAGCCAGTGGATCACGGCACTCAAGGGAGCCCACCCCAGCCCCAGCCCTGGTAAAATCTGTGGGCAAGGAAGGAGCCCCCCAGGGGGCACTTGCCTGCCTGTACACAAATGCCAGGAGCTTGGGGAATAAGCAGGAGGAGCTCATCCTCCTGCTCAGTGCAAACAATTACGATGTCATAGGAATCACGGAGACCTGGTGGGACTCCACCCATGACTGGACCACGGGGATAGATGGCTATACCCTGTACAGGAGGGATCGTGTAGAGAAAAGGGGCGGGGGTGTAGCTCTCTATGTTAAGGAAAGCTACGCATCCCTGCAAGCCGATATTGGTGACCAGGGTGGACGGCTGGAGACCCTCTGGGTTAAAATCCGTGGGGAACACGGCACAGAGGACACAATGGTGGGAATCTATTACAGACCTCCCACCCAAAGTCCTGAGCTAGACCAGGAGTTTGCCCAGGAACTGGCTGAGGCAGCTTGCTGCAGGACCATGGTTGTCATGGGTGACTTCAATTACCCAGACATCTCGTGGGAGGATCGCTCAGCAAAATCTGAGCGGTCGCAGAGTTTCCTCTCGTGCGTGGATGACCTCTACCTGACTCAAGAAGTCTATGGGTCAACGAGAGGCAAAGCGCTGCTCGACCTGGTGCTGGCTACTGGGGAGGACCTAGTCGGCGACCTAGTGATCGATGGGAAGCTGGGTGACAGCGACCACGAGCTGATCGCCTTCACCATCCGCCGAAAAGCTGGCAAGTCAGTCAGCAACACGCAAGTCCTTGACTTCAGGAAAGCCGACTTTGACAAGCTCAGGAGGCTTGTCAGTGAGGCCCTAAGGGACTGTGACCACAGGGAGAGAGGAGTTCAAGAAGAGTGGTTGCTCCTCAAGGGAGCGATCCTCAATGCACAAACTAAGTCTATTCCATCTCGGAGGAAAGGCAGCAAGAGGGCACAGCAGCCCCCCTGGCTCTCCAGGGACCTAGCAGACCTCCTGAGGCTAAAAAGAAAGGCCTACAAAGGATGGAGGATGGGAGTCACCTCCAAGGAGGATTATTCTGCACTGGTCCGGTCCTGTAGGGAGCAGACCAGAAAAGCCAAGGCTGCAACTGAACTCCAGCTAGCTTTGAGCATCAAGGACAATAAAAAGTCCTTTTTCAGATATGTGGGGAGCCGGAGGAAAAGCAGGGGCAACGTTGGACCCCTGCTGAACCAGATGGGGCAACTGACAACTGACGCCCAGAAAAAGCCAACCTATTAAATAGGTACTTTGCGTCGGTCTTTCATCAGCCCCATGGGACGCCCGTGCCCGCTACAGGGCCGGGAAGTCCGGGTGAGGGTGATCCCCTGCCCTCCATTAATGCTGACTTTGTGAAGGAACATCTTGAGAAGCTGGATACCTTCAAGTCAGCCGGCCCTGACAATCTTCACCCCAGGGTACTCAAGGAGCTGGCGAGCATCATAGCCCAGCCTCTAGCGTGGATCTTTGAAAACTCTTGGCGCTCTGGTGTAGTGCCCGAAGACTGGAAGAAGGCCAACGTGGTGCCTATCTTCAAGAAAGGGAGGAAAGTGGATCCGGCTAACTATAGGCCCATCAGCCTGACTTCTATCCGGGGGAAGATCTTAGAAAAGTTTATTAAGGAGGCCATCCTTAATGGACTGGCCGACGCCAACATCTTAAGGGATAGCCAGCACGGGTTTGTTGCGGGTAGGTCTTGCTTGACCAATCTCATTTCCTTCTACGACCTGGTGACCTATCACCTGGACAAGGGAGAAGAGATTGATGTCATATATCTTGACTTCAAAAAAGCCTTCGATCTGGTGTCCCATGATCGTCTCTTGGAGAAACCGGCCAATTGTCGCCTTGGGTCCCCCACGATCCACTGGCTGGAAAATTGGCTCCGGGGTCGGACCCAGAGGGTAGTAATTGATGGATGTCACTCATCGTGGTGTCCTGTGACCAGTGGGGTCCCCCAAGGCTCTGTCCTTGGACCCGTACTGTTCAACATCTTCATTAATGATGTGGACACTGGAGTCAGAAGCGGACTGGCCAAGTTTGCTGATGACACCAAACTTTGGGGCAAAGCATCCACACCAGAAGACAGGCGGATGATCCAGGCTGACCTGGACAGGCTCAGCAGGTGGGCGGATGAGAATCTGATGGTGTTCAACGCCGATAAATGCAAGGTTCTCCACCTTGGGAAAAAAAACCCGCAGCATCCTTGTAGGCTCGGCAGTGCTATGTTGGTTAGCACTATGGAAGAAAGAGACTTGGGGGTCATCATTGACCACAAGATGAACATGAGCCTGCAATGCGATGCTGCGGCTAGTAAAGCGAACAAAACGCTGGCTTGCATCCATAGATGCTTCTCAAGCAAATCCCGGGACGTCATTCTCCCCCTGTACTCGGCCTTAGTGAGGCCGCAGCTGGAGTACTGCGTCCAGTTTTGGGCTCCACAATTCAAAAAGGATGTGGAGAAGCTTGAGAGAGTCCAGAGAAGAGCCACGCGCATGATCAGAGGTCAGGGAAGCAGACCCTACGATGACAGGCTGAGAGCCCTGGGGCTCTTTAGCCTGGAAAAGCGCAGGCTCAGGGGTGATCTGATGGCCACCTACAAGTTTATCAGGGGTGACCACCAGTATCTAGGGGAACGTTTGTTCACCAGAGCGCCCCAAGGGATGACGAGGACAAATGGTCAGAAACTACTACAAGATCGTTTCAGGCTGGACATAAGGAAGAATTTCTTTACTGTCCGAGGCCCCAAGGTCTGGAACAGCCTGCCACCGGAGGTTGTTCAAGCGCCTTCATTGAACACCTTCAAGATGAAACTGGATGCTTATCTTGCTGGGATCCTATGACCCCAGCTGACGTCCTGCCCTTTGGGCGGGGGGCTGGACTCGATGATCTTCCGAGGTACCTTCCAGCCCTAATGTCTATGAATTCTATGATATGAATTCCTCTTTTCACTCATCCCCATACTCACCTCGACCTGGATTCCTCCTTTCCATGTCCATCTGTTTATTACAATCTATTGCCTGGTGGATGAACTGAAAGAAGTGACTGAACTTGAGAAGCTCTAAGGTATATCTTTGGAAAAAGAATGCTTGTCTGCAGACAATAAGTTGGGCTGGCTATGCGAAGACTTATACATTAGTGGAGTTAGCCGGTCAATTATTCAGCCAGAGGGGACAGTGCAAGATTATTAAATACAGTATAGAAAATAGAATGCAAATATAGAATGAGTGAGTGTGTATGCTTAGACAAGGACTAGGAAAGTGCAAAGGTGATGCCACAAGACTTAGTCTGATTAGCTACCACTGTCTCTGATTTGACTGAACTAATTGGTGTGGGTGGTTCAGGCCTTGCCCTGACAGTAGTAGGACACAATTGACAATCTGCTGCTGCCTACTGCTAACTAATTTCTCTTTGTCTGGCTGATGTGTTGGCTCCTGGCATGCTGGCCAGTTTATACACCTCAGCAGCACCTTGTGATTAACAGGCATGAGCACAAAGGCTTCTGGTATGCTGTTCAGTTTGTATGGCCCACTAGCCTTTGCTCTCCTATGGCGTTGTGCAAAAGCTGCTGAGATGTACAAGCCATCTGCCAGGCAAGATGGAGATGGAACTAACCTTCCACTGACCAAGTGGAAAATGGGAAAAAAGGAAATAGGTCAGGAGGCAAAGAATTTAATCTCTTTTGTGATTCGTTGATGCCAGAGCCAAATGAAACCACAAAAACTAAATAAAGGGCCTGGCTTTTGATAACTGATGGGTTAGTTTTTCATGTGACACAGGGCTCCTGACAGAATGGAAAACTATGTTATGGGTCCTTAACCTGCAGGTTATGACCGTTCTGTGCTCTGCATGTTGCTAAATGAGAGGCGAATTCCACCTAGCTGGATAGGAAAGCCCTAGCAGACTTCCCTTAGGGAAAAGGTATGAGAAATACTTTCCTGTCTAATCGATAAGTTACATTGGACTTACGCTAACCCTGGAGATGGACAGGGAAATCTACGGTAACCTTGGAAGACAATAAACGCCTTATGGGAAAACAACTAGCAATCAACCCATTGATCTAACTGATGCTTAAACAGGCATAATTCAGCAAACTATTAAGACACCTATCTAGTCGTCCACTTAATAGAACTACCCCAGAAAATACCCATTTACTCAAGTTGAATAAGAATGAGTGCATTATAACTTACATTACTGCCAGCCGACAGATGAAGCAAGCTAAGATGAAACCAGGACCATTATAATATAGTGATCTTTTTGCAATTTTTTTCTATCTCAAACCACACATAACTTTTCAAGATGTAAATTTGTAAAACGTCATGCTTTATGTATTACATTTTTGGCATCTACTTTAGTTTTTAAGAATGGATGTTGTCTAATTATGCAGTGCAGCTTTGGATGAGAAAATATACTAAGTGTGCATTAAACAGACAACTTTAAATAATGGCACTTGTGCTAAGAAGTGTATTTTCTGGCAAGCAACTAATTTATAATGGTCATAGATATATGCATTAGTGTATGAAATGCTTGTCTTTATTTATTGATTTGAAGGGGCAGTCTTACATTTTTGAATACATCTTCTTTATTGGGTCCTGTTTTTATCTGTAACGGACCTGATTATATTTCATGTCTCAGGGTTTTCACAGCACCTAAATGGTAGACAATGAGAGTGACTGTACAGTAAATAAAACAATTAATATTGTGCATTTAAAAAGAAATAAATGTATAAAAAAGCCAAAGTGCCCTTTTTACTTTGACTTTATACCCTGAGTCTTAGGTTCCTTTTAATGTGCATATCAGAGGTAGAGAGAATGATATTAAATGACCAAATTTACTGCATTCTTAGTGCATAAACCACTACACTAGATCTTTCTGAGCCAATTTAATTTTTAGCTTTATTCTTGGCTTAATGCAATGTTTTAGTTCATTGCGCTTTTTGGATGTGCAGAAGCAAAGATAATGTGTTACACTACATTCATTTAATGTTTCATCAGACTTTTTTGGTGTATCTACCTTTTGGTTATTTTAAAATGTTTCATCCTTATCACTTCAGTCATGAAATGTAGATTCATTAAATTACTGTGCTGGGGTAGCTCAGTGCTGAAGCCTTTTTTAAAATGTAGCCCTGGTTTGTTCATCAAGACACTGTAAAAAAAGTCAGGCTTGTCAGTATCAAGTCTCTTCTATTTCCCCTCCATTCCCTACAATGGGTCACAAGGAAGACAGAAAAGCTGATCTATTATTAAACACATTTGTAAAGGTGCCCATTACTCTGTTCTCTGGCAATTTCATACAAAAACAAATTAAAACTGAATGTGGCAAAAAGGAATTTTTGGTTTCAAAACCCAAGATTGTAGACACCTACGTGATTAGTGGTGGGTTTATGACCATATTCAGGAATGGTTAACAGCTGATACCTCTACTGAAAGACTAGCCTGTCTCACTTGAAAGGTGGAGATTGCATGTCACTGTCAAAGGGAAAGGAGCAGATTTTCTGACTTCTTCTCTTCAGAGAAAAGATAACATACCTGGCTGAACGACACTATGGTTAAAGTGGTTCGAAGGTGCAGGGAGTCACTCATTTTAGTCATTTATTTCATGTGACATATTACAAAATGTAGGATAAGACATTTATAGCACAGGACAGTTCAGTAGTTCACAATCACTAAAAACAAGTGCACCCAACTGTAAATGACAATTACAGGGCCTCCGTTTATCAGATTTAAATTGGCAGTGCTGTAAATCATGTGTTCTCATTGGTTCTGGGGCTAGGGGAGGCCTACAAGAGATGAACTTTCAAGTTTGACTTAATTGGGATGAAAGGTTTGGGAGGGGGAGGGCTTCTGTCAAATGTAAAGCTATTCGAGTTCGTTCCAAGCAGTACTGGAGTATGGGGCACTGCTTCCATACATGACATCTGAATAATCCCTGGCATATTACACTAGTAGCTTTAAAACTAAAATAGAGGCAAAGGAAGAAAAGCCAACAAGTTGTTCCAAGCTTGGGTCAAAATCCATCAACACAGATTGTTTTTAGTTCTGGAACAAAATCCATTAGAGGTATTTCATGTCAGAGCTGTTTCTGAAAGACTGAATTTGAAAATACACAACTTTGTTTTCTGTCATTATTGTTTCATTAACATCTTGGCCAAGATATTTGGCCAAAGAGGCTGGAGAGCAGTCTGAAGTCAAATTAGCTCAGGACTAATGCTCAGCCTTCGATCTTTTCATTAGCACAGCCTCTTCCCACCACTGTTCCTACCAAACACTCTCCAACCTCAGCTAAACATGCACATGCATACAGCCACAACACATGCCCACAGTAAATATACACACATACGTGCACGTGCACACATGCATGCGTGCACACACACACATGCACACACACACACGCTGAAACTGTTCACTTAAAATAATAAATAAATAAAAAGATGCTATTTAGGACAGCATTCCCATCAGGTTTCTCTGCAAAGCAGTTTAACTGTAGTTAGTAAGTGCTTAGTGTAATCTAATAAAAGCCATTTTGCAATATTAAGCAAAAAACATCTGGTACCCAGAATTCCCTGATCATTTTTAACTAGATGCAATATCTCTCGCTCTTTCTCCTTCTCTTACAGACATGTGAAAAATAGCCTAATAAGGATCCTTGTGGTAAAATCAGATGGAAAACGGGGAGGAAGGGTTCCACGGTCTCCAGCAGCTCATTTGAAGCAGCTCCTCCGAGTTTCACAATAATAATCAGTGCTGGCCCAGTGCCGCCGGATTATTTTGTATATTCATGAAGCTGCTCATCAGCCGTCAGGAGAATGTGCAGTAATCCTTGGATGAAATAAGGCCAATCAGTGGAATAATGAGGAAGGTAATATCTCCCAAGAGGCCTGGAGTGGGTTTTCATCAAACCCGGCTGTAGCTCTCCAACTATTTGCTTTACAAATGCAGCCTTTGATCTTTGATTTGGGAAGAAGAGGGGGAGAGACAGACGTGCTGTTGTATTGTCCAGTGTGAAAGGATAACAAGCTAGCACTGGGGGCAGGGGGGGGGGGGGGGGGGGTAGGAAGAACCTGGCTTTTAAGTATCAGTCAGTTCTTGTTAACTAAAACCTCATAGCCTTATTTACTGCTCTCTAATATATATTCACTTAGCAGGTCAATTGCTGGGAGATTTTTCCACGTACATATGTAGACCATAAGCCTGTTCTAATCAGGATGTGTTGGGCCTATAAAAATATCTGTCCTATACCCCAACACTTAAAGAGCCCCTTGCACTCACTCTACTTAAGCCTCCTCCTCACACTCTCTAGAAAGCTATGGAGAATTACTGTGGAATCACAGTAAATTCACATCTGGAGTGCTGAGATCACACAATGGGTAAAAAAAAAAAAAAAATCCCATTTGTTTAAAAGGCCCATTTTATCTGCATAACACAGAAATAGTCCTGAAAGAAAGAGGCTCAGATTACATAGATGCAGTAGAGCATCATGTTGATATTTTTTATCACTATAAACTAAATTTAGTACAATATAATTAGCAACGCAAATTAGCAGAACACACTCTGCCTATAAGGCTGTTCTTGAAAGCCCAGTGACGTTTAAGGGCATATTATAAAGAGAGTGTTCACAAAGGGCTTGCATGCAGTTGGGGGACAGAGACAGGAAAATAACTGTTTACCATAATCACCTTTGTTTCATTTTTTCTCCCATAGCTCTTTACATCCTCCTCCTCCTCCTCATGTGCCACATTAAGACTCTCTTGTAACACAGTCACAACTGAATCTTTTTCCTCCTACCACACTACCCACATCTTTGTTACTTTTTCTTAACTCCCCCCCACCCCAAATGTATTTCCATACATAGTAGCTGAAATAAAAATGTTTCCTATCATGTTAAGAAAGTGTCTGGTCTTACAATGAATACCAGAATTATTAAAACATATGAGTTATGTTTTTATACACACACATCCCTCAAGTTAGTGAATAATCAGATAAATATATTGTCTAGGCTAGATTTCCATAGGCCAATGCTGATTTACACCAGTTGAAGATCTTGTCCCCCCACCCAACAAACATTCTGAAGCTTCTGCGTAGTCTTTATTCAGGAAAAATTTCTAGTGAATTCAGCTGGAGTTTTGCTCGAGACAAAACTGGCCCTGTACTATTCATTGTGATGCCTTAATGGGGTTGCATATAATTCTGAATGGATATTGGGTCAAATCCTGCAATTCATACGCAGGCAAAACTCTCATGGAGAGTGATAATGGCAACTAAGGTGAGATGCAGAAACAAGGAGCTCATTGGCAAAATTCACAAAAATGGCTTAATGATTTAGGAGTTTCTATCTCATTTTCATAAATGACCTAGACCCTGACAAACATTGTTATTGAAATGTTTTTGAGAATTTTACCTAATTATTTTCTATTTTAGGGGCACACAAACATGTTGCTAGGTGCTTCATGAAGTACACCAGAAGACATTGTCTTATTCCAAGGAGCTCACAATGAAAAAAGATAAACATGAAGTCAGTGAAGACAGGGAGAAAGGAACAAAGATTGGGATAGGTTAGGGGTGCAGAAAAATATGGGTTACAAGAAGAAGCCAAAGTGTGCTCTTATATTGATGTAGTAAAAATAAAATCTGTCCTGCTACCGCTGCAGATCTCACTTGTGTGTGTCCCTATTTGTTGCTTCACATCTACCACCAAGATTGTGCCCTCCAGAGGGCCCACATATTTTCCATCTCCATGAGGCTGCATTGTACAGAACAGAATTCAATATCCTGTCTAGTGGTCAGCCATCATCTACACAGGCACAGTACTGGGCTGAATAAAAGTGGCTGGAGCAATAATTTTGCTACTCAGGCCAGCTAAGCTGTTTAGTAGAGGATGCCTAACCCTCTCTCTCCTGAAATGAAGAGTCTTGTGATACTTTCCTACCTTCCCCATCTGGATTATGGTTAGTATCTGCACAAGGGCACAACAGAATGAGGAAGACTCATGATACACGAGGAGAATGGTAGTCTCCATGCCAACTACTAGCCAAGTATAATCTAACCCTCAGCTTGATCTTTGCTCTTTCAGGGTTCCAGGTGACAGACATTTTTTTGCAAGTATATCACTTAGTGAGTAAGATTCAGCTGATGGTTTCAAGAGTTCATTTTATTCTTTGAAGATTATTTTAAACAGCAGTGACTTCATAATGCCAGTAGTTTGTGAATGGTATTTAAAGAGTCTTTAAAAAAAGAAAACCATTTTTATCCGGATACAGATTTCAAAGAGTTTATGATTCAATCTTTCTGAGAGCCTAGAGGTAGAACTGTTAGGGGATAACATGGTGTAAATTACCGTCATACAATTTCATCAAAATAATATCAATTTAATACCAAATTTTAAAAAATTAAAAAGGTATGTTAGAAGAGACAATAGGTTATCTGTTAATGTAGTATTAATTGTAGTAAATATACAATAGAATAGTAATATATTTTGCTAGCTAGTATTTAGTATTAGCATGTAGTATAGAATAAATCAAATATTAGACAATGTACAATGAAATTGGTATTTGAAAAAAGGAACAGGAAAAGATAACAATGCTACTTCAGGTGTTAATGGCAAAAGTCTTTTTGACTTATATGGGAACAGGATTTGCTCTTTAGTTGTTCTAAAAAAAACAGTGAGAAAGGAAAAGCACCAGGAAACAAAAACCTTCCTGCTATTCCTATAAGAGTAGTCACACTGATTTTCAAAACAAGGAGGATTTGGCCTTCCTAAGTAGGGAGCTACCTAAATCAAGGCAGAAGTGTGCTGCACAGTGGATCCTTTAATCTTGCTCTTGTTGCTGCATGCCCTGCCCCCGCCACTGATTGGCAGAGCGGCCCTGTCAGCCCCACCGCTTGCCACTGATTAGCCAGGAGGCAAAAAACATGTTTTTAAATATGCCATGGTTTTTACCTCCTGGCTGATCAGCAGTGAGCAGTGGGGCTGCTGGGGCCCTCCACCAATCAGTGGTGGAGAGGAAAGGGTGCACCAAAAAGAGCAAGTTTAAAGGAGCTGCTGTGCAGTGCATTCCCACCGTGATTTAGGTATGTCCCTATTCATAAGGTATATCTTGGAAGATATTTAAGACCCAGTCTTGCTGTCCTTATTTGTAAAGGCTTGTCCAGCTTAAAGAGGACTATTATCATGAAAAAGATCTCAAATTGATTAGAACCTTTTCAAAGTGGGCACTAATTCTGGGTGTTTGGCTTGAGCCTGATTTCCAGAGGTATTGAGAACATTTCTACAGCTGGAATGGTGGGTACTCAGCACTTCTGCAAATCAGGAGCTTTTGTGCTTTACTAGAAATCTGAAGTCCTCAAAACCATGGGGCACTACCATCATGTCCGGCAGCAAATATGGAATGTCAGTGTGGAGAGGTTCACATCTTTCTCAGACAGTACCCATACAGTGTGCATTGCCCTCCATTACACACAACTACTGGAACTGATGCACAGCACCAAAAGCTTTCAAGCATAGCAGATTTTATGGAGATGACTTTAGCAACCTAACTTCATTTCTGCTCATACTGGATGTTAGAATGAGACTGTTTTAGCAATCTGTGAAAGGGCTAAATTTGACATTTGATTCACCCTATTCTAGGATTTTAAACTGTGATGTAAATTAGTCAGAAACCAGTCTTTCTTCCATTTTCTCTTTTCAAAATGTAATACAGTTAAATGACAGAGATTAATTACTAAAGTAATTACTGTTGGAAAGCAAAAGGACAGTTGTATGAGACAGTCTTTCTCATGATGACCAAGTCTTTCTTGACAATTATGCTTAATTCCAACAATGATTATTCT
This sequence comes from Alligator mississippiensis, assembly GCF_030867095.1. NCBI lineage: Eukaryota > Metazoa > Chordata > Crocodylia > Alligatoridae > Alligator > Alligator mississippiensis. The sequence continues at coordinate 109,305,542 of NC_081826.1, forward strand.
GTGTGGCAAAATCTATCAGCATGAGGGCACACAAGCATTGATGCATTCTCACTCACCAGGAAATCTTAGAATAGGTAATTATATTTGACTGAGACTCAAGTCTTTTTCATTCCCAGGGGCATCAGGAGGACCATTTTTGTAGGGACACATATAATCTTTCTAACTTCTGGTACCAAGTCCCTGCTTCATTCCACTTCTGCTGCTCTTTCAGTCAGACTTTCGAGAATCATTTTTCTGGGCTCATCTACACATGCAAGTAATCTGGGAGCAGTTTACTCTTGAATAAACTACTCAACAGTAAACTCTCCCAGGCATGTATCTACATGTGCAGGCATGCGGGAACAGATTTGCTGCTCCTAGCAGCAGACTGCTCCCCCTTCCTGTGGCCCTACAATTGGCCCCTATAGCAGCCAGGGGGAGCGCTAGGCTTGCCCTGGGTGCTAGGCTAGGAGCCAGGTAATCAGCTGTCTCCTGGTGCGGACTGGGATATTGCTCCCTGCCCCCAGGAGCTGCTTGGTGCTGGGCTGGGCTCCACCACCCCAGCAGGGACAATGGCCACCTGCCCCAGCAGCAAGGGGTCCCCAGCCCCTGCTCTGCAACCTAACTTACTCTGTACCCAGCCCCCACTCTGTTTCTTATCTCCCAGCACCAGGTCTGCAATCATGGGGCCAGCATGGAGAGACTCTTGTCTCCCAGCCCAAGGCCTGTGATTGTGGGGCCTAGGCTGGGTGATCCTTCTCTCCTACCACCAACTCCGTGCTTGGGTCCTGTGAGGATCTCCCAGCCTGGGCCCTGTGATCATGGAGTGGGGACTGGGAGCTTCCTGCTGCTGGGGCAAGGTGACATTGTTCCTGGCCGGGTACCAGTGGTGGAGCCTGCCCAGCAGCAGGCAGCTCCCAGGGGCAGGGAGCAATCTCCCATCCCCTGCTGCCCAGCTGACCAGGAGCACATTTGCTCCTGGTGAGGTATCTATATGTGTGCTACTGCAGAGTGAGTAAATTTGCCACTTGCATTTGCAGGTAGGTACCAAATTTACTTTTGATTAGAGCCAATTACTGCACAGTAGTTAGCACTACTACACAGTAAAGTGTCTCGTGTAGACACACCCTCTGACTCTTCCCTGTCTATCACTACTTGTCCGTCCTCTCCCCTTCCCCCCCAGCAGATACCTTCCTAACACCAACTCTATTTCCTGGGTAGCTTTAAAGGCTTTTGGAGTTGGCCATATGGGATTCTAGACAAAATAAAGCAATGCATGCACAAGCTTTCATTGGTTAGTGCTGTTAAATACCAGAGAAATCAAGTAAGCAGTTGCTGCTTGCAATGCTTTGCTCATGAAACCTAAATTACACTGACCCCAAATGCTTTGCATCCATCTTCCAGGACAAGATGTTATGTTCTATTTATATGGTTGACTATGCCTCTTGTAAGTATCTAGACTAAAGCCTGTAGGATGGTCTTATCCCTGTGGGGGTCAGAGGGAAGCCACAGATCTAGAAATCAGTCAATATCGATGGCTCTTGCACATACAAGCCACAAATACTTTATTGGTCGATTCTATAATATTAAAATTTCATTTAGCACTCGGGAAATTCATATATAAACCCATATTTAGGGATCTGAGGCTGCCTTTCATTTCTCTGAGCTCCACTTTCTGAGCTAAACAGACACTCTCCTGCACTTTCATATTTTTTCAAAAAAACTGGCAGAAGCCTGAGACTGAGTGAAACTGCTGAAGTGTGTGTGTGCGTGCATGCGTCTGTGTGTGTGTGTGCGCGCGCGCATGCACGCACGCATGTGTGTGTGTGTGGATGAGACAGAGAGACAGAGAGAGAGGCTTCAGGCTCTAGTGCTTCCTTCCAGGTGTCTTCGTCTGCATGATTTCATCTGTGAACCATAATCAACTTCCTTAATGAAATACGTAATTAACATATTATAATTGTGGTAAAGATGATTTTGACAGAAATCATTTTCCATATCTAATACTATGCTAATTTAATCTGTTCCTCACTCCCCGACATGACCTTTAGTGATTAAGTTTCATGGCAGAATTGTTTTTTTTTTTTTGGTGATGGATTGATTTATCCACAGTAGTTGAGACCCCTCTCTTGCCATGCATGTCATTTTTTCCTTTCCCTTTGATATGAAAAAAGAACACAGTGATGAATGGGCATATGGCAAGAAGAAGTACAGACCTGCTGTAGTACTTGTTTCATATGACATCTTAAAAACTAACTACAAGAAGATTCTAGGCAGGTAGTGATCAGACAGGCCATTGACAAAATACATTTCTCCCACAGGTAAAATATTTACTGAAAATCTAATCTAAAAAGTACCCTTCTGGTGTCTGATACCACAATCCAAGAAAAGTAATCAAAGACATTCTATATGCTTCTCTCTCTCTCTCTATAAAGACATGATGCACATTAAGGCATACACTCTTTCACACTTAAGAGACAGATTAGTGGAAACTCATAGAAAGTTTAACACCATGTTAGTAGCTCAAAAACAAGGAGTGACTTACCAGGTCAGATCCTCAAAGACAACCTCTGAGGGGATCCTGAAGGAGAAAGCAAATTCTTCAAATTGTTCCCAGAAGATATCTGATGCAGGATTGAGTGGTAGATGTCATGACCCAAAGGTCTGATTTTTTGTGTGTGCTTCGGCACTAAGAATTATCCCCGTGGGTTTACAGCTTCATTGCACGGAGGAGTTCTGCTGCGCAGAGAACCCGCGTGCAAAGGAGTGTTCCCACCACTTTGCAGCGATCTTTGCAGGGTGCATTTCCTTTGCAACACAGAAATGCACGGTGCAAAGATTTCCCGCTCGTCGTATGCAAATTCATGCCCCGCAATTGGCTAGTGCTAAATTATTCACACGTGGCGGCTAGCGATTGGCCTGCTAGCTGTATAAAAGGCTTGAGCAGTTTCCGCCCAAGCCGAAGAGGATGCGCCCAAACTCCGCATCCATCTTGTGGGGACTCTGGGTGTGCGCGGCAGGGTAATAGAAACCCTGTGTGTCGCTCAGAGGAGTTTGGCAGCCTGATCCACCGCCCACCTCTTCCCGTCTTCGAACGGAGCCTACTATAAGACGTAACAACGAGTTTTATGTGCGCTTGTCCTGGACATCTGGAGTTTGTCTGCGTGGAGCCTAGCAAGCTCCACGTGATTGTTCGTGTTCTGTCTGCGTGGAGCCTTGCAACCTCCACGTGTGTTCGTGTTTTCTGTTGTAACCGCAACTCAAGCAAGTTCTCAGCCTACACCACGACCATCTCGGTGTAAGTAAACAATCTTAAAATCAACCGTTATGTGTCTGTGCCTAATTCTAGCTTGGCAACCTCCCTCTCCGACCTGGCCTGCCAGGGGTGCTGGCCACAGCCCACGTGCAGAGCAACGAAAAGGGCCCAGGGTCTGACCCGGCCTGCACAGTAGATTCTCAGTCTGATGTCCTACTAAGATAATTTGTCAATCAAAGAAAATACCGGAAAACTGAATATGAGGGGCTTATATTAGGACCTTTTCAGAAGACTGGAGGGTTTGGAGGGTTAGGAAAGGTTTCTGAAATGAACTTCTTAATACTTGTAAAACCCATAGGATCCATTTAATTCAAGGGATAGGGATTTTTCTTTATTATTCTTTGTATTATTATTAGTGAGAAGAAGATTCTGTATAGATAATACAAAATGTAAAGATGGACCATACATCTCCAAGCCCCTGCAAGTTTGTTCTGTCCAGTGCATTTGCTATCATTTTGTCTACACAGGTTTTAACTATGGCTGTATACACACATTCAGATAACCTGGGAGAATTCTTCTGTACTTGTTTTCCTATTAGAAAAAATTACCAGAGATGCGTGAACAGACATTTGACGGCTAAGGCCCTGAAGAGTAGAGAGCTTGCAGTCCTGATGCTGTGCATCTGGGGGCTCTGGTGCACACATCTCAGTGTGCTCTGCTGGCTGCCTCAGTCTGCCTGATAACAGATAGTAGCAGTGTACAGGGCAATCCTGATTGGCTGACCCTAACTGCTCAGAATCAGCCTGTGTGTCCCTGTAGCACAATGTGGAATTGTGAAGTGTGTGTATTCTGCTTCCTGCTTGGCTGGAGTAGTAGAGTACAGTGAGCAATACAGTGTCTCCCTGGTGGTGGATAGGAGCAAAGCACCCTGGGATGGTAGAGGACTGTATTGTGGCTTCTCTCAGAAGGGAATGTGTGCAGACATTCATTTTCCCAGAAGAAACTTTCTCAGGGGTGATTTAATCCTAGTTGTTTCCAGGTTATTTTTGCTTTAGGAAAAAAAATCCTTAATCTACTTGTGGTTTCTCCTGGCAAAGCAATGATTCTCCCAGGAGAAAATAAATGACTGTATATGACCTATCAAAAACACTTCTCATGGGACATTTTTCCACAGCTAAATGGATCCCATCACCAGGAAGTTGGTATCATCCTACATAATTGCTCTTATTCCTAGATGTTAATATCCTTCACATAATTATATATAAGTGTTGAGGGGGAGGGCCCCTGTCCCTGCCCCCAACCCCACCCCCACCTCCAGGCCCATCCCCACACCCACTGCTACTAGGCACTGGCTTCAGCCAAGTTGCAGCCCTGCGCCTGTGCCCTGTTATTGGCACAGAATTCGGGGGGGGGGCACATGCCCCCCTCTGTGCCTCTACAACGTGTCACCAATGATTCTTCAATAATTAAAACATTGTCAGGTTACTTCACCCTTTCCCCTCCTCCCCCATCACTTCTTTACTTACTCATCTCTTAGCCAAGCATTCTTTTTCTTTCCTTTTAAAACCCCTTATTTTGAACTCCATCTTGTCAGTATCTTTCTGATAATGAAGTATGCAGTACTGAACACCATTTTCCAGAGATGATCTCATTAGTGCAACACAAAGAAAGATATTTGCCTCTATATATCAGAGATTTAACAGCTCTGCAGAAGCAGCCCAGAAACACATTGGCCTTTTCTATGCCATGCCACAGACAAATTCTTGTCCAATATCACACCTTTCCCCCTTGCCACATTTTGGAATTATTGTTTTTCTTATTGCAGGCTACTTCGTTCCATCACATATCTGTGCTCTGTATTGGTTTATTTCTAGAAGCCAATATTACATTTTTTCAACTTGATTCTCAAACTGATCTAATTTAGCTTAATCCTGGACATTTGTTTTTTGACCTAATCCTAATTTCTCAGTTGTATTTCTTCTTTACAAAATACAGCATGATATGGCATTATTAGCCTTCTGTGTTCCAGTTAGATATGTATACATAATAAGACAAAATCAAGTATTTATAGCTATTATTGTCTTTAGTTTAATTCAGTTTTACCGGAGTAGTTTATTACTTGTTATAGTTTGAATACGTGTTGAGCATGTGTATTCATTCATCAGTGTTGCCAACTCTTGTGATTTTCAGAGGTCTTGCAATATTTGGTGTTTCTTTCCTTAAAGTTCTGTGATTACAAGTGCATCTTTGATTGAATAAAAATATAAATTTGAAATTCTTGCCTTACTGAAAGTGATGGGAGGTTTATGTCTGATATGAACAGAGCAGAACTTTACCCTACATTTCTAGCTCTCATGGTTACAAAGAAAAATACAAAAACATGGTCCATATGTGTGCTAATAGCTCAAAAAATGAGAAATCAAATAAAAGAACCGAACGCTTTTTTTTTTTTTAATCTCATGATTTTCAAGCCATTGCCATGATATTTAGGAACGGACCAGAAATTTCTATTCTTATGGTCGGCAATTCATAGTAATAAATTATTATTTTCCATGAAGGATACAGTACTTAATTATGCCTCTCCCTCCCCCCCCAATTTACTCTGAACCAAACACTCGATCTTTGTATTACCCAGGGTTGGGGTCAGAAACTTAAGAGACATAAGCTTAGCCCAACTGATGGGCTGTGTCCAGGTGAGTGCAGATGTGTAGTATGTGGCATGTGCAGGCATTTCCTGTGCTGCTACCTTGCAGTGCAGAGTTTTTTGTCTTTTTTTACTCTGGGAGATTCCAGGGTCAAAAATACCCAGGCCAAAAAAAAGCAGGGCAGCGCACGTGGTGACAGCATGTGCCACCCAAAACCAGAGTCTGGCCAGCCAGAGCCATGCTCCAGCTGCCGGCCAGGTTTCTAGCTGCAGCAGCACCACGGCTGTAGCCCCCAGGACCTCAGGTCAGGCTGCTGGAGCCAGGACAGTTGCTGGCTCCAGCCTCTCCTACTCCACCCAGGGTAATGTGCTACGTGCCAGAGGGCATGTGGCTCAGGCATTCCCTGGAGGCAAGTAGCAGTGACACGAGGTATGCTGCTGCTACTTGTCCAAACAAATGTCTGCACTCAGGTGGATGTGGCCATGCTACGTAATACTGGCTTCAGCTATGTTTGTGAAATCTTAGCAGTTAGACTATGGCAGTGTAACACAGTAGGGGCAAACCTTTCTGGCAGGCATGCCACAGATTAGCTCCACAAACTCCTCAAGTGTCACTCTGATCCTCTTCCTTTGCCTCATCTGCTGCTCTGCTTTCTACTCCATACTAACATAAAGATCACATATTAACATCAATGAGGGAAGACACTAGATTCATTAAGCTAGTCTAAAAGTGCAATATTATGCTAACTACTCAATCATAAATGTTCTCCCTATGATAGTTTAGAGAAAAAACTGGTGCCCATTTCATGGTAGTGATGATGACATACCATTTCAGTTGACATCAGACAGTCTGATATCCATCCAAAGAGCTGAGAACTGTACAAAACAATTATATATATATTGTTTTATAATATATAGAGGGGGTCAGATCTTCTGTATAAATTAACATTCATTTACAGGCTGTCCTCCACAAATGGTTATCTGGCCCTTTAGATTTATAACATGAAACACAAAACCTGGAAAATCTATTTTACCAGATTATTCAAGAGTATAAAATAAAAAGGAAATTGTACCTCTAAGTGATTGCTGATTTGACTTAATGCTGTGAACCTGAAGCTTCTCTTTCTCTCTCTCTCTTTTGAATAGGTGATAGACTGGGAAAGAGAGATTTATCTCTTTTTAATTAACTTAGTGTCAACTCATGAGGTTTATTTCAGTAGAAAATTGTTGACCAAAGTATTTCTGGTGAAACTTGCTACATACTAAAGACTTATGTGTACACGGGAAATTTTAGTAAAATCAAAGTGTCTCTTCTGCTTCCATCTACTCATGTTTAAACAAGAATACCTCTATTGTGTACATTATTTTTGTATACCTTGCAAGCTGGTAGCAAATCTATTTGGTAAAATAGTTTTACATATTTTCATATTTCATACTTTTTAAATGAAGAAAAATATCATTTTTTCTGCATATTACAGTACAAATAATGACAGTTAATTCAGTTTTTAGTAAATGAAAATATAAAATGGGAAAAAAATGGATCCAATTAGGGTTTGGGAGCTTGTGAATATACATGATTATATTCCTTAGGGGAAGCATAGTATATATTTTGGCCCTGTCTAAAGGTAAATTTTCTTCCCGCAGTGTAATTTTCTACATATTCATATACTGTATTAAATGTCTTCAGATAATTTGGCACCTCTCCAAATGCTCATGTTGTCTGAGAAGTCACAGACACTTCAGTTAGGGTTCCTCACAGACCCTTGAGCTGCAAGGCAATTTCTACAGTTGGCATCCCATGGCATCCATCCAATAACTCTGTCCTCGCCAAGAATACTACAGCTAAAATCAGGAAAATGGCACTGTGTTGTATATATAAACAGCATGTCATGATTTTTCTGACTCAAAAAGTCACTGGGTGAGTCACTAGAACTGCATAACATCTCTGAGTGGCCTTTGTGAAACAACTAAAAGTATTTGGAGGGACTCAGGGATGTTAGAAAATTAATTTGAAAAGGACACAAAATATTAGGAGTTATGGGCTAGATTTTTTAAAGGATATCGATGTGTCTAACTTGAAAGAACTTAAAAAAATCTAACCATATATACCAACATTTCTCATGCTTTTTGTGGGGAGTGAGAGGACGGGGAGAATGGACAGGAGAGTTGTCAGCCTTTAGTCTGGACTTGTAATAGGCTATTTTACTTCAGGAAACCTAACAAAATACTCAGTATACTCAGTTCCACTCATTAAAGTGCTCTGTGAACAAACATTCACTGACCTTTAAATGGTTAAAAAATGGCCAACCAAATAAATCTCCATTGTGTTAGACCAGGTTGAAGTCCTAACCAATTGGTGTTCAAGTGTTCGAATGAATGCTTGTACACAACCTCAGAGTACCCTGATCTGTGACCTGCACTCATCATGTCACAGCCTGCCACAGCCTAACATAATATTAAATGTTAAAATATTAAAGAGATTCAGTGAAGTTTTACATTTTGTTTTCTGAGAAATAACACTTTTAAGACACAGGTGGAAGCTGCTAATCTAGGAGTAAATAGATTCCTCCATGATGAAGTAGTGCAAAATAGGTTGTTTTATTATGACTTTAGGCCATTCATTAAAATTGATCAGCCAATTAGAATGCAGGACTGACAACAATGCATTTTAGAACTTATCTTAAAAGAAAAACCCAATTTGTGCAGGAAAAATCCATGTACAAATTCTTCAGTCTGCCTGGAGACATGAATTTTGTAGCCATTACGTGAGTCTGACTGTAGGGTAACATTTAAATATCAGTTCCATATGACTAGAGATATGTCAATAATTCTAAAGATAGAGATGTGTCAAGGAACAGTTGGCTGAGTCAGCTAACTGTAAAATCTGCTGACTCGTACAACTGCATGTAGACACCGAGCCACTTCCATTCAACACTTCAGTTTTGTTAGTGTACTGATAAATTGACAACACATATGGTACTGCATCTAATTTGAAGATGAATTGTATTCATTTTCATTTCAGCTCAAAGTCCATGCAGTATAACAATATTGTGCTTAAGCAAAGCATGGAAGCAATGCTTATTTTCAGCGTTCCTCATACTTTGCCTTGTGACTATCTGTTGCACCAATTTAAATATGGGAACAACTTTCAGCTAAATTACTCTAAAACGAAACTAGCTGTTAATTGAGAGCAGAATTTGGTCCACTTCATCTAATTTATTATATGCATTGCTTAAAAGGATACCATCAAGATAAAAACAATATTTAGTAAAAGATTCTGATACGTTTACTAACAGTACTTTCAATTTTTACAATCAATATTTTGAAAAGGCCTAATTCTCTTTTCACAAATTGTCCTGCTGCTTTAGACACCAAATGACAGGCCAGTATTATCTTTGTCTTTGATCATCTTTACTTTCTAAGGGTATGTCTTAAGCTGGGCAATGCAAAACTAGCTTATTTAGCACTGGTGTTAGCTCAGGTACCTCCACATGGCACTGCTATCTAACAGCCAGAGGTGTAACCAGGCAGCTCTGTATCCCCGGCAATGCCCAGAGTAGCACCGTCTGCTGCAGTACCAATCACAGCATCTGTGGCTATTTTTGTACCCCTCCACAAAGGTGGTGCCCAGAGTACCTACTCCATTCATGTCCCCTCATCCCCTCCCAACTCCAGTTATGCCACTGCTAAGAATCATCCTTATTTTTGCTTAGAATCACTGCTTTTGTGCTTGGCTTCACACAACACTTCCAGGGAATGGCTAAATGTAAAGAGTTTTCATTCTGGAATTAATTGAAAAATATTACAATATTTTTGTTCATTGGCAACATAACGCAGCCGACCCTCCTTTCTGTTCTGCTTGAGGGAGACCTTGTGTGATGACACAAGACAACAATAGCTGTGTTTGCCTAGCCTAGGAGCTAGGCAGAGAAGGGCACTACAGGGTCCTGTTTAAGTCTTGTGGTTTAAATCAATCTTCTCTATGTTAATTCTAACTGAGTTCCGCCTCTTCTGTAAGAGATACTACAGGCCACATGTGACTCTGCCCTTACAGAGATGATTTCACAAGAGGGTAAATTTTCCACTTGAGATTTCTTGAGTTACAAGGTGTGAAATTCCAGTGACTGTTTCTCTTCAGGCAGGAAGCATTTGGGTCAGTACAAAAGTATAAAACCAAAAGCCACAAAGAATTTTAGACACTTCAGCCTACTCTGACAAAAGACTGCCTCCTCCATGCTGATCTCTGAGTCCACTCTTAATCATAGAAAAATTGTGCTGGGAGAGATCTCAGAGGTTCACTTTGTTCTCAAGGCAGGATCATCCAAGAGAGATGCGTTTCCACTGTCTTGTTGCCCCTGCAACTTCCTGTCTTCTGGTGTTATTTTCAGTAGAAAGATTGATATGATTGCATAATCAGTCTAGAAAGGGAACTTTATGTTTAACATTGTATTAGTGAGCTGTTGCTAAACTTTAATGCAATTATAAGGTTAACCACGTTTAACTGACAGTTTTAAAACTGGACTTGTTCCTGTTTACATAGACCACAAAGTTGTGCTTGATGTTATGCTCAACTGCTCAAACCCATGTTGTAATATCACTTATTTTTATAGTGAACAGAAACCCCTGGAAGGAATTTTCAGGTACATGAGATATTATTGCTTCTTTCACAGCATAGATATATACACACGTATATACATACGTATGCACATGCACATAGGTACTCTGTAAAGAGGAAATTTGTACACCCAGCAGTTCATACCTCACTCTATTTGCCACTGATATACTTTAGAAAGACTCCTTACCAAAGGGAGCATCTAGCCCCATATCATTTATTGGTTTCAAACCATTTTGATGAAGAATATTTAAGTCCTTTGGGTCAGGGCAGAGAGGAGGGGAGGGAGAAAGAAACAACAGGCCAGTTATGGAATATGCAGTATGAAAAAATTTAATTAATTTTTTTTTAAACTTGAACATATTTGCTAAACCAACACAGAACCAAACAGATATGTTCACCTCCTCTCTATTAACATAAGAGAGGTCCCTGCCAGAATTTTCTTCTTTAATGTATCCAGGAAATTCTAGTGTGACCCTTAGAAATAGTCACAGAATTCCAACAGAATATCTTTCCAGCAGAAAATGCTATTTTATCAAAATTAAAACATCCACAGAAAATAATCAATTTTGATAAATTTTCATTAAAAAGAAATCCTACAAGAAAGCAACCGTATGCTGCGCTATAGCTTCAGAATCTGGATGAGTTTCTGGTGCAGCTTCTGTTGGACAGATTGCAGTAATCCAGTATAGAAGAGACAAATAAATAAATAAAGGATAATGATGCAAACTCTTGGCCAGAAGTAGATGGAAAAAATAAGTTTTGGTCAATGCTACTGTTTACTCAGCTAAGAGCAACTGGGCATCCAACCAGACCTCGAAGTGGTAAGCTTTGGTAACACATGTTGGACAAGCATCCTTAGTAAGAGGGAATGTTATCACAGCCAAATCTTCTGTTAATAGCTCCCAACCCCTTATAACAGTTCCCAACCTCATCTTATTGGACTGAGTCTTAGACAGCCTACACTCATTCATGCTTCAGTCTTATCCAAATTTTAGCTGGCATGAATATATTTTGCTAGGCGTAACTTGTATACTGAAAAATTTCAACCTGTATCCTGTCAATAACTGAGCTAGTGGCCTCACATACATAATGACCATCATACCATTTTCTACAATCTTAACCAAGGATGAAGTGTCATATAAATCACTGGTATGCGGCCTTCTTTAAAGTAACTGGCATCCTGTCCTCTTCAAAGTGGTTGTGACAGTCTCCACTAGCAAAATACACTGAAATTCTCTACCCAGGGAAAGCAATTTTCTAGAACACAGATATTGTAGGACAAGTTACTCCCGGTATACCCAGAACCTCAATGAATGACAGTGGCTGAAAGTCAATCAGAGATAAGCTGGCATTTTAATATTCCTCCATAGAAACTGAAAGTCTGATTCAAATCAAACTGATGTCTGTTTTTTTCCTGAAATAATTGAATGAAAAAGGAATTGAATGAAAAAGTGGCAATTAACTAAGCTATCGAGTTTCCAGAATTAGACTTTTTAATGAGAAATTTGGATCTAATGAAGGAAGGGAAATTCTTTTCTTTGTAACATGCAAAAATTTGAAATCACAAACCCACCTTAGAAGCAGGAAAGATTTTGGGATTCAAGAGTATCTCCCACACAGGCATCTCTTCTAGGTTGATTTGAGTAACCTCATGTTTAGTCTGGTTCATAGGCCAATGTAAAACTGTTTTCATTTATGTCATTTTTATCACTGCATGGATTATGTTATGCTGTCTGTGGGTGCATACATGAGACACTTTACTGAGCAGTAAACTAACTTGTTCCACCAGAAAGCATCACCATCTACATGTGTGCAGCAATTATGGCACAGTAAACTCATTTACTGCACTGCCCAATAGTCCTGTCAGATACAAGTGGTATCCAGTAATGCAGTAAATTACTGCTCTTGAACACACATTAGATAGTGATGCTGGGATTAGTTTACTGTGGCTCAGATTGAGCCATAGTATATCAGTTACATTAATTGCATGTATAGATGTGCCCAGTGTGTATGTTTACAAATTTGGGGCATAGATTACTAGAAGTTTAAAGATAGCTCTGTAATTAAAAGCTGTTATGTCAAAGGAACTGAGGAATGCCTATTTAAGGAACTGCTGAGTATCTCTTTCCAGTTGTATTAGTAGCGGAAGAATAATCGCCTCTCTTAGCCACAGGCAGAAAGGGCTGTTGTTGGGATGGACACCCAAGTGGTCTTTCTGTAATCAGAAAATCAGCCCCATTAATGGTGAAAGCATTTGTGGGCACCACACTTCAAGAGGGATGTAGATAACCTGGAAAGGGTTCAGAGGAGGGCCACCCATCTGGTTAAAGGCCTACAGAAAAACCCTATGAGGACCGATTTCATAGACTTCATAGACATTAGGGCTGGAAGGGACCTCGGAAGATCACTGAGTCCAGCCCCCTGCCCCAGGGACAGAAAGTCAGCAGGGGTCATAGGATCCCAGCAAGATAAACATCCAAATTTCTCTTGAAGGCTTTCAAAGTAGGTGCTTGAACCACCTCCAATGGCAGGCTTTTCCAGACCTTGGGGGCTCAGACAGTAAAGAAGTTCTTCCTCATGTCCAGCCTGAAACAGTCCTGGAGGAGTTTATAACCGTTTGACCTTGTCTTCCTTTGGGGCACTCTGGTGAACAAATGTTCCCCCAGATCCTGGTGAACACCCCTTATAAACTTGTAGGTGGCCATCAAATCACCTCTGAGCCTGATTGAAGGACCGCAAAAGAAGACTGAGCAATGATCTTATGGCCATCTACAAACTCATCAGGGGAGGACAGCAGGAAATAGAGGATATGATGTTTACCAGGGTGCCCATCGGGGTAGCTAGAAACAATGGCCACAAACTGAAGGAAAGCAAATTTAAATTGGACAGGGTTGCCAAAATATGGACTATGCTTCCAAGGGAGGTGGTGCTGTCCCCTTCCTTGGGGGTATTTGAGAGGAGACTGGACAAACACCTGCCTGGGGTCATCTGACCCCAGCACTCTTTCCTGCCCAGAGCAGGGGATTGGACTTGATGATCTAATAGGAGCCTTCCAACCCTAAAATCTATGAAATCTATGAAATCTCAGAGAGATGACTAATTAGCTAGGGGAATTCTAGATGCCCCAGAATTCTGAGATTTTTTAACAAAGCAAACAACGGGGGGGGGGGGGTGTCACATGCTATCTTCTAGGTATTTAGGAGCTTTCTGTGAGGTAGTGGTTATTTCAGGCCTTGGGGTGAGTCAAGGTCCCCAGGGCTGGCAGAATTAGCAGGATGGCTGATCTCTGAAAATACCGGCAGGAATCTTTGAAGGACTAGAGTGTAGGTAGATAAGTGTGTGAAAAACCTGACTTGTCTTTTTGTTCTGTCTTTAAATTATGTGGTCAACTATTCATGTACAACTCTTTTCTATGCAATACATATGCAATACTTCATATGCAATACTTTGTTGCTTTGTTACTGTAACAGGGGGAGACGGTCCCTGTTATGGGAACGTCCGGGAAAAGCACCCATTTTGTTGAGAACTTTCTGTCTGACCCGTGGACCTGGGCAACATATTGACTGTTCGCCCATCCAGGACATTAAATACCTGCTATGGACTTCGGTGAAGTATCCATTACTTGCTGACAGAGATGAGGTGTTCAACAGATTGAGATAACAAAAGACTTAATTGCCAATTAAGTCTTCCTGGCTGGTGGCAGACAACCGGAAATTGACAACAGCTGGGTGGAAACATTGTATAAAGGACTGTTGGTGCAATCAGCACTTCCCTGGAAGGGGAAGAGGAGCTGAGGCTTTAGATGCCAGAGATAGCAAGCAGCCTGCACGGAGGCGCAGGCGATGAGAGAGAGATTCACCAAGAATTTCTTGTTGAAGCTGTGAGTGTCAGGCATCCGGCCCATTGGAAGATGAAGTGCTGATTCATCTGGACGATTGCAGCTCTGTCTGGATCCATGACAAGGACTTTGTTGCTGTGAATTGATAAACGGGGCGGGCTTGCAAACACCCACCCAGTGAGTGTTCATTGCGGGACTGATAAGTGAATCGGGAACTTGTAGGGACAGCTGGCTGAGGGGCCTACAGCTGGCAGCTAGACGAGTTACACTTCTTGTGAGGGGGCATTGCTGATGCTCATTATTAAAACTCAGTGAGCACTTCTTTCATGTGGTGTCCCCCTTTAATTACTCCCATCAAAGGTGAGATTGACACCAAAACAAGGGAAGACAAAGCTATAACATCCTGTCGTGTGCACTAGAAAAAGAACACACTCACAGTTACCCGTACTGATTATATGTGGTAAAGCATGATCTCAGGGCAAGTAATGTTCTAGGCTAGCCTCTTCCACAGATGGAGGTAGAATTCTTTCACAAACCAAGGGGAAACTACCTGGAGCTGGCAAAGATTCCCCTGCTACAGCTGTAGGGTCTGGTATAAAGGAAGTGGAGCCAAGGCTTACAGGGATAAGCAGTTATCCCAGGGCAAATCTTGGTTTATTCCTTGGGACAAGCAATGGGACAAGAAACTTGGGGCTCTGGGGGTACCCCTACAGACATAAGGCAACAGAAAAAGATTCATTCATTGGCTTGATTAAATCACATAGAGGAATACTGCCACCAATAATTTGGATCTCTTCCTTTCCAAATCATCCACACTGTGTCATCTATAGACCATACTGATCTGTGAAGTTGCAGCTCCTAATAAGAGTACCAAGGTGCCTGATAGGATAGCAACCTTTCTAATGGGGAACCCTCCCAATGGTATCCCAAATGGTCAGGTGGGGATAAGCTCTATGTACTGCAAAGTAGAAGCATTTGGTTCCCAATACTGCTCCCACCTGCTTGGCTCTTGTAGTGATGTGAGGTTCCTACTAAAGCAGGCATGTGTGTCCATGAAGAGTGTCACAGTTTGGGGAGGGTTGAACAGAGTTGCAGTTGCTCCAAGTCCAGAACACTGCTACTGTCTGTCTATTCTAGGTATATGAAAGGCCTTTGAAAGTGACCCTCCATCTCCCATTGATAGCATGCTGTTTCCTTAGGTCTGAGCCAGCAGACTGAAAAAGGTTTCTTTTCTAACACCAATATTTTTGGCATAAATCAAGTTAACAATGTC
Source organism: Alligator mississippiensis (assembly GCF_030867095.1). Taxonomy (NCBI): domain Eukaryota; kingdom Metazoa; phylum Chordata; order Crocodylia; family Alligatoridae; genus Alligator; species Alligator mississippiensis. The sequence goes on from NC_081826.1 coordinate 109,321,147, forward strand.
TCTTGAAGTCTGTATATACATCTCAATATGCACAGATCTGTTTAAAGATACATCATTACAGATTTGTATGCCTTTTTTGCTGCTTATCTGGTACCTTGTCAATGAGAAAGCAGTTAACATTTTGGGTCATTAACCTAGTGAGTGGAATTTAAAGTAAACATTTGCAAACCTTGATAATTGTATTTCAGTTAAGAGAAACTCTATGGGCTCTCACATACTCGTCTTACATAGGAAGTACTGCACTGAATTCACTGAAGTTAATTTTGATTTCCACTAATGCAAGTTAGTGGAAAATAAGGTCTCAATACTTTTTATCAATTTTCATTACTTATAGGGATGATCAAGCTGGTTAGGAATTCTCCTTCCTCTTCAATCAATATAGTTCTGTACCCAAACCAAACCCTTTTTTGATATCAGAAACATTTAAAGTTTCCCATTATTTTTCTTTTTGAAACCCCTGCATTCTGTTTTCCAACCAGATCCCCAAAATACCATGAGAAAGCCTGTGCTCACAAGATTCCAGACACAAGGGGCTCATCCACACATGAAGGCATGTGCGTTTGCAGCCATGCAAATAAGAGCAGCACAAATTTGACCTGGGGAGTTTTGCCTCAGCGTATGTGCCCGGACAAGCACTTTGGTGTGGGGCAAGTTGTGCCACTTGGAGCAAAATAACCCTGCCCAGCTCCTCCCAGATTTGCAGCCAGGGGGAGTTAAAGCTGCCCCCTTTGACCTGCGGTCCCAAGGCTGTGCCCCTACCAGACCCAGATGGGGTGTCCCCACTCTGCCATCTGGGCAGCCCAAATCCTCTCATTAAAATACCTGAAATAGTGTTCTTCCATTATTAAAATGAAATACCACTATATAGAAAGAGGGCAATCTTTTATTGATAAATTTGAGCAATGTTGGGCAATATTTTTTTGATATTACAAGTGTAAAGCAATTTGGAGGGAGGAGTTGGGGGAGTTTGTGGGTGGGTGTAGGGTTTGTGGGGGTGAGGTTTGGGGGGCTATGGGGCTGCATACCCTGCCAAACAGCACAGCACATGGACTGCCCCTCCTGCAGGGCCCACAGCTTCCCCCCAAAGGGCCCCCCCACAGGGTCCCAGCCCACCCCTGCCAGGCCCCATGACCCACCCGCAGGGTCCCAGCCCCTTCCTGCAGGGCCCACAACTCATCCCTGCAGCAGCAACAGCCATTGGGTGCTCAGGGCCTGCTACGGCCAGAGCCTGCAGCAGTGCAGCATGGCCCTGATCATCTCTGAGCCAGCATCACTTGTGCCATTTGTGGTGGGTCTGGCTCAGCGTGACATGGTATGGGGCTGTGTGCCTTCAGGCAGCCCTGGGCCATTGCGCTGTCACCTGGGGTTCTGTGCCATTCACAGGGGCTGGGTGTTGCATTGGGCCAGGTTTTGCCTCTGGCAGCAGTGCTCCCAGACCTGTAGTGTGTGTAGGGAGGAGGCACGTGGCAGGACCCAGCCCAGGGTGGCTCGCTAGTGTGCCTTTGCACAGGACTGGGAGGTGTGGCTCCAGGGCACATGGCTCCTGTGCAGAGGCATGCTAGCTCTGTGGCTTGGGCTGGGTCAGATGGGGCCAGCAGGGCACATTTTCCATGAGGCTCAGGTGGCAATGTGCCATGGCCTGTTACCCAGGCCATGCAGCCAGCACAGCTTTGCATAGGAGCCATGTGTCCTGGAGCCACACCTCCCAGTCTGGTGCAAAGGCATGTTAGTGGGCCATGCCGGGTTAGGCCAGGTCAAGTCCCACCATGTGTTTTGTGGAGGGGCTCGAGCAGGGGGCCACTGCATGCTTGCCCCCCCCCCCAACACACACACACACGACGCTGGTGGCAGCAGCCAGAACAGCTGTGGCCTGGCTGCAGGCACAGCCAGTTGCGATGCGGTGCTGTGTGACTCGGGCTCTGTACATGCTGAATGGACCCAGCCCACTCAGCCTACTAGCACATGGGTTTGGACAGGATTGAGAAAGCCGTGCGCTAGTGGGCCAGGCTGAGCCAGGTCTGTTCAGCATGTACAGAGCCCAGGTCACACAGCACCACATTGTCACTGGCTGTGTCTGCAGCTGGGCCACAGCCATGCTGGCTGCTGCCACTGGCACTGCAGAGGTGTGGGGGGGGCAGACATGTGGTGGCCCCCACTCAAGCCCCTCTACAAACCCACCCACAGACCACACATCCCCCCTGCCACTCTCCATAACCTCAACATCCCCCACAACTCCCAACACCACCTGACATCCCCCTGCTACTCCTGACAGCCCCTGATATCCCCCTGCTACTCCCCGTACCTACCAGCATCCCCCTGCCACTCCTTACACCCACTTACACCCATAACCTCCCACCCCCACATCCTAAATTACGCATGACAGCACCCAGGGCAGCAGGACCACCATAGAGATGCTCTGGCTAAAACTCAGAGCATCTCTCTGGAGGACTGACTCCCAGGTTACCTGCCCGGCTTTATTCACCTATGTTTTATTTGGTACTTGGATTTCCAGGTACCAAATTTTGAGCCCACGCTGCAAATATGCAGCACAGGGAATTATTTTTTGTTCCCGGAGTGAGTCTTGTGGTGTCTGGGATATGCAGGCTTCTCTGGACGTGCCCAAGAGGTCTTAATGTCTTGAATTAAATATCAGATGAATTTCAAAAGCAAAACTGAATGTTTTGTAGTTTACCCTTCCCTTGTTCATCTGACCACATTAGTAGCCATACAAAGTGCATTTCATACACACTACCTTACTCAAGGAATAAAGAAGTCCTGAGATGAATGAGAAACATTTCTGCTCAAGATTATAATCCAGCCAAGAACCTTCTGGAGAGTGAACTTTCTGAGACAATTCTTTGCCATCTTTTTCACAGGTAAGGGCAAAGCTTGTAAAAGAAAGATATAGGAACCAGATTCCTAGAACTACAGCAGATCTGAGGGACTTTGTGTGCAATTGGGAACATGTGTGTTTTTAAAGAATGGTATAATCTTACCTTGGACATTCTGAATTAAAAGTGGGCATTTTAAAAATATGTATATTATTGCATACCAAGACTGAGCCTTGTACATATGGCTGGTATCATGTGGAAATTTTTTTGTACATGTAGACTATCTTAAATATATTAATTTTTTAGTTTGATCTTTCCTTTAAAAATCAAATCACATAGTAATAGTATTTTTCTTTTCATTATGTTGGAAAGTTTATATATTCTTATCCCTTCCTTTCCAACTCCTTCAGGGATTATTTAATTATGGTTTTGTAGAAAGCTCTGCTGTATGGGATTTGGGTTTATGGGAAGTTCAGTTTTGCCTTTTCTTTTCTTTTATTTCTGCTGAGGGTCTCCTTATGCAACATTTGACTGTTTTATTTTGATGATTTAAAGCAATAAATTGTGTTTTAAAGAAAGGAAGGAGACAAGGCCTTTTTTGAATTTGCCTTTGTATTTCCTAGAGCACAGAATGCAAGCAATAATTTCTGGCTGTAACTTATATATATTTTTGAGGGGGTGGAGGAAGGAAATTACTACCTACTTTTTATATACATATATATTTTTTAACAAAGCAATAGGGATTTATATAAACACAATTGTTTAGGAAGTCCCGGAAGAATAATTCTGAGACGATGTGAAGTTATACACATATGTAAGTCTTTCAAATGCCCACGATGGCCTACAGTCTTCAGATTTTAAACAGCTTCTGACTGTTATACACATAAAAAAATGTTTAGAAAAATGACATATTTTTATTACTTTTATCTGACAATCTAATTGAGTCCCAGAACATGCATATATCAAAAAAATGTTATCAGCACTGGCTTAATGCAAAGGAGGGGCACCTTCCTCCCCCATCTTTTACACTTAGCCTCAGGGCTTGGCTTGGTTTCCTCACGTTTAAAGTGTCTAAATACAGAGAAAAGTCTTTACTATGTAGAATATAGCAAGAAAAACAATCCTTTCCGCCCCCCAAAAATATCCTTTAGTATTCAGTGAAACAATTCAGATTAATGGGTTGTCTTTGATAAACATACCCCCTACTGATTTTGTCATATAAATCACATACTATATGACCCCGAGACATCTTTCTATTACTTAAAATTTGACAAAGATTTACACAATAGTGACATAATGCCAATCCTAATACTATTAAATCTTTAACTAGCAAGTTTTTAAACATAGGTAGAGGAAGGGGGGAAGGAGAGAAATAGCCTGAGTAACATTTGTTTTACAGTGAAAACATTCTTTAAAAATATTTCTGTATTCCACAGGATTTGTTGACTATGTGATTACTGGGTAGTAGCAGGTAATTTACATATGGGGCAACTACCAAACTATTATAGGGCAAATAGTTCTACTGCTAAACCCAAGTGCTTAATAGTTTATGCGTATAATTAGATTGGTCCGGGTAAGGTAATAATTGACCCGAATGTTTGAACAGATTACTGAACTGAACTGAACTAAAACAACCACAGATTTACTTCTGTCATAATGTAGAGATTAATTTCAGCATCAAATACTTCCCTCATATCTATAGGCTAGTTAAGGTCAGTAAGTACATGGCTACAGAGTGATAAAAGAATCCTAATTAGAATAGTAATAAATATGGCTAACAGGGGAGAGATGTCATTGTATATATCCAGAAGAATTTGGAATAATTTCCAACTTTCCATTGTATCTAAAAAGCAGGAATAACAACAATACTGCTACCACTACTAATGATAATAAATAGTCCTACAAGATATTTTGCTAGTATAGGTAGTTAACATATATTAAATAGAATATAACAGAAAATATTGCATTTATTTATTGAAAGTTGATAGAGACAGTTTTGAACTTTGGAACTTCAACTAGAGATGGGAAAAATGATTTCTTTAGTTTGGCTGACATTTTAAAAAGCCAAAAAATAGATTTTGTTTTAGATCAAGTCACATTTTTATATTTTTGCAAAATGTAAGTATTAAAATTAAAAATGTATTTTATTTAAACATTTAAATACTTTAAAATTGATCAAAAATTAACTTTGGTGCAACTAAGATATTTTATTTCCATTTTGACAATTGTTAAATACATATATTTTAAATCAAATACAAGGCAGTCATAAAAACAAGAATAATTTAAAATAAAAACCCTACATTGTCTTTTTAAAAAAACATCACAACAAAAATCTTTGCAACTTTTCTTCATCAAGTTTTTCAGGTTTGTTCTCAATTGGTGGTATGGAAAATATTTGTAAATATTTTAGTGTTACCGATTTTTTCTTTTGTTTTTCTTGTTTCCCCCTCAAAAGTGTTCTGCAGTCATTTTAAACCTGAATTTAGCTTTGGCTCAGCTTCTCCCACTTAGAATTTGATCTATGAATTTTTCAGAGGAAAAGGGGGCCCTTTTTATGAAGCAGGGGTAGGCAAGCTTTTCTGACTGTGGGTGGAATGACCCATCCCAGGTTGGATATGGGAGGGTGGGCATTAGGACCCTCTTGCCATTGCATCTCATCTCCCTAGGATAGGGAGAGTCCCTGCAGCTGGCATTCATCCTATGGCAGCACGCAGAGGCCTCCCACAGTAGGTGCCCCTCCCTCCCCCCCCCCCCCTTCCCAAATGTAGGTGAAGCCCTGTGTCCAAGGGCCATAGGTTGCTGCCCCCTGTTACAAAATATTACAAATCAGCTGAAAAAATATGCACATATTCAAATTATTTTAACACGACTACAGAATAAAGATCTGCATTCTTTTATGTCTATCTAAATGAGCAGCGGCTTTTAAATCATATGCCTGAGTCCAAGTTTCTTACTTGGGTAATTATGGCTATCCCTTTGCTATCTTTGAAATAAATACAATATGTGCTGAGTTGTCCACTCAATTGTGGTGATACATATATCTATAGTCATATGTTTTTTAAAATACTAATCTCAAAACACAGTAAAATAAAATAAAAAAGTTCCAATGACAAAATAACAGGCAGCAATGTCAAGAAATGTTCTAAGGGGCATGTCTACATGTGCATTAATGCGCCATAATTATAGTGCATGAAGTTTAATATCCATAATAACAGGCAATAACTTAATGTGTCATAATTGTGCTCATGTGCCAGTAGACCAATTCTACTATGCATTAGCACAGCTTTTGCCATTATGCGCTAATGCACAGTAGAATTAGTCTACTGCGCTTTTACCGTCTCTTGTAGATGTGCCCAGTATTGTATAATTGGAAATAATCTATCAAAATCCTGTATTACAATATCATTTATATTAGAGATATTGAAAATGCAGAGTAAATTTTCAACTCTAGACTCATGACATTTACCTCTCGTATCTTATGATACAGTACAAAGTCATTTCAAGTTTTTATTTTAATTGAAGTCTCTACATGTAATGATACTGTAGTAGTTAAAGCTACTCCATTAGGACAATGTCATTGGAAGATCTTCTTTCCCCAGAAGAGCCATTTTGATGCCAATAATCATGGTTACATTTGGAGCTTTTTTGAAGCTCTTGCATTGGCATTGTATCAGCTCCAAGTGACCCCTTCTGGAGATGTCAATGACAGGCTCTTGTTGGAGCCTTATAAAAGAAAGATATTAAAACTGCTGGTTCATAGGTAAATAAGAAACAAATTTAAGACCAGATTCTGTCATCCATGTAGTATGAGCAGTACCTTACTCCTGATGTACCCCATTGTTTTCAGTCAGTCATTTTGGAATTCAATAGGAACAACGAAGGAAAAAACTGGGTTTTAATAATTTTAATAGATTTTGAAGTAGTTGTTAGGTTCTGATGCAGCTCTTTGATGCTGCTATCACAGAATAAAGCAGTTGCAAAGATGGATTAGCTTGTCCTTTGAGGATTCTCTTAGCATGGGTAATTCTAGAATAGCACAGAGCTATGTAGTGGGTCTTATATCCCCATTGTCCAACTCCCCCAACATCCTGTCATTTTTGTCTACTAGTGAGCATGGCCATGACCACAGAAAGTGTGGAAAAGATGGCAAGGCTAGTGCCATGGCAGTCAGCATGCAGAGGAGAAACCTGTGGCTACAGAAAAAAATTACAGTTTTGAAAAAGAAAATTTTTGAACCTGAAAGAAGTCCTGCATGTCCTAAGCTTCCCAATGTCCTTCCATGGCCTTAAATCTGGGGCCTTGGCCTGGCCAACACAGCTATTCATTCAGGCCTGTCACCCTAAGGTGGACTACCCAGACAGGGCAAAGCTGGCCTGAAGCCTCCAGCAGGGCATAACCCTCTGCCCGCTCTCTAGCACAAGGGTGAGCAGTCAGGGACAGCTGATCCCTGACAGTTTTCCCACATAAGCCCGTGTGCAGGAACAGGAAATGTCCAGGGAACAGGATTCAACCTGACCCAAGAAGGCTTTGTTATTCCTTCCAGCTTGCTCTCTGACTCTACTGTCTGCTCCATCTTCTGGTTCACAACCCATCTTGTTTTCCAGCTCCACTCTGCTTGATCTACTGGTTCCCAATTTGGCTTGCTCCAAGACATTGCTCTTGGACTTGCCTCCTAGCTTCCTGACTTCTATTGTCCTTGGACTCTGCTCACCTTACCTGGCCCTGGTCATCACCTTGATCCCTGAGCGGACCCAGACTTGGCCACCCATGTCCCAGCATGACACTCAATCAGAACAGCTCACATCTTTCTAAAGTAAAATGCATTAACAGTCCAAGGATCAGGAACCAGAACTTAGATTTCCTCTGTCACAGAAAGATGTCCAAGCCACAAGACTACAGTTAAAAATCCTCTTGCCTACTACCTCTAGACGTGGACACTGGACCCTGAACCCAAAGTAAACCAAAGCATATAACATACAGGAATTTAGAAATGCCACTGTGCTAGGTGGGTTTCTTTTGCAGCTTAGATGTAGGTGGATTTCCACTCAGTGTCCAGGCTTTCTTAAATCACTTTTTGAGGCACTGAACTCTTCTCATTGACTATAGAGGGAGCCTTTTTCTTTGAATCACCATCTTGATGCCAGGCACCCAATTTTTAAGCCCACTAAAGTCTAAATTGGAGGCACTGAAATGTCCTGTATGGATATTTCCTTAAGGTGCTAACTCAAGCTATTGATCTTTTTGAAACCCTTTTAGCTGAATAATAATGTCAGGACTGACATCCTTACCCCATCTCTTTTTTAGACATAATCAGTATCCACAATGATAAAATACAGACCACGTTATACATGAAACCCACAGACCAACATACATATCTGCACAGAACCAGCAATCACCCTAAACACACCAAAAAAGCTGTGATATACAGCCAAACCTTCAGATACCACCGAATTTGCACTGAAGAGAACATGTGGGATTGCCACCTCACCAATCTTAAAAAGGCTTTCACCCAACAAGGACACTCCTCCAGAGAGATAGATCACACGTTTGAAAGAGCCACCCAGATACCACACAAAGAACTGCTGCAGTACAGAAGAACCCCCCCCAACAAATTACACACCGCTGGTTATGACATATCACCCCTCCCTCAAACCCATATGGAAAATCCTCAAACAATTGCAACCCATACTAGAAATACACCCTGTTCTTAAAGAGATCTTCCCAGAGCCACCCATCCTAGCCTTCAAACAAGCACCGAACCTCACTAACCTCAACACTAGAAGCAAAATTCCTCAGGCCCAGAACACACTGAATGGATCCAGACCATGCCACGACAAGAAATGCAAAACCTGCCAACACATCTCCACCACCCACACTATTACTACCCCCCACAACAGAGCCATCAGCATCCCTGGATCTTACAGCTGCACCTCTAGAAATCTAATATACCTCATCCAATGCACCAAATGCCCTGATGGAAAATATGTAAGAGAGACTAAACAACAACTGCGCACCAGAATGAATGCACACCGGAAATCTATCAAAGACAGAAACACCCAATTACCTGTGGGGGCACATTTCTCACAGGAGGGCCACTCTCTCTCCAATCTCTCAGTCCCGATCCTCAAAGGAAACTTACAAAACAGTTCCCAGAGATGAGCCTATGAGCTCCATTTCATCAACCTGCTGGACACTAAAAATCATGGACTAAATATAGACATTGGATTTATGACACATTAGAACTTGCCTGACATCTGACTCCCCAGGTACCTCTCCACTATTTATCCCCCTTCTCTCCCCTCCCACCCAGCCTCTCTCTCACCCACAGACTCCTCAATCTACATCTTCACCGACTACGCATACCAGCCCAGCCCAGCCTCTGGCTTCTTTACTTTTCATTTCATCCAGGAAGAGCACACACCAACTGCAGAAACTTCCTCAGCCCAATGAAGGGTTTTTGAACCTGAAAGCTTGCTTAAAAATTGTTTTCCAACTATTTAAGTTGGTCTAATAAAAGATATCAGATTCACCTAAAGAACCTTGTCTGCCTATATCCTTACCCCATGGAAGTCAATTACAAAGGCCCCATAGACTTCAATGATATTTGGCATGTCAGTACTTAAGATCTAGATTAGGACCTCAGGACCCAAATTTAAATACTTACATAATGTGTTTACTAGACTTGTGCACCAGAAATAGCAAGTCAGGGTTCATAGGCCTAAAAGTTTGAATGTTATTTCTACAATAATGCTACTAAATTTTATTATCAATGCTTAAAATGTACTAACATAGGGTAATTGGTGTTTCAGTTTTACCAACAGCCTTTTAAAATGGCATTTATCATGCATGTTTAGGAAATATGGTCTTTTCCCTTTTTTGGTATCCTTTATGAGTTGAGAGAAATGCTTTTTCCTTTTCTTTTTATGCTTATAATCACCACACACATAAGCATAAGTCATTACAAATTCTCAAACCAACCCCTGTGTTGCTCACAAAGATCCAGAATCAGATTAGGAACACCAGTCCTTTGTGACTAAGGCCTCTATAAAACTTTAGTCAATAAGTGTCTAATACAGATATTGACAAAGGTTTATAGGGTCTTGATTCATAAAGAACTAGAGCTAAGAGTATTGACCACTATTCATGATTTGCATTCTAAATCACCTTGCAAATTGATGGCACTTATCTAAAAGGAAAGTTAAAAAGTTAAGTGTTCAGTAGTCACTGCTCAGGAAAGTTTGATTAAGTATCAAAATAAATACAACTATAAATGGGATTTATCCTATTCAGAACACCTTTTTCTAATTGGAAAAAAGCTATATTTATGCCAAATTGTAGAGGAATAACTGTGTTTACATTTTAAATTTATTTTTAAATGGCATGATTCTTGGCCTTATAGCAGTGCCTTGGTAACAAAGATTTGAGATTTTTCAGTTGATGCTGGCAGACATAAATATATGACAGTTATTGATACCAGGTCTACCTTAGATAAGTGGCCTCCCCCTGTAGTTCTATTTGAACACCTCATGTAACTGGTGTTCAGAAGCATTTGTCTGGTCTCAGTCAAGAGCATTGGTCTCAGGGGTGCTCCTATGCAGCCCAGTACATGATAAGCAAACAGAACCAAGATTAATCCCCCTAATGCCAGATAGTCAACAGTAGAGAGAAGGTAAGGGAAAGAAAAGCAAAGCAGAAAAATACCTCTTTAGTCAGGAAGAATGTGATAGAAGACAGGAAGGATGTGATTGTGTTACACAGAGACAGAGTAAATAAGACATGGTGTCTTGACAATGAACTGCCATGTTTTTGGTGTAGCACTATTTACAGAAACTACATTATTCAGAGATGAGAGATGGATGGATCCTATAGTCCTTTATTCATGCAAAAAAAGTCTGAAGTATGAAGCTTGGTGCACCATGATGCAGCCATTCCAACAGATGATTACTCTGAAACTCTCCAGGATTCTGAAACGATGTTAAAGTATTTCTCAAGTTTGCAAAGCAGCTTTAGATTAAATGAAGTTCAATATGTTCCCGTCCCACATACTTCCCCTAAGAATTGCCTTGGGCACAGGTTATTAAGAAATTTAGATGTCCTCCCTGCCCCCCATAAACACAAAACCAGGGGTGAAAAAAGCATCAGAAAAGTTCTGGTAGACAACAATAAGAATAGTGCCATGTTCAAGTAGAGAGTGAGTTATAACCTCATTACTTAACGCAAAATAAAGAATCACTCCTACTCATGCTTATTTCTAGCTCCTGAAGAATGTGGTAGTGTAACTGTCAGAGAGAAACCCTTTATTTCAAATACTGGAAAGAAATGAACAAAAGGCTAAAGAGTCTCTTAATGTTCCTGTCTGAAGGTGTTATTTTTGGAAAAATTCAGATGGGTATAAAGTATGATCGCCACATGATGGACAAACCTATTGCAGAAAGATAAGGTAAGACTAAGAGGTACTGGAAATAAAAGACAAAGAAAGCTAATGTATCCAGAGTGAATTGTGACTTTAATTTCCTACAAAAGCCTTACAAATGCTGTTGTTGATCTTCATGAGATAAGATAGGATCTGGTTTTATATAGATATGAATATGTGCACACGTGCGTGTGCATTAGCAAACTTTAACATACCAAGTGACAGGAGAATATGCTCTCACACCTGTTCTGTTGAAGTGTATTTTGTACATGCTTATAGAAGACCTGGGCCAGGCACTTGGATAGACAGGCCCTTTGGTGTTGTTTAGGAAAAGGGAAAAAATGTTATTTTGATACTTGAGGTTTTTCCTTCAGAAACAATGTAGAAAAAATAGATGTATTCAAATGGTTCAGAAATGTTTAGTGAAGAGTGGTGTTATCCAGAATATACATGGTCATATCTATAAACTGCATGTAACATGTGTAATTCTATTCCAGATACTTTTTCATAAACAGTGTAGTATTATTAAATATTTAGTTGGGTACTGGCTTCAAGTATCCTTGGTACTACACATTCCTTACATATTGCCATAATCAGAGTGGTTCCAGGTGCAGAGAATATCCCTCTTATTTTCCTATGATAACATAGAGGGGATACAGGAACTCAAACAATCAGATATGATATCTCTGAGCTATCAGAAACAACTTATTTCAGAGAAATCAGCTGAAGATATGAAGGATGTCTCTCAAATGGAGACAATGAAAACAGGGACATTGTTTACTCGAGTGACAGAAAGTAGGAGCAAAGAGTAGATATTTTGAAGTTTAGAGAATAAAGTGAAATTTGGCTGAGGCAAGAAGAGCATATCACAGTAACAGAATTACTGCTTGTTGTAACACTCCATAACAGAGGCAGGAAATGAAGGTAGAAATAGGTAAAGTAAAAAAATATGCAATCAGAATATTGGTTACAGTACCAAACAATTCATTTCCTTAGTGTGTGAGAGCGAAGTAGTGAAACTCAATGCAAGGTAATACGTCAGTTAGTATATTCAGTACTAACTGAATACGTTTGAAACATCTTAGCAACAAAATAGTCCTATTTTCTGGGAAAAAACAGAAAAGTTGCATCACATTTTCAATTTAAAAAAATAGTTAAATGCTTAAGTCAATTTTGCCTAAGTCATATCTCTTTCATTAGTAAATTACTACACAAATAACACAGATTTAGGTGAAAATTAAACTTATTTTGTGTCCATATTAGTAGACACAGTTTAAGTGGATTTAATGAAATTGGTGTCATTTCTGTAAAGGAAATGACAGATCAGAGCCAACTACCTAGCCATCTATCTAACCTGCTACCTTTTGAACCAACACTGAACACTTTGTCCCTTTGCATGTTTTTTTTAACAAATTGCTTTCCTCTCAGCTCCATGGATTATACTTTTTGATACACCTTTCAACTTGTTTTCCTATATAGGTTTTCCTCACCTTCTTCTGTGTAACCCTCTGTTTGTAATACTTTTCTTGCAAGATATGTGCTTGCAGGTTTCAAGTCTTTCTTCAAAATGCAGATCACAGTAGCACTGCCTTTGAAATGTCTGCATTGCTAAAAAGGACACTCACAACAACTGAACTTTTTTAGAGACTGCAATTAATGTGAAGTTGGTGAAGGAACAGATTCACAAGACCACTGCTGCAGGTGGTGCTCTCTATCCAGTACTCTAATGTTCAAGGCATTCTGGTCATCCCATACAGGATGTGGGATGCCCAGGTTCAGCTATTTTCTCTGTCAGAGGCGATTTGAACCCATACCTCTCTTCTTTGGAAAATACCCTCACATCACCTGACAGGATATTTGGGGACAGAGCATTCCCAGTTTCTCCTGTCAACACTATTGCAAATGAATTAAAAATGCACTGAAGCAGAAACTGGAACCCAGTTATCCCCATCTTGAGTTTGTGCCCAATTAGTTTCTCTTTCTGGCTCAGTGGATATTAAGTCAGCACAGCTCTGCAGACTGCCCCCTGGTTCCTCTTGCTGTTGCACACATTACGTTCACATTACATACCTATCATGCCATAAAAAAGGCCCACCAGCTATCAAGTTAGACTTTGAAAATGTCTACTATTTTTATAGCTAGTTGCTATCCAACTTTAATTTGCACATGTAGTAGGATCTGCCACTGTGGCTGGGAGCTCTGTCAGCTGACTGGTCTCCAACCACAGGGATGCGCCATATGCAGCTGGGGCTGGGAATCTCAGAGCTGAGAGAACTCTCAGTCCTGGCAGTTGCAGATTTTGGGTTACAGCAACAACTTGCAGCTGACAGGATCCAGAGTCTCACAGCTGTGGAGTGCCCCCAACGCTCGGAGATCACTGCAGCTGTGATCTCCCAGCCCTGGGGGTACGTGGGCTGCCCCTGCAGCTGAGAGACTGACTCTGCTGCGATCTCCCAGCCACAGCGGCTCACCGCACATCGCTGGGATTGGAGATCCCAATGGAGCATTTCTGTGGCTGGGAGATCACAGCAGCTGCAGTTTCCCAGTCATGGAAGCTTGCTTCTTGCCAGTGCAGAGGAAGCCTGGGACCCAGCTCTGCCGGCACCAGTACTAAGGCATGGCAGAAGATGCAATTATGTGGATTGCACATTACACCCCATCACACCTTTACTTGCATGAATAGAGGGGCCCAGAGAGAAGGAAAAAGGAATAAGGATCAACTTCAGTGCAAGTTTCACTACTCCAGGTGGTCAAGAACAATTTCACCTTCTAGTGCTCAAAAACAAAACCTCTTTCCAGATTAAATGGATTCATCGTCCCAGACAAGACTTCTCTACTTACAGCCAAAGAACTTTCCCCTACGTATCCTAGCTTCTAGCCAACATGACCTTTCTCTATCAATCTGGGTAATCCAAATCCTAACATCCTTGGCCTAAAATAGGCTGAGGCACAACTAAAAGCTTGCTTAAGCCCTTAAAAAGCCAGAATAACTTGGCTGAAGGACTTTGAAACTGGTTGTGATTAAACGTAATGAGTGTCATCTGTAATGATCAGCGAGAGAGAGACTTGCACACCAGAGGTAATGTTAGGAGATGGTGTCAGCATTGCTTCAGATGTGAGAATCTGGCAGATCTTTATTGTCTGGGGTACACAGTCTGCAGAAGAGAAGATTGGTGGCTGGAAAAAAATTTGGTGAACGAAATAACTATAAATTAGATGTCTTTGCTGAGAAAATCAGGTCAGCAGACAGTAATTATGACCTAATGCAATACAATCTGCAGCAGATCCATAATTATCTGTGAAGCAGTGGTCATATCAGAGGGAGTATGCTGCAGGTTACAGAGCCTCTGGTACTGAGCCCTGCAGTCACTCCTCATGACCCAGGAAGATTGCCAGTTTCATCCAGATTTCCCTGTGACAGGAGAAGAAAAAAGAGAGTGTTGCTTTTGTTATAATCACTCCTAAACCTGACTTCAGCTTAGAACAGACAAGGTACCTCTGTACCTATCTAGGCCTTGATATAAGTGCCTCAGAATCTCTAATGTATTTATCCTTGTAACATCCCTTTGAATAAAGGGAGTGCTACTATTACATTGTTAAGGGAAAACAAAATACAGAGAGAATTATGGCTAGATCCACAAAAGGATTTCAGTGCTTTATCTCTGGAGTGGAATTCTGGCTCAGTGATTAGGATATTCACTCACCTGGGAGTGAGTAGGCCTGGCTTCTCCTTCCTTCACTTTTATGTATGATATCAATAACAGTTTAACGCAAAAAATGCACTCTGGCATAGGAACGGGGATCAGAACCCTGCTCCCGGCAGAACTCAGGTGAGTGTCCTAATTAATGAGTTACAGAATCACACTGCCTCTTAAGCTATCTGACCTAATGAATCTTGAATTCTTTTCTTCATAATGGCACAGCTTCAGCAGGAGACTTGGAGTGGTGCTCAACCTACAGCCCATGGAGCCATGTCACCTGCCCTGCAGGACTCCTTATGGGAGCATCAATTGCTGAGGCAGAGCCCAGGACTCTGGCAGTTGACCCTGCCACTGTTCCCTTGTTGCCAAATTTCCTGATCCATAGGGAGCCCCTCAGACTGGAAGACATGGCTCTGTGCACTAGATCATGCCAATGCACAGGTCCTTCGGCAGTCGCATCTGGAGCAACTGAGCCAGGTTGGCATGTAGTGTTGCTCTGTGGCCAAATGAGGCATGTGTGGTTGCTCTGCAGCTGGATCCAGCATGCTGAATCACATCTGCAGACTGACCCCATGAACCAATCTTATGCTGGATCAGGCCTGCAAACTGACTCTGCACATGGGATCTGGCCTGTAGACCTGCCCAGTGCCACTCATGTAGCCTGCTGAGGTTGAGCATCACTGGTCCATAGTGTAGTGGCTAGAAAATGATCCCAGGAAGTGGAGGTTATGGCTAGGGATAGAAGTTATACATAAACTAGTTTAAGTGATCAGAAACTGATTTAAACCTGTTACAGAATAGAAGTTCAGTGCACACAAACCAGTTTCAAAATGGCTGAAACTGATTTAAGATCATCCTGGCTGAATGTAGTATTAGACTTAACTGATTTAGGTCAAACTAGTTTATGAAACTTCTGTCCCAGACTCCTTCCAGATTCAAGTTAAATCAGAGTCCCCTAGCATTTTGCAGCCATGGACTGTGCTGTCTGCCCCAGAGACCACGGCTGGCCCTACCCCTCTGTTCCCTAGCTCCCTTCCCCCAAATATGGAGCTGCCCTGCCCTGCCCTGCCCTGCCCTGCTTACCTAATGCTAGCTGTGACTGTGGACTACAAATCCCAGAGGCACCAAGAAGCAAGAAGAAGGTGTGAGAAACAACCCTGCAGAGTTCCGCTGCTGCTATTGTGGACTGAAAATCCCAGAGACCTCAGGGGCAGTAAGAGGAGGAAGTGAACACATAGCCCATGCTGGCTATGTACCAGAGCCATGCTTTAGTGCCCCCTGGCTTCTGGTTTGAGCTACTGCAGGCAGGTGGCTGCATTTGCTGAATCAAAAGTGAATGTCTGTTCATTTGCTTATTGGCTCAATCTTTGCAGTTTAGATTAACCTGCAAAGACTGAATCAATTCAGGCACAGGCTTTTTGACTGTCTGTACTTAGCCTATGGGTTTGAAGCTCCTGAGGAGATAATCAATCATGGGCCTCCAACTTCCTGGGGAGATCCTGTAACCACTAACCCATTGTGTAAAACAAGGCTGTCCAACTATCCATGGGCCATATGCAGCCCATGAAGGATTAAGTTGTGACCCCCAGACTCTTGCCTGGCTGCTGGAGGTTTGCAGTGCATTGGTGGTGGGGAGGGGGTGCCCATAGAGGCATAGACAGATGTTCACGCCCCCACTTTACCATATGGTGCTTTGTGTAAAGCGTCATGAGTTAGACTGCCCCCCTGACCCAAAAGACATTCACCTGTTGGGTTGGGGGGGGTCAAGCCTGCCTGCATTGGCCCTCCTGGCCAGAAGAATCAAGTCTGCCTGCACAGCCCCTCTCCTCACCCCTGTCCCCACCTTCCAGCTCCAGAGATGTCAGTAGGGGGAGGGAGCAGCTCTAAAATTAGCCCCCACTCCAGCTCAGGCCAGGCAGCAAACCCCAGCCAGCAGCTTGGAGCTGCTCCCTCCCTCTGCCATCTCCTCCCCCCACTGACAGCCCTTGGGGCCAGGATGGGCTTCATTAGCTTAGCCCAATGTGCAAAAAGTTAACCCTAGGGAACACAAGTTCCCTAAGAACCTCAGAGTGCCTTCATCTGACACCTCATTTGAGAAGGGTTACCTTTTTGTATGACTGGCCACTTTAAAAGTGCTCTGCAGCCATGCATGTGTGTCACAGCATGGCTGTAGAGCACTTTCAGGGGCCTGATCACCCAAAAAATAGAAGTTATGTAAGCTCCCAGAGTTGCAGTGGTTGGGGGTGGGGGTGGGGCATGCAGTATAGTGGTAGGAGGTGCCCACATAGATAAGTGGTACAGCAGCAAGATGGGGTGATCTACCTGGCAACCTGTGCCTCTCCTGATGCAGCCCCCAAGTTGTGTGTTGTCTTCCCCCACCCCAAGGGGCTTAGAAATCAGACAGTCTGATATAAAATATAGGCAGCTGTGTTCTCCCCTCATATTTTCAACTGAAAGTAGCAGTAGACATGTGAATTGTGTCAAGCTCGATGCTGTCAATGTGGTAGGCATGTTCAAAGCATGCTTGCTTGATACATTTCATCACAGCACTTAGGTACAGGGGTACCTATTTCATAAATCCTAGGAGCAGCCAGGGATTGTTCCTGTGTCCCCAGCATAGGTAAGACTCCTCTTCCCCCCATCCAGTCTCAAAACCTGTGGTCCTCCAATACTTAGAAGTAGTTCCCTACCCCTGCCACTCTCTGAACCTACACTCCTCCACTACATCTCCCCTCCCCCCCACTCTCCTAGAGGGTTGGCCCACCTAATATTCCTCTGCTGCACCTCTGACTATGCCCACATAATGTTCTTACAATATCAGTTTAGGGGAGTCTGACTGACAAAGTGGGGCTCCCTACCTAGCCACAGTGCTAGGTTCTCCACTTGCCATTGGGTGCACCCCCCACCTGACTTTCCTGCCACGCCTTGTTCTTAATTAATGAGGATGGTAATTAAGGTGGGAGGCTGCCCATTCATGCCCTAATGCCAGGGGCGCTATCTGCAGCTCCTTAGCTCCCCTACACCACAACCCGTGCCTCACGGATGGCATTCAGCTGTTACAGTGCTCCCAGCCTACCTCTGGAGCAAGCTTAGGCCATGCCATCAGGCCTCAGTCACATGCCCATTTATACCGCCCACCTCTCACTCAGGCCTCACACACTCCACCCTCTCTCACAGGCTCTCTTTCATACCTCAATGACTCATCCTGCCTTGCTCCCTCTTGGAGCGGGCCCCTTAGGCCATAGGCTTAGCTAGTTCATCCCTTGGGTGGCAGACATACCATCTTTTGGGCCTCTCCTGTGACCCTCACTGAGGTAGTGGCCAGCCAATTACCTGACAGGGTCTAAGTATGCTCAGGCCCCTTCCAGGACAACACTATGTATATATATATATATATATGTACTGGGCCCTCAGCCCTCTGGTTCTTCTTCCCCCTTCACTGGGGCTCCCCATCTCTGCCCCCTTCACTTAGGGCTCCACACCACCCCCTTCACCTAGGGCTATCCCCTCACTGGGGTTACCTCATTTCCACACCACTGGGGCTCTACACCGCCCCCTCACTTGGAGCCACGGGGCTTCGCTCCCCAGTGGGCTCAGGTGGCCATAGCTGTGCTTGGCCCCAGTCTCCCTCCTTACACCCCACACAGGGCTCAGGTGGCTGCAGCCATGCTTGGCCCCCAACTACCTTCGATGGTATGTAAACTGACCCAAAGGTGAGGGCTAGGGTTAAGGCATCCCTACCTGCCTTTCACTGGGATGGTAACTGGCCTGGCGTTTCCTGGTGAGAGCCTCACCAGGCCACCCACTCCCAGCAGGGTGCAATTTTAGGTCATGCCCAGGACCAGGAGCCTCCAATCCATTCCATAAAGCTCCTCCCTGACCTCCAGGATGATACACGGAGCCTCACAGCCAGGCAATGTTACTACCTTGCCAGCCAACAGGAAACCAAGCTGTTTATATAGGCAGCCAGGGATCTAAAATGGCTGCCTCAATCAAGCACCTGCTGGCTGTTTGGCTCTGGTCTTAAAGTGTCAGGCACCCACAGTGCCAAGCCACACATCTTCCCCCTTTAAATGGTACCAGGGGAAGGTTTCCCCTGCTGCTTCTCCAAAACAAGCTCCCCTTAGAGCCTGTAAGAGCCCTCAAGTGGCAAGCACCCACAAAGGTGCTCTGCCACACTGACTAATGCTGCAAACGTGATAAATAGCATCCCAGTTGGCTGTCACTGTCACTCAGCTGTGCTACTTAGTCCGTCTCTCACCCAAAACACTGAATAAACCCTACCCGTGGGTTTAAGAGATGCCTGTCCTAGAGGATCATGTCTTTGTTGTAGGCACCACTGCTAGGTGTGATATGTGTATTAAGTAGACATGGCCTAAGTTACTTGGGCAAGGTCCCAAAGGTAGTGGCACATGGGGCTGAAAACAGGTCTCCTAACTACCATGCTAGTACCCTAGCCACAGGGCTTTCTTTCCTCCATACAACAACAGGAAAGATAATTTTAAAAGGAAAAGCTTGCTATTTATTTTGTGGGGACAGACAAGCAATGCAATGCACTAGATTTACAGCTAAGAGGGGGATGCAGTCCACACAGCAGAGGGGTGGATCATTAGACAATTTATTAGGGCTCCCTGATTCTCTGCCTGACTCAAGTCCAGTATAAGTTACAACAGGAGTCCAGATACTTTTCTAAATAAAACCAGCAGGCTATAGCAAAGACTAAAAACTATGAAAGTGACCTAACATGTCTCAGTGGGCATGTCTACACGGGCATTTAAGCACACCTAAATTTAATGCGCATTAAGCAGGTTTATGCAGGCATCTACACAAGCAAGCATTAAAGCTCATTAACACTGTGTGTGAACTGACTCGGGACTAAATGTGATACCGCACACAGTGCTAATGTGCATTAACTCATCTACATATTCATTAATGTGCTTTAACTATTCATGCCTGAATTTGATTCCTGCAATTTCAGGTATCAAATATAGACATAAATAGCCTATATACACCATTTTTAAAGCACATTAAGGGTGCTCATGTGTAGATGTGTCCCTAATGCACCTTAAATTTAGGCTACTGTGCCTTAAAGGGTCTCATGTAGATGCACCCAATGTTTAATATTCAATATCTTATGGATTCATCTTTGGGGAATGTGAATAAGAAGATAATGATGCTAGAAAGGTCTTGATCTCATTCATGAACATGTACATAATGTAGAATTATACAATGGAACCTTTAGGCATCTGCCACCACCTAAGGAAAGCCAAATACTACAGGCATGATTCAAGATTCAGAAGCTTATAAAAACAGGCCTGGAAGCCCAGTAATATGGCTGGAAATTGGGTAATGCCAGGTCTCTTCATCTAAAACTGTTGCTGATCTTTGTGCTTTGACCATGACTGTAACCAAAATCTCAGATCCAAAATTAACAGTTCAGTTTATTATGTATTCACAATCCTAAAAGAAGATGGCCATTTAGGATTTGTCTCCCTTATCACTTTTCTTCCCACACCATTTCTCCCTCTTCCATAATATAGACACTAATGTTAAGAGAGATGCAG
Source organism: Alligator mississippiensis (assembly GCF_030867095.1). Taxonomy (NCBI): domain Eukaryota; kingdom Metazoa; phylum Chordata; order Crocodylia; family Alligatoridae; genus Alligator; species Alligator mississippiensis. The sequence continues at coordinate 109,341,656 of NC_081826.1, forward strand.
TATGCATTTTCAGATTTGCTAATGAAATTATATTCTTATGCCAGGGCTGGGTCATGATAATAGTTCCTATAAGAAATGAGTGATTACTTTAGGAGCAAGTTGATGAAAAAATGAGCTAAGGAAGGGAGATGATGAGCAGGGGAGAGACCCACTAAGATATCTTAATAAACTTTGGCTGCAGCCAGTCATAAAAGAAAGATTATACCTACTTCTCATTTCTGTTCTGGAGAAACTTCCAAGTCCTTGCTGAGGGCACAGCAGATGTAGTTGACCCCTCTAATAATCTTTACACTGGGTCAGCCCCAGAGTTGGGGACATATTGGGAGCATGACTGAAGTACATGGATGAATATTTAATTTGTGGAAAAAATCCAAGTTATGGACTTTTTTTTACTCATTTGGAATTAATCCAAATGTCATAGTTTTGGAGTTGCTTTGGAAAATTCCATTTTTCTAACAGTTTTACTTTGAAGATTCAGAGACAGTACATTTTATTCTTTAGATAAATGGAAGGTCTTCAAGCTCCCAGGTATGTCACATAAGCTAACTTTGCATAAACAATTAAATTAGGATAAATATGCTAACATAAAAAAAGAATCTCTGCTATACTGTGCTGGCTCCTGCATTCAGTCCTATGCAACACAGACCTTCTTGAAAGTTAGAACAAAATGGAAAACAACCCCCCTCACCCCCCCCCCCCCAAAACAAAGACCAACCTATTTATTTTCTGTAATAGCTTGGATTCTTTAAAGATTGTAGAGATTTTTGTATTCATGCAGACACTGGAATATATCCACAGATGAGCTAAAATAGTTCAACTACTGCCAAATACCCATAAAGTCCATCTGATACATACAAGAGTAAATTACAAGGCAAGGGAGTATAGTCCAGGCCAAAACTAAAATTTACCCAGGTTGATTATGATGATTTGTTGAATTCTTATATTCCTCTGGGATGAAAGGCACTAAGCAACTGTAACAATTATATACAGTAAGGAAATATGTAGTAAGGAAATCTACACATGTATTGGCAAATAATGCATTCCTGTGTTTGGATGTACTTCTCAAAACTGGTTCCTCATAGCTCATGCTAATAGCTTATTATGGACCAGTTTTGTTCTTTCTTGCTAGCATATGTCTTTTGTATCCTATTTATGATTGTCATGTGCACCTTCACAATATAGTATCCTAGAGGACTTTTTTTTAGTATAACAGATGGGCAAAAGGATTATTTTTCTTAATACCCAATTCTGAGAACTCGTTTTGTTTTTATGTTGTAAAGACACAAAAAAGTTTTTCACCCAATGGAGCTTTTTTGGTTATTTTATTTTATAGTTATCCAAAAAGGCAAGAGCTTTTGTTCTCTACTTCAAGAGCAAAATGATAGCACTGCCTGGGGGTTATCCATAGCAGTAAGCTAACTTCTAATGCAAATCAAACACAGAGGCTCAAAGAAGAAGAGATGGAAAATTGCTACTGTACCATTTAAAATAAAATTATCACATGAAATTCAGAGACTGCCTGCTTGATAATGCCAAGAAAAACATTCTATTAAAGTAATCAGAAAAGGCAATGAAAAATACATATATTTCTTACAAACCAAAGCAAATTTTGATATTTAGCAGGACATGGTGGTGGTTTCCTACATGTATGTCAACAAAGGGAGTCAAGCACAGGTTGCATGAAGCTTAGTATGTGGCGGCAGATTTTTCAGTCAGTATAATTTTTGTGGTTTGCTTAACTTTCCATTCGGCAGCACTGAGAGTTTATACTTAAGATAAGACTAGCAGGATCATCAACAAAACACTATGAAATCCTGGCCTCAGTGGGTACATCTACTTTGCATAACCAAGTACTAAATCAATGCACAGTAACTGGTGCTACTGTGCAGTAGTGCTGGCTCATGGCTTTTTTGTGATGCTAACTGCACAGTTGCCTAAACTACTGTGCAGTAGCATATTGGCATGGATTTTGCCTGGGATGCTACTGCGCAGTGTTATTAAGCTACCATGCAGTTAGTATCTTGTGTAGGTGCACCCAGTGAATATCAACTCAGAACTACAGAAAAGGCAAGATTCAGACTACCACAGTAATTGTAAAGCAATAAAGTGATCATCATGCTCAGGAGACTGTTCCATATTAAGCAGGGATCCTGGTTTTCTCTATAAAAAATACCCAATTTTCAGATTTAAAAAAGTAACCCAAAATCTACATTTTTCCATGATCAAAATGAAACACCACTAATATATAGACATTTTAATCATGGAAAAGTGTGGATTTGGGGTTACTTCTTTTAATACAAAAATTGGGGATTTTTTTTCTAGTGAAAACCAGGATCCCTGGTAATAAGCAACCCCTAGTACCAGATCCTGCAGTCTCCACTGAGGCATAAGACAAGACAAGGTTTTTTTTCCTGCATGAGTAATGCAGTACCAAGTTCCTCACCAGAGGAATGAGAGCTAATAGGTTAAACTGAGGACAAAGGCTATGCCAATCAGGTAACCACTACTAAGCAATTTTATAATAAATCTAAAAGCTATTGGCATAAGAAACTAGTTAATGAAGAGGTGGCAAAAATCAAATTAACGTGCCTATTAGGTGAAAACATATACAGCTCACAGGGAAGTATTCTTTTCTCCTTAATCTCTATAGTATCTGGAACATTGTAGTTAAGTATTTTTATGGTCTAAATATAATTACATATTATGAACTAGTCATTGCACTCTGGCATGTGTATACCATCCTGTATAGCTCAGATGGACACTGCATGATGGAGGCAATCTGTTTGAATGGATGGATGAATCTGATTCATCCTCTCCCTCAAGCTTTTCCTCTCAGATCACATAGAGGAATACCAAATATTTCTGTTTTACATTAAAATGCACACAGTTGTATGCCTGTTGTTTCTTTCTGAAAATTTAAAAAGGGAAAAAAATGAAGCTGAATATTTGATTGGAATTTTTAGAACCAAGAAGAGAGGCATGAGGTATCAGCACATAAGAGGACCCGTCTTCATTCATCTAGAGGCAGAGGAAGTGAGCTATTCCTTATCTCCCAGAGCACTGGAAAAGGATTTGGAGTATTAATCAAAGGATCTGTAATCAAAACTTCTTAGGAAACATTTTGAAATCTTTATGTCTCATATTAAAAATTTACTCCTCTAGTTCAATATTCAGCTTCCTTGCAAACTCAGACATAAAATACCATTGGAATCATGCAGACTTATCTACAGGATTGCACCATTTCTTCCCACTTCATCAGGAAGAAATATAAAGGTTGTTTCCTGACACAGAGTCAAACCATCAGAGGTTGACAATGCAATGCAATGCACCTGTATTTATGAATTATGCTGAAGTTAACCAAAGCCAAGAAGCAGTCAATAAAAGTAAAAGGAGAATGTGTATTTGTTTTTCTACTTTTTCTTTTGTCCAGTACCAGATTTTGGATGTGCATAGAAACAGACTGAAGTGAACACAAGTACTGGCAGTAGCAAACTTTTGAGCATTGCTTTTCCCCCAACTTGACAATTACTTTTCGGTAGTTTGGGATGTCTAAAATTGTATCTGTTTGATTCATCTTCTCCCCCAACCTTTTCTGATTTTCAGGGTTTCCTGGTTATTCAACTGAGCACAAATTGCCGTTCATACAGATGCACTGCCATGATTTCTGATTTGCAGGCTGTCATTCCCATTAATAACCCACTAGGCTGTCATGCTGTCATTCCTTGTTGCTGCAACGATTTGTTTCAGACATAGGGGCTGATTCATGAAGAATAAAAAAACAGTTGTCCTGTTTTACAGGAACCTCAAAATATTTATTCAGAAAATGTGTGAAAAGCACACATACCACTTTCATCCTAAAGAACGTGATTGCCAAAACACGCAACTCATTTTCTTGAAAAATGAGTGAGCGACAAAGAGAATAGAGACTGAGCCCTCCACTTCAATAAAAATAACTTTAGAAACATAGTACTTTTAATAAAGGCCCCTTCTAAAATTTCCCAAGTTGCATATGTCATAGCTGTGATACAATGAATTGGGATAATTCCTCAAAATGATACATTTACTTAAGAGATTTGAATCAAAACAAATTTTAAGGACGTTATTTCTCCCTGACTACTCTTCCCAGAGGCACTTCTAGTGCTCAGATTAACAAGGAGGGGCAAAAATATAAAGCAGTATGTAGATTTTTTTCCCCTGCTACACAAATGGAACAATGTCTGAAAGTGCCCTAAAATTTTAGGGTTTTTCTTCCCTCAGTTCTACTGGTGTGGCCCCATTGGATTCACTGTTAAATACCCAGGTTTTTCTTTTGGGATTGAGTACGTGTCAGTATTTATGAATGGTTGGATTATTTTAGAGATGGACAAAAAGCTACTGGTGAATTACTAGGAACATACCATTACACACAGCTCAGATTGGACTTGGACTGAACAAAAAACTGGAGAAGACCTTTGCCAATCTACTTATATGATGTTTCCCCTTGATATACAAATTGAAGACACCTGGGTTCATTTGATATGAATGAGTTTGATTAAAAGGTACAAGAAAAATCCTTTCAGGATGCTGCCAGGTCAACCAGCCAGCCACCTTTGGAAACACCTCATTCTGGAATTCACAATTCAGCTCATATACTATCAGTATTTAATGTGGGCTGGAGTTGCCAGGAGCTGAGTTTCTGCACTTTTTTTCCCCCAGCAAGGCCAGATACTGGCACTTGTCCTGAGGAAACACACATAAGAAAGTTTCTCAAGTGAAAGTATGATGCTAAGATTAAAAGAATGGAGCCCAAAGTTAATGTAAATTGAGAGATTGAGAGGAAGCAGGGCATTCAGGGACCTGTTTGGACTGGACCTGCAGGGTTCATTATTATTTTCCCATTACCCCAGCTCATCCAGTCCAAACCTGCACTAAGTAATCTCAGAGTCCTCCCCACCCCACTTTTTCCCTCCTACTCTCAGCACCGCTTACAGTTGGCTGATAATGAGTGAACTAACTGTAAAATAACTACTCAAAAAGAATACTTAAGTCATTAGATTGGCTCTGCACACTATAATTTAAGCTAATATTTTAAAGAGGCAGAATCCCTGTTCCTATCTTTCATAGATGATAATGATCATTATCATCTATGAAACTTACATTTTAACCCAGTTGAAGATTTGTCCCTGCCAAACAGTATCAGCAGCCAGCCCCCAAACCTGTCAATGCCATGGTATTTTCTAAATCAATGTTTAATTAATGAAGTACTGTAGCAACAGGTTCCCTCTCTCCTTTTTTAATTTGATCTCCATGGCATTATAGGAACCTAAAGCTTCCACTAGGCATATATTCCCACAGTTTCCTTGTCAGAGGAAATGTATATTCATTTTAGACTTGCAGAGGCAATTACAGTAACCACCAGTTGCCTACAGCAGCTAATCAAAGTGATAACCTGCAAGTTCTCAACACCCCATGAGACAGCCCAGTTGCCTCCAGCTGATGAATGCCAAAAGAGCAGCATGGGCCCAACAGTAATGACACTGTCATCTAAGAGAAGTTTTTAACTAACCCATAGTTTTATAAAGACTCTATTAACATCTCATAAAGAAGAGGTCTGGATTAAACATTCTAATAGGAATTTTAAAGGGAAAATATCAGCACTGAAGTGAATGCCTATTGTCAAGCATTAAACTGGTATTTGCCAACCGATAGCCTTTGCTCCACTCATTGTTAAGGCAGATAAAATCGTTCTACTGTCTTTTTCAGTATATGAATATCAGAACTTCAGTAGCCCTCTTTGACCTTAATCCATCAGAGCACCTGCAAGCATCAATGGGATTATTTATTCACAATTAAGCACACAGTCAGATGTTATACTGGATTAGGGTCATTATGACATGAGAAAGTTAATACCAATGAGGGGTTACCGCCTTGCCCTATTGCATGCAACAGTTATAAGCAGAGGGAACCCAATTTTGTTAAAAAAAACTTTTTAAAGTAACCAACAGTTATTTATTGATACACCAGAGTGCTAGGACTATCTCAGGTTTTCCTATGTGACCGATCTCCTGATTGTGTTAGTCTTTTACTGCTGAAGAACATGAGTGTATTTGTCAATGACATGATCCTATACACAATTTTCTACTGCATTAGTGACAAAAGCAACATAAAAAAAAATATTTTTTTTGTCACACCCATATATTTCTAAGAGCTAAATGTAAAAAATTAAATGTAAACTATGGGAGAAGCTTTGAATATTGTTTCTAAGACCTTCGTTTGATTCAATGCCACAGACTCTGTAGCCAGAAAGAACAGAACTGTATGACATTCTAAAGGGGAAAAAACAAGCAAACAAACAAAAGCCACCCACATGAAGAATTTCCAGTGGCTAGGCTACTATTCTAATTTAGTTGTTATATCTGAGGTTTCTCTTTAAGGCTTCTGGCCAGTTTTTGACATTGGAATTCAAGATATTCTAATTAGGCAAAGATCCCAAAGGAGATGTTTCCGGATTCTTCAGTGTGACATGAATCCAGGAGGACTCCAGTCTGCACGCTGAAAAGAGAATGGGTTAGGTTAGTACAATTTCCTACCCATGTTGCACTCATCATCCAGGGAATGGATTTGTGCTCTCCCATTTCCTAGTCACATTAAGAAGTTCGGAAATTTTTAAAGGCTACAGTTTCAGATTTTTTTAAAGACTGCCACCACCGGCAGCAGACAATTTATGCCCTGAATGACTGTGCTTTAAGAGAGGTTATCATGGCAGGAATCAGCCATTATTTTTTATTTGCATTATTTTATTTGTATTATGGTAGCACTCCAAGGACCAAACCACTTTCAAGGTGCCATTGCTCAGGGCACTATACAGACACATAGAGACCCAGTCCCATCCATAAATGTTTTATAATGGAACACAAGTATTGCTAATTGTAATTAGCCAAGCTTCTTTGCTTTGGGCAAAATAGGATTTTCTGGTAAAATTACCCTGCAAATTGAAGGTGCATTGTCATAACAGAAAGGGTAGGGACTCAATTCTTCTAAACAATCCACAGCAAAAGTATCTTGAAATCCACAAGATGTTTTACACATAATAACTGGTTCATCTTTTAGAGGGAGCTACAGTGTCTTTAATTTTACCCTGGCTTTCTAAATGTCATCTCTTCCACTCCAGCCTACCAAACTACTCCCATCACTTTCTTTCCACCACAGGATCCTAATTCTTATGATAGGACCTGCTGAAAATATTTTCTAGGCCTGTGCAAAGCACCTAGTATTCACTTTGGATTTGGATTCAGCTAATTTGGGGGACAGTTATTTGATTTGGTGATTTGAATCACTGCCCCGAATCAATTCGGCCGAATCTGATTTGGAGATTCAGCCGCTGTCAAATCAGTTGAATCTTCAAATTGAACAGGCCCCTATCAATGGCTGCCCTGCCTAGCCCTAGCATCCCGACACTTGAAAAAAAAAAAATGTTAAAAGTCCCACACTCACTGGCTTCTGCCAGGTGGGGGGTGATCCCTGCTGCCCCGCCACTGCCCTGTGCTGTGTGTGTGTGTGGGCGGGGGGGGGGGGGGAGGCTCTGTCACAAGCCCCCAGAGATCCCCAGAGATTGTGGGGCTTTTTTTCTTAAAGCGCTGGGATGCTGGGGCTGGGGGGGGGGGTTGGAGGATGCTCAGGGGGGCTGAGGGAGCAGGTAAAGGATGGAGCCTGGCAGGGGTCCCCCCCATGGTCCCCTCCCCCATCCTTCAGCCCCACCCCCTGCTCCCTACTTACTGGCACAGAGTCCAGGTCCAGCTCCCTGCAGCAGCAAGCAGGGACTGCCCAGATCTGTGAAGCTCTTCCAAATCCAAATCTTTTCTGAATTGTTTTGGAGGCTTCCATTTGATTCAAACCATTTTATTGGTCTCCTGATTCAATTCAGACTCAGAGATTCAGCCACCAAATTGGGCCGAATGTCCTCTGAATGGATGTGTGCATATGTATTTTACTATATTTAAATATTAAAGAAAGCAAAAGACACAGAGATAGCAAATACATCATGCTATGGTATAGCATTAAGTTTTTACTAGAAGGAGTTTGAGATGGAAGCATGTGAGTTATACAGGTCATCTCAATTTAAGTCTAAAAACAGACATTGTGTGTGTTGCAACATTAGCTGTGCTGTGATGTGTTACCCATTATCCTGCACTCCCCAGGGCTACAGGGGCCCAATCCTACAGGAAAACTGCAAACAGGGGAAACCTAGGTTCCCTGCTTAGAGACTCATGCCCCAGGAACCTTCCAGTGCTGCTTGCCAACTCAGAGTCTCTACAAATGGGGGATTTCTGGGCTGGCTGCCCACACTCTCCAGCCATGAAGCAAGCAGACATCTGCTGCAAAAAAAGTAGCACAAATTTACGCTACCTATTGTCAAAGCCAAAATTCTGGACATTTGTGGTGCAACAAGGTGCATGCATGTCTGTTTGCTTGGTCCTTGTGCTGCCATAAAAATGTTTATGGTGGCAAAGGAGATGTCTGTTTCCAGCCTCAGACCAATCCAACCTTCATACTATACCAAGTTACTGAGAATTATGCATATCACGTGTGTTTTATGGGGGAAAAAATATTTAGAAATATTTTCAAGGGGGTTAAACAAACAATCAATCTCTATTCTTCATATCAGCCAGACACCTTTAACATCATAATTCTCTGATGGCAAAAGAAAATGAGAATGAATACATTCTGGAAGCAAGTACAAATGAACTAAAATAGGTGTATTTTCCAATAATGCCACAATATTAAATCTCATATCATAAGATGTACCAAATATCTCAGTGGAAAGCTGGACTTCTGACCTTGCCATTCTTACGTCATGACAACTGCTAGGTCCCACTGCACAAATGATGAGATAGAGGACCTTAAAGCAAATCATTTGTCCAGAATGAAATATTGTCTTAGGCCTTGGAACAAGATGGGAGGAAATTCCACATTTTACAGAAGAAAAGATAATATTTTCCATCAATTTAAATGATTCCTATTTTAATCTTCTGAAAGGTTTGGTCTGTAAGAAAGAGATTTAAACAAGATGGATTAGCTAGCAGTGGGCAGGTTTGGCAGTCAGAACAAGGTGACAAATACTGTTTATTACATCCTTATACACATGAACATGCATTTCATGTATCACATTTCACCCTTCTAAGTGATTCATGATACACAGTGGTAATGACTGGAGGGCTGAGCTCAGGATCTTTTCAGAATCTGTGTTCCTGGAATTGCCCTTTCTAACATTTTCCTTAATCTTCCTTACATCATTACCTCTTTGCATCTGCTCACCCTTGAAGTACTTGGAATTTGAAGCGCTTCAAATTGGGGCAGGATTTGGAGCACTTCAAAGGTATGTCTATTCATACTCTGAGAAACAAGAAACTCCACAAAGATATTACTAGTCACAGTAGACTCAGACCTTAAAGTTGCTGACTATACATATTATACAGTAAAATTTCATTCTTTGCAGTATCAAATGCTTATTTCAATACAAGTATTAAATAAATGATTAAATAAAACCATGCTACTTAAATGTGATATCATTTTCCTCTAACAGCACAGATAAATGACACCTAACAGACAATAGCAGCTGTCAGCTTTATATAAACCTATCTATATCCATGGACTTCAGATGATTATCTGTAATCAATATCCATAGCATCAGAGTAATAAAATTATAGCACTTACATGTAATTACACTTATGTTCTACTATATACCCTCCCTTCTATGTTACTGTTGCATATATCAAAGATGCAAATTTTGGTAAGTTAGTAATTCCCATTCTTCCCTTATCTATCTCTCTCAGCTCCTGTTTTGTTTCCTAGAGCAAATGTTGAGGCGGTTGTACCAGGCTGAATGGTGTGTTCATTGCCATTAATGAGCTCTACTTCAGCTCTACTTCTATTGCCTTGTTTTAGTTTGTTTCCTGTAGCTAAGATATTGTGGGTGAAATCTTGACCTTATTAAAGATAATAGGAATTTTGCCTCTGACCTCAACGGGGCCAACAATCCCGGTTATTCTCACTGATGCAAAGTTAGCTCATACAGAGAAAAGTTGGCACCCAATATACAGGAAACTGGGCAGGTTACCTAACCACACTATCCTGGCTAAATCAATAAAAATAAGCTTTATACATGCAGCAACAGGTAGGAAATTAAGTGGGCCACATCCAGACAGCTAGGGACAAAAATTACACAAACTGGTATAAGTGATTGGAAACTGGTTCAAATCTGTAACACAACAGAAGCTCAGTGCACATAAATTGCTTTCAAATGGCTAAAAATGGTTTAAGATAAACCTGGAGGAATGTAGTATCAGACTTAACTGGTTTAGGTTAAATCGGTTTACTGAACTTCTGTCCCAGATCCCCTCTAGATTCAAGTTAACTCACAGTCCCCCAGCATCCCAGAATTCTTTGCATCTCCTCCTGAAAATGGCCCCCTCACAGGGTGGGCAGGCTAGCCTTGACCCAAGCTGTCTGCTCCAGCCAGCCAGGTAGGTGTGCTCTAGAACCCCATCAGATTCTGGTCTGGACCACGGTAGGCATGTGGCTGCATTTCCAGATTCAAAGTGAATGTCTGTTCACTTCCTTATTGATTCAATCTATGCAGCTTAGACTAGCCTCTGAAGAATGAACTGATTCAGTCTCAGGCTTTTTGACTGCCTCTACTTAGCCTAAGAGGCCCAATGGAGCCTTTTTCTTTTATAACCTGGATGTTCAGGGTAGTAGGTGGAGCTGAGAAAGCTATTCCTAGAAGAACAAAATTTCTCAGTGAATTTAACAGAGCTTGTTAAAAAATCTATTCTTAAAATTTTTTCAGAATTATTTTGTGTGTGTGTGTAAAAATGAGCTCTTTTTTAACAAGAAGTCAACCTCCTTTTCTAATCATTATGAGCACCTATACACATGCTCGGGGGGGGGGGGAGGGTGCAGAGGGTGGCATTTTAATTAGAATGGCTCTTGGGAGCCACTCTAATTAAATGCCCTCATTATGTTGTGTATTTAGCATCCCACAGTTCAAAATGGTGGTAGGGGTGCTTTAACTATAGCTTGTTCGACAAGCTTTAGTTAATGCACCCCCACCATCATTTGAAATGTGGGGATGCTGAATACATGAGATGCTGCAGCATGCTGGATTAACAGAGTCTGCTCCAACGTGTTCTAATCAGAACACGTTGGAGCACGTCTGAAAGTGCCCTATTATTTCAGAATGTCTTATGAGTAGATTCCAGAGTTTTATGAATGTATTCATTATTCTTCACCTATTTAATAAATGGTTTGGGAGAACATATTTAAGCCTATGGATTTCTTGTGAATTATTCACTGTAATTAATACTGAGTAAAAATAAGTCAAAATTCACTGTTTTTGCTTCCAAAATAGTCAGGTAAATATTTTAATCATGGATTCTAGATACAACAGTTAGTTTTTCTAAGCACAATTTTTTGATAACTAGATTTTGCCAGAACACAACTAAGTAAATCATTTTTCAGAAGTCTAGAAGAGCTTACCCCTTACACTCTTCTTATTCCTTTCTTGGTTTGTTTTAGTTGTGCACAATTTTTTTACCAGAACGGTATCCTTTCACAATTTTTTAGACTAAGAGTCTCATGTGTATATCACACTACAACCACTGATGTAACTGGTACTGAACTACCTCTACGTCATGTAGTGGTACTGAACTACCTTTAAATGAGCTAGAGCTCAGGTGTTGATAGGGTAGCTGCAGCAGCACAAAGCTCAGTATAGGCAAAATGGTCAAGTATTGACCCAGTTTTCCAGCTGGGCTTTTCAGTCTACACTAAGTTCTGTATTACCACAACTGCTCTGCTAACAATACCCAAGCTGCCATAGACATATCCCTTTGTTATTAGCTCTTTCTTGCTGATATAAAAGATGGCTACATACCAAAAAAGAAAAGGATAAGGGAATGAGATAGGTAACTTTTCAAAATGCTCATAGAGGGGTGAGCCTTGCATCTGGCAAAAGTACATGTTCTAATACAGGAGCAAGCAATTATTTTGGGTAAAGGGCTGCTTAGTAAGTTTTCACAAGCTATTGAGGGCTGCATGACAGGCATCCAGGGCCAGATAAACATTAATTTTCTAAATTTTTTAGGGGCCCCATGGGGCAGATAGAATGGCTTGGCGGGCTGCATCCGGCCTGCAGGCCGCATTTTGCCTGCCCCTGTTCTAATGGTTCCTTCTACAAATACTTCCACAAATGCCACTCCTCCAATTCTGTTCATCCAGTCCATCCAAAAGATGGGGCAACCTTAGAATTAAGTACCTAAATTGAATTACATAAGATAGACACTCTTGGCTGTGTTTTTTTGTGTTTTTTTTTTTTTTTTTGCGGGGGGAAGGATTTGGAGGAATGTTAGACTGAATGATTCTAAGAACTGTTTGGGTGCTCAGAGTGATCACTCCCTCTCAGGAACTGGCTTATAGTTTCTTAAATATTAGATATGGGAGTACAATATGGTCAGATATTCTAGAATTGTCTTTCCCTGAAAGATCTGCTTTACATGTGAGTTTCCTTTTTTTCTTCCTAACTTCAGTTAAAAACAAGGTAATCACACCATAATTATAGCTTTGATCAGTTCTCAACTGAAGACAAAAATAATTCTATGTAGGTCATTTGCTGTTTCATAGGTTTATCAAAACAGACTTATATCATGATGGTATCAATTTAAAATGGTCTGGGATGTGAAAAAAATCCCTGCAGCTGTTTCAGGTATTGTTACTAATGGCTTATTATGTGTATTGCTATAAACTACATTTATAAATTATGTTTATTGTGTTATAATTAGTAGTGCTAACAGTGCATAATATCAATAAGGTCATTAAATATGTAAATAATAAATAATAGTAATATTAATGCCACCAAGCACCAATGCTTGACAGTGCCATGTATATTCAGTCAGCCTTAGACCATATTTCTCAGATTTTCAGCAGCCAGACATGGAACAGTGCCAGTCACCAGTTTAACGAACATAAAGCCAAGTGCAGAAATTGCAAACTTGTTTAGGAGTTGATTCAGAAGAAAAACAAACAAGAGATGAAGAAAACTCAAGGTGAAATATCTGCACCACCCAGTGTGAATGTTCTGGGAGACAGATTCTATGTGTGGCCACTCTGTGACCACCAGGAATCTATATTTTCATTCTCTTTTCTATATATTCACTCTCTTGATCTGGAGAATGATGAGGCTGCAAGTATCCCTGTTTTAATATCTGAATGTTGGCTTGGTTAGTCTTACATTTGTCTCAAAGCATGACTGGAGTGATAGCTTTAACCGCTGTTTGTATAAGGATAAATCAAAGGCAAACAATCATTACCAGCTAAGCTGCTGATCCCACTTCATTGATTGGTGTAATTCCTGTAACCTTTTTTTAACCAGGTTCCATCCCTTCCCCAACACTCATGGGCATTTGCTGCTTTTCCTATTACTCAAAAGAGGTTATGGCTAGTACAGGGACAGACATGGCATGAGAACAAACAACTATCTACAAACTGCTGAAATCCTTGTGGAATCGTTGCACTGGGCACAATTATATAATACCAGCTAGCTCTTCACTGTACATACTGATCACTATGAAATGTTTGTGCATCTCAATCTCCCAACAGGCCATGCCCTGCTAACCTCTGAGGTCACACAGCATTCATAGTAGACACACCTTTTTTTGTTTAGTTACAATTATAGTTTCTAACAATGTTGCTAACTGTGGAGCTTACATAGCTGTCTCCAAAACTGATCCAAAAAGTTTTAGGGGGAAAAAATTAAACATTATGGCTAGGGAGAGACATTACACATAAACCAGTTTAAGTGATCAGAAACTAGTTTAAACTTGTAACAGAACAGACATTCAGTGCACATAAACCAGTTTCAAAATGGCCAAAACCAGTTTGAGATAAACCTGGTTGAATGTAGTATCAGATTTAATTGAATGAGCTCAAACTGAATTATGCAATGTCTGTCCCAGACCTTTAATTCTGCCAAAATACTTTATTGATATTCTCCAACCAACCTCTTTTGCATCCCTTAATTCTGTCAATTTCCCATCACATACACATAAATTGGATATGACTAAATTAACCCAAGCAAGAACAGTTAGTGGATCAGATCCCCCACAAAACACAGCTAGCATCACCCCATCGTCCAGATGCCAGTGCCTACAGTACTTCTACTAATATAAGGGAAACCCTTGGGTCAATTCCATCCTCTGCCTGAGGGAATTTGAACCTGCATGTCCAGCTTTCCAAGTGAATGCTCTAACCACCAGACTATAGGGTACTTTGCCCTTCTATTTAGAAGTTCATTGGGTCAGAGACAGAGAAGCTGTATGAGTGGTATCCATCACTCAGAATAGCTCCATTAAGAGTCAGGAACTGCACTTCTAACCCTTTCCAGTTATAGAAGCTTTTGCTTTAGCCCTCTTCCACTGAGCTAAAAGAATCCTGGGATGTGAGTGTCATGATAGCACTCCACAAATTACCATTCCTTTAATCCTTTCATGAACCATCCAGGCATCTTATAACATTCTGTAGTGATATGAGGAGCAGTGAACAACAAAGGCAAAGAAAATTCAGCCAAAATGCCACATCATTACAATCAAATATCCCTGAAGGCTGAAAATAGATTAACCAAAATGATAACAGAATAACACTGAGTTATGAAAGGATGACTTGTGCTTTGTCTGGTTAAGGCACAGTCCTTAAGGATGAATCTGTGGATATGATGTGAAGTAACAGCCAAAACACTATGCATCATGTCACTGAAAAATTTTGGGGGTTTGTGACTTGGCACCACCAGGGTTGGTTTGGTAAAAAAGACAATGTCATTCAAAAGCTATTAGATAAAGTGAGGACACCCCATTGAGAACTTCTTGACAATCTTTATTTTTTTTTTTTTTTTGTCTATCAGTGGGATTACAGAGATATTTGTTGAGAAATTGTGCTTGAGTCCATCAAATTCAGGACAACTGGCGAAATTCCAAAGCAGATGAACTAATGATAATGTACAGGAAATGCAGGAATTCTACACAGGGCTAAAGATGAGTATGGCCCTGTTCATGATATATCAATGCCAGTGAATGATAATGTTTACCTGCTAATAACTGATAACAGATTCTGTGGGTATCCAACTGCATTGGCAGCAGCCTTTCAATGCCTTGTTGAACAGTAAACCAAATGTTACTTGATGATGAACTGCTCAATATTCTGCAGGTAATCTAATGTCCTAGGTTACACAAATACTTTGGAAGAAGTCCTGGATGTCATGCAGATGTTGAAAGTTGTCAAAGATCTAGGTTCTGGTGGCAATTCATCAGGTATCTTAATATACGGTGTATAGCACTGACTGGTAGGGGTGTGCGAAACGGGACCTGTTTGATTCGGATTCAGATTCAGTCTGAATCAGGGACAGTGATTCGATTTGTTGATTCGGATCACAGTCCCTGATTCAATTCGGCCAAATCCAAATCTGAAGATTCAATGATAATTCGGAGAATCAGTGATTTGGACATAGACAAATCTTTAAATGTGTTTTCTACATACCTCAGGGTACTAGTGTGGCTTGTGAACACTGCAATG
Organism: Alligator mississippiensis; assembly: GCF_030867095.1. NCBI lineage: Eukaryota > Metazoa > Chordata > Crocodylia > Alligatoridae > Alligator > Alligator mississippiensis. The sequence goes on from NC_081826.1 coordinate 109,357,256, forward strand.
CTGGGATGCATGGAGTGTCCCACAGGAGTGGGGGGGGCCCTCCACGTGTTTGGCAGTGAACCTGAAAGTGGACTGGAAGTACTTCCAGTCCACTTCTGGGTCTGCCGGGGAGCACACCCCCACCCATGCTCCTCTAGCTCAGTGATCAGCCACGGGGAGACCCCAGGGCCCCCCTCTCCCCCCCATCCAGGAGGCACCAGTTGCTGAGCCGAGAGATGTGGGGAGTCCCCCAGAGTGCTCCCGAGCATACCCAGAAGTGGACCAGAAGTGCTTTTGGTCCACTTCCAGGTCTGCTGTCAAGCAAACTGGGGAGCCCACTGTGCTTCTGTGGGACGCTCCATGTTCCCAGCATTGTAGCATTCATAAGCTGTGCCTACTACCTAGAAGTATGTAGAAAAAACATTTAAAGCTGTGTCTATGTCTGAATTGCCAAATCATTCTGAATCTTTCCAAACCAATTCAGAGGCTTACAATTCAATTCAGAGAAATTGAAGGGTCCTCTGATTCAATTCAGATTTGGAGATTTGGCCACCAAATTGGGCCAAATCTTTGTTGAGATGAAGTTTAAGTCACCATGAAGTTTAAGGTTTAATGGCTGTGGTTCTTACTGTTTTGTCTTACGTGTGAGAAACCTCTACAGGGTAGAAGTCACACCAGCAACTGGATGAAGTTTGCCAACATTTCTTGCATTCTCTCCTGAGGTTACCAACAAATGTTTAAAGCTTTGCTAGTTTCACCCTTTTTCCAGGAGAGACTCTTAACTTCTTACTATCCTTGTCAATTATGGGATTTGTCTATCCCATCCAAAGGAAATTAATAGACCAATGCCACTTACTCTTTTTAATATCTTTCCTATTTCAGATATTTGCATGGAATATATACACCACAGTAGTCTCTATCCAACTTCAGTCGGAGGGCTGAGAAAACCCAGAATACTCTATCTACAAAAGAGATTTCTGAAATATTGCTCATTTTTTACTATTGTATTCCTTTTACTTTTCTCTTAAACATTTTTGCTGTGCAAAGCAAAACAGGTAGAAGCCAATGCTCACCTTTCTTCTTTTCCTCCCTCCCCCTTTCATTACAACGTGCCTTCAAATACTTTTTTTCTCCTGTTTCCTTCTTTCTTTTCTGTCCCTTTCTTCTCTCTTCTGGTTGCTAAGAGCCCTTCTTATGTCTTCTATTAATATGTGTTTTACATACAGATTTTTCAAAGTTCTGGGTACTTCCTAAAGAGCAGAGAGCATGTTCCCCTAGCTTTTCTTGGATGTGACTGTGCTTAGCACTATGTGAGCAGGCTTATAAGGGCTTCTCCAGTTTGGAGCGGAGCCTGCACTACCTTTCATCATCTCTGCTGCTCCCTTACACTCTCTTTCATGCAGTACCCATTGCTCCCCAACAATCTCTTCAGAATGTCATAGTTAGCTATCTTCCATCGTGGCATACTCTAGTCTGACTTGAAAAACTGTTCCATAAGTTAGTGATGAAAGGGGCAGCCTATATAGGAGCATGGTCTTCAGAGTGCAGTCTCATTGGATATATTTAAACTGCAAATCTGAGTCTTAGTTTCTGGGAATGCTGTTATCCTATTCCTATCTTGAAGTAAAACAATGACTAGAATAAAAGTAAACAGAGGTTCTACTCCATGTTGTTCTGAAACACTAGTGGCATTTAATCATAACAGCTGTGTTACTTTTTTTTAATTTAAAATCTCCACTTCAAAACCCTGAACTTTCTGCTTCTCATTCCATGGTTTCTACTAGAACAGTATCAATTTGAGAGGAAAGGCTGTGCATGTTAGTATTCAATTTAAAGTTGATCAATGGAAAGCATAATTAAGGATTATGGACCAAATCCTGGGCTGATGTAAACCAGCACAGCTCCCTTGAAGTCACAGAAGGCAGGATGATTATCAAAGATCTGCATCTGACTCACAATATAGAATTAAGATTGCAAAAAGACTCCTTCATTTAGAAGCTAAGTTATAAATAAAAGATCCTTCCTTCCCATGCTGTATATTCATACAGTAAGTTACTTTCTCAGTCATGCTTTTCTTTTCTGAATTTTGCTTCAATTCATTATTAACTACTCATGAGATATAAGCAACCATTTTCTAAAAGAAAACAAATGCTAATTTTAATACAGGGGCTGCTTGATCCCTCAAAGCAGGTCAAAGTTGGGATAATTATGGGTATCTGACTGATGTTCAGATGCTTACATTCCCTGATGAATCTGTAACTAACTCTATGTGATGGAAATATCTCACATTATTCTTGTTTGCCAGCTTGCAATGTCATTCCAGATGGCAAACACAAAAATAGCATGAAAAATTTCTTTCTGAAATGCAGGCTCTAAAAGGGTTTTGTTAGTCCTACAACAGATTTTCCAATATGTTCCAACTGTCCACTCCTTATTAGTATAAAATACCCCAACAGGAGTATCTTGTAGAAACTTTGTTACAGTAAATTTCAGGCAATTACAAATTTAATTAATGGTTATTTCTAAAAGTATATTATTTTCTTCACCACCCCCATAAGAAATCTACCATAGCTGGGTTTTATATTTCTCCTTGATGCTGCTCTCATTAGAGTAGGAGTATCTTTAGAGCAATAGAATTGTAAAGGTCTCAGTTGTTAACATGAAAGTGGGACTGCTTAAATTTGATTACTGTGTTTAATGAAGTGTCACATTTATTTACAAGATGACATGATGAATCACATTACAGTTATTATAAATCAGCCTATAAGAATGGACAAATGGTTCAATAAAGCGGTGCATTTACAAATCTAAGATGAACGCATTTGGGGTCATTGTCATATTTCCCCTTTTGAAAAAGGCAGTACACGGTTTGCTTTACCCCAGGAGCTAAACTGGCAATTTGTTTAAAAAGGTTTGCATTTCATTCTGCACTACACATTCTGTCTCACTGGCCAAAAATGTTAGCTCATACACATGGACAAATCCAGTGCACCTCAATATACACATTAAGTTTATATACATATTCCTCCACCCTGAGATTTTTTTTCTCCCACATCCCATGCTACACACACTTTCTGGCAATCCCCAGTTGCACATGATTTCTCCATTTGCCAATGCACTGAGTCCTAAATTCTCAGGACTCTGAAACTGACAAGGCCCAAGCAATCCCATGAACATCATCCTTTATATTAAAATTAAATTTCATCTGCATGCCTCAGACTGTTTCTGTTTGGCACTCTCACCCATTTTCCCTCAGTTATGACAAAAGTGGTTTGAGTTGCCTACAGCCTGAAAGATCTAGGAATTAAATAAGAAACCATCCATTTTCTTCCCCCGCCCTTGCAACGTTCATTAAAAAGGTCTTAGTTCATTTCCAAATGAAGGAAATTGGCTCATTTGTGTGCAGCATGCTCTCTCTGCCTGACTTGCAAAGGAATTTGTTTGAAACATTTTTTGCAGCACATTTCTGTTTATTCGTGTTTGCCCTGAAGAAATGCTAATGCAGGTTCATTGCGTTAAACAGGCCTGATAACGTTTGAGTGCACTCACATATGTGTGGACTGAAAAACAGTCACATATTGTGGGGGGGTGGAGAATGTATGTTTATGTGTGTGCGTGTGTATCATTTGGGTGTGGGGGGGAGGCTTCCAAGTGGCTGAACTTATGCTTTTTCATGCCACATCTGCATTTAGCTCTTTTTGAGTGACAGGTGTACATGGATGCCACATCGGCTGCCAATATGTTATGAGACCATGGTAACAATCGCTCATCTCTGGGGAGCTGTGCTGCCTCGTTCCTCACTATCAGACATGAAAGAAATAATTTCAGGTGCCAGAAAAGGAACTGTGATAAAAGAAAACATTTCGGCTTTCATGGCACCGGAGTTTGCCCTGAGGCAACAGCTTTGATAAAAAAAAAAGTCTCTCTTTCTTTACATTCACAATTAATCCATGATTATCTACAAGCAATCCTTTGGCCTATAGGATACTGACAGCAAAGTTGATTTTTTTTTTAATTCCTTGTTCACCTCACTTCTGTTTTCCCCGCCACACGCACCTATTGTATCAGACAAATCTTCAAACCCTGCTGAAGCTAAAGACAGCTTTCTACCCTCACTTTGAGGAAGTCATGTAGATATCATACATATCTGTCTAGAATAACTATTGTTAGTGGAAATATTAACATATAATGTTTCTTCAATTGCGTTTTTAAGAGAGGTATAAAAAGGGCTATTATATCACATGTAAAAGGTGAACCGAGCACCCTTTCTCTTGGCATTGTGTCATCCACTAAAAAGGAAACTTTAGAACAGTTTACAAAAGCAAAACAAAGGTTCTCCTTCCATTAATGATATCATTCTTTTATCCATTAATCCTGTTTTCACTATCCATATGTTGTTGTCAGTATTGCTTTTGACTGTCAGGGCTAAGCCCCTAATAGCGGGTGGGATGAAGTCACCCTGACACAGGAAGAAGACTAGAGGTCATACTTTAATCTTTCTTTGGACTTCTGTATGCACATATGGAGTACACAAGCTCTGCCAAGAAATTCATTTTTCTATTGGACTGGATGGTAGAACAGTGAGTGAGGATTCCTCTCTGTTCCATTCTTTCCTCTCGCGTGGCATTTTTTTTTGAGGGAGAAGATGAGCAAAAGCAGTTCTTGTGTTTCTCAGAATAGAGTGATCATGGGGGCTATTACTGTGGGACATCTTATCACAGGCAACCAAGAGCATAGGGGTTTCTAATGCATACTTCTGGTACACCTGTATGTTCAAGGCCCATGTACATGTTGCAAGTAGCACATGTCTTTGCATAAATTCCATTTAATAAATTAAATCCAATAATTCAAGTGCTTGCTATATTAACGTTGGGTTCCTTGAGACCCATCTTGTCCGCTCTTTAAATTCTTCATAGAATTCTTCCATTAATTTTACAGAGTACCAACATTTTTCAGAAACTTTACACAGATCTGTTCCACCTTTGCTGTATTATATATTCCTATTTACACAATACAGCCGATTCATTCTAAGGTCAAACTGTCTTTCATTGCCATAAGCCAGGGTAGACAGCATAAAGACTGTCTGAAGGAATTTATAGCAATACAAGGTATGTAATCTTACCTGGATTTCACTTCAATGTAAGGTTCTCAGCCAAGTGCACCTACTTGTGGGGTGTGGCCAGAAGAACTAGAAAATATCATGTTTCAGCACATTTCTTGGGTATTGGCAGGTACCCTTAATTTAATGCTGCTTTCCTTTGGTGGTAAATCCTTTGTAGCAAACCCTCCCGTTTTTCTTTTTTTTAAATTTAAAAATACACTCCCTCCCCTTCCCCTAACCATTTCTGACTTTCTCTCTGCCCTCTCTATCCCTTATAAGTGATTACAAGTAATACTAGGTAAGCTAAGATAAATTCTTATATTCCCATATTGTAATAAGCCCCTTTTAATAGTATAAATAGTGTTCTGTTATGTTTGTATTGATTTTTACTGTTTTATATTGTATTATATTGTATTCCTATCATTTGTGCATTGATTTTTATTGTTTCATATTAACATTGTATGATTTAGGCCTGCAATGTGGGTTGGCATGAGTGATGTCAAGTATCCATTTTATGTCAGGTTCCCATCTTGTCCCCATGCCCTGTTGTGTAAGTATGTTGTAACCTATGATTCATACCTACCCCTCCTATGTAAATTGGTTCCTGAATGAATGGGAATGAATGAGGGTGCTTGAGAGACAATGGCAGTAGATCTAAAAATAGCTCCATCTGAATGACTGAACCATCAACTCGAGGACCCAACCATCACCCTGCATTGATCCTCCCTGGCTTAAGATTTGCAAGACAAAGACTGCTGCAGAAACCAGCCAACTCACCATTACAGACGCCTGAAACTGCATGTCTTCGCCTGGAATGCACATGCTCAGCACACCAGGGGCTGACCCTTGCTTGGGCATGCCCCTGCCACTAGAGTCATAGAAGGTCTGCCCCTGTAAAATGGGGCAGTGAAGACAGACCCAGTAGAACACCCTCTCCATCTGGACCAGCACCATGCCACACTACCTATCCACCCAGAGGCCCTGCTGGTGACCCCCCTCTGGACAACACCTTGCTGGAGACAACCCCGACTGCCCATCAAGGATCAACTTACAGCCTGGATAGGTAGCTATCACCCCCACCCTCTCTTCAACCAAGGACTTGGACTCTGTTTCTCTTCCCTATCTGGACTCCAACCCTTCCAATGAGCCTCTTTCTCCTGCTAGTGTGCGTGCATGTGTGTATGTGTGTGTGTGTGTGCACGCGCGTGCGTGTAGGAACCAATAACTTTATGGGGCTGTGTAGTGTGCTGTCTGTTTAATAAACAGATCTCCCAGCTTTCTGCCTCAGTTTCTAGCCTCAATCTCCCAACCTTCTGCCTCTCCCTTTCCTGGCTATCTCCTCCTTGCCACTGGGCTTTTTTCCTTGCTTCCACCCCAGCATCAGTGACTTCGACTAACTCGGGGACCACTTGACCTTAAGTGGCCCCAAGCCTCAGTTCCTCAGCTCAGCTTCTCCCTAGTCTACTGGTTCTAACCCTGGTTCCAGCAACTTTCACTCTCTACACTTTTACTCTCTCTCACCTTAACCTTCCCCTAGGTATCCCATGTACCCCAAGCACACACATACACACACTGTACCATCCAAGTTAGGAACTCACCTATGTGTATGTGTAGGTGGATGGCATGTGTGTGAACTGGTGAATATATATGTCATCATGTATGTGATATACAAATTAGTGATCCGTGTACATGTACTGAGTATGTGGGTATTGACAACTGATTGTTGTCTAATTTTGGGGGGGTGTAGTGTGTATGTGCTTGAATTGGTGATAGGTATGCATTTGCCTAGGCTGGTAATCTTGGATGTGTATGTGCCTGAGTTGGTAGTGTGTATGTGTGTGTGTGTGTGTGTGTGTGTGTATGCACCTAATTGATTTGTGTGTTTGTATATGAGCAATTGTGTGTCACCCTCCCATCTAACGGTGCAATTTTGAGATCCTGAGAATAGGCCTGACCTCACAGAGCAACACCTTCATAGAACACAGTATCCTCCACAGCAGTGACTGTGGACACAGGTTCACAGGACCCAACCTATGATCATGCAGCTTGTTTAAAGCTGCATGAAAGTAGATTTCGTTCCGTGTGTGAAGACACTCACAGGTGCTGGGAGCTATGCCATGAATCCAATCTAAGTGAGCTGGGGGTAGGGAGGGAGTAGTGGATAGGACTGGGAGGGGCTTGTGGGTCTGTGGGGTGGAGGGAGGGGGTTGTCTATCCAGGTATGGGAGAGTCAGGGGGCTAAAAATAGCCAAGTTAAGGGGTAGGAAAGGACAATGCTGGGGCATGCAACTGGGCTTTTCCAGCCCCAGGCTGTGCTCTGAACATGTACATACATTTGACATTAGATCAGGCTAATCCATTCCTGATCTAACTTACTTTAGTCCTCAGGTGAACTATGTTAGCTTGGACTGGGTATTTTTTGGCCCAATCTAACCTCCCCAAACATCTGTACAGAACAACATTAGATTGACCTAACCCAATTAGGTCAATCTAAGTGTAACGTCTGTATGTACTTAAGCCTATTATCTGCTTGCCTCTTAGTAGGGACCTAGTTAATTCATGATTTTGCAGAAACTGTGAAATCCACAATTGTCTGTGAAATCAATTTTAAAAAGACTTAATAAAAATAAATTGCTGGGCTCCTCAATGGGAGCCAGCAGTCCTTGCTGCCTCGCAGCCCACCTGGGAAGGGAAGGTGCTGGCTGGCAGGGTGGCATGAAGGGCAGCCAGCAACCAAGATGGTGACCACCCCCTCATCCCTCCTCCCCTCCCCCACCAGGGCCTCTCTGCCAATCAGCAGTGAGGGGCGGGGCCACCGAGAAATCCCTGTGACATTGGCCCTCTGTGCCACAACTAAGCCACAAAAATTCTTTTGTCTGGTTGCAAATTAAGTATGTTTCTACTTATAAGTGTGAAATATTTTGATTGACCACAAATTATTTATTTTTGCCTTCTTCAGAGACTTGCCGGGGAGTAAATCCTTCTGTATTAAGCAGAATTTTATTTCTGATAATGTGATCAATAGATTTGCTTTCTTATATTACCATAGTAGCAAAAAAAAAGCACTGTGTTCTGATAGAATATAAGGCCACTGATCTGGCTGGAAGTTAAGTCATAAGGGGTGAAATTATGGCCACACTGAAACTAATCAGAATTTGGATAACTCCTATGATGCTTAGCATTTTTTTAAATCTTGCAACTTCCTGTGGCCAAAGGGTCCAAGACGCTTAAAAATCTGTCCATTAACCTTAATTGCTCAAATGTGTCCTTTAACTTTCAATGCTTCAATTTTTGGATGGCTTGTTATAGATGGCTTATTTTCAGAGAAGTTGAGTACCTAAAATCAGGCAGTATATACCCTCATCTGAACATCCAAAATTAGCCATCAGTTTAAAAATATAGCCCTTCATATCTCTATATCTCAGTTTCTTTATCTGAAAAATGGAGATAATTTCCCTTACCGACTTGTGTAGAGCATTTTGAAATGTCTATGCGCAAGCTAACAATTATTTAGCTTAATTATATGCTTTAACCATGACATAAGGAAAACATTTTTCTTCTTGTATTCCTCAGTCAGCTTCTGATTTTTTGAGCCTTAACAAAGAAACTATGTTCTAGCAGGTTTTAAGGGATACAACTCCCAAGAAATTCTCTTCCCCAAGGGAAAATAGCTTTCAGCAATGCTACCTACCTACCTACCTACTAGGGTATATAAAATTGAGCAGTTTGTGCAAGAGAAGAAATAGCAAAACCAAAAGAAATCATCTTGTTTAGAACTGGTGGCTAGGAACAGAAATTACACATAAACTGGTATAAGTGATCAGAAACCAGTTTAAACCTGTAACAGAACAGAAGTTCAGTGCGCACAGATTGGTTTCAAAATGGCTGAGCCCAGTTTAAGACAGATCTGGATGGATATAGTATCAGACTTAACTGATTTAGGTTAAACAAGTCTACTGAACTTCTGTCCCAGATCCCCTCCTGACTCAAGTTAAGCTGTAGTTCCCGAACAGCCCAGGATGCCTTGTGCCCCCCACAACCTCCCTTCACTGGGTAGATGGGCTAGCCTTGGCTGTGCTGTCCTCTCCAGCCCAGCCAGGCCAGCCTGCTCCTGGACTGTCATACGGCTGAGGCAGCAAAGCCTCTGCTCCTTAGCCTGCATCCTGTCTGTGCCTGTCAGCCCAGTAGGTCAGGGGAGAAAGGTGAACAGAGCCTACCCCACCCCCCTGGGCCCCATCTCCAATCAAACCAGCTTCCGGGTCTGCAGCCGAGCATGCTGGGGACCACCCCCACACTCCTGTGGGATGCTCCATCAGCTCCATCAGCCCCATCACAGCATTGATGAGCCACCTGGTACCTTGAGGTATGTAGAAAAAACATTTAAAGCTGTGTCTATGTCTGAATAATTAAATCTTTCTGAATCTCTCTGAATCGATTTGGAGGGTTCTGATATGATTCAGAGAGATTAAAGGGTCTCCTGATTCAATTTGGATTTGGAGATTTGGCCACCAAATTGGGCAAATCTCTGCCAAATTGAATCAGGGACTGAACCTTTGTGCAGCCCCTCTATATAGGCAGCCCCTCAGCACTGGGATGGGGGCCCCTTCCCCTCCTTCTCCACTCCCAGTGGGACAGCAGGGGGTTGGGGGGGCATGTGCTGGGCAGCCAATCAGGGATTGTCCCAGCTCAGCTGGGCTTGTCCTGCCTTGGCAATGGCCAGCAGGCTGGGAGGTGTGCTCTAGCACCCCCCTCCCCTCATTTCTGACCTGGGCCAGTGCAGGCATCTGCACTTTCCCAGCTGAAAAGTGAATGTGAGTTCAGTTCATTATCGGTTCAATATACGCAGCTTAGAGAAACCTGAAAAGATTTAGTCAATTCCTCCCCAGACTTTTTGACTGTCTGTACTTAGCCCTTAAGAGAAACATACTGGGAAGATTTCAGCTACTATAACTGTAGAAGCCATCTCTCTTTCTCTCTCTGTTTCCCTTTCTTCCTCTTCTCTGTCTATATCCATCTATCCATATGGATGGATGTCTTTCTTTGTTTATCGCTCTCTCTCTCTCTCTTGCTTTTTGCATCAACATGCATCCTTGTCCAGTTTTATGTTACTGTCTTCCGACTAACCAACCAGCTATGCTTTTAAAGATTGTCTGATTTATGGAAAGGAATAAAAACAATCTGAAGGATAATAACAAACAGATTGGGGAGATGAAGGAATTATCAAGGAGCAAAACCCTAGCATGGCATTGCTAAGTTATATACTGATAGCGCTCTTTCTCTAAAAAGGAGTGACAGAAAGCTAGGTAGCCTTTTTCTTAAAACAAAGCTAAGGGAAAAAAACAAAAAACAAAACCAAAGCAAAGCTTCAGTGTACGTGTTTCAGTAAAAAAAAAAAAAAATCAGGACATTGTGAGCAAACTGGCTCTGCAACGGATCGACAAGGGTTTATTATTCTGTGCAGCACTCAATCAAATGTGGCCCCTATGAACAGAGAGTAATGTTGGCGAATCATCCTGGGGGCTTTTTTTCTGTGTGTGAGTGGTATCCATCTGTCAGCTGTCAGTGCCAGTGAGAGATATACAGAGCTGTCACTTCTTGTCAGCCAGCATTTGTGAGGCCTTTTGCAGCTGCTACACAACACATACTGTCCTTATTGAAGGCCAGCAAGGAGTATTGGAGAAGATTCTGCTGGGCAGAGTGAAAAAGGGAAAAGAGATGTCAGGGCCACTCTAGGAGAACAGTTTTGACCTACTGAAGATTTTAAGTTAAAGCTCAGTATTCTCTCCTTTTTTGAATATTAGTAGTAATAATAATAATAATAATAATAATAAAAGGCACAGAGAAAACTGAAGTAGTAGCATAGCTATCTGCTCTGTGTTTGAAGACTCCAGGTAGGTATTGTGTTCCTATTGGTACCTAAGGAATCCCTAATAATAAGTGGAATGCAGGCAACCCTAAGATATTACATCTGAAGTGGGGAACAGATTGTAACAAATTTTGAAGGGTGAAATGGAGTACTATGAATGAAATAAGAAAGGGAACAAATATTATTACTCCGTCTTAAAAGAACTCCCCCACTCCCCCCCGGGTCTATCCATTGCACTCTTGGGAAGGAGGGTATATTATATCTGTGCACTAATATATCTCTAATATTAATCTTCTCTCTCAGAGATATAGTAACATATTTTTCAGGAGGTTCTTGGAGATATATTAGGCTATGGTATGGATTCAAGATTGAGCCAAAACTCAGGTTTCAAGGCACTGAAGCCTTGGCAACTGTTTTTGCAAGATTTTGCCCCGAATGTTGGAAGTGTCTTGAGATCTGCTGTTTTTGCGAGTTTCCCTCTACCTTGGGTTGTATTAGAACTAGGAAAACAAAACAAGAAGCTTTTTGATTTGGGATATGACACTGGCTCTGATTAATGAGGACTATTAGTAAATCATGGATTTTGTATCTAGACCTCTTGAACTCCAGGTTGCATTGGAGATTCTGGATTAGGACTCTTCTTCGGTGTAATATATCTCATCAGTAGCAGTAAGAATTGGGATACTCTTTCCAACTAAATGATCCTAACTGTAGAACCCTACTGTGCAAGTTTATATAGCTGCTCTTGCATCAAAACAAAACTACCATTGCCAAACTGCCGAAGTGGGAAACAGCAGGGTTTGAAGGAATGAGCACAGTAGGTGCATCAGGAAGTACTAAATCCTACTCTCTTCTTTTCCATCAGTTTTCCTACTAGCCTCAAGCTAGTCATTTCCTTTCTCTTCCTGTTTCCCATTCAGATGATAATATTTAATTACCTACTTCAGAGGGGCTCTGTGGTGGCAAATATTCTCAGAATTCTAGAGAGCTTCATGTGTAAGTAGCAATTTATTTTTTGTCTGAGATCATACTTCACATTATAGCTATGACTTAAGCTGTAACATCATAAAAATGGAATAATGGAGCAGTAATAATAGAAAAAAATGATATGGAGGATTTTATGACCATTTACTTGCAGTATGAGATAGACATATGCCTAAATTTAGCTAAATTGTGATTATAAAACTAGCGTGTATTGACAAGATATTTCTTAGCCATGATTTTGTTCTATATAGGTTAAATGAACAACTTTTCTAAGACCAGGTATGAAAATAGTTTGGTTAAACTAATCTGGGTCAAAATTTTTGAATGTGGACATCACATTTCAAATAAAATGTGGACACACCTATTTTGGATAAACTTGCATTTGTGCATATAAATGACTTACCCAAATTCAAGACTCTCTCTTTCTCTCTCTCTCTCTCTCTCTGTGTTTGAAATCTGATATTTCGTTAAATAAGAAAAGAAGTCTTGTCTCAGAAATTTAAACCAAAGGATCTACTTTTCAGTAGTTAAGAAAAGAAATACGTAGTACAATTTTGTGCAAATCCCTTACCTACAAACAAACTAATAAATTAGCACAGATCATTTGTTAAATATATTTTCCTTAGACAGCTGCAAACTGGAAGTGACAGAAATCTCACTAAGCTTTCATCTATACACTATTTTGTTGCTGTTTTACTATTAAAACAGGTATATAGGTGTATAATGAAACTTTCTTAGTGTGAAAACATATTAAGTAGTAAAAAGGTGCTTATACCACTATTGGTTATCCCTATTAATACAGGAGAATAAGCTGTACTGGTATCAGGCATCTTAATAAATTGGGCACACAAAGGGAAACTTGGTTTTGCACAGGATAACAATGCCAGGTAAAAACGATCTGAAATAATATCAAGTTGTAAAGTGAATATAATGTGTATAACAACAGGAGGAACCAGGGGCAGTCTGCAGAGCTATGCTGACTGTTAATTTGGACTACAACTCCCAGAAACATCCAGAGGCTAGGGGGCAAGGGAAAAAGGAAGAAGTTTGAGGAAGAGAGAGTAGCATGCATATAGAACAGGGGTCAGCAACCTATGGCACACATGCCAAAGGTGGCACATGAGATGATTTTGATTGGCACTCATAGGTGAAGGAAAAAAATAATTTTTGGGGGGGGGGGGCTGAACTTGTGCACGTGCATGTGTGCACATACCCCCTCCTCCCCAGGCAGGAAAGTCTGTGGGGGAAGGGGCAGGAGAAGGGGAAAGGGCTGTGGGGGGAGCGGTATTGCCCAGTGCTGCGCCAGGCCCAGCTGGTGCTGGGCTGGCATTGGCTGCCTCCCTGCCCCTAACCCCGCACCACCTGGGGAGGACCAGAGCTGGGGTCCAGAGTGGGGCCAGCCGCAGCTGCAACACCAGGCTGGAGGGGAAGTAGCCCCTGGGGCCCCTGTGTCCTCCCTGCCAGACCCTGCACAGTGGGGGCGGGCAGAGCAGGGCATGGGACAGAGTCATGGCTTGTCCAGAGGGGTGCGGGACAGAGCTGCGGCTCATCCAGGGGGCGCGGGGTGGTGGCTCCCACTGCTGTATGCCTTCTGGGAGGCATGGGGGGTGCGTGCCCCTGGATTTGCCCCTGGATCTGCATGGGGCAGGGCAGGCTGCCACTGCGGGCTGAGGCCAGGGCAATACTGGGCTGTTCCCGGTGGGGGGGGCACATTGTGCTCCAGGCGGGTGGTGGTGGTGGTGGAAGGGGGGTCAGGTGGGCTATGGTGAATCTTGGGGTGGCTGCAGCCTCCCCTGCTCCATCCCAGTACTGCCACCACCTGCAAAATATATTACTGGCACACAAAACCTTAAATCAGACTGAATAAATGAAGACTTGGCATGCCACTTCTGAAAGGTTGCCAACCCCTGCATATAGAACCTGGCCAGCCCTATGCAGAAGAGTGCACAATGGAGCTGGAGATCTCACTGGCTCAGTCACCCAGGACTGAAGGAGTTGGACTCAGACTTGGGGACAGCTGAAGGCTGCTCTTTGAACACTCTAGGGACTAAAGGCTTGTTTGGGGATACCTCCAGAGGTGCAGGGTGGGGGGCGGGGAGGGGGTTGTAAATTAAGTTAGTGAGTGTATGCTTACCACAGTGCTTATTTTTTACCTGTTCCCTTCCTTTGTCCCATTGGCTTGTGACCCTGACCTTATGATTTTCTATATAAAAGTGGGAACTCCCACTTGCTTCTTGTGACAGTTTCTGGGGCTGTATGGTTGGCACAAAGTCAGCAGCCAAGACAAAGCCAATTTGGACCCTTTGGAAATTCCCTCCCTTACAGATAATTTTGGCTTTTTAGTGAAAAGCTGAACTGTAAAAACTGAATAGGAATTTTAATTTGGGTTCCCTATGTCCCTGTTTTCTTTTATGGACTGAACTTGGTGGCTGGATTTCATTTTGCCCAAGCTCCACATTTTCCCTTTTGAATGAGTCAGTGTGACACACTGTGGAGTTGCCCAGCTTGTGCATTATGAGCAGCAGGGCCATGGGCCCAGAGCTGCTGCTGCTGCAACCACTGCTGTGTGGCTGGGTTGGAGACAGAGCAACTGTGTGCTCCATGACCCAGATCAGAGCAGGGCTGGAGCCAGGGTTGGGGCTAGAACTGAAGCTGAAGCCAGAGTCAGAGCTGGGGGGTAGCCAGCACTGGCAGGGGGCAGAGGATGTGGGGGGCAGATGGAGGGAACAAGTTCCAGACAGTATGGTGGGCCACAGGCAGGAGGGGGCCAAGTGACAGGGGGGTAGACACCATGGGGGGGGGGGGGTGCTGCTGGGATGGCAAGTGTGAGGGGAGACCAGCAGTGAGGGATAAGAGGCAGGGTTCAGGCTACTTGACTCCCCTGCTGCCTGTCTCCACACTACCTGCCCTGCTTCAGTTATGGGGTGAAATGAATTTATGATGACCCTCCAATAAGTAGATTCTGTAGATGGAAAATTATAATGAATGTATAAATTTTCTGTGTGTAGAATCTAACTGTTTGTGGGGGGGGGTCATCTTAAATTCAAAGTCATCTTGAATTTGGGTAAAGGTGGTAATGCTGGTGTGGCTTAACCTCTGTCATGGCCCACCAGTTACTATTTCAGCAGAAGGTCTGGCAGCCATAGTGACAGGGGTTGAGTAGTGGTGGTATTAACTGTTTGGCTGCCAGTGCTGATGTGCTGGCTCTGGTATACATGGTAAGAAGCCCTGAGGACTGAATCCAGATGTAGGTCACCTAGACTGCAAAGAGCCCCACAGTCTGGATATTGACTGTGGACCCAAATAAATTGGATGCCCCTGACTAAAGGCATAAGACTTAAGTTCCTGCAGGCTGCCAAGTGCCTCTTGGAAGATACCAGTTCAACAGTAGGTGAAGATGCTTAGCACCACATAGAATTTAGCCCTTAATGAACTGTATTGATAGAAAGATAATGGAAAGCATATCTCCAAACTGGGTAACGAAAAAAAAAAGGCTCCACATTTTCAGTCAAAATTACCAGTAAACACAAAAACTTCTGGGTCTTAGAAGTAAATCCTTTAGAGTGAACCCTCTGGAGGTT
Organism: Alligator mississippiensis; assembly: GCF_030867095.1. Classification (NCBI taxonomy): domain Eukaryota; kingdom Metazoa; phylum Chordata; order Crocodylia; family Alligatoridae; genus Alligator; species Alligator mississippiensis. Next base: position 109,372,767 of record NC_081826.1, read on the forward strand.
GTTTCATGCCATGGTCTCAATCAACAAAGCAAAATTGACTGGATTACAACAGATTGCCTTATAAACATTATTTTTTCCTGGGGGAGAACAAGAGAAATGTGCTGCTTCAGAAATGGGGGAGGATGATAGGAGTTATCATGATTAAGAAGCACAAGAGCCTGGGGATCTTTATAAACTTAGTTATTCTCAGGGATAGAAAGTGACAGGCCTGAAGTAAATTGGGAGTGGAGAGGTGAAACTTGTTTACAGCAAGCTGGATCTAACATCTATTCTGGTGGTAGCTCCTGGTGGAAACAAAGACACTCCACATTTTTGTTCTATCATAGTCAAAATACCACTGTGCTCTGAACTAAATGTAACAAAGCTACTGTGATATTTCTGATTTGTGTTGATTGCAAATTTGAATGTTTCATACCTCTCAGTGACAAAATGTGGAACATCATCTCTTTATCTGGAAAAAGGGGTGCAAACTTATGATATTTTGTACATCCATTGATCTACAAAACACACTTTATTTCAATCTTCCCCCTTGATCCCAATTTTTCCATTCTAATCATATGTCCATTTTTCCACTAGACACTCCATTCTGCTCAGACTGTCTTCCTTTCCCTCTGGTCACTCCACTATCCTCCACCCATTTCTCCCCTAGTCACGACATTGTCTCTTTAAAACTCTAATTTATCTGGTTCCCCAGTAGATAGTCTAACAAAATTGGTCTTGTCACACTGAGCTGGCAGAAGAACATAGTAATAACTGGGTTAGGGAGCCATGTAAAGGAAGCTGAAGGCAGAAGCAGTGTAACTGGGCTTCAAGGCACAGATCAGATGTAAATGGTGACCAAAGAATATATGTAGTAGAAGCCAAGACAGGTATTAGGCATTTGAACTGAGTGTTTGCAGGAGTCAGACATGTCCAGTAGAATAAATTATTTTGATAAGTAAAGTTAGGGTCTTGTTGCACAGTAATTCCGAGCAGATCCTGGAGCTCTTAACATCTGGATAGTCAGCACATTAACACCTGAAACTAGTTTTAAGCACTCGTTAGGTGACTCAGGGCAGGATTATCTCTGATCAATGTTACCCAGCTCATGATACACTAAGGTGTAGCAACTCTAGGCTACTCCTTAGTGTAACCCCCCCACTTGGACCCTCCCCCACTGACCCAGATCAAGCCCACTGTCCCCCCACCTTCCCCAGCACATCAGCTCACCATTCACTGTCCAACCGCCCCCCCTTGCTTACTTGTCTCTGCCTGCCTGTCTGTTCCAGGGGAGCAGTCAGGGAAGGGTTAACCTGCCAGCTTGATACCACCACTGCTGCTCTCTGGGCCAGCTCAGCCCAGAGAAGAGCAGGAGCCTGGCAGCCTGGCAAGCAGGTTAACCCTTCCCTGCCCACTCCCTTGGGGCAGACAGTGCAGGTAGGCACAAGTAAGCAGGGGAGGGAAGTGGGAGGAGCCCCTCGGGGTGGGGAGGCAGGCAGAGGGGAATTTTGAAGGGCACAGGGGAGCCCCAGACAGCAGGGGGAAAGCTCAGAATGGGAGGGCTGGATTCTTATATTTTAGTCCTCAAGACCCCTGCTGGCCTGAACATGTGACTGCTCCAAACTTGACCTAGTACTAACACCCATCAACATTTGTGCATCTCATAGTGTAACATGTAACAAGACCCTCAAACCAGTGGTACTCAACCTTTTTCCCTGGTAGACCAGATGGATGGTACCTGGTCTGTCTGCAGGCTGAACTGGGCCGGTGGTCTCTATCCAGTGGCCAGGCCAGGCCACGTGGGAACCATTGGGATATACAGAGGGAGTTGGTGGTCAGGCCCAACACTACCCCACAAGGGAAAGGTGCCAGCCCCACAGGATGAAGAGGTTGTGACCCAGTCCCAATCTGGCCCACAGGGAGGGCAGGGGGCATGATCCAGCCCCAATCCAGATGCAGGGAGGAGGGGGCATGGCCTGGCTCCAACCAGCTGTGAGGGTTTTGGGGTTTGGGAATATGACAGAGAGGAGTGTCGTGCATTAATGACCACTGCTCCCCCAGCACCAAATTTCCGGACCCTGGGGAGACCTGGGGGCCAGATGTGGGCTTCAGGCTACAGCCCATATTTGGCCTGCAGGCTAGAGAATGAACACTGCTGCCTTAGACCATTGGAGTATGATTCTTAACATGTAATGCAGCTAGAGAAGGGGCTATAGATTTAGGTCTTATGACAATAAAGCAGCTGAAAAATGAACAGTAGAGACATCTCAGTGGGGAACACACATTCAAGAAATTGAGGGTACAATCAGACAGCAGACTCATCCACAAAATGACCCACTTGTTATATATCCTACAAAATGCAGGCAGTTGGAAGGTAAATTCCCTCTTCAGCTTCATGTTCTTGGAGATACCTCAAAGAACTTTTTATAGTATATATTGAGTTTAATATCTCACAGGTTTCCTTACTCACTTGATAACACCAGGGAATGCAGTGAAAGAAATTTGCACTTTGCATGCCTGAGAAGTCTTTAGCAGGAGGAGTGTGAATATCAGTGGGCAGAGTCTGCTTCTAAGATTTATTTGATATGTGCAGTTCTGTAAGTGTGCAATGTCCTGCAGGTGCAAGGAAAGTGCATGGAGGAAAAAGATCTACTTGCATTATGCATCTCACCATGAAGTAAATCAGTTTTATATCCTCAGAGAAACAGAAAACAGGAAATGATGAATCTAATTACAGGTGGGCTGGTAGCACTTCTGGGCATTTTTACACAGGCTCCGGAAGGCACGGCAAGGGGTGCTTTAATTAGCAAGCTGCACTAATTAAAAAAGCCCAAGCTTCATGTGTATCAGTGTCCCCGCACTGAAAAATGGTAGTGGGGTGCTTTGAATTAAAGCTGGTTCAATGAACTTTAGTTCAAAGCGCTCTGCCACCATTTTTCATTGTGGGGAACACTGATAGATGTGACGCCAAAATCAGTAGGAGCACATTTATTTCTGTGCTCCAGCAGACTCAATTAATCAAGTCTGTTCCGATGTGCTAAATTTCCAGCGCGTCAGAGCTGACTCCTTGCACGTGTATAGGAGCCCTCTATTATTAAGCTTGCCCTACCCTTCCCATAATACGAACCTGTTTTCAGGTTGAGCTTGAGCTAAAATTTTCCATGCCTGAATTCAATGCTTTTGGATAATCTCAACAAACCAATTTAGTCCATTCTGTGCACATCTAGATGAGATTTTTACTGCAGAGCTGACTAATTAGCTCCTTAGTAAAATCTTAGCATCTACATGTGCACCCCTATTATGGCACAGTAAAATAATAAACACCGCCATAGAATAGAACTTGTCAACACAAGTACTATCCTACAGCAGCATTATTTAGTGCAGTGCAATGCATGTGTAGATGCTGGCAGGCCTTGCTGGGGCACAATTGTGCTTCATTGCAGGGGTTGCCTGCCAGCTAGCTCTACACTGGAGCACCCTCGTGCCCCAGCTAGCCCCTCCGCAGCACATTGAGCCACGCTGAAGCAGCCCCAGGCTGGGAAACAGACCCCCAGGGCCAACTAGAGCTGCTCCAACCCAGTTCAACATGCTGCAGTTCTGGGCGCATGTGTAAATATGGTGCCCATGAGCATGAACTCCAGCCTGAACTGCACCAGAGTGTATTGCTTCACATTAACAGCATGTGTAGATACGGCCACTGAGAAGGAAGCAGCTTGAGGTCTTAGCTCCAGAGGTTCCCAGATCCATTCCCTGGTATGGCAGCTCAGAAAACAGTCATCACATGTGTAGGAGCTCAGACGCACGTGTGTGCATACCTAGAACCCTGGACTGGGTGCAACATGGACATAGATTGGATGTGGACTTTGCTCTACCAAACTGCCTACATATATAACCAACTAAATTAACTGTAGCTAGTATGGTATGCTTCTTGTGTCACTAAGTACTAACTACTTCCCCACCTTGCCTCTCTGCTTGCAAAAATCAAACTCTACTGATGGCTTATTGCTGTGTGAAGGGTTGGCATGGAATAGTTTGAAGGTTGTCTGGATATAAATATGCTATGAAAGGCATTACAAACAAGTTAAGAGTAGCACATCATCACATATTTATTTATGCTACATTTACATTTTAAAAAATATTATGATTTTTAATCATTGTTGTGGTCGTATTCTTGGATCTTATCCCTTTTACAACCAAACTGCCTTATTTACCATGTACTGCAAATGGGGTAAAAGAAATATTAGAACAAATTTGAAAATCCCCTCTATAAATCACCTAAGATAGCTGCTCTTCAATGCAACAGAAACACACTAAAAAGTGACCAATCAGTAACCAAAAGGTAAAAATCTGTTTTAGCAGGTTGTAGCTATCAAAAAAACAACCACTAAAAGACAGGAAAATCAGAGTTAAGGCTGAACTTAAAAGGAACCTAAGACAGATGTTAGGCCCTGACTTCAAGGAAATAAGTACTAGTAAGACTTAGTCCTTGTAAGATTTCATTGTATTCTAACCAACATTTTTTCAGTCACTGATAATAAATCATTGTTTCCTATAAATGGATAAGGTGATCTGACATTCTGATTTGTATAGATTGTCTGAAAAGGGATTTCATTAAAGTGGTTTGAGAATCTTAACCATGAACTTGTATAGTTTTAGATCTCTAGATTCTTTTTCTGGTCAGCTTTAATTCTGAACTTTCTGGCTATTTGTCCTTTCTGATCATTAAAACTATTTGCAGACATTAAAAAAAAACCAAAACAAAACCACGCTGTACGGGAAGAAGTAGCATGTTACTTCAACCTGGCGTCTGTAAAGATCAGGCACTTCAGCAGGGCTTATTCGGTGCTTTTAGCTAAAGCTGATTCAATCAGCTATTAGATAAAAGTGCTAAAAAAGCCCCATCAAGCACCCAATCTTTACAGACATCAGCCAAGATGGGCTGAAGTAATGCGCTGCCTCTTCTGGGCATGTGCAGGGCTTGGCACAGGAAAATGTTGAGTTTAAGGTAAAGTGCTATGGGGGTGGGGGAGGCAATTACATCTGCAAGCACCCAAAATGACTGATGTAGACTTCCTTAACTTTAACAAACCATTTTGTCAGGATTTTAAATTGTTTATAAAAAGATCTTGCTTTGACCCCCCCCCCCAACTTTCAGCTGATACAAAGGGAGAAGCAACATTCAGTATATTCTAATCCTTTGTATATCCACACTCACTTTTAGATTCTATCATTTTGGAAATCATGTAAACTTTTTGTCCAGTTCCTAATAAAGAATCCCATGGAATAAGATGTGTGGTTCAAAGACATTGTTTTGATTTGGAAAGACCCCTATTTAGTAACCTAGCCCCAAAAGAAGATTCACACGGGTGGGCCCATATTAAGTTAAATGAGAACTCAAATGGTAGAGTCCATGGTGTGATCATGATTGCCTATACAAGTCCATCTGCAGATCTGAGCTCTTTGTTAGTAGGTGGAGTCCATTTGAATGGACTGTCTAAATCTGTCATAACAGATTATCAATAAGGAGTTCTAAAAATAGCATTAGACAATACCAGTTTCCCGTTTGGATATGCTTTCTATTTTCTGAATACACACAATCCACACAAAAAAGTTGTAGAGGATAATGTATACAAAACAACCTAACTTCACTTGAAACATGTCTGAACAGCTGTCTCCCACATGAGGCGTTATCTTTTTAAATGATTGCCAAAATGAGAAATAAGAGTTGATGGTGTTAATATATACAGCAATCTAGCTTTCTTTGGCATCACAGCTGAAAGAAGAGATAGGTAAAGCTTGTACAGGAAAAAAATTAGTTCCTCCCAAATGCACGAGTGTTCATGTTGCCAATAGAGATGTCAACAATTTTGTTTAATATAGTCACTTTGAACAGCACGGCATCAGAAGTAAAAGCATCAAAACACAAGACAGAAAAGATCAAGATCCATCAGTGTACCCGAGATCTTACCCCACTCTCCTCACCAGCAGCTGTAGGATCTAAAATATGTGGGATATAAGCACCTAATCCTAATAGATGAGCCTAGCTCACACACTTCTCCAGGTATCTCCCAATGTATCATGGGGGGAAGGACAGGGGATGGGAAAGAGAACTATAGCAAATTAAGTTTTTACCAATAATGAAGCCCTTTACAAAAACACAGAAAACAAACAAACAAAAATCACCCCCCCAACCAAAAACACCCCCAGCTCATTTCTTTTGAATTAGTTCTATCTGAATTATTTCAGTTTTTCAGCAAACTGAAAAACAGTATTCTGTTGAAAACTACTTTTTCATTTTTCTGAAGACAACACCCCCATTTTCACCACTGTGAAAAGCTGGTTTCTGCCAGCAAGAATGATTCCAGTGAACTTGTACTTGGCAAAGAGCGCAAAATTTTGAGAAAGCAATATAACTCTGACGTCAATAATAATATGAGCAATTTACTATAATTAACATGAATTACAATTAAAAACACCTTGATTTACTGTCAAAGCAATTATAATATAGAATCTGGTTCCATGAACCATCAAGATGCATACGTGGCTAAATAAGAGTCCCAATGATTTAAGTATATGTAACTTTCATATGTCGTCCATTCAATCAAAGAAAGTTCTATGTGCGCGCATGTATATATGCGTGCACACGCATGTGTGCATGTGACCAAAGTTTGTTCTACTGTTGTAGCCGACTGTCTTTTCTCCCATCATCTTCCTATTGTTTGTTACCCACGTTGACTATGTTTAGGTTTTGATTTTGTAAACACACATGAATAACTTTTACTGTGATTAAACTGCTTAAAAACAACAGCTTTATGTGCTTGAGCAAAGTTACTAAAGTGCATAATGTTTTCAGGAAGAAGTTCTTAATGTAGCAGGCCAAATGTGTTCTTAGAAATTGTCTTCTGGACCTTAATTATCTCCCCACAACTAAAAAGGCTAGCTCCCATGGTTTTATAAACATTTACTGTTTCAAAGCAGATTTTCCTGGAGGTTCAAATAAGCATACATGTCAACATCTGCCAGTTGCACTGGTCTATTATTTTGTTCCTATGTGTTGCTTTGAGTTTGTAGGCCTATAAGTCGTGATCCTACCTAAACAGTGGCCTCCTCCTCTGTGTGATATACCACAGCAGTTACAGTCAGCTGAGGTATTCAAACTAGGTTTTAAAGTCTACTGATCAGGGCAAGGGTGTTCTCTGTGGAGGGTCCTCCATTGCAGGATTTATTTATTTTTCCATGTTAGTGTGATGGAACCCAAGTTGGCTGATTTTTAGGGCATAGTACAAAATCAATTCATTTTCTCTGGTATTTGAGAAGGGCTTGCCCTTTCTTCTGCTATCTTAAAAAGGCACATTTTTGCATATTTTAGTTAAATTATATCCATGCTTTCCTGAGACATTTGGAAGGGCACATTTAATACATTTAAAAAGAAGATAAATAAATCAACCGAATAAGTTGCATGTTTATCTTTCTCTCCCCTTCCACCACTGCTCCCAGGGGACATGCTCAGGAGAGAAGCACTAATGTACAACATAACATAGAAACAGTTCAGTATGTCCCTTGGCTATTCCAGAATTGCTGACTGTTTGGGGGTAGTGATGTAATCCCTTCCAGAGTTACTCTCAGCATGGTAGTTTGGTTTTACAGACATTGTTTGGGGAGATTGGAGAGAAAATATTCCAGTCACAACCCATCTCCGCTTTTCAGATCATACAGAAATCAAGAAATATTATTTTGTCATGTTTTAATATAATTTTTGTGGTTGGTTTCAGAAGAGTCAGTGAAATGGAAGCAAGTGGAAGTATAGTATCTGGCTCTAGCCAGGTAGAGTGAAAGGACAGCTGCGCAGTGGAAACTATTTGCATGAGTAAGGTTTGCAGAGTATGAAAGCTTTTCCAATTGTATTCCATTTGTGTTCTGACAACAGCACTAATCTAACAGCACATTAAACAACATCTTTTCTCTTCCCTTTTTTTATTTTCCTCTTCCCCAAACGAAGATTTCATTTCCCATCCAAAGTCTACCAGACTTCTGTGACCACATTTTCCCTGCCAACCTCACTAACAAAATACTTTGCAAACTTCTCAGGTTCTGCAGACAAAGAAACATAACCAACTCTGCCTAGCGAAAGACTTTCCATGATTTAAGCCAGAGCTCACAGTAGGAGTATAGGGAACTAACTGGTTCAGTTAAGCAGCAAGTAGAGTGCTTCCAGGAGAGCTGTACAAAAGGAAAAACTTTGTTACTGTCCAAGCCCCCAATGCCTGGAATAGATTCCCTCCAGAAGTGGTGCAGGCACGTACTCTGGACTCATTCAAGAAACACTTGGATGCTTATGTTGCTGGGATCCTTTGACTCTAGCTGATTTCCTGCCCTTGGGCCAGGGCGCTGGACTTGATGATCTTCAAGGTCCCTTCCAGCCCTAATGTCTATGAAATCTATGAATGCAATAAATACACTGGCCACTGTTACAACCTTTATTAGACATAGCTCTCAACCCCATTGAGTTTGCTATACCGCTAACAGAACCACACTGTTCAAGTCTTTTGCACCCAGGCAGCACTAGAACTGGGACTGTGGCTCTCTTCTTTTTAGGCTTTTTCCCCACCATGCTCTCTCCACCCCTACATTCACAAATGGTTAGCCATAGCCTAGCCCCCATGTCTTTTGTTCTGTGGACATAACATGCAAAAGGTGTGATAAACCAACTCATTTCCACTGGTCACCTAAGAAAGATTTGGACCTAGTTCTTTATTAAAGAAATACTGGAGCAACAACACACAGTACCACCTACCCCTAGAGAATTAGATATTTTAAAAATCATGAAATCTAAGTCCTTTCATCTAGCAATGTTTGGAATTGCTGTCCATTTTCCTCTCTCTCCCATCTGGAAACAGTGTCATAAAATCAAGTTTGAGGTTACACTTGTCCCCACATCCAAATCCATCACATATTATATAGCCTCTTGTGTTAGCACAAACATCCCTTAGAATGAAACTTTCCTATTACCATTTCCATTACAGAATCATTTCATCTGTAATAATTTTCCATCAGAGGCTGAAGAGGAGTCTGCCGCAGCTTTACCTGCTGTTCATACCAGGCACGATTGAGAGATACCATTTTTCTTTGTGCTTGAAACCAACAGGAGGAGGAAAAGGGTCTATAAATACAGCTGATCAAGGGTATTTTATATCTTTCGCTGCAATATGAAAGCCCATCTGTAACAGAATAGGAGTATGTGAAGTGGGGGGGGGGGGGAGATTTAAGGAAAATCGGGGCAGAATTAATCCTTCATGTTGAACTGCTCCTGTAGCATACAGCAGTACAGTACTGCAGACTCTAAGGGCCATTATTCAAGGGTTAAATGTCACTCAAATCAACCTCATTATGAACTGAGGAATGGGGAGGGGCTGGGGGGGGGAAGATACTGCTTTCTTATGCATTTCAAATTGAGCTGCTCTGGCCTGGAGATGACCTGCCACACGATTTTTAAATTATCTCTGTGTGCGCTCTGCTTGTTTTGGAAATGCTCTAAATAAAAATAATGGACTGTCTTTTAATAAGTCTCATTGTGAAGATTCCACATATCAAACAACGCAGCGCAGCTTGGAGGCAAGCGACGGGCATGTGTGATCTAGCTGGAAGAGAGACAAATGGTGATGGGAGCAACTCCATCTAGGGACCGCTGACAAGAAAATGGCATTCGCAAACTGACACATCTGTCAGGGTGGAGAATATTGGCACCTGTCATGCAATTTCAGTCATGACTTTTAATAAAGCTGCTTTCCCTTAGGTAAAATTGGAACTTGACTGTAATATTAGCTGCAAGCACGTCTTGTTTTCCTCTTCAGAGCTCTTTTGTACGTGAGACGTTTCAAATGAATCTTAAAGCTGAAGTAATGATGTTTACTACTTCTTTCTTTTTTTTCCCCCTTTCTAAGTCTGGATTTGAAAGAGATGTTGTGCTGAGTTTTTTGCTTTGCAAGATGTCTCCCCTTCATCTACCAATACCAGATTTTTTTGTATATGTGTGTGTGTTGCTTTTTTCTATCACTCTTTTTTTTTTCCTCCCCCTTTTCAGCTGGGCTGTTGTTTGAGTGAATTTAGCCTAGGGAAGTATGTATATCATAAAAACTGGGTTGGGATTTGTTGGCTGTCAGTCAATAAATCAGTCAGAGTTTAATTACCAGGCATGTGATGGGAAGCGGTGACAGGCACCAGGTCTGTTGGATAGCATTTCTTATGGGGCAGCCACTACTAAAAACTAAGTTAGAGAGTGTATGTGCACAGGACGACGTCAGGCTGGGGTTTGGGGTGGGGGAGAAAAGAGGGAGGAGGAGGAGGATGGGGGAAAGGGAAAGTTGAGGAATCCTATAGCTGGAATCTACTATTATGAGAAAAAATGTTCGGCGTTCTTAAAACAAAGACCCTGAACAGTTGTTTCAGGAAAAAATAAGATTTTTAACTGAAGCGTTGCCATGTTTCACTTGAAATATGTCACTAGTTATGAGTGTTGTCTGATGCCTGTGCTAACTTATGCTGCACTAAAGTGTACCCCTTTGTTTAACACTTACAAACATGTTATCAGAAGTTGGGTTTTTTTTAAAGGAAAGAAAATAACTACAGTTGAGAGAGCACATCAGAGGAGATGGGGCTGGAAGCAGCCAGAGAACTATTGTATTACAAAATGACATAATGTGTTAAAGGACCATTCACAAAGTGGGAGTAAAGTTTTTTTAATAAAATATGAAGGTTATATAATGTTCCCAATGAGGAAATCAATAACCTTTTTTTTTTTCCTTCCCCCCTTTTTGGCAACTTTCCAGGATGTCTGACCATAGAAATCATGTACAATTTTTTTTTCAAAGGCAATTCATACTTGACATGGTTTTTATTTTTGACTAGTGATGAGAGATGTCATCTTCTTCCTGTCATATGCCATGAAGCATTATGTGGAGATACTGCAGGATGTTTTGACTGAAAAGATGCTCTATTTTCTTTTAACTATTCTCCTGTGGTGTGTCTCAGTGTGTGTTTCAGAAATCTTTTGTCCGCTTTAAGGAATTATGGGTAATGGATAAAAAAAGGCTCTGGCTTGAGGTAGTGTAGCTGCTCCTCTACTGCAAAGCACTTGCCTATGAAAGCTGGGGAGTACAAGACATTTATGAAGGGAGGGTGAAATATCAGGAATTGTGGGGAACTGAAAGAAAAGAACTGGTTACGAGTGTTTCACTTTATTACAAAAAATTAGCAGAGAAATCAAATGGTTCAAAATTCAAAGGAATAAATTTCACTTTGCATGGTCAATATTGCTTTAGCTAACGTCATGGCAAAGGAGGATAAAAACAAAGGTTTTTGTTTGTTCAAATTGCCTCAAAACTGCTAGCTTTTGCCTATCTTTTTTGGCAGCTTCTTGAACAGCCATCTCCACGACTTCTTCCACACAACTCTGTATGCATGGTGTGACCCTCGTGAGCTCACCTGCAAGGCCTGTTCCCTGTTCACACTTACATAATTACTGAACATTTATTTACCTCTGTCATGCTGCTTACACTGAGTTAAGCTGACTTGTCTACTGTTTTTCCCTTGGCTTGTCTTCTGTCTACTGTTCTTAGACTGTGATCTATTTGGAGCAGAGCAACCTTCTTTAATGAGCATTTGGATGATATATAGCAGATGGGGGCTCCCACCATAAGCATATAATAGTAACTCTAGACCTTGCAGTTAACACCTACTCAATATACATGTTATCCAAAATATAGAGTTGGATCCTAGAGCCTACCTTTACCTTTTAGTCATGTTTGGTGGTACAGGAGGAAGGTATAGAAGGAAGGTATAGAAGGTGAACAAATGGGCAGATTTCTCATCCATATCAACACTTAGGAATTTGGGGCTCTTACCTGTTCTTTTTTGTGAGCAAAGCATCTATTTGAAACCAAAATCTTTCTCTTCTTGAGCAGCACCTCTCACCCCTGAGCTAATCGGTTTCAAAAAGTATGGTCTTGTCAACTTGAACAGAAAGACAAAAATGGATATTAAAACCCATTCCTCTGAGTTCTTACACCTAATCCTTCTGTGGTCACTCACAGGTCCCAGCTCAGGTCCTCTAATGGACAGCTGGGAAGCTCTGCTATCCTTCCAGTGTTTGCTTACCCATCCTTAATAAACATTGTTTAAACAGTTTAATGGTAAAGTGCTTGTTAAAACAAAATTTATAGAGGCAGTAGCACCTTGTGGCTGATAGGAATTCCATTCTGGGCAGGCCTCCAGCTGGAAGGATTCTGGCAGGGCTCCCCACAAACCCACCAGAAAGAAGAAGTCAGGGATCTATAAAGTATCTCAGAGAGAGAATGAGAGAGAGAGAGAGAGAGAGAAAGAAACTAACATTTCATGAATGAAAACACCAAGTTTGTCTGACATGTAAAATGAATCGCTTTTTGAAATTTCTTTCCTGTATTCAAATAGTGAAGCAGGACTAAAGAAAACAACCCATAGTATCTCGTTTGATACGTTTACGAGCCAGGTTAAATGACAGTCACCTGTGACTGTAGGGGATTGAGTTACAAGTGAACTGTTTATTCAGGAGTCCTATTATCCTATATTCCTAAAGCTAAAACAAACTTCCTTTGTAAGATCTAACCATAGTCAAGGAGAGGCAGATCTCCTACTTTATCTCATTATCTACTTAGGGTAGATAGGAAAGTAGCGTGAAAAAAATATTCATGTACATTCTGAATCACATTCCTTTTGGCCACACTCACATTCTTGTCTGTTTGTAGAGGAATAACATTTCTTTTGCATGGTTGGAATTTATAAAGATGACACCAAGCAGTTAAAGGAAGGGGCCAATCTCTTATGGCTTAAGTGGCCAAATTACACATTGAATCATCTTTCCTTTTCCTTTCTTCTATTTTTTTAACTGATATAAAGGAAAGAGAAGACTGTAGCCAAGATGGTTTTGAGGCCAACCTCTGTTGATACAATAAAATGATGGCCTTTCTTTGGGGTTGTGGGACATCTCTGCTCAATGCTAACGTTTATTCATTTGTTTATAGTAGCAATTGGAAAAATGTAATCAAGGAAGCAATTTTGCACTCATTTAATCCACTATTATAGAAAGAAGCTACAGAGAAACCCAGCAGGGGCTAAGCCCATGGATTTCCTTGACTGAGGAACAACAATGGTATAAACAGGGGATGGGGCTCTCAAGTGGTGAATACAAATCACTCTTCTGAAAGGATCATTTTCATTATTAATGTACCATTATAATGCCAAATTATCACCATCTTGGCTGGAACTAAATGAGTGGATTTGAATGTGTGGCCTCTATATTTGCAAGGGCTGAAACTAGAGCTCTGGATCTGAACCTTCTTGAATGTGGGGTTCCTTTTTTAAACTAATAATACTCAAATGCAAGAGCTTGGGTGTGAATCTCTTCTCCCCTTCAGTCAGCTGTGCTTCTTACTTTCTTACAGTATTGTGAACCAGTGGCTAGGTATGGATGCAGGAAACAGGTTTCACTGGCAGGTAAGGCCCCTTCCTGTCCAATACTCCTATAACTTTTTTCCATTTTTCCCCACTTTCAAATAAAAAAGAATAAAGCATGTTCTACTTTACAATGTTCCAGAAATTCCTTGGTTTTCTGCTTTCACAACAACAAAAAGACAGATTTTTAACCCCACTTTCCCACCTTCAAACACATAAAAATGCCTCCAAAAATTTAAGAAAGCTTATTTTTTGCTATTGATGATTATCTTCCCCTTACTATCTAAGGCAGCGCTGCCAACACTCATTGTGACCTTCCTGTCTTGACTGTACAGATGCTACATGGTACCTAGGTAAACTACAGTTCTGTGGTAGAAGTGTATGAAAAGTATTAATGTCACCTATCACAGCTGAATGTGAACATCTTTTGTTTTGATTTATGATTCCACACCTTGCAGTTTAGTGTTGAATCTGAAAGTGAAATCCGTTTGAAACTCCCTCAATGGGGAAGGATTGATTTTTACCTGACTTTGCATAGAAACAATTAATTTCACTTGATTTAGAAGGAAAAATGATAGGTCTCCAAGCTAATTCAAAATGAGTTCGATTTGCATGAAGGTTATTGCTGATTAGCATTGAAGTCAAATCCATGTGAATAAGAGTATCAGAATCAGGTCCAAAGACTAGAAACGTTTGGAGATGGGATTCAGATCCAGACCCACCTCTGCTTCAAAAAGCCTTTGAAGCGTCTCAGAATGACTACTGAATACAGTCTCAGCTTCAAGTTTGTAACAGAACTTGAAATCATGAAGGTTTGGCGCAACTTCTGGTTTCAGTGCACACAGTTTGTACAGCTCTTCTTCCTGGACCCAGGATATACTCCTGCCCTCTGCTTTGATGCACGCCTTGTCTCTTCCTAAATGAAAGGCAGTTTTCATGAATTCTGTGAGGGGGCCAAAACCAATTGCTTTTTTGTATTTTTTCCTCCTCTTTCCCATGAAAAATATTTTGTGTTGCTTTGTGAGTCAGTGAAACTATTCAATTAATGAAAGCATCGCTACCGAAATGAGAAAAGCCAGGGGCCAAGGTCCCATCTCCTAACTCTTCCTGAAAATGAATGTTTTAATTGGCATTTGTTTAGGGAAGCATATGATGGCCTCTAGTGGCACACTCTCTCTGTAAACACAGAAACATCACAGCCTCTCTTCTCTATTTTTGAGTGGCACCAGGAAAAAAAAGTGTTCTGGATCTACTGACATCAGTATATTGTTACAATATGAGTAACAAGACAGCCCACTGACAGATGGGCCTGTTCCATTTATAACACTCACATTCCCTTTCTTCCACACTCACAGGAGGAGGATGCACACTGCATGCTGGGAGCAAATGCAGAAATTGATATTTAACAATGACACATTATGTACTTCTGATTCCTTGTGAATACACCATTATGTTCTTATGCCCAACATCAGGGAATGACAACATCCTGACTTCATCATGCTTACCCCTCCTTTCTTCCTGCCACACACAAATACACATACACATGTATATACCACGCTCAGAAACAAAAAAACCCTGGGTTTTTTGGGTCCCTTTCTACCCCCTAAGTAAGACTGACCACTCCATCAAATCATAACTAAAACCCCAAAACCAACCCCATTGGACTCTGTTTCTGTCACCTACTGATGAGGTAGATTGTGTGTGAACAGTAAAATGCAAAGTCTTTTTGCTGTAAGTGCAGACTCTGACATTGCTGCACTAAACGTGATAGCCATTAGCTAATCGTAATCAGAAAAAATATAGCTCTCTTTCCTTCCTCCACCACACACAGAGATACTTAGACACATAAACATCATAAAGGACACAGTGAGGGAGAAAAACACACTGGGGGCCATACTAAACCACATATAACCCTGATCTTAGAAGGGACTGTTATTCAAAGCAGTGAAAGCTTCATATACTGTAAAGCCAGAGAGTCTGATGTTTTCTCAATAGTTTTCTAAGCAATAATACATAGATAAAGAGGTCGGAATCTGCCATCCCCTTTATAGCATATGCATGTCTATTTATGAAGACACTTAAGCATGGATTTAGTAAGTCCAAGACAAAGCTCCAGAGGCGCCTGTCTCTTTAAATCCGTCTCCTACCAAGTGAAATTTGTGGCCCTGATGAATGGCAGAGCAGAGTCATCCATAAAAGGGCAGAGGAAAATCACATTCATTTGCATACAGTAATTATTCTCTGAATCAGGCCACCTTTATTGCTGGCAGAAAATCTACTGTCAGCATCGCTCTATAGATCACATTTGAAAATCTAACAGCTGAGGAAAGTAATTGTTTGGAATCCATGTGGTCAGGCAGTCTTGTCGTAGACACGTCAATTACCATGTTTCTAGGTAGACAGCGAAGTTTTAGGTGTCAGTCAGAAAGCCTATATTTTTTCCCAATCTTCTTTGTGTGTGGGCATGCATGTGCGTATGTGTGTGTTTGCAGATCTGTGCTCTTTTGGTTAATGTCATGGGTGTCTGTAGTAATACAGCAAGAGTGTGAATGTTTATATATACACACAGTAACTGGAAGACGATGTGAATAGTGTGGGTGGGTGCTGAGTTTTCAGATCATGCTAGGATAAATCAGATACTTTTCCCCAGTTGCGTAGCTAAGGAGGGGTGACTGGGGCATCAGTGTTGAAAACTGAGTAGGGGAAGCGCAAAAAACAGCAGCTGTTGCACTGCTAGCCCAGCCAGCAGTGATGGCAGCACGGCCCAGCTGCCCTATGCAGTGCTTCTGCCCAGGCTGCAGAAGTGCCCAGGTACAGCACTTTCACAAAACAATATAACTTTACCTTTTCAATACATTGTCTCTGTATAGTTGATACCTACTTCTGAGTCCAATCCTGTGGGAATTGGAACACTGAAAAAATAACTGCTCTACTTTTCGGCCCTTTAGTCTGGTTACATGGGATTATTAGGGTAGTAGGAAAGAACTGATGTAATGCTAAATCAGCAAATTAGTCAAGGTCCATTGGGCCAGATTCTGATATAGATCCAAACTGTAGCTTCACTATCACAAATGTCCTCAAATTGAAATATACTAAGTAGCTTATTTTAGAAGCATGAGACATGCATGATTGAAACAAGAGGTGACCCCACAATTCTGAACTGTCTTTAGGTAGAGCATCCTTCTATTCAACTGTTTTTTGTTTCTTGGTGGGTTTTTTTTTGGGGGGTGGGGGAGAGGGAGAGGGGTGTTGATACATTAAAAACTGATGGGCAAAACTACATACTTCAACTAAGCAAACGGGGGAAATTAAGCCAGTTGGAACTTTGCATAACAGTGGAACATTTGATGCTGATGCTAATAACGCAATAGCCTCACACTCAAGAAAAGAAAAAGGAGAAGAATGTCCAATTAGGATTCAAAACTAAGTGTTGTTTATCTATTGAATGCAAACAACCATTAAAGGAGCCTTATTATATTATTATTTTCCATAGAGAACCAAAGAGGTTAGGGTTAATATTTCCAGAATTTTTCACTAATATGTGTGCCACCTGTTTTTTTATGCTCATTTTGAACCTTCCATGACATAATTTTCAGAGCTGCTAAATGCCCACATTTGCCATTGGTTTTTCCTGATTTGGGGTACCTAGCCTGAATCACCTATGATCTGATTTTCAGAGATTCTGATTCCCTATGACTAGAGCCATCCAAAATTAGTGGACTGCTTTTCTACTTCTGATCAAAATGATTCACTCAAAGAACATGGGCTGACAGTGTGGGGACGCGGTCAGGAAGGCCAATCATACCTTGTCATGCCTCCACAGATGCATCATGAGCAGGTCCAAGGAGGTGATCCTCCCCCTCTATGCGACACTGGTCAGGCCGCAGTTGGAGTACTGCGTCCAGTTCTGGGCACCGCACTTGAGGAGGGATGTGGACAACATGGAGAGGGTCCAAAGGAGGACCACTAGCATGATCAGGGGGCAGGCCCTACGAGGAGAGGCTAAGGGACCTGAACCTGTTCAGCCTCCACAAGAGAAGGCTGAAGGGGGATCTAGTGGCCGTTTACAAACTAGTCAAGGAAGAACAGCAGGCATTGGGGGAGTCCCTGTTCCCCTGAGTACTACTGGGGAGTGACTAGAAATAATGGGCACAAGCTGGCAGAGGGTAGATTCAGACTAGACATCAGGAGGTGCTACTTCACTGTCAGGGCAGCTAGGATCTGGAACCAACTTCCAAGAGAAGTGGTGCTGGCTCCTACCCTGGGGGTCTTTAAGAGGAGGCTAGATGAACACCTTTCCAGTGTACCCCAGTACTCTTTCCTGCCATGGCAGGGGGTTGGACTTGATGGTCTGCTCAGGTCCCTTCCAATAGCAGAGCCTAAATTAAAAACTCAGGAGTTCCTGGATTGAGTGCACCGACCACATTGTCTTTACTTTGTACTGTGTCCAATGGGAGCATAAAAGGAAAAGCTGGATGGTGAAAGCCTGGGGAAAGGCTCACTGGGATATTAGCAAGATTATCCATTTTACCATTGTGCATGGTAAAATGGTACCAGATATGGGAAGCCAAATATGAGGAATTCATTCAGTGTAGAATATTAGAAACACTCTACTGGAATAAAAATAGTTCAATGAAAAGTTCAAACAAATCCTATACCTATTCTGTAGTCCTTCAAAAGGCTACTGTCATTTTCTACATACCTCCTTGTTTCAGTGCTAGTGACTGAGTTGTAGCAGATATAGAGATCACAGAATCATAGAGAAGTAGGGCTGGAAGAGACCTCCAGAGGTCATTAGTTCAACCCCCTGCCTGAGGCAGGATCATCCCTATGCAAACCATCCCATGCAAAGCCATTATCTAACCTCTTAGCAGAACTACACAGTCAACCCTGACACAACACAAGATATAACACCCTAACCTGACACAGGGTACAGCAGGGGGACAAAGGTGACTGACATCCTGCTACTAAAAAAGTTGCTAATATACGCTCAAGAGATCCCAGGAAAAGAGAGTCATGCTTACCCTGCAGAGGAAGGCAAAAACCTTCACAGTCCATACCAATATGATCATGGGGTAGAATTCCTTCCTGACCCCAAATGTGGCAATCAATTTGACTCTAAAAGTAGGGGTAAGACCCTCTAGCCAGCAGGAGCATTGGCATCCACAGCCAAAATCCCCAGCTTTGGCTGCAGCCAATACCCAATGCCTTTGAAAAAGGTTCATAAAAATCCTGACACATGTAGCAAGAGGAATGGAAGGAAATTCCCTCCCAGCCCAGTGTGGCAACCAGCAAAGCTCAAAAGCATGAAAAATAATATCCATAGTACAACATAGGCATAGCTATGCCTAGATCATCCCCAACCAGTGGCTGTCCAACCTCTTCTTGAACACTTCCAATGATGGATAATCCACAACTTCCCTAGGCTGTCTATTCCACTGCCTCACTGTTCTAACTGTGAACAAGTTTTTCCTGATATCCAATCTAAACCTACTTTGCCTCAACTCCAAGCCACTGGTCCACATTCTACTCTCTTCAGCAAACAAGCAAAAGGTGTTTTGCCTCTTCTTTATAGCAGCCATTCAGATATTTGATGACTGCCATCATGTCCCTTCTTAAGCACTTTTTCTGCAAACTGAACATGTCTATTTCCTTCAGCCTATCATCATATGAATTGCCTTCCAAGCCATATATCATTTTTTGCCCATCCCTGGATCTTCTCTAACTTCTCCATCTCCTTTTTAAAATGTGAAGCTCAAAACTGCACACAATATTTTAGATGAGACCTAAACTAGTGCACAGTACGGAGGCAGTATCACGTCCTGTGTTTTGCACCTAATACTTGTATTGATGCATCCCAAAACCACATTTGCCTTTTTGCAGCTGCATCACACTGCAGACCTATACTGAAGCTGTGATCTATCAAGAGTCCCAAATCCTTCTCTGCAGTGCTGCCATCTAGCCAGATATCACCCGTTTTGTATTTGTTTTTAAAGTATTCTTCCCAAGGTATAGCACCTTGCATTTGCCTGAATTGAGATACAGCAGTAGAGGACTCAGTTAACTTTTGCGTACCAGGGAGCAGCAGCATGCTTCTGCTTCATGTCTCTCTATGGTTTAGTTTTTTCCCTTACCCTTTTTGTATTCCTCTTTGCCCACTTTCCCCTACCAAATCAGATAGACCCTCTTTTTCCAATGCACCTGCAGTTCTCAATCAATTTAGACTCAAGGCATCCTTCATTATAATCAAACCAACCCAAAGAAAATGTCAGCTATTGTTTTCACTTGTTTAGACTCAAGGCACCCTTCATTATACTCAAGGCACCCCAAGAAAATGTCAGCTATTGTTTTCACTTGTTTTTTGACAATAGAAAAACGAACATAGAGCAATTCTTTTGCTGTAAAGAACTCAGAAATGCTACTGCAGGTAAGAGTGTTTTTAACACTATGGATTCTCATTTGAAATCTCTGGGTTTATTCTGTGAATCATTTTTCTGCACCTGACAGTGGTAACATTGCATGGCACTCTGTGGTACCCTTGAACAGCTATCAAGGTACTCCTGGGTGCTGTGGCACTCTGTTTGAGAATCACCACCATTCTTTCTGCCCAGCACAGTGACCATACACACCATATTTCAAATATTTACTTACTGTTATCATTAGTCCTCTCCCTCCAAATACAGTCTACATTGCCTTAATCATACCTTCCTTCTCAGAGGATATTCTGGGCCAGACTCTATTTCACCCATTAGATATCTAGGTGTGAATCTATTCCACTCTGTTCAAGTCCGAAAAATCTGTTAAGACACCTACTTTTGTAACGCAGTTCATCTTAACCTTAACACGGTTCACCTCAATCCATCTTTTGCATTAATAGTTTTTCAGAGACTTAAGCAGCATGGAATTGAATCACCTAAGTCCACTTACAGCACAGAATTGAATCATTTCCTCACAAAGTCCGCTTACATGCCTAATAGATAGAATAGAATTTGGCATCTTCTTTTTCAGATCGATCCACCTTCTTTCCATCAACACACCTTAACTTTGGTGATAGTCAAATCACAGAGTAACTGTTACCCTCACTGGGCCCACTACATGCTGCTTTTCTCCTATGTGATATACTCTGAGCTATTCAAGATTTCAAGTTGCCTTAAAATATGCTGCATGCCTCTTACATAAGGGTCACCCAGACTAGAAGAGAGTAACTCCAAGTCTAAGGGACCTGGCACAACCATTTCATGGAAGGGCAGGTTATGGCTGACTATTATGAGTATGACCATGGATATGACCCCTCTTTGTATTGTTTATTTAAGTCTCATGCCCAATTTCAGCCCCTTGCTCAAAGTGGGTGTGTGGGGAGGGTACTATAATTGATGGAGGGGTGGTGGCAAAGTGTACCAATGCCACTAAACATTCGAGACGAATTCTGCCTGTTGTCTTCAGTTGTCTACATGGGGCAGTTCCACATTGTCTGCCACACAGGGCTTTAAATTGCAGGTATAGTTCAAGCAATATTTGTGGGCACTATAAATGGACGGTCCTTTTGCAGTCCAAGTAAATGGAGTTGTTCGGATGGATTAACGAAAACATTACAATTAGGCTGAAGTTTCAGTTCTCGGTTTCCAAGGTTAGGATGGCCTAAAAAACTCTGTGCGACTCAAGAGTTATTTTTAGAAGACATTTGCAAGCAAACAGACATGTTGAATTTTTTTTACTATGCCCCTACTATTATTGGAGCCAAGATCAAATCCTTCAAAATGACTCCAATTCATTTTCTGATTAAAACCTGAGATTTCTGTTGATATAAATAGTAATATCTCTCTAGTAATAGTTATATCTCACTAGATTTTTGCTAATCATTTTGCAACCCAAAATGAAAACCTCACAACACTCATAACTAAGTAGCATTCTGCTAACTTAATGAATGCAATGCTATATTACCGGTACTGTCCAATTATGTAGTTTTTGCTTGAGTTCTGGTTGTCTACCTACAATCTAAATGCTTAGACCTTGGTCATAACAAAAATATTTGTTTTTTGTTTTGATTTCAGTCCTGAAATCTAAGGTTATGAACCCATGTAACACTTAGACTGATTTAAATGCAGTACAAACCTGGAGTGGAGAGAGCTACAAGCCTAATAAACCAGTTTAAAGCTGTCTGGAATAGTTAAAAAACATACCTGGAAATCCAATACTCTTGAATTGGTTCACTGTTACATGTGGACAACAAATGTTCTATGATATAGGCTTAGATGGTCTTCTAGGCATCCCACACTGCATTAATCCTCACCCCACCCGCACCCTGCTGTAACTAGCCTTGTTGGTACATGGCCAGAACTCTACGGCCCCTTTTCTTCCCTTTTTGTTGGCATTTTTTATCAATGAGCTGCCTTGCATTGCTTGTCTAATAAAAGCTAGCTTTCTAACAACCAGTTGTGCCCTCACTCTCTACTTGATCACAAACCCTCATCATGCCCTTCCAGCTTCTGGGGAACCAAAAATGTCAGTTCAAGCACTGTAATCATCCCAGGTACCCCAAGTCAGGCAAGCACACTGAATAATTCAGTCAAGTGCAAGCTACTGAAATTTACTGAACTCATGCTTAGGAGAACAGAGAAAACAGAAAAGCAAAAAACACCTCCAATCATAGGTCATCAATCCCCTGGGACCTCATAAGTATGGGTGCAAGCACTCCCTCTCCAATCACCCACTCTGAGGCATGATGGGCTGGGTGCTCACTCCAACATCCCCTGGTAATTCATACCAGGAGATGGCCTTTCTACCTTGAATGCTAGGATAGTGTACATGTGGACGTCTGACCTGTGACAATTATGAACCAGTTCCCAATCTGTGACATTTGGTAACAGCTGAATTATTATGTTTCCACATCCTAACACTGCTGTTGAAGCAGAGGTATTTTGCTGTGTCCTGTCAAAAGTACTTCTTATAATTTAACAATTCAAAGATTTACTTGAAAACAATTTTTTTATGCTAGCTGTCTGTGATCAAGTTTTCCAGTATGGGTTCTCAAAACAAGTGTCTAAATCCATATTTAGGTATCTAAATAAAAACTCATTTGAAAATTCTGGCTTATTTTCATAGCCCAGAGAGAGACTTCTAAATATTACAAATATCTCAAAGTTGCCAGAAATGCTCATGTGTTATGTAGTTCCTCACTCAGAAGTGTTCACCAGCACCTGTCCATAATTATCTCCACTGGTCACATCATGGACCCAGCCCAAGTGACTTGAGTGGCAGACAGCAAATGTTTAATGGAGAAAGGTAGGAAGGAAAGAAATAAAGGAAGGAAGGAAAGGAAGAATTATTTAGTAAAGAAACAAACATGAAAGAACTAGCAATAAGTCAAAATCAAAGCTTGGAGGTCCTCAAAAATCGATATCAAATGACATCATTCTGAACTGGTAGCATTTTACACCCTTTGTGCTTAAATGTAAATAATTACAGCATGTGTAAGACAGACCTAGGCCCATTAGTCTTAACATATGTTTGTTTGATGATTATGCCATAACCATACACTTACTCATAGATCTCTATTAATTTATCCTCAAATACAGTTTAAAGTAAATAGGGGTGTTTGTATTTGCTTAGAAAATAGTCAGGTCCCAGGGAATAGGCATGGTTCAGAAACTTCTAATTATACCCATTTCAAATAAAACACGGGAACTTGCTTTACCATCCCAGAACCCAGTGTAGGGGACATATTAGGGGGCATTAGGAGGTGGGAGTGTAGGCAGAACATCCTCTATTTCTGCCATTCTTAGGTATCCTAGTTGTAACTTAAGTTACAGCGGGTATTTGGCTCCTCTAAGCGTGCAGACAGAAATGATCATTTTTGCCTGATCTGGCCCCAGAAAGTGCTCTACAGGTGTGACCAAACAGAAGTGAATGGCTGCAGAACACTTTAAAAGGGCCCAATCCCATGAAAATCTGAACCCTCATTGCATGAGGGTTCAGATGAACATGGTCCAAAGCTGAGACCATTCTGTAACTTGTGTCTGTGAAGCTCCCAGCCTGTTGCTGTTTTCAGAATGGGAGAGGGGAAAGGGAGTGGAGGAAGTTTGGTCTGGAGTTTTTTCAGCCAGTGCTGGAGGGTGGGGTGAGTGTATTGGAGCACCCCCTCCACCCCACCCTCCAGCCCTGGCTGGGGAACCCCAAGAAGGAGCTCCCTCTGCTTTCTTCCCCCCTCCCATTCTGAAGAGTTGGGCTGGGAGTTGGGAGCGGCGTTACTACAGAGACCAGGCTGCTGGCTTGCTGCAAGGAACTGGAATCACCAACTCCCGAACACAACAGTGAACATCCGTTGGGTCTGGGGGATCATTACAGCTCATAGTACTTCCTGAAAAGTGCTATGAGTTGCAACAGGGAGCTGCTCTTCTGTCTGCACTCTACCTTACAACAGAGGACAAGCAGAAGAATCAGGATGCAGAATAGCAATGACTGAAACCTGTTGCCATTCAATGAATCTTCACTTACCTATGTAAAATCCTCCATCCTACTTCTAGAATTGTCCACATGACTATACCCCCAATCACAGATAACACTAATTGGGACTGTTGTCTGCAGCCTCCAAAAACCAAGAAGAAAATGCATGTAGAGAATGAACTACTCTACATGAAATCTCTGCAGTTTAGGGTGTGTCCTGCTTTGTGTAAAAACTGGGTATGTTAATCTTTGGGACTGGCAGCAAGCTATCTTTTGCAAACCCTGAAATCACTTAAGAGAAACAGAAGGCAAAAAGAAAAATGCCAGAGTTGCTGAATGGTGATATTCCTCCTAGCCTAAAGCTCTGTCAAAGTACCTGACCCTGGCAGATCTAAAATAAAGCCATGTAAATGATGTAAGGGATATACTTTTTTTAAGCAAGTGGCACCAGCTCATGGCTCTGCTGTTTATTAGAGAGTGAAGCTGCCAATATTGGCTTGCTCAGATGAGCACTTATAAAACCACACCGATATATGTGTTTGCATTCCTCTTTGGCTAAAAATTTGTTAGAGAAGAAAGGCATTAAACCTGTCACCTCAGATAAAGATCAGATGTTTGATTTCAAACAGAAGAAAGCAAACACTTCACTATGGACTCCATTAACTCCTTGAGTACTCTATTTAAACTGCTGAACAGAACTGGAACGCAGTACTGCTTACAAAGAGATGCACTGCTTCCTCCTTAGCCACCTCGCTGCTGAATTTCCTTGAGAAAATGTGAGTTAGACCCAATTTCTGCCTTCCCTCTTAGCTGTCTCTCTAGAATTTGCTAACCAGAATGTATTGATTGTTTGAAGAAAATATACCTTTCCAAAACTGAAGCTATGCTGGATACGTTCGCGATGCTGGTGCCACAAACATTTTTGAATACACTTCAATGGTACCTGAGGAGCAAGCAGTCCTATGGATCAACTCCACTAAAATGAAAGATGTAGAGGATTTCAGAGAGATCTCTGTCATTTCTCAGACAACAAGAAGGAGAACTTTGTGTATACATTTCCTGATCCCTTCCCGTCCTACCCACATATACCCAGCATAGCGGTTGAAAATATATACCAAAGGTGAGATTACATCCTGAATTAAAAGTCTGTGTTACACCCACTACCTATTTTAATACCTGAAAGAAAACTGAAACCTAATTGGCCTAGTGGAGGAGTACCGAGGAAAAGGATGCTAAAGGAAATAGCAGAAATCTGTCTCTTGTTTCTAAATGTCTTTATGCATAAATCAGGGGTTACATAATATAAAGTGGGGTTAATCAGAGGTTCTAATAAATATTTTGAGCTGGAAAATACAAGCCAGGCAAGACTGGGAATGTGACTAACTATGAGGCAAACTTTTATGATCTCCAGTTTGAGACAGATTATTTGGAACATTTGGAAGCGTGTGAGATCATGCCACACAAGTGTTTGCTATATTAATCAAACAGCACAATAGTTGCCTGGATACCCGCATCATTTCATCAGCCATGGTGGCCTGTTACCAGTTTTCAGAAAATGAAATGTGACCCCTGAGGACTGTAATTGGGTGAGTATAGTAATTTAGGAATGTTCAGGGGATCTGGAAAATCTGTCTAGCCAATTCGCTTACAGCCAGCCATGGCAGAATGGTATTAGAACAACTAAGAATCATGCATGGTGCCTGTTATCAGTGTTGCTACCCAAGAACTTTTTGTTTGCTATTCAGTGCCTGTTACAATGAACTCCAGAGTCCTAATAAGCCTAAAGATTGCAAGATTAAACCGAGAGATAAAATACATGAAAAATGAAAAAAAAAAAAAAAAGGAATGCCAGTTTTAAACATTGTAGCCCCCACAATGCAAATGACCATATTGTCTTACACAGACTATTGACAGAACATTTATTGTGATACAACTTGAAACATATATGTCAGTGATCTAATACTTTAGGGCAGGTGAAAAAGGCCTACTAGGGCTGATCTTGGTGTGAAGCGTTCTGGTTAACACAATGCTACCTGATGCAGTTTTGAGGCAGGTAAGCTGCATGTTTTAATTGCATTTGGATTCATTAATAAATCTCAATGTAGGGTCAGTAATATGATGGATGCTGGAACTGCACATTCTTTAATACTGGTTGGATTGGGTTTACATATTGCTTATTTCTATCACCAAAGAATGATCTAATTTGAAGCTTTGGTCACTTACTTTTTACACAAAGAAGTTTTCACATATGCTAATCAATATGTTTTCCTGCGGTAGTAAACTTACTTTGTTTTTGTAGTTCATGTAGGGTGTAATTTTAGACAGCCTTTCATTTGTTCTGTTTCTAATAGCTTATCATGCTTCATATAGCTGTGGCAGAAGCAGATTGCATTAACTGTGTAATACAGGAATATTAAAGGGCAGAAGAAAATTATGTTACATTCTAGGATGCATTTTAATCCCTGGAAATACCAAATCATCATCTTAATCCTCCCAGTTTACTGAACAGTTTTATATTATTGCCCCTAAGTTGGGTAAAAAGAAAAAAAAAGGTGAGAACTGCAGCTACTGCAGTGCAACATGGCCATTTTTACATGTGCTCTAGGAGTGGGGAGGGAGCGCTTTAATTAGAGCGGCTCCAAGACCTGTTCTAATTAAAGTGCCTGGAGCATCTTGTGTATCAGCTTCCCCGTGCTTCAAAAAGGTGGCAAGGGCACTTTATTGCTGAACAAGCTTTAGGTAAAGCTCCCCTTCCACCATTTTGAAATGCATGGACACTGATACACAAGACACAGAGGCTGGCTGGAGTGCAGTAATTACCATGCTTCAGCAGACTTGATTAATTGAGTCTGCTCCAATGTGCTTTAATTACAGCATGTTGGAACAACCTCTGCGCTTGTGTACAGGCACCCTATGATTCCATGGACTTCAGGTAATTGATATCAGGTGAGGTATGTAACTGAGGAAGAAGTGGACATCCCAGAGCCTATATTTCCAAGTCAATCCCTGATACAAAGTTATTAATGATTACATCTACTCAAGAATGGTTCTGCACATTTGTAAGCACATAGTTGTATGACATATAATTCTTTGGTAAGCTCTAGCAAGATCTTCTCTAGACTTCTTGTTTGTTTTTTCAAACCCTTAAGGCAATGATTCTCAACTAGGTGCCTTGATTTCCTTTCAAGGGTGCTGCAGGGTGCCACACAATGTTAGCATTGTTAGGTGTGCAAACATGATTCACAAGATAAACCCAGAGGGTACTAATTAGCATGTGCTGGAGCAGACTTGATTAATCAAGTCTGCTGAAGCATGCTAATTAGTGCACTCCAGCAGCCTCCACATCATGCGTATTCAGTGTCTCCACATTTCAAAATGGCAGCGGGGGACAGTTTAACTAAAGCCTGTTGAACAAGCCTTAGCTAAAGCATCCTCACCACCATTTTGAAGCGTGGGATGCTGAATACATGTGACACTGTGGGTGTTTTAATTAGAGCAGCTCTCAGAGCTGCTCTAAGTAAAATGCCACCCCCTTCCCCTGCAACCCCTATGCCGGAGCACATGTATAGAAGCCCATAGATTTCAAATAAGAATCAAGTGTTAAAAGCACTCTGACTTACTGAGTTCTTTCTAAGTTCTTTGTAACAGAAGAATTGCTCAAAAATGAATGAAAACTAAGAGTCAGAATGTGTTTCAAAAGGGAATGCCTTGAATCTAATGAGGAGTTTCTTGTGTCTAAAAACGTTGAGAAATTTGGCCTGACGGGATGAATGAATTTTGTATAATGCATACTGATAAAAGTTTCATCATCCTGTGGTTTCATTAATGCTTACCAACAATGAACTTGCTTCAAGATGATTGTGGGCTGCCATTGATGGGTTTGTTAATACATTTTCTGATTTTTTTAAATTATTCCTTTGAGTGTTGCAACCAAGTTGGCAAATGTGCCAGGCAAGCATGGCTGGATATTTTAATTTTGTTGCCAGGAATTAAGCTTTTTTATATGATAATTCCAGCTGTAATTCATGTCCTATTGCCATTCACTTGGCAAGTTACCAGGAAACTCATAGTCGGCCTTTTTGGTTTATCTGCCAGGGTCTAGAGTTATGATGATCATTTCAGCTGTTCATTTATACTCCTGCTATGTACAGTATTCTTCCTGGGAAGTGGTCCTATTATACACTAATCTTAGTCTTTGCACTAATTGTATGCTGATTCTGTCAGAAAATTATATTTAAGATTGATATTTCAAAAGAATTGGTATCAAATAGCAGAGATGTTCCAGATAAGATTTTCAAAGAGAATTAATTTAATCTCATACAGTGTGCTCACAAATTGGGTTTAAGCAGGACTTAAGTAGTGTATAGCATTTGAGTGAGCTCCCTGAACAGTGCTCAGTTTCATATGTCATGTACTGCAGGTGCAATTTTGCACTGGGCTAAGAGTGGTCATATAATCTGTGAATTTCAAGTGGTGAATCTGTGTACAAAACAAGCGTCTGTTCCCAAAAGAAAGAAAGCGTTATGAGCTGCCTCTGAGTCCATCTGATGACAGTATGTTCATCCCATAGACGTTTTATTAGACACACTAGTAGACACAACTTTAAATAGATGAGCAAAAGTTGTTTTATAGGAGTTGGAAAAAAAATCATTTAAACATTTTTAGATGAAAGAATCCGTGGGTGAGCTTCCTGAGAAGCAATTGGGGAACAGAAAATCTGCTTCTCTAACTGATTTTGTAAATATTCACAGCTTGTACACTATATGCTATTTTATTGATATACTCCATACTCCAGAAGGCAGATTTCATTACAGCGATCCCTTTTTACCCCTGAGCATAAAAAAGAAAACAGAAAAAAGATGGGTGCATAATACATAGCTCCTTGGAGATGGACATTCCTACAGTTCAAATTATTCTGAGGTTTCTGCAAAACAATATTTACTATTCTATACTACAGCAGAAAAAGACTATATTTGAAACTGCTACTATGCACCAAAAATATTCCCATTCTGTATATGGCTCTAAAGATGAAGAGAATATTATAGAGGGTAGAAAAAAACTGTAGAAATCTCTCTTTGAAATACATTGTGACTAAATAAAGACTTCTATTAAAAGACTACACTAACAAAAACTTAATAAAAAAAAATATTATTGGGAAAAGGAGAAAAAAAGCAGAATTATATTGATACAGGAACTGGGTGAAGAACTCCTAATGACTTTGTGATTTTATAGATGAAGATCTTTGTATAGATGGAGATCTTTCTACCTTTGTAGAATTTGTTTTCTATTCATAAAAGTGCATCCACTCTTTGAACTGATTTCAGCCAATAGATTACTTGTGAACTGTTTCTAGAAATATTAGAAATTGTGATTTAATGTTTGCATACTGTGTAATTAGTTCACTAAATTACACTGCATTATTATTAGCTATATGGAATCATTATGTTAAACAATAGGAAGTGTTTATAGTCCTGGCAGATAAAATAGGGAAGTACTACTACCCCCACTTTACTTATGGGGAACTGAAGCACAGAAAGATTAAATGACTTGCCCAATGGCACATAGGGGAAAACTGTAGTACAATCAGGAACTGACCCTTCAACTTCATAATTCCAATCCATACAGCTGATTCTGGCCAGAACAAATGACCCTTTACACTCACAACTAAATTTCAAGATGGCCACACAAGCACCTACAGTGCAAATACTCAATATGTTGTGACTATTTTCTTCCTAAGAATATTTTTTTAATAAAAGTTCACTAACGTGAAAATTTGAGAGCAAGTAGTGTCACAAATACAGAATACATTCACAGGTTTTAGTCCAAGGTACAGTTAAACAGACTTTTGGCTGTCTTTTCCCTTATTCTCATGTACATACATTTTTCTAACAACATACCTGACAGAGCTAAGAGTCTTGTAGATTTTACATTATAAATACCAGTTTCAAGAATCAGAAAAACATCTGACTAAAACTTGTTAAAACTTTTTTGCCATTTACACACTACAGCTGTTATGCAAGATATCCAAAAGTGACTAATGATTTTAGATACCACAATTCTTGAGTACTCTACCTTAAAAAGACCTGCATTTAAAAAAGTACTAACTGCCATCCTTAGATATCAGACCCATTTTTGATGTCTCAAGTTAGGATGCAACAGTTGCATCACTAATCACTTTTGTAAATCTTTGCCATTGAGTTTTCGTGTCATAATTTAATATTACTTCACACATTCTATTTGTAGGTGTTGTCTGGACATAAATTGCCATGTCATTTTGGCTTTATGTTTTAGGTGAATTTGATAAAGAAAGCAATGTTTTCTCAGGTTTGAGAGGAGTGCTTTGTGGTGCAATACAAACTTTCTCACATGACCCTGTCAATTCACATTAAGTTCAACACACATAGGACACAAGACTAAGAAGAACTTCCTGGATCACTGCATCCAGTTCCCTACTGTCACAGAGCACCGTATCAAACCCTGTTCATAAACTCAGAGGACTCTCTCTTAAAACTAGTTATTTTTTTATCCCTATTACTACTAATGGAAGGCTGTTTCAGAACCATGCTCCTACTGCTCTGATAGTTAGAAACTTTCTTTGAATTTTCCAGCCCACATTTATTCATAGCCATTTTATCCCCATTTGTGCTAACATGGTCTGTTAGATTTAACCTAAGTACCCTGAGCTTCTACTAAGGAGATATGCCAGTCCCATTTGCTTCTTTGATGTAGACAAGAGCTTACTAGAGACTATAGTAAGCTCACCAAACTCCAGTTACTTGTGATCTGCATTAAGTTAAAAAATATGTCCGTAAATATGAAAAAAATTGAGAGATGTAGTCCCTGGCAGTAATGTTACTTTAGGTGGGGTGAGGTACAAAAGGAGGCAACCAGGACACTAACCAGGGACACTAATTCAGAGGAGGTGTCAGAGTTGCAGCCCCCAAGGAGCCTGTGCTGCCACCATAGCCTGTATTCAGGGAACTTGCATTGAGGCATCAGCAGCCCATGCCACTGCTACCCCTGCATGAGGAGGTAAGTGCTTGCTCTCCCCTCCTACCCCAGCACTGTTCAGGGCTTCAAAATTTAAAGACAGAAAAGGAACCAGTTTAAACCATAACTAAAGTTATGGTCCTTGGTGGCATGTACTTACCGAACAGATTTCAAGTCCGTTTTTCCTTATAAACCTTGAGGAGATTGGGCCCTTCTGCTACCCCATTATACTATTTCAGTGGTTCACAGTGGCCAGAAAACCTAGAGATTTCATCCAGTGTAGGGTATGCCCAAGTGGTGTAGGCCAAAACCATTGGCTTTGTAGCCATGTTTATATGGTAAACTTCACTGCGCCCAGAAGTGCTACATCAAGCATGCCTCACAACCCTGTGCAGGTTGCATCTTAAACCAGAAAGAGGGTAGCCCATGAGGCTAATTAGAGTAGCCCAACCCATACTAATTAAATCACCTACTATGGGTGCTTTCAACCTGTTTCTATTGTAGAAGGCAACACCTGAAGCAGTGTAGCAGTGCCATGGTTGTGAACCCCACTTCCAGGCATAGTAAGTTTGCCTTTGTCCCCTTTAGTAGTCCTTGTCATAGAGTGCTCAAATGAGGAAAGGTTGTATCTGGGGAACTACTGCATTGACTCTCCTTATTTGCTGTGCCAGCTACTGAGAGCTATACAAATGTGTGTGCTGTTTCAAAATGAGCCAGGCTACTGTGGTTTAACTTTCACGTGTGACAGGGCAAGTGCAGGCACATTAATAGTTACCATGGAGCAGTAAGCCCTGCCCGCTTTTAATTCACTGTAATTTGTTCATTTGTCCATACCCTCATTCAGTCCTAAAGTCAGACATAATGGGATAATGTCAAGGACTGAGCTAGAGAGGGGAGTGGAAACCAGTCCCTTCATTTCTTATTTAAAAACCCTGGCACTGGGGAGCTCTCACTGTAATATATAAGCCAGACCAAAACCCATGAAAGAGCAGCCTCACTACCTCAGTTGCTCTTGATGGCGGCGGAGGAGGAACCAGAGAAAAAGCTTTTCGTCTTCTGCAGAAGTGAACAAATCACCAGAGAAGTGAATACCACCACAGACCATAAAGTATTCCCTTCCCTTCTTTAGTGTCACCTCTGATGTGATCAGGCTAACTAATTCACTCTGAACATCCATTATTACACTGATGAGGTCTGACTGGCTGCCCTTACTGATTGACAAGAAAAAATGAGCCTTCTGAATATGGTTCTAATCTATATTCCAGAGAAGGGAAAGAAAAAAGAAAGAAAGAGTGAGAGCATCAGGAAAAATTGTGCCTGTCTCTTTAAATTTTAGAAATTACAACAATTAGGCTTCCATGTTTTTAATTTTCAATTTACAGATGTAGTGTAGTACACTGAGTCACTTGACCTCTCTCAGAAGCAGTCTTGTCCTAGCATCCTCACAGGTATCTGTGTCCATCTGGCAGAGGGATTATAATTCAAAGCTCAAACTGCAACTGACTGCTGAGCTGTGCTGCTTTCATGCACTCTGTCATTCCCCCCTCCTTAACTTAAAAAGATTTTGAAAAATGCAGAAGGAACAATATCATATGGTGAATTCTGTTTATGTGGCATGGCTTAGTCATCCTTATTTACATCACACTGGCACCTAAACAGACCTGTTCTCAATACATAGCCATCACTCAGGCTGAGCCTTATATTACTATTAATGTTTGTGGAAGAATGGTTATGCAACTGACAACAACCATGCTATGCAGAATACAATGCTACAGTGCCCTAGGCCAACAAAAACTGAGACCAATCTGATGTAAGGAGGTATAAACTCCTGCAAATTACATTGAAATAGATTATTGTACTAGATACAGTGATATAATGAACATACTTAAAAAATTAGCAAATTTACTTACAGCCAACTTGCCACAGTTGACTATAACCATTAAATACAGTGTGTACCAAAACACTTACAGAAAGCAGCCAATCCAGATTAATGTGTAACAAATTCATGTTATCCTTTGACTTGTATATGCAAAACCATTAGAGTTTTAAACTGATGGGAAGTTTCAGAATATTGGGGTTGTATGGGAACAAGGTGGTTTGATGATGAACACAAAATTCATAAATGGACTGCTTAAGGCAAGTGGGTGAAAAAAACTGAACACCTTACCATTTGCTTTTGATTGTGTGTTGGGGGCGCTGTCTCATATCAATGCAAAGCAGCCCCTACAACCAGAAGAGTTAGCAGAAGTGTCACCACGCTATATGGAAAACATCTGGTAGCATGGAACTGGTGAAACACAAAACCCTGAAACTGGCATAGACAGGGGTTAGGCTGGCATAAAGAAGCATATGTCTATGGTGTGCATGGGCACAGCTACCACAACTGGTCCCTGGGGACATTGGCCAAAGGCATCATTTAAAGAAGCCTGTTCTAATATACACCCTTGGATCAGATTGGTACAAACCCCATCAAGATTTGTATGAAGTGTCTCACGCTTTCAGCCGATTGAGTTGTATTGTTTAATGTCTGACCAGAACTGAGGATCAGGGCCACTGTGATTATTATTGCTTTTTTATACTTTACCAGGCCTCTTTAAAATGCAAATTGTACAAGGTGCTGGCCTCATTCAGTCTTGTGATATTAGCAAATGCAAACTCAGCCTGAGATCAGAGAATCAAACTTTGTTCTTCCTTTCTTTTTTGTGCTTCCTCTCTAGTAATTAAAGGTTCAGCTAGACAAATTAAAGTTTCATCCACACCTGTGCAACCCCATTGCCTTTTAAGGGGTTTGCACAGGTGTTGCCAATTGGGATTTAATAAAAATCTTGCTGATCATGCTTGAGGAGTAGCACTCCCTCTTAGGGTATTATAAGGAGACAAAAAGGTTGCATTTTATAACCTCTTAGCTAACATATTTGAACACAATTTTAAATAGAACTTTGCACCTCATAGGAACACAGAACAAGCTGTGTTTCATACTGTGTTATCTGGTCATGATCAACCAATTCAGGTTGAGGGGAGGTGAAATGGCCTGAGATAAACTGAACAAAATTCAATAAGGATAAATGTGAAGTACTGTATTTACTATAGAATAATTAAGTGCATAAATACAGAAGCAAAAATGACTGGCTCAATGATAGTAATGCAAAAAAGGACCTCAAAGTTACAGTAGATTGCAAGCTGAATATGAATAAACAGTGTAATATTTTTGTGGAAAAAACCCTTACTGGGATGTATTAAAAGAAGTGTAATATGCAAGTCTCAGAAAATGTTTCTTCTACTTGATTCAATCCTGGTGAGGCCTCACCTAGAGTATTGTGTCCAGTTTTGGGCACCTCCCTTCAAGAAGGATGTAGACAAATTGGAAATCATCCAGAGTCCAGAGGAAACAAAAATGATTAGAGGTGTAGGAAACATGATATATGAGGAAAGTTTGGAAGAACTAGAATTATTTTAGTCTGAACAAGAGAAGACAGAGAGGGGATTTGATAACAGTCTTCAAATAAAAAAAGGGTTTTTATAAAGAGGATGGTGATCAACTATCTTCTGTGCCCTCAGGGGACAGGCCAAGAAGTTATGGGCTGAGACTGCAACAAGAGAGATTTACTATAAGGGTGGTTAAGTAGTGGAACAGATTACCTAGAGTGGTTGTGGAATATCCATCACTGGAAGTTTTTAAGTGCAGGTTAGACAAACGTTTTTCTGGTATGGTTAAGACAGGGATAATCCTGCCTTGAGCAGGGGGCTGGACTAAACTGAGGGCACTTCCTGCCCTATTTTTCTGATTTTATGGAGCAGATATATATTCCACTCTAAAAGGGTCAGTAACACTTCTTCGGATTAGATACTCAGTGGGCACATCTACTTGTGCAAATGCTCCTGGATGGGTTTACTCTAGAGACACCCTAAGCAGGTGTTTACATATGCAGGGACCCAGAAGCAGATTTGCTGCTCATGGCAGAAGTCTGTTCATGGCCCCATCAGCCCTGCACTAGCCTTCTTCAGCAGTCAGGGGGAGCTAGGCTCCCCCTGGATGCCAGCTCAGGGGCTGGTAGGGAACATGGGGCCAGGTGTCAGCTTTTTCCTGGTGGCAACTGGGACATTGCTTCCTGCCTTCAGTAGCTGCCTGCTGCCAGGGCAGGTTCCATCAACAGAGCCCAGGCAAGGACAATGTCTCCCTGCTCCAGAAGCAGGATGTTCCCAGCTGCTACTCCATAATCACAGGGCCAGGGATGAGAGATTCTTATCTCCCAAACTCCCCCACCCATAACTGCAGAGCTCAGGCTGGGAGATAAAAATCTCCCATCCCCAGCCCTGTGATCATGGAGAAGGGGCTGGAGGCAAGAATAAGAATCTCCCAGCTCCCTACTCTTTGATTCTGACTGCAAAGTGGGAGCTGGGCGTTCCCTTCGGCCAAGGCAGGGGGACATTGTCCCTGCCTGACCTGTGGTGGTGAAGCCCACCTTGGCAGCAGGCAGCTCCTGGGGGCAAGGAGCAATCAATCACCCCTGCTGCCCGGCTGACTGGGTACACATTTGTTCCTGGTTGGCCATCTACATGTGTCATACTGCGCAATAAGTAAATGGGAGTAAATTTGCTAGTTGTATTTACAGGTAGCAAATTTACTTATGATTAGAGCAAATTACTGTGCAGTATGCACCTGCACATGTAGACAGTGATGCTTACTATGCAGCAATTGGCTCTACTCTTGAGTGAAGTGCCTCATGCAAAGTATCCAGTAAAAATATCAAGTTAACAATGTTTGAGAAATAGCAAGATACTACAAATGGGGAACAGACACACATGTAAAACTAGGTCGATCAAATCATTTAAAAGTTCCATGTGTAGGGATTCTAATAGCAACAACAACCTGTTCAAGAAGTGTCAAAAAGACAGCGTAAAGTCAGCCTCGTGCTGGAGATTAGAAGGAAAATAAAGAGCTAGATCTGCAGCTGGCATAAAATGGCTTCACTGGAATTATGTCAGTTTGCACCTGATGAGGAACTGTCCTAAACAAACCTATGATACAATGGTGATGGCTCTCCAGGAACACTTGTCCAACATCAGACTAGGCAAAAAAGATAAAGAGGAGGGAACAAGCAATGTGAATCTGAGAAGCAAAAGGCAGAAAAAGGCACAAGTCACAGGAAACTATAAGAAGTTTGTTATAATAGTTAGCAATTATAAATTAAAAACTATTTTTTCTAAAACATAAGCAAAATATTTAATTAGGCACTTTGCTTCACAGTGGATGTTCAGCACTTTGAAGAATTGGGTCCTAAAAATAAAAAATATCTTTCAGAAGTACATGTACCAAGATATAAATTCCTAAAACAGGTCAGATTTAAGCATTGGCATATAGAAGAAACTTTCATCTTCTTTTCTTCTTTAAAAAGAATTCGAATGAAAGCTCTCATTTTGAGAGCCTAAGAGGAACTTAATTTGTGCAAGGGCTAGTGCTGGCTTTCTGCATAAGGGTAAGTAGCAACCTTCACAAAATACTTCATGCCTGTGATTCTCAAAGACCTGCAACTTGATCAAACCAAAGTCAAATCTCAAGAACTCACAAAGAGAACTCTTTTCAACACAGACTATTTCAGGGCAAATTTTCATTCTCTGCCCAATGGATTTCAGCTTTTAATAATCTTTGTCACTCACTATTGGACTCTTTCTAATCCGTCTGCATCTTGAAGTGGAGGGCCCAAAATTGGACACAGAACTCCAGAGGAGTCCTCACAAATAGAGCAAAAGAATCTTTTTGATTTGCAAGAGACATTCTGTTAATACAACATCATATGCCAGAGGTCAGCAACCTATAGCCCGCAGGCCAAATCCAGCCCATTGAGCCATTTGATCCGGCCCATGGATGTGGGGCTTCTGTAGCTGTATTGACCAAGTGTGCATCAGAGGTAGGAGGGTGCTAGGACCCAGCCACTGCCTCTGCTTTTCACACCAGCTATACAAGGAAAGCACCCACTGCTAATATTTTTCCCTCTGGTGGGAAGGGTGTCCACAGATAATGTTTTTCTCATCAGTGGCAGGGGGCTTTTGGCAGCAGTTGCTTTCCCTTGCTGCTGTGGGGACAAGTACTGGATGTGGACACTCTCCTTTTACTACCACAGGGAAAAGCACTAGTAGCAGGTACTTCCCCTGTGCAACTGGTGGGAAAAGTCATGGTACGGGCTGTGTCCTAGTACCTATCTGCCATATGCTGGCCTGTCTCTGACCCGAACTGGGTCAGTTTGGCCCACAGCCTGAAAAAGTTGCTGATCTCTGCCATATGCTGTGGGTTTATTTTTAGTTGTGGGTTGTTTTGGTTCTTTTGGGGGGGGGGGGGGTATTATTTGTTGGTTTGTTGCAGCAAGAGTACACTCTTGGCTCATATCCGTCCTATGGTCCACTGTACCTCCAAGGTCTTTCTCTGTAATACTGCAGCTTAGCCAATTGTTTCCCAAAATATTTAGGCATCAAAATATTCTTTCCCAAGTGCAGGACTTTGCACTTGTCCTTGTTGAATTTCCTGATTGTTTTTGAACCATTTCTCCAATAGAATGCCAGCCCTACCCTCAGGAGCATCTGCAACTCCACCCAGCTTGGTGCCGTCTGCAAATGCACAACACTCGATCGCAACCTCCAAAACATTAACAAAGATATGAACCAATACTTCACCTAGGACAAATCCCTGGGGAACCCTACTTGATCCCTCCTCCCAACTAGATATTGAGCTATTGATGACTACTCCTTGAGCACTATGATTCAGCCACTTATGTATCCTCTTCATAGTGCTTTCATCTAGCTTATTAATGAGAACAGCATTGGAAACAGTGTCAAAAGCCTTGCTAAAAATCAAGGTATATTGTAATCGACATGAAAGCATCTAGCTTCTCTAAAAAACCCCTAACCAATACAGAGTGAATCATCAGGTCCCAAGGCAGGGACTGACAATCAGGTGATTATCAGACCCAGCCCTGGGACTGCATTGAGGCTGGTTCAAGACTCCAGGACTGTGTGGGATCCAGTTCCAGGCCAACAATCAGCCCAGCTGCACATAAAGGTTTTTTTAAGGTCCCAACAGGTCCTGGAATCCCAGGACTGGGGAACATCTCCCTGATGTCTACTAATGTCAGGAAGTCATGTGTTCAACTGGGCTGCCCATGAAGTTTTTAAAGGTCCCAGTGCACAGGGACCCCAAAACAGGGTGCCTTGCTTCAGAGCTGTGGGGCAAGGCAGTTGACCTGCTGGATTGTGGGGAGTTGCAGAGGTCTCTGTGACTTGGCACTAGAACCTGCTTTATTTCTCACCCTGTGGGATCTGTAAGGCAAGCCATGCTTAGTGATGGCAAGCCCTGCACCCAGCTGATGAGGCAGGGGTGACTGGTGCCTCCTGAGTCTGGAGGGCACAATTTGTGGGTGGGCCTGGCGCAGGCCAAAAGCCCTATATCCATTCCTATACTTCTGTGCCATGGCTTAGGGCCCCCCGCAAAATGTTGGTGGCCCGCACAGCAAAAAAACTGCCCCATCCTGATTGGTGCTGAGTCGGGGGCCAATCTCCGGCAGGGTATGTGCCCCCCATGCCCCTTCCACCAGTTGCCTGTATGGTGAGGTCCCCTGGAGTTGGCACCTTGAAAACAGAAGTGTGGTACCCAGATGAGGAGTGAGTTCACTGTATGCCTGGGCCAGGAGGTGAGGAGGGCATGTAGGGGTAAGCTGACTGTAGGCAAGAGAGTGGGGAGACAGGGGGGAGACGTAGAGAAGGCTTACTTTCCCAAGCTACTTCTCCCACTGCCGCTGCCACTGCCACTGCCACATCAGCTCTGCTCAGGCAGCAACAGCCCTGATGTTGCATTCATCCTCTCCCTCCCCACACACATACATACATATTGGGTACAGGGCTGTGTTTGCTCTGGCAAATGTCCCAGGAGAGAAGGCAAGGAGCAGAGAGAAGGGAGAGCACCATTCTGCTTGCTCCACTCTATCCCTAGATGCACTGCTTGGTGTGGTGTTGTGCTGACCTACTCCTATGGCTGGGAAGGACACCTATAAAAAGTCCTTTTTTAAATATATTGGAAGAATGAAGAAGGCACCGGGTAATGTGGGGCCCCTGCAGGATATGCTTGGCAATCTGGTGGTTGCACCAGAGGAGAAAGCAGACCTCTTTAACAAATTCTTCACCTCCATTTTCCTGTGCAGTGACCGGGACTCCCCGACCAGGATTCCAGATAGACTCAGGAGAAACGCCACCAGGCGTAAGGTCAGGGAGGGCCGGGTTAGAGAGCTTCTGGAGGGGCTCCACATGTTCAAATCAGCAGGTCCAGATGCTCTCCACCCCAGGGTGTTGAAGGAATTGGCAAGGGTTATTGCGGAGCCCCTGGCATGGCTTTACAAGCACTCGTGGTGCTCTGGCCAGGTGCCAGATGACTGGAAGAAAGCTAACATGGTCTCCATCTTCAAAAAAGGGAAGAGGGAGGATCTAGGCAACTATAGGCCCATTAGTCTTACTTCAATCCTGGGGAAACTCTTTGAGAAGATCATCAAGGAGCACATCTGTGATAGGCCAGCAGCAGAGATGATGCTCAAGGGCAACCAGCATGGTTTCATTAGGTCCTGTCAGACAAATCTGATTGCCTTCTAGGATCAGGTCACAAAAGCATTGGATGCAGGTGTTGCAGTGGATGTAGTCTTTCTGGACTTCAGCAAGGCCTTTGACACTGTCTCCCACCCCATTCTCATCAAAAAACTAGGTGACTGTGGCATTGATGCCTACACAGTCAGATGGATTGCAAATTGGCTCAAGAGTTGTACTCAGAGGGTAGTGGTGGACAGGTCTTCTTCGACCGGGAGGAAAGTGGGCAGTGGAGTCCCCCAGGGCTCAGTCCTTGGAACCACACTGTTCACTTTTTTTATTAGTGACTTGGACGATGCTGTAAAAAGCAGCCTGTTTAAATTTGCTGATCATACCAAGATATGGGTTGAGGTGGGCACGCTAGTAGGGAAGGACAGATTACAGCAGGACCTGGACAGGTTACAGGGTAGGCTAACGAAAATAGGATGGGTTTCAATACTGACAAGTGCAGGGTGCTGCACTTGGGCAGTGGGAACCAGCAGCACACTTATAAGCTGGGAAACTCCCTTCTTGAGAGCACGGTGGCAGAAAGAGATCTTGGAGTCATTATTGACTCCAAGATGAACATGGACAAACAATGTGAGGTTGTGGTCAGTATGGCTTGTTGTGCATCCACAAATGCATCTCATGCAGGGCCAAGGAGGTGATCCTCCCCCTGTATGTGACACTGGTCAGGCCACAGCTAGAGTACTGTGTTCAGTTCTGGGCACTGCACTTCAGGAGGGATGTGGACAGCATTGAGAGGGTCCAGAGGAGGGCCACCCGCATGATCCGGGGACAGCAGGGCAGACCCTACAATGAGAGGCTATGGGACCTTAACCTGTTCAGCCTTCACAAGAGAAGGCTGAGGGGGGACCTGGTGGCCATCTATAAACTCACCAGGGAGGACCAGCAGGGTTTGGGAGAGACCCTGCTCCCCCTAGCACCCTCCCAGGATAACAAGGAATAACGGCCACAGATTGTTAGAAAGTAGGTTTAGACTAGACATCTGAAGACACTACTTCACAGTCAGGGCGGCTAGGATCTGGAACCAGCTTCCAAGGGAGCTCCTCCAAGGGAGGTAAAGACCCTGGGGGTCTTTAAGAGGAAGCTTCATGTCTACCTGGCTGGGGTCTTTTGAGCCTGGTTTTTCTCTCCTGCCCAGGGTGGGGGGTAAGACTTGATGATCTACAAGGTCCCTTCTGACCCTTCTTCTATGAATCTATGAAACTAAGCTGCATGGTGGGGCCCTGCCATGTGTTCAGTTTAAGCCATGGTAGAATCCAACCACAAAATGGTACATACTTTTGTAGAAAATTGTTGTGACTGGTTTCCCATTTTGTGCCATTAATTCCCTGAACATGCAGCAGGGTTTCTATTTATGGTACAGTTAACCAGCTAATTGCATCATATGTGTAATGTCTGTAAGGGACCTGAATAGATCAATGCACGTGTAGATTTTGCTTGCATCTTTTAATGTCTGCTGAGTTTTGAGTTTGATCAAACCACAAGATTTAATTCACAACACTTTGACCAGGGCCAAGTCAAAGCCAAGTGAAACCACAAAAGCTGGCAGGAGTTTTACTTGAAGCCAAAGATCAGTCTAGGGTCATTCAAAAAAATTGGCCTCCACTTACTAAAAGAACAATGTTGAACCTGAATTTTGGCATCAGAAAGAAACTGGATTTTTTGTCTTGGATATTCAATCACTGCAAATTTTATCGATCACAATTGTAAAAAGCTATCCTGATTCCAGTTTTTCTACTCTCTGCTTCTTAACATTCTCCATCTAAAAGCAACTTTGTTTCATATTTCCATCATATTCTGGGTATTTCCATGACTGATGGCTACTTTATATCACAGCTTTGTCCCAGTTATTCAGCCGCCGAATGACATCTCCCAAGCCAAGTAAAACAGGCTTCATATCCTCTTCTCCCTTGAAGGTATGCATTATGGATGTTATTATCAACCAAGTTATAAATGGGACCAGAAATCAGTCTTCAAGATTCACACTTCGTCTGCTGGTAATGGGCTGTGGGTTCTCCTCATTGGAATTCCACTGGCTGATTGTAAGATGCCAGTGTTAAAGATTCTGGTATGTCCTATAAAATCACACAATTGAAAGTAGAAACTCTTTCCCATCAAGCTTCTCTTCATAAATACAGTTACTATAACAAGCTTATCCAGGAATGCTCAAACCTAAATATAACGATAATAACTGAAAAAAAAAAACCTTCCAGAGGCCAACTTTTGGGATTGCATGAGGATTGAGTAATAGAAATATCTAGATTGGATGGTTCCAGTTTTATCTTAATTTCAAGGGGTGAAAACACAACATATGAAAGAGTGAGATATAGCAAATTAAATGGTACAAGGGCAGAATAGCAGATGGCAGACTATAAGAAAGAAAGGAAGACATTACAGTATACACTGTATAAGAGCTTGACTATGCTCTAACTGCTAAGCTTTTTAACTGTTTTTCTAACAGGTCTGGAAACTGCTTGATTCTGTTCTCCTTTTGGAGGAACACAATAGGTTGAAGAGGCAGAGACGTGTACTGCTGATGCATATCTCTATTATAGAGTAACTACTGCTACTTTAGCAACAGACACCCCAGGGTATGACAAAACTGTCTAATATTCACACACATCTGAAATGAATAGAAAAATAAAGCACTTTTGACTGTGCTTTTGAACAGATATTAAATGGTATCACATCATTCTTACACTTTTGAGCTCATTTGCAAATGAGTTTATGAGGTCAGGAAGAAAAGTCTAATGACAACACCCGCCCTTTCAATCTCTACTACAGATTTTTCAGATTGTGAACTTCTATTATCATATGTGATTGCTCAGTCCTCAAAATGTGTTATGCATAAAAACTTTAGATCTTGGAAAGCTTACAATAGTATTTCAGGCATAGTACAATAAGGTGAAGTAACAGAACAGTAGTGTGGATAGGGAGAAAAAGATAAAACCTACAAATATAAGATCATATAGTTATTCAGTTGATGCACACAATGACTGTGGTAGAAAATAATTTTGGGGAGTTGGGAAGAAATAATTACAAAAATACTTTTATAAATGAATACAACTTCCCGTGCAATTCTAATTCTATATTTATTGTTTTATATATTATGATACCACCTCCAGTTCTTGTGTTCATATAATACCATATTACCCAAATTCAAGATGACCCTGAATTTAAGATAACCCACCAGTAATTAGATTCTATACATGGAAAATTTATAAATTCATTATATTTCTCCATGTATAGAAGCTAATTATTGGAGGATTGTCTTAAATACATCCCCATCACCACTGCAGTGGGGAAAGCAATGGTAGAGGGGGCAGGTGGTGGAAGAGGGCAGGCTGTAAGGGAAGGGGGATAAGCAGCTAACAATGTAGAGGCAGGGGGAAGCAAAAAGTCGGGGAGCATAAAGGGGGCAGGCAGTGAGGGGAGCAGCAAGGAAAGCAGGGGGCAGGTTGGGGGAGGTAGTGTGGGGAGCAGGCAGCTTGCCTCTGGACCACCACTTACCCACTTTTTTCCACCCCCCCTGCAACCTTGGGTCTTGTTCCCCCAATTTCCCACACACATACACACACACCCCATCCCCCTTTCCCTCATCTCCTTCCCCCATGCTGCTTCTGCCCCCTGCAGCCTCAGGCCCCGAAGAACCACCCTCCCTTGCTCCAGCACTGGCAGGCTTCATCTGCACTCTAGCACGGGGCATAGAGTATGGCCCTAGCCTGGCCCCAGAGCAACACTATCCACTCCTGCTTGGAGCCCAAGGCTGCAGGCATGAGAGGCAGGGCATTCAGAAGTAGCAGGGCTTACTGTTGTGACTCCAAGCTCAACCCCAATCCCAACCCCAGGAGCCATCGTTACTGCCTGGTCCTCATCACTTCATACTCAATTCTAAGATGAGGGGCTTCCCCTGCATGTTAAATGGGAAAAACAACCTCCTCTTGGAATTGAGCAAATATGGCATTGTTTCCGCTAGTTCTTTCACAAGTAGCCACTCCATTGGACAGAATCACCTGAGTGCACTGTGCCCCAGTCTGCATCTAATATGCCTTCTATGGTGGATGTACTGAAAACAGCTGCTATAGCATTGACTATGCCTATGATATAGCATTGACTGTAACTATGATATAGCATTGACTATGTCCTCAGTTGCTTTCTTAATGCAGCTTTAAAATGTCCTTATTTTCTAGAGGATCTAATTTCAAGATACAGTGGAGCTCATAAATTAAAGTGACTTTTCTCTGCAACTTTTCTCCTCAGTTTTCCTACATTCATTTACTATCCTATGTCTTTCAAGCATATGAGAATGATGCTGTTTATTAGTGGAAATACCTTTCATCCCAATTGTGAAACATAATCTCCCCTCCTTTGTTGCAGTTCCACATAACAAAAAACCAGCCTGTCTCACCATAATCCTAAGAGTCATAGGCTGGTGGTCCTGAATCCTGAAGAGACTGGAAACATTCACGCACCTAAATTAGACATGAGTTTACATACCTTTATTGGACTGTGGCCTGAGAGAGTAGAAAATGGGATGAAAGAAGGAGAGCATCTCTTTCTTGTGCTAGGAAATTAAATAAAATAAAAACCAAAACAGGTTCGGGCAGTTTTGTGGGGGAGGCCATACAATTGATTCAAGTCCCTCTAGTTAACAAAATGCACAGCCTTGCGGAGAAATTTTCTAATAAACATCTGAAATTAAAGTTCTATTGCTGACAGCAAAATTACAATTTACAGTTTAAAGATGCATTCAATTATGGTTACCCAGAGACAGAGAAGGCGAGAAAAATAAAATAAATCTGAAAAGAAAAAGGAAGAACTTCAAATTTACATCAAATCTTAATCCAATAATCTATATTTAATTACACATATTAGACTCTCTTCTAGAGTGAGCATTTCAGTCTCAGGTCTCCAAACCTTTTGGCCAAAAGCCAAATAAATGAGTACTTTATCATTTGGTACACATATATCTTCCATGTCTGCTTGAGAACCAGAAAGACTGTTGGAAGGCACGCTCCAAGCTACCCATTCTGAATATTGTTTAATCTGTGATAAGTGTTTATCCATTCCATTGTCTGCTTCACACCTTGAACAAGGAACAATGTACACTCTCAAGTGAAGTTTTTCTTTAAGGATATGAAGCTGATCATTATATACAGGCGACCCTTGCCATT
This sequence comes from Alligator mississippiensis, assembly GCF_030867095.1. Taxonomy (NCBI): domain Eukaryota; kingdom Metazoa; phylum Chordata; order Crocodylia; family Alligatoridae; genus Alligator; species Alligator mississippiensis. The sequence goes on from NC_081826.1 coordinate 109,417,466, forward strand.
CACGAGGGATACGTTCCTGTGATCCCCACGAATGGCGAAATCCATAAATAGGGCATTGCATTCATGAACACAGTGCCCCTGGTGACTGGGGGGCAGGGGCATGGCTCCAGCGGTGATAGCGGGAGCCCGGTGGCAATGGCAGGAACCCGGTGTCAGCAAGTGTAGAGCTCCCAAGGAGCTCTGGTAAGTGTTTTAAATGTATTTAAAATGCGGGTTCAGCATTCGCAAATATTTGAAACCATGAATACTGAGCCCGTGAATAGAGGGGTTTCCTGTACCCAATATCCAAAAGTTCATAAAATAAGATGTTCATCTTTTCTCTGCATTTCTGTAGCTCTGGCCAGATATTCTAAAATGTATCATTGGGGAATCAGGGGAAAGAAGAGTAGCATCACAAGAGCCTGTACTGATTGCTTTAGTGTTTGTTTTTATTTCCCAGAGATGCAGCATAATAGACTCAGAAAAAGGCATGGCTCAAGATAGTTTCTTCATTGATCTCTACTTCTTTGGAAGTATACAGAAATGGCATCTTTGCTGTCTTTATTTATTGTTCACTTTTAAAGAAACAAAGGTTATCTTCCCACTTAAAGGAACTTCTAGCCATTTCAAATCCTACCAAACTGCCAGGAATATTTTGTTCTAGTTCACCAGGCAACTGTTATGACTAGTTAGAAAATAAAAGTTTGAGCTATTTCCTAAAATGTAGTGGTTAAGTTGCCCAGATTCAACAAGTATTGCACCATGATCATAGGGATAATGGATCATGTTCTGACATAGCTCTAAGTCTTAATTTATACATATCTTCCAACTGATAGAGAAAATCTATGATGACTGATCATTTTGAAGGATGCTTCTGTGTCACAGGACATCAAAATATCCCAATGGCAAAGTAAGGACACTACCTTCCTTGATCAATGGAGCCTGCTATTTCAGTACAAAACTGGATGCAAAAGAAAGTAAGTGCTTCAAAAGCCAAAACAGCCAATGGATTGCTAGAAACAGCTACATTTAGCTTTATTTAGGGAAGCGGTCTGGATGCTGTTATAAGGCTGGGAAACCTTGCATATATTCTTAGTCAACATTGTGTTATATAACTGGGACATGTAGGAATGCTACAAAGAGACTGAATCTATGAAAAGACACACCTTCATTGACTGAACCCAGTCGTGTGATATGGTAATAATTGCACAATACAAGGGTGAAGGGGATGGGCACAGGTGGTGTTATCCTGAATCCTTCTAGTCAAGGGTAACGGCCCAGGCAGGAGCAGACACATCCTGCAGATCAATGTATGGTTGTGCAAGTGGTGTCACCAACAGGGATTCAGCTTCTTTGGCAATGGGATGTTGTTCCAAGAAGGATTGCTAGGAAGAGACGGGATCTACCTGATGAAAAAAGGGAAGAGCATCTTCACAGGTAGGCTCACCAACCTAGTTAGGAGGGCTTTAAGTTAGGTTTGCGGTGGGATGGAGATCAAAGCCCTGAGGTAGGTGGGGAAGTGAGGGAACCTGGAACAAGCACAAGGAGGAAGGCGTAATAGGGGAGACCTCCTCATCCTTCCTGATAAAGTAAGGCAATCAACCAGTACCTCAGGTCTCTGTACACAAATGCACGGAGCCTGGGAAACAAGCAGGAAGAACTGGAAGTCCTTGCACAGTCAAAGAACTATGATATGATTGGAATAACAGAGACCTGATGGGATAGCTCGCATGACTGGAGCACTGTTATAGATAGATAGATAGATAGATAGATAGATAGATAGATAGATAGATAGATAGATAGATAGATAGATAGATAGATAGATAGATAGATGGCATTGTGTGCATGATATACGAATTAGTGATCTGTGTCTAACTTTTGGGGTGTATAGTGTATGTGCTTGAATTGATGATACGTATGCATGTGCCTAGGCTGGTTTGGCCGTGTATGTGCCTGAGCTGGTAGTGTGTGTGTGTATGCACCTAATTGATTTGTGTGTGTTTTGTAAATGTGCAATTGTGTCACATCCTCCTGTCTAACAGTGCAATACTGAGCTCCTGAGAGTTGGCCTGACCCCCCAGGGCAACACTGTCATGTATGGGTATAAATTGTTCAGGAAGGACAGGCAGTGGAGAAGAGGAAGAGGAGTTGTGCTATATGTAAAAGAGCGGTATGATTGCTCAGAGATCCAGTATAAAACTAGAAATAGGCTTGTTGGGAAAGTCTCTGGGTTAAGGTTAGAGGGGAGAGCAACAAGGATGATGTCATGGTGGGTGTCTGCTATAGACCACCAGAACAGGAGGATGAAGTAAATGAGGATTTCTTCAGACAACTAGTGGAAGTTTCCAAATCACAGGACCTGGTTTTCAGGGGGGAATTCAATCACCCTGACATCTCTTGGGAGGGCAATACAGCAGTGCACAGGCAATCTAGGAAGTTTTTGGAGAGAGTTGAAGACAACTTTCTGGTGCAAGTATTGGAGAGACCAACTAGGGGTCATACTTTTCTTGACCTGATGCTCAGAAACAGAAATTGGTGGGGGATATAGAAGTGGATGGCAACTTTGGCAGCAGTGACCATGAGATGATCGAGTTCAGGATCCTGATAAAAGGAAGAAAGGAGAACATCAGAGTATGGATCCTAGCCTTGAGAAAAGCAGATGTTTACACCCTCAGGGAACTGATGGGCAGGATCCCCTGAGAGGCCAGTTTGATGGAGAAGGAGTCCAGGAGAGTAGGTTGTATTTTAAAGATACCTTACTGAGAGTGCCGGAACAGTCAGCATGGATTCACCAAGGGCAAGTCATACCTGACCATCCTGATTGCAGAGGCACTGGCCATTATCTTTGAAAACTTTGGCAACTGGGGGAAGTCCTGGATCACTGGAAAAGGGCAAATATAGTATTCATCTTTAAGGAAGGGAAAAAGGAGGATCCAAGGAACTACAGATCAGTCAGCCTCACCTCAGTCCCTGGAAAAATCATGGAGCAGATCCTCAAGGAATCCATTTCTAAACACTTGGTGGAGGAGAAGATGATTAGTAACAGTCAGAATGGATTCACCAAAGGCAAGTCATGCCTGACTAAGCTGATTGCCTTCTATGATGAAATGACTGGCTTTGTGGATGTGGGGAGACTAGCGGATGTGATATACATTGACTTTAACAAGGCTTCTGTTACAATCTCCCACAACATTCTCGCAAACAAATTAAGGAAGTAAGGGGTGGTGGTCTGTAGGGTGGATAGAAAAGTGGCTGGATCATCAGGCTCAGAGGGTAGTAGTTAATGGCTCAATGTCTAGTTGGTAGCTAGTTTCAACTGGATTGCCCCAGGGGCCAGTCCTGGGGCTGGTTTTGTTTAGTATTTTCATCAGTGACCTGGAAGATGGGATGGAGTACACCCTCAGCAAGTTTGTGAATGACACCAAGCTCAGGGGTGTAGTAGATACACTGGAGGGCAGTGCTAGGATTCAGAGAGATCTAGATGAATTGGAGGATTGGACCAAAATAAATCTCATGAGCTTCAATTAGGACAGAACAATCCCATATACCAGTACAGGCTGGGGACCGACTAGCTAAGCAGCAGATCTTCGGAAAAGGATCTGGGGGTTACAGTGGACAATAAGCTGAATGTGAGCCAACAGTGTGCCTTTGTTGCAAAGAAGGCTAACAGCATACTGGGGTGCATTAGTAGGCTGTTGACATCAGATCAAAGGAAGTGATTATTCTCCTCTATTCAGCACTGGTGAAGCCACATCTGGAGTACTGTGTTGAGTTTTAGGCCCCCACTATGGAAAGGATGTGGACAAGTTGGAGAGAGTCCAGCAGAGGACAATAAAAATGGTTAGAGGACTGGGGCACATGACTTGTGAGGAGAGGCTGAGGGAACTGGCCTAATTTAGCCAGCAGAAGAGAAGATTGACGGGGGATTTAATAGCAGCCTTCAACTACCTGAAGGGGAGTTTCAAAGAGCAAGGAGCTAGACTGTTCTCAGTGGTGGCAGATGACAGAACAAGGAGCAATTGTCTCAAGTTGCAGCAAGAGAAGTTTAGGTTAGATACTAGAAAAAACTCTCTTACTAGAAGGGTCATAAAACACTGGAACAGGTTACCCAGGAGGTTATGCAATCTCCATCCTTGGAGGTTTTTAAGACTCGACTAGACAAAGCCTTGTCTGGGATGATTTAGTTGGGGGTGGTCCTGCTTTGAGGAGGGGGTTGGACTAGATGACCTCCTGGGGTCCCTTCTAACCCTAATTTTCTATTATTGTAAGTGGACAAATCTATACTCACTTTTAGTCCCCTCTGAACTTCCATAATACTCCAAAGTAGCCTTGGTATAAAAGAGAATCAGGACTAATATTTGTAATATATACTTTTATACCTTCAAATGGAAGGTGCTATGCTGCAGAAATGCCACATTTAGTTGCAGTTCTACATAGATTTTTGTTGAAAATAATGATCAAACACTGAATCAGATACACGGTTTTGTTAATTTCCTTCAAGCTCCAAAATATGTAATAAATTACCCATTTTTAGAGAAGGTCTTGGTTTATAAAACATCAGTTGATCTCTAACAAAGCTGGTTTCTTTCAAAACAGTAGTAGATACTCAAAGTAGGTGTCGGTAAAGGACCCACAAAATCAATTTGCAAAGTAGACCATGACACACAATTTGTCAAGCATAGCATCTGAATTAGAATTTAACTACTGCACACTCAGCCTACCTAAATTCACCCTGAAATTTCACCGGGGTATGCTATCCCTACATTTTGCCCTAGCTATTGCTGAATTTCAATAATGGGTGAGGTGATTCTTGTGTTTGGTACCTTGTTAGAGATCTAAGGAATTCCATATAAGATAGAATTATTTTGCAGTGTAAGTATATGCTCCTCTGTAATACCAGCAAGGAGAAGCATCCGCAGGTAAGTGCAAAAACGACATGGGAAATGATCTGCAGAATATCTTCACACAAGATGTATTTTCACAGAAGATAGTTGGGGTTTGTTCCTAGTATAAATCAGAGCAATTCCATTTTAGTCAGTGGATGCAAACTAGTTTAGCTAAGGTCAGAATCAGCCCCTAATACTTTACATACAAATTACTGTAAGGCTTCTTGAAAGTAGGGCAACAAGTCTCCCAGGATATGGCAGATGCATTCTGAGGGTATCCTAATCTAGGGATGTGTCTGGAGTAAGGACACGGTGAACTGTAGAAAGAACTACAGCATAAAGCACTGTAGCATGCACAAAGTAGTACTACAACATACTGTTATGGTTCGCTGTACCTGTAAAATTCATGAAATTATTGGCTTCTTTCAGCTGCAGTACAATACTTTTACAGTAATTTGTCACTCTGTTTTCAGCAGGGATAATGGACCATGCCTTTTTCTAGGAGCACATTATTTGGCCAGTGGCAGCTCTTTATATTTGCCACAAGTTACCCAGCAGCAACACTTTTTTTCCCCAGGATACTATAGGCACTGGCAGTAATACATCTGCTAGATTAGCATTTCTTTACCAGAAATTAATGTCATCTGCGCTAGTGAGTGTTAATTGGTTTTGGTTCATCATTGCTACTGTAATTTTCCATTTGAGTTCTACTTTATTTCCCTTACACAATAAGTATATGACTTCACAGGGGCCAAATTAACTGAATAAATACCACAGACTTTCCCTCTCCCCACAACATCCAGACACTGTTTGGTATTGCCATTTCTATCTGACCAAAATCTAGCAGCTAAGCAATAATAGCCTTTTCTAAGGCTGGAGATGGATGTGATATAAAAATGTGTGAAAAGAAAGAGAAAGGAAAAAGCCCCTGCTGACCTAAGGGCTGATATTTTTCAGCTTTAATGTTCTCCTCTACCTATACCACAACATCAGTGATGAAACTACTCTTCTTTATCTTATTTGAAAACCCTAACATGCTACTAGCATTGTTTTCTATAAGAAATGGTGGATACTAAGTGCTGGGAAGGAAATGAGTTGTCCTGAGAAACCTTTTGGGATTTCAAAAAATTTACTCATTGCAAAACTAGACCTTTCAGAGGTTTTCATGCAAAAAACAGGCTTCTCCTACCCCCATCAGAAGAACTAATAACTTTGTGGTTTGAGCAGGCACCTGGGCTGTGAAAAAAAGTCAGAGCAGAAACATGAACCTAGATGTCCCACATCCCAGCAGGGAGCCATAACCATTGGACATCAGACTCTCTCTCTCTTATTTAATCAGAACTTCCATCTTGAACCTTAAAAGAGAAAGCTTTAGATTTAATAAATATGACTTCTTCAGAGAAAATCCTGACCAGTTCTGTGGGTTATGTTTCAGGCTAGATGGCATTTGGTAGATGTTGTGCAGCAAAATGCATCTAAGTTATGAGCTCAATTCTGTTCTTTCACCACATATAAGTAATTTACACAACTTCCTGGAGCAATGGGAAGGGGTGGAAAATAAAGTTTTTTGTCTTTATCCTAAGTAATTATAGGGCTTAAAGTCAAGTGCTATACCAGCTTTTAGTTTAAATGTCTATTGTCTGCAATACATAGTAATAAAATGACTCTACTGATTTTTAGAACTGTGTGAAACAGTACCATTTCATTTTGACTTCTGTTTCATTGTTTTGACAGGACAGTGTTTTGTTTCAAATTTCATTTAATTAAGAAACCGCTGTTCCATTTTGTTTTGTTGACGCTGTTTCGCTGTTTCTATGCTGTTTCTATGCTGTTTCGATGTTTTGCCAATAGGCTATAATGGTGAATCACAAAACTGCCTATAACTTTGTCATTTCTTGTCTCATTCAGATGAAACTTGCAGGGTTGGTAGCCCTTTTGAGGCCATGAAGCATGCCAGCCTACAAAGAGATAGGTGCAGGGGTTTCTGCAAAACTGAACCTCAAACTTTTGAAAGCAAAACTCATGTCATGTGTGTGTTAAGGCACAGCAAGGTGAAAACTTCAGGCATGGTAGCCCCTGCTGAGACCATGAAGCCTGCCAGCTTTCAAGGAGATAGGTTCAGGGGTTTCTGGGAAATTGCATCTCAGGCCGCAGATAAGCAAAACTCTTGACGTGGGTGACACTGTGTGTATGTTAAGGTACACCCTCACTGGCACTGGGGCCTCTACATGACACAGTAGTGTGCCCCAATGAGGTCCCCTCCTCCCCTAAAGCCTCAGCCCAGTCCAGCACTTTAAATGACAATGGGTCATTTAAAGCTCGGGGAAAAGTAATAACTTAGTGAGCAGCAGCACAGTAGCACCAGCAGCATCTCAGGCAGCCAAACTGTCACAGACTAGAGCCTTTCTTTCCTCTCCTGCAGGCACTTCTTCTCCAGCAGCTGCCAGAGAACTGTCCCTGCCAGCCCCAGCCCTGGGGCTTAGATGTGCCCAGGGCCCTGTGTCCTTCCAGTCAGATGCTAGGGGTGTTGGTCTAAGGACATGGCACTGGCAGACAAGGTCCTTTCGATCAGTCTAATCTGGTATATTTTAGCAGACCAACTAAATAGTTACAGAAATATATCTTAGCAAGCTTTTGAAAAACCCTTCATCAGGCTGAGAAAGAAACTGCAGTTGGTATGTGTGTGAGCTATTCCTGGATGGAAGGAATATTAAGAAGCCAGAGTCTGGCATGCTGTGCAGGCAAGAAAGCCAGTCTGTGAAAATGGAAATGGAGGCATTAGGGGGTGAGAGACAGGCTGGGGTAGTTGGGGAAGGAGAATGTAGCAGCACAGGTAAAAGTGCAGAGGTACCTGGGTAATCAGATGTCTGGCAGGTTGTAGTGCAGGTGTGGGCAAAATACAGCCCATGGGCCAGATCCAGCCCACTAGGCCATTCTATCTGGCCCACGGGGCCCCTAAAATATTTAGAAAATTAATATTTATCTGTCCTTGGTTCCTGTCAAAGATGACAGGAACCAGGGGCAGTAGGACCCAGGGGAAGCCCTGGCAGGCTCCTGCAACAGCAGGGCCCACCTGGCCCCACCCCCCCAGTCAGAAGCCCTAGCAGGGGCTTCTGGCCTGGGACCATGTGGCTCCTCAACTACACCGGCACAGGAAACTCAAGTAAGGAGGGAGGGTAGGGCAGGGAACGAACTGGTGCTGAGCTTGAGGAAAAGTGGCCCCTCCCCCACCCCATGGCTCACACTCCCTGCTGCAGCCACTCACAGCCCATGTGGGGCTGTCCTTAGCAGGCACAGGCAGCCCCACTATGGATGCAAGTGGCTGCAGCATGGGAGGGGCCACTTTTTCTTATGCTCAGCACCAACTTGTAACCCACCCCTGCTGCCAGCTGCACCGTGGTGGCGCCTGGTTCACCCACTGGGGCTGTGATGGGGCGGCAGCAGCTGCAGCGCCCCCACTTGGCTGTGCCAGGCAGTGTTTGCTGCTGCTGCCTGCCCAGAGCTCGTGCCATGGTAGGCAAAACAGCAGTAGGAAACTGCCTGGCATGGGAAGCAAGGGGGCCACTTTCCTCCATGCTGAGCAGCTGCAGTTGCTGTGATGCAGCCCCAATGGGCAAGCCTGGAGCCAGCGCGGGGCCCAGGCTGGTAGCAGGGGCAGGTTATAAGCTGAGTGTGGGGATAAGCAGCCCCACCCACACCCCATAGCCAGCGCTCCATGCTGCAGCCAGTCACAGTCTGCGTGGGGCTGCCTGTGCCTGCTCAGGACAGCCCTGCGCGGGCTGTGAGCTGCTGCACCAGGGATAGGATCAGGTCATGGGGTGAGGGAGGGGCCGCTTCCCGCCCCCCCCAGACTCAGCATGAGCTCATTTCCTGCTGGTGAGCAGGGGGTCAGGGCTGTGTGCTGCCCCACCTGTACCGTGGGGCTGAGGGAAGCAGTGGCAGTGAACGGGCGTGGGAGCCAGCGGGAGCATGGGGCCCACACTGATATCCTGGGGCCAGCTCCAGCAGGTCCCAGAGCAGGGCAGCAGGAGTACAGGGGTCCCAGCTGGCAGGGGCTCTATGGAGCTGGGCCAGCTCCCCCCTCTCCCTGCTGGTGCAGCCCAGCCCAGCTTCACAGACCCCTGCCAGCCTGTGCCCCACTCTGGGCTCTGCTGCTACTGGCTCTGGGGCATTGGTCCCAAGATATTGGGACAGTGGTCCCAAGATGGTGACCAAGGGGCGGGGCACCTGTCAAGGGGCAGGTTGACCCATGCAGCCCTTGACAGCTTGCCAAAACTGGGTAAGCGGCCCTCCACCCAAAATAATTGCCCACCCCTGTTGTAGTGTGTCAGAATTCCAATGTCTATATTGAGTCCATGAGTTTCTGTACCTATGAGGTTGATGAAGTACAGTTCATAGGTTCATCTGTGAAAAGTGGTTTGTAAATTCAAACAAGCACTGAACTTCACTAACCTCATCACCAGAAGCCAACTTCCTACAGCCCAAGACACACTGAATGGATCCAGGCCATGCCATGACAAGACACACAAAACCTGCCAACAATATCTCCAGTATGGAGATATCTTCACAATACAATACAATATATGTGCAGACATCAAACAACGACTGCGCATCAGAATAAGCACACACCGAAAATCTATCAAAGGCAAGAACAGAATACCACCCATTTCTGATCTCTCAGGCTTGATCCTCAAAGGGAATTTACAAACCGCTTTTCACTGATGAGGCTATGCACTGCACTTCATCAACTTTCTGGATACAGAGACTTATGGACTCAGTAAAGACAATGGAATTCTGACACACTTCAATCTGCTGTACATCTGAGTCTCCAGGTATCTCTCCACTTTTACCTGCATCGCTACATCCCTTTCCCCCACCCCCCCTCCCTCCAGCCTGTCCTTCACCCCCTGATGCCTCCATTTCTATTTTCCATTGTGACTGGCTTTCTTGCCTGCATTGCAAGTCAGCCTCTGACTTCTTTACTATTCCTTCCATCCAGGAACAGCTCACACACACACCAACTGCAGGTTCTTCCTCAGCCTGATGAAGGGTGTTTTCAACCCAGAAGCTGGCATACCAGGCAGCTAAGCTGAGCTCACCTGAAGCCTCACCACTCCACAGCAACCAACAAGCCTCAGGCCTGTCAAAGTTGTGACAGGTCTGGGCTTTCCCCAGCCAGGACTGTGTGTGTACATGTGGTGGCTAAAGGTTATGGTGCCTCCTACCCACCTTTCACCAGGGGGATCCTTGGTCCTGGCATTTATGGGGTGGTCACATTGCCAGCAGTCCCACCAGGCCTCCCCAACCTTAGCAGAGTGCAGTTTTAGTGGTCATGACCAGAACCTGGGACCTCCTTTCTTTCCCATAGCCCCAGCCCATACATCCAAGTCTGTCTTGGCATGGAAGCTCAGCAGGGACATGTTCTTCACCTGCTGGCTGGTGATACAGTGAGTGCCACCTCTAGCTCTGAGAGCAAGGCATTAAATGGTTTTTAAAAAATTAAAAAAGGAAATGTGTGGATGGAGTGAGGAGGGTGGCATTCACTCTGTCTGCACCTGGAGCTGGGGAACCCCAGCAGCAGGAAGTTCACCTTGAGGAAAAACAGCTGCTCTACCAAACCAGGATCCAAGCAGGTGTGGTGGGGTGTCACTATATCTCCAGCAATGCTGGACACCCTCTCATTTGGAACACTAGTCGGTGGACAGGACAGTAGGGCAGTGTGAAATTTCACCAGTTGTTTCATTTCAACACTGTTTCAACTCATTTCAAGGTCAAAACAGCAAAATCAAAATGAAACAAAAGGTTTCAAAACAACCTAAAATAAAACCGAGACTAGTTGAAACATTTTGACCATAGCGCTGGGGATGGGAAGTCAATCCAGCTCAAAACAGAGTTGAAATAGCCTCATTGTTTTGATGAAGCAAAACAGAACAGCTGTTTTGAATCAAAATGAATTCCATACGAAACACTGTTCTGTCAAAACCTCGAAACTCAAGGCGAAATGGAACGGTGCCATTTCACACAGCCCTACAGGACAGGTGTTCCCAGGCAACCATGGCCAGATCCAGCCATATCTGGCTGCGGCTTGCCCAGTAAGCCAAGGGGTTGCACAGCAGTGGCTCCACCTCTGGAAGGTAAGCAGCCACCAAGGCCTAAGTATTACCTGCCTGATGGTGGGGTCTGGTGCCTCTGGACCCCACCATGGAAACCATGCTGTTGGCCCACATTGACAGTGCCTGTGGTAGAGGAGGAGACTGGCTGGTGGATGGCATCCTAGCATGGGACAGTGGATCCCCCTCTTCAACATCCCCCCGCCTCCACTGTTCTGCCTCCCTGATTCTCTTCACCAGCACCTCCATCCACTGATCCAGGGTTTGGCTGCTGCATACACTGACACCCTCATTACCCTTGGGTCATACATGGCGGCCAGCATGTGGACTGTGCTGGACCACAAGGGGTCAAGTCATTTCCTGATGCCCTCCTTCAGCCGCCTCACCAGTGCCCGCACATGCACATCTGGTGACAGTATCTTGCCCCAACCAGGAACATTGATCCCCTGGAAGCACTCCATTTGTGGCCAAATCTCCAAATCTGAATCAAATCAAGAGACCCTTTAATCTCTCTGAATTGAACTGGAACCCATCGAATCAATTCAGAGAGATTCGGAAAGATTTGGCAATTCGCTCATAGACACAGCTTTAATTTTTTTTTATTTTTTTTTACATACCTCAAGGTAGCAGGTGGCTCATGAACACTGCAATGCTGGGGCACATGGAGTGTCCCACAGAAGGATGAGGGGGGGTCTCCAGCACACTCAGCAGCAGACCCAGAAGTGGACCAGAAGCACTTCTGGTCCACTTCTGGGTCCACCGGGGAGCGCGCTGTGCCTCCTGGCTTGGCAACTGGTGTCTCTGGGTCTGGGGGGACACCTGCCTCCCCCGGCCCAAAGATGATCACTGAGTTGGTGGGGCATGGGGGGGGGAAACCCAGTGTGCTCCCCAGTGGACCTGGAAGTGGACCGGAAGTACTTCTGGTCCACTTCCGGGTTCACTGCTGAGCACATAGAGGGCCCCCTCCACTCCGGTGGGAGGCTTCATGTGCCCCACCATTGCTGCATTCATGAGCTGTTTTGGTACCTCAAGGTATGTAGAAAAAACATTTAAAGCTGTGTCTGTGTACGAATTGCTGATTCTCCAAATCAGCATCCAATCTTCAGATTCGGATTCAGCTGATTTGAATCAGGGACAGTGATCCGAATCAACAAATCAAATCACTGTCCCTGATCTGGACTGAATTCAAAATGAATAGGGCCCACTTCGCACATCCCTACTTGCTGTTGGTGCTGGTGCCATCACTGGCAGCCCTGTCCCCCTCCAAGGTGTCCCTGACAATGAAGTGCAACTTGTGTGCCACACAGCAGATGCGAACTTTGTTGGCATCACAGACTGCCTTGACCATTTTTGGTGACCATGAACCCACAGGTGAGTAAACACTGCCCAATGAGCCACCCCTGCACCAAGAGGTTCATGGTCCCCCATGATTTTTGTTGCCATGTGGGACTCATCCATCACCTCAGCTTGAAGGGGAGTCCATCAATGGCCTGACTGGTCATACCAGTACCCTGTGAGGGAGAGGTAAGCATGGTCTCCACCTCATTGCTCCTGATGTCCAAGGTGAAGTGTAAGGCCACTTGTGGACCTGCCTTGAGCAACTCCCCCCTCAAGTACTCCCTTCATGCCTCATCCAGGGAGGGCACCACCGTCATGCTGAAGGTGGTGTGTGTGGGCATTTGTTAGGATGGGGCCACAAGCGCCACAAGCCACCTAAACCCTGGCTGCTCAACTAAGGAGAAGGGCTGGTCATCAACAGCAAGCATCTCCCCAATGCTCTGAGTGATCTCGCTCACCCTTGCAATGCACCCCCCCTTCCTTTTCACCTTTCCCCCACTGTTCCAGGGTGGCCCACCTTTGCTTTGCAGGGACGGGGGGCTTTAGAGGGGGGGGCTTCCCTTTGGGCATGTTCCCACTGATGCCAGGCTGAGGAGGAGCAAGGGCAAGGGGCTGGTGCCTGTGGAGATGCATCAGCATCCCCGTGGTGCTCATATGTTTTGTTCCCTTGCCCTGGCTGGTTTTGGCTCAGCAGTGCAAGCAGATAGCGTACATGGGATCATCTGCAGGCTCAAAATGATCCCAGACCACACTACCCACTCGCTTCTGGGGTGCAGGTGCATGTGTGGATGCTGCAATTTCCCCTCCTTAGCAGGCAGAGGCATAGCAACAGGAGGAGTGGACTTAGCTGAGCTGCTTGCCTCCACAACCTTTTAACCTCCCGTATCATTCGCTAGTGCACTTTGACCTTTCTGGCCTTTCGGATGCTGCCTTCTCCTTTTGGGTTGACAGCTTATCTTCCGGGCAGATACCTCAAAAGGTCCCCAGGGATTCTCACCTGCCATATCGTGTTGGTATTGGTTATTATTGAGAGGTTATTTTTAAGTTCTGCCTTCCCTGGTTCCCTACTTTGGCACTCTTGCCCAGCCTCCTGTATTGGGGCTCCACCTCCCCTACACTCTGCCTTGCCCCAACCAAACATGTTGCTTCTTGGCCGTGGCTGAGACAAAGTCCACTTGCCACGGTAAGGACTTTAGCCTTTATATGTTCAAAGTCCAGTTTGCATGGTGTACCATCCGGCTTCAGGTCTCACGTCAGCCTGACTTGCCTTTCTGTTCACCCCTGGTTGCCTCGCTCCCAGGTGCGCTCCCTTTTCTCCCTGTATTGACTCACAATATCTGATGGCTTCTCTTTTCTTTTTCTCCCCAGGCTCACTGCTGTTTCACTCCACACCAGCTGCATCTGGGATCCTATCCCAGGTAAGAATTCAGACTCTGCCAAGTTAGCATTGTCTGGGCATGCCCCCTCCTGAGGCTGCCACCACTGGTCCCTGTTGGGGCTGCTGATTGCTCCCGGCTGCTTTGGGCCTTCTGGAGGACCCACTTCTGGTTCTCCTCAACTGTCATCCAACATGGTTTTTATTCCCCCCTCCAAGGGCTGGCTGGCGAACTGTTGTTGGCACACTCCCATAAAGTGTTCCCACAGTGATATGGGTGCATGTGCTAGCTCTCCTGCAATCTGCTGTAGCTGCTTCAGCTTTTCTACTTCTGGTTCTGGATGCAGCACATCATCCTGTGGTGGTCTCTCTCGTGCTGTGCTTCTGGTCCTCAGCAATGTCCCACCGACTCGTGCCTCTCTCTGTTCCTGTGTGTAAGGTAAGTTTCTATTCATGGTGGCATCTCTGAATAGAAATACCTCTACCTCAGCCTCCTCTGAAATGCCTTCTGGGGATGGAGACCTGGCTCTAGGGGAAACTTGAGAGGTGTGGAGAACAAACTCAGATAATTCCCCCTCCTACCCCAGAATTCCCCTTGCTATGGCACTCAGATCCAGATCCAGCTCTCCCTCTGGTACTGGAAGGTTCAGCATGGGAAGTGAAATGGGGGTGGAGGAGACTGTCATGCTGGTGTTGGTGCTGCTGCTTATTGTCATGGGGGGGGGGGGAGTATGACTGGTGCTCTTGGAGGGGATGCAGACCCAGGCACAGGCAGTGGCACTGGTACTGCTCCCCTCTCCTTGCTGCTTCTGGAAGCCTCATCCCTGCTAGTTGTAGGAAAGAGGCTGTCTCAGTTTGGGGGAGTGGGGAATTTACACCTCTCCCTCTATCCCCTCTTCCACCCCTCCCTGAAGGCTTGCCAGCTGTCTTTCCACCATATTTTATGGTGTGTTTCATAGTGTCTTATTTTTATAAAAATATATAAATGTATCTGCCTTCCTATATAAATTCTATAGTATAATATCCAATATAATTATGAAATTGGAAAGAATATAAATCAATGAATATGATGGTAAAATAAAAGGGCCTAGAAAGAAAGCAAAAGGCATTGTGGAATCCCACTTGCTAGGCTAGCTATTAGGAAATCAAATCAATGGTAGTAGTAGCCTTTGTTGTCTAATGCTCTTGAGCTGCTGGAAGATCGCTCAGTAACTGTCAGACCCCAAGGCAGAAAGCAGGCCAGTTCAAACAATGCTGCCTTTTATGCCATTTTTCCATCCCTCCCCCAAAGCACTGGGATTGGAAGGGACCTCAGGGAAGGATCACAGTTACTGGCCAGCTACACAGTCAATATGAGATCAGTCCTTCCCCCGTCTTACCCCTCTACCTCCTTACTTTCTGTTTCCCTGCAGGCAAGCCCAGCTCAAAAACTTGAAACATTTCAAAACTTGCGAAACATTTTGACTGCCCTCATTTCATTTCGAGACTCTTTCAAAGCCCTTTCTTTCATTTCAATTTCCCTTTTTTTGAGCTCAAAATGAATAGAAACAGTGTCAAAGCAAAATAGCCAGTGAAAATTCACACAGCCCTACTGATTTTGGTTCAAACACATGGTTAATTTTAAGCTTATGAGTAGCTGCCAAACTACTATGAAACCACAGTGGGGTTACATAGATGCTTGACATTGTGTGTCAAAGTAGATTAGGCTTATGTCTTTTTGTCTCTGTTTACAAACTTTATATTCTGCTTCTTCTACTGTCTCAAGTAAAGCAGAAAATAAAATGCCTGCTTTCTGTATCCTTATAGTCCATTATATCAATTGAAATATGTGCACATTTCTTGGAATAGTATTTATTTTCTGTTGAAGAGAGTCAGGTAATTCACATAAATGGTAAAATGCTGGTGTCAATGATGTCAACAGGGGGCTTGCCACTGACTTTTTTGGAGCCAGGATGTATACTCCATCTCATATAAACTGTACGCCGAGCACAGGGTTTTTAAAGCTCCACAGATGTCCACATCTAAAGTCAGTAAAAAGATAGTCATTTACTTCAGTGGGCTTTGGATTGAGTCCACATGTACAATTATTAAATAAGGTATTTATACCTCAAGTGAAAAAAAAACCCAAGTCCATCAGATATATGGGGTATTATGAAAGAAGCTATGGTAACCACTATAAATTGCATTTATATAAGTGTTTGCAATCTAACTGTCTTTCATACCTAAATACTTTCCCATACACAAAGCTTTCAGGACGAAATTTTGTAGGTGTGGTCTTTATCCAAAGGTAAATAAGTGTGTGTATGTGTGTGTGTGTGTGTATGTGTGTGCATTTATGTGCATGCTTGTGTAAACTTTGAACAGAAACAGTTCAGCCATCACCAAGAAGGAAAATAATAAAAAATATCCAAAATTCTTGCAAAACTCTTTGGAAAACTTCTAATGCCAAAAAAAAGGCTGGAGGTTGAAAGTTGAAATTTAACAAGGAAATAGCTCATTCTGGGAAGTATTTATGAATGCTCTGGTGAAAGCTAGTTTTGATACAGCCAAGTTATGAGCCTTTGAAAATTGCAGGACGTTGCTCAGAACATGGAGCAGATTTCCACCTTTTTTCCCTCCTTTAATGAATAAAGTATGCACATTGTATTTATGCTTGTATGGCTCAGTTACCTTTGTAGAGAAAAAGAGGGTGAATGGGTGCACAGTTGTAGAAATCATATAATCAAAGGTTGTATTGTAGTGTGTGTGTATGTGCACGCGCGCACGTGCGTAAGTGTGTGTATATATGTGTATATATGTATATACATGTATACATGTAGCAAAGTTAAGGGTACAGTACAGTCTTTGCTTGTGTGTTTCCTGTATTCCTAAATATTTAACCCTGCGATCTTAACATTTCCTTAATTTGATTTTATAGAACTACAAATACACCTAGAAGCAGGATAACTTAAATCAAGCAGGGTGCCATGATGCCACAATTAAGCTGCTTCCAGGCCTCAAGCAAGGTTATTTAAAAAGTGAGATGACTACCAAAGATGATTACTCAGGTGGAGATTGAATTTACCTAATTTTTGTCCCTTAAAACATCTGTAATGCCATTGTTTTTTCAGCTAGGCAATGCCACCCTGGGGTTTCCTAAGGTAGAGAAAGGGAAAAAAAAACTTTATGATTTGGAGTTGTTTTATTCCATCTCTTGCTTAAAGCATTGCCATGTGTATTTGTATGTTGGCCAAGTGTGTATTTAAAATGAATTAGTCAATAAACCGATGTATTGTGTTGGTCTTCCAATGTTTCTTCAGGTCAAGGCTTCACCACCTGCAGGGCAGTTTGTATGTATCCTGCTATGTCATTCCTAATATTTAGTATGGGTGTGATAAGGGAAAGAACAGGAGTGCTTACAGAGCTCTGAAAAGGTACTTCCTTTTGCTTCCCCTTATTCCCATTTGTGCCATTTCTTTTACTCCTCCCCTTCCTAGCAGAACTACTGGTGGCCTGCTGGAAAATGTGCAGATGTTTTTTCCACATTATTGCAGTTTTATATTTGTAACAGTCTTCATAGAGCAGATGTTCCCGCTATGTGTATACACCCTACTTCCCACTGCAAACACTTTCACTACACAAACAGCAGATTGTCTTGCTTCTGTCATTCTGATCCAAAGAGAGAAAATGTCTCATTCTAATGCTGCTGATCTTTTGAGAGGGCTTAATAACTCTCTTCCCCACATTGGTAACCCTGTTTACTGCAGATGCCTGCTCCACCTGTATTAGTCAGGTTTTCCATCCTATCTCATCTTTTATTCTTTTTTTTAAGTTTGCTGTCCCCTGAATCTCCAGAAATTCCTTTGTCAGTTCCTTCAGCTACTCTCATTTCCTTTCGTGAGATTCACTCAGCCAATTCAACATTGGCCTAAATAGACACAATTCTGTTGACTTAAACGGAAGCATTCATTCTCAGACAAAGATCAGTTTAGTCCAATCTGTGCATCTTCAGCACACTACTGCAACTAAGATGTCAGGCGCTTTGTGATTAAACGAAGCCTCACTATTAGAAAAGCAAAGTGTTGTCTTGTCTCATTTGCCACACTGCAAAAACAGACAATATTGTCCTGTCCCCCTGCCTCTGTCCATCACATTTAGCCTTCCCCTTCATGTTTTCTCTCCTTGATTTTCCCTGTATAAATATCCAAATGCCATGATAATACCTACCTTCTCTCTTCTTTCCAAAGGACCCTGAGACTTCTGATAAAATTGCAAGTTTTGGGAATTCTGCAGCTGGAAGTTCTAAAGAACTAATAATGTATTTTATCATGTGAAGGCTTGTATGGCATTTAAAGAGGTTACTATAGTACAGCTATCATTTTTATAAATGGTCATCTTAAACTTATAAGACCTTCTTTTCAGGCTTTCGAGTTATATACATTAGATTCCCTTCCATATTGATGGTATATGTAAAAAAGCAAGATATTACAGACTATTGAAATGATTAAACAACAGGGTCCAACATAAGATCTTCTTTCCCATAATTTATTCTGTATGTAATTCAACCTTTCTTATCCTTTACCATGCAAATAGTATACAGGTTTTCCATGCTTCAACAGTACAGTTTAAGGGCAGAGTTATATTGACACAAAGCCCAGTTGTAATATCCTACACCTGTGAGACATGTCTCTATCAGCTCCATCCTAGGGAGCACCACTATGACAATACACCCTGCCAGACCATTCCTACTCCATGCTCACCAAATGCCAAAATATAGTGATGTAGTTCCTGCTTGGCATCCACTGTGGAAACATCCAACATTGCTGGCACCCTCATGTATGCTTACTGGTGCATGCTTTGAAGTGTTCAAAAGGTGGCTACATTTTGACATTTTGTGTTCAGAGAGTAACAGTGAATGATTTGGAAGGAGACAGAAAGGGAGTAGGACAGGAAGGGAAGGACAAATGTTTTCATGCCACCATCTAGCACAGATGGAGACAACGTGGACATACCCATCTAGTCTGAATCACCAGTTTTGCCATGCTCACAATTTTGTCATGAATCTCAAGTATTTGCTGTTTTTCTTAAATCCCCAATTCCCATGGGCAAGTTGTTAAGGAAGAATCTCACCTCTCATTAAAACTGAAAGTAAGCTTCTAGTCTTCATGCTTACAAGGAAAAGCTGGAAAATATGTAAAAAGAGCTCTGAAACCAGAAGGCAAGCAAAACAACCCAAAATTCCTGTTTGAACACTCTCATAATTTTGGGGCAGGAGAGGGGATTTTGTTTTTTGAACACCTGACATTAGAAATAATAGGTCACCTACTAGCATCACTGCCCTCTCCTAATTCCCGGGAAAGATCATGTGACTTTTTCATGTCATAGCGAATCAGCAGTATAGCTTGGAATAGCACCCAGAAATCCCTTCTCCCAGCCTCTGGATTTAGACAATAGATAATACTAGTTACAGATTCTTTTAGACAGTATCTCAGATGCAAACACTCTCAGGAGTTTGGGGGTGGGGAGTAAGAAAAATAAATACCTGTAGTTGTCTATGGTGACCTCCTCTCTCCATCCTCACCCCATTCAGAATTAAAAAATGGGAGCATGCTCAGTTTTATTCTGAGATGCCTGATGCCATCTGCTGGATTTTGGCTGTAATTGGGAGCTGCAGAGTCTTAATTACCGCCCAGCTTGATCATGACTTGAGGCATTTCTTCATACTTATATCACCAGTGTAAGTATGGGTTCCCTACTGTGTAAGGCAATTCTATTGCACTAGATCCATAATAAAGATTTTTAAATGTGAAAATTAGTCTTTGGTGAATAAGAATTATTTTTCTAGCTGCTGGAGAGACTCAGGTAAAAGCAATGACATCCACACTAGTGGGTCATTGTGTTACTGTTAACATTCAGCTATTATTGCTGTGTATGCAGCATTCTGCACAGATGTTACCACTTTTTTATCATTTAAGAACAAAGAGGTAATTGTCTCTAACCTTTTTCTCCCCCCAAGAAATCAAAACAATCAGATGTCACATGTTCAGCAGTTAGCAATATAAATGTTTATTTAAGCAGTAACTATATTTCACTGAATATAAGAGGTCCTAACTAACTCAAAGATATACTTTGGTAACCATTAACAGTGATACTTTAAAAGCTTGACCATTCTTGGATCATCATTGATCTCAGTGGCGTTTGACATATAGAGGTTCCCCAGCATGTCTTCAGACAAATACACTCTTCTGAGTTAAATTCTAAAAAGTATGCCACAGAAGTATCATCTCATGGTTACTTTAGAACAAAAAGTATATAAATCATCCCCACAGGCCTTCTAAATTCTGTAAGGTAGGAGTTAGGTGGCCAAAGCCATTTCACAACTTCCTCCTTTCCTATCCACCCCTACTCTATCTAGATGACTCACTGTTTCATTGAAGAGATGGATGATCTTAGACTATTCAGAATGAAGACCATGGCTCAAAATCTTTCTTTTTTTCAGCCACTCCAGTGTAAACCTGGAGTAATCCATTGCCTTCATTAAATTCAATGTATATACTAGTCCAGCTGAGAGTGGGGTCTAGTGCATAAAAAGAGCTTCAATTTGTCACAGCAATGCAACAGGGCTCAAGAAATAGAAATCACTCTTCACCAGTCAATTCAAGACTGGCATAGAGCACACATATCTCCCTAATAAAATGAATTCTTTAAACTTTCATATGATGCATTTATTGTGTCTTTAAAATGACAACAATGGAACAGAACACGATTCAATAGAATTTAAGACTCCTGGATATGGATGTACTGTGTGAAGTTTGATGAATACCTTTATTATCATAGTAGCACAAAAAGTACAATGTGGTTTGTAGTGAAACTGTACCTAATTTACTTACTTAATTTAGGAGCATTCTTAGCTTCAGAAACAGAAAGGACTCTGCCAGCAACTACACATCCTAGCAAAACTTATCACGTGGGAGGGGGGGAGGGAGAGGGGTTCCATTTTTTGTTTTTTTAATTTTAAGTGAGAAGACTGTGGAGTAGCTATAAAACTGTAGAAAGAAATACTATAAAACTCATTAGCCACAGCAAAATTTAATTTGTGATCTCTAGATAATCTTAAATGATTCTGTCTATGAATCTTTGTTCAACAATGCTGCGTTTCTTTCTCCTCTCTCACATATTGCACTGGGGATGCTTTTCTTCATTTGTATTGAAATTTCAATTTTGTAACCCTGCTCAAAACAGAAGACCTGATTCTCCACTGCTGTGTACCATGTAAAGCCATTTAAATCTGACAGAAAAAAGTGATCCGCAGCAGAGAGTGAATAGAGAAATACAAGAGGAGTACACATGGGTTCCATCTACTATACGATGTCCTTGCTGCAGAAGTAACACAGGTCAACTACTCCTAGGACTGAGCATCTGGATTCATCCAACATGGGCATAAGCAGACACATTAAATTGCTATACCCAAACAACTGTGTGCTCACTGGTGCTGCAGTCACCTTTGTGTTGCTATAATTTCTACAGGCATAGGGGATTCAGTGAATAAATAATTCAAGGATGGAAATAGCATTAAAACCATTCAACATGATTTTATGGAAAGCAGGTTTTGCCAAATAAAATTGATGTCATCCTTGTATGAGATTGTAAATTTGGTTAATAAAGGTAACTTCATACATACCATTTGGTAGGCATTTGCTTTGGAACTACATGACACACTGAGTAAATATTTAGCATTAAATAATATTGATAAAGCACACATTAAACGGTTTTAAGCATTGCTTTACTGTCAGATCTGAAAAAGTAGACGATAATACCAGTGTTTTTACTGGAGTTTCACAAGGATCTCTTGGAGACTCATCACTGTCTCACATTTTATCAATGGCCTAGAAGTAAAAATAAAATCACTACTAATACATTTTGTGGACTTCCACAAAGATTTATGGAGTTGTAAATAATAAGGAAGCCATGGCATTTGTACAGAGCATTTTGGATCACTTAGCCCATGGAGAGGTGGTCATTTGTCCCTGGTAGCCTTAGACTGTACCTATGAATTGCAAGGTTCTTGGCACTGCAGAATTCATACTATTTTTTAGTAAACTGAAGGAGGACTTGTCTGTGTTTCTGAGTACATGGGAAGAATTGTGAGAAAGCACTGAAGGTTTATCAGTAAATGATTCGTCCTGTGATGCCACTACAGAGTGGGTAAATTATCAGCTGATACAGGCATCTGAGCCTTAGTTTATCATCTCACTGGTGTCAACTTGTTCAATTGCTAGACCATTGTTGCAAGAGGAGATGAAAGACAATACCTGAAAGTGATCCTGAGTTAACCTGAGTCTATAGTGAAGATCCCCTAAGTCTCCCTTTTTATTCAATTACACTACAACTTTATTTTTGTTTATCTGTTGATATGATCACATTTTTTTCTACAAAAAAAAAAATAGCTGGTGAGAGAAAACTATTGCCTTGGTCGTATTGTTCCAATTTCTGTGAACAACTGGAGAGAAAAAAAACAGCTTTCAAGAACCTGGGTTTTCAAGAAGTAAAGCCGAGAGCACTTAATGATATGGTTACATGAACATGCTTGCTGCAAGGTAATCTAGGGTATGACCTCCTAGCACATCAGCTACTCCATTATGATCTGATAGCTCATCAGTACACTCTTACGCTGCAGTAAATACAAAAGATCTTGCTCTTCAATGAAAGCAAGGTAAATTATCTCATAGTTAGTAAAGAGCTTACCTCATACCCTACCTTAACTCATAATAATTTGTTTGTGGGCGCATACCTGAAGAAAAGGACCATAAAAACAAAGGAGGAAAAGCAACTCCTCTGAACTATAAGAACCATGGGTCAATTCCAGTAAGACAATGAAATATGCAGATATTAACAATAACCAATACTTAAGAGCAGTCAAAATTTGAAAGGCTCTTTTTTAAACTTCTATGAGGCCTTTTTTTTTAATTTAAGGAAGCACTTGGGCTGTTTCCTTGCCTTTGACAGTCATCCCATCTCAGGATGCTGCCAAACCATTTCCTTAGGAAAAAAATCCCTGAAGTTTATAAAAATATTACTCAAAGAATCTTGTTTTGTCTCAATTGTTGCCAAATGGAAATGGCAGGTATTTTTTAATTATTATTTCTCAGCATAGAACTTGTCTATGCTGTCTCCAATTTTACCTGACACAAGCTGAATTACCACTAAACTTCACTCACACACACACAAACACACACACACACACACACACACACGTATGTATTGTTCTAAAACAATGTCCACATACTCTCAACATATCACAGCTTAATATCAATTTGTTTCCCAAGTGATTCTGCCTCCACCCTTGCTTACATTGATGAGAATGCATTATTAGTGGTCTTAGTATTATTTGTACTAGAGGAAAACAAAATAGCTCTAGTCCTCAGTCAGTTCTCTCGTTTTTGCAAACGTGCACTTCAAGCTTATCACAGATGAGAGGGAATTTTTTTAGGAACCCTCATTAAAATGTTAGTAGCACATCATGGCTTAGCAGGTGCACAGAATGCTTAGCCAAATGTTACTTGTTAAACATGGTGTGACAATATATGGCCATAAATGTCTCTGTATTAATCATGTATTTTGAGATGAATCCAACATATGATTTATGGACTTGATTTCTAATGCTTATGTTAGGATATGTCTACAAAGTAAGCTTACCACACCTGGCAGCAGTACCGTCATGTATACTGTGCTGGTCCAGGTGGGCTGCCACCTAAACCAGAAGCAGTATAGCCTCATCTGTGCAGCATCACTGATGGGCTAATTAGGTTGAGGCAGGCTAATTGGCTCTGTCACTTTGCAGTGAAAATTTGCTTGCCCTGATGTAAATGTAGCTATACTGCTTCTGGTTCAGAAGGCATACTGCCCAAAGCAGTACATTTGGTATGTGGCTGTTACTTCTGCTAAGTTTCACATGTAGGCATGACCTTGGACTCCCAAAGGGAGATGCACCAGGAGGGGTTTCCACTTCATACCATAATTTCCACACCCTTGCCCCAAAATAGACAGAATAAGACAGACCCATCACACCAAGATTATAATCCAAAACTAAATGGATTCAGCCACCAAAACAAGGACTGGATAGCTAAGACTGGGACAATATTCTAGACAGGTCCAAATGGATGCTTTGGCCTACCTAGAATAGCTCAAACCTAGGCCCTGAAACAAAGAGTATCACTGAGCAGTACGGGTAATAGCAGGACCTTATATCTACTGGAATCTTGTCCACACTACATCTGCTGGTATAGAGACATGATTATTTCTATGTTGGCAAATCCCCCAGTCGAGAAATAAGGTAGGCCAGCTGAAGGAGCTTTTCTGCTGGTATATCTAGCTAAGCCAATCAACTTTATAGCTAAACTAACAAAGACACTCCTTGTTACCACAATGGAATCTACACAGAGAATGCTGTTGGCATAGCTGCGTTGGTTAAAGGGGTATGATTGCCTTTACAGTCCTAGGCAATATAGCTGACAAAATTATATTGGGCAGACTGAGCATCAGACAAATTAACACAGGGCAGACACATGGAGTAGGCAGTAGGCCATGCTGTCAACTGGGACTGAAGAGGGGACTTTCCAGGTATGTCTGCTTCCTCAGGGAATATGAGCTGGTTCAGTTCCATTCCTGTAACAGAAGAAGAAAGTCCACCTCCATTAGCTTGTAGTGAAGTAAATGATCAGATGAGATTATGTATGTAGGCTTGCAGTACCCTTTTTCCTATGAGGCTTTGTTCTAACTGTTATATCAAAATTCTTAATGTTTTAATAAAGCTGATGGTCAATGTCATTAATCACAGATCCTACAGAGAGAGAATCAAGCAGCATGATAAGCAAATGTCAGACCGTGAATAGTAGACCTGGGTTTGAGCCTAAGAGAAGACTCATGAGAATTCTTCCTGAGACAAGAAAGGCCAAGCACCTGAGAGAGTGCACTCTGAAGGAAGAGACAAGGGGTGATGGCAGAGCTAGTCTCATAACCATGATACGTGGCAAAGACTGAACTTATCTTTCTTCTTACAACCTTCTACCTTTCCTATGCCCAGCAATTGCAGTATCTCCAATAGCTCATCTCTTATTATCCCCCATTGTGCAAACTCAGCTTTATTTGTACCATTTACCTTAATTCTTCTTTGTCTTCCTCTCACACTCATGATTATGTGCCCAGCTTTAGCTGTACAGAAGAATGATAGCAGATCTGATGTGTTATTCAATAGAAGGTATTGGTGTACATGCAAACTATATAATACAGTACATCCTTCAGCTGTGACTTCCACTCCCCCTCACTCTATTTCATTTTCTTCCATAATTTTAAATGTCTAGTTAAGCAAATCACAACAATCAATTATACCTTATCAAATTTTTATCTGTGACCTCCTTCTAGTATATATGTTGCTTGCTATTAGCTAATGCCATACAATTAATTTCTTCTCGGCATTCTTTCTGTGTTCAACAGGTGGTAGTTGTTCTGGCCAAGCCATCTTTTCAATGTAAACCTTCCCGGTCTAACATAGGAATGAAATCACTACAGATCTATTATTTCTCGGAACTGGATATTTTAATTTGCATAAAATATTCTGCACTTGACATGGTGCCAGGAAGGAACACCTAATGCCCATTCTTCACAGTGATCCTGCTGTGGCATTAAAATATAAGGAATTGCCACCGTAGCCTTAATACTATTATTCCCATGTTTCTCACTCCCTGGTCCCCTGCCTGATTTACAGTCCCATGATTCTTTGAAAGCCCTGTCAATGCAATGACCAGGATAATGGACAAAAGGGAATTCTTACATGAGGTAATTTCACATTAAGCAGGATGGTTCACAGGTTGTAATATCAGGTCAAAAGCAAATATTATAACCCCTAAATTGGTTGAAAAATGATGATTTGAGTCAAAATTTAAATAAAGATCTGTATAAGTTAAGTTAACTTAAGGGAAGATTGTTCCTACATCTAAGTGTCACACGCAGCTTAACTACAAAAGATGGTGTAACCCCCACTTTCTATTTCCATGTCACTCGCTGTTTAATTGTAACAAATGCAATCTCCAAATATAAAGCATCTCTTTTGTGTTTTAAGTTTAATTGCCCTAAACCAAGCAGAGAAAGTGTTCGAAACCTAGGGACAGAAATAACACAAACTGGTATAAGAGATCAGAAACCAGGTCAAATCTGTAACACAACAGAAGTTCAGTGCACATAAATTGCTTCCAAAATGGCTGAAACCAGTTTCAGATAAACCTGGATGGACGTTGTCTCAGAATTAACTGATTTAGGTTAAATTGGCTTATTGAACTTCTATCCTAGATCTGCTCCAGATTCAAGTTGACTTATAGTCCCTCAGCATCCCAGGATGCTTTGCACCTCCCCTGCAAACCTCCCCTCACAGGGTGAGTGGGCTAGCTTTGTCCTAAGCAGTCTGTGCCAGCCAAGCAGGGTGTCATGCTCTAGCACCCCTCGGCTTCTCACCTGGGCCACTGCAGCATGAAGATGCACTTGTGGCTTCATTTCTGGCTGCATAGTTTCATAGTTGGTAGGGTCAGAAGGGACCTGAGCAGATCATCAAGTCCGACCCCCTTCCATGGGCAGGAAAGAATGCTGGTGTCAAATGACCCTGGCTAGGTGATTATCTAGCCTCCTTTTGAAGACCCCTGGGTAGGAGTGAGCACCACTTCCCTTGGAAGTTGGTTCCAGATCCTAGCCACCCTGATTGTGAAGTAGTGCCTTCTGATATCTAGCCTGAATCTACTCTCAGTCAACTTATGACCGTTGTTCCTTGTTACCCCCGGTAGTGCTCAGGGGAAGAGGGACTCTTCCATTGCCTGCTGGTCTCCCTTGGCCAGTTTATAGATGGCCACCAGATCTCCTCTCAGCCTTCTCTTGTGGAGGCTGAACAGGTTCAGGTCCCTTAGCCTCTCCTCATAGGGCCTGCCCTGCTGCCCCCTGATCGTGCAAGCGGCCCTCCTCTGGACCCTCTCAATGCTGGCCACATCCCTCCTGAAGTGCAGCGCCCAGAACTGGACACAGTTCTCCAACTGTGGCCTGACCAATGTCACATAGAGGGGGAGGATCACCTCCTTGGACCTGCTTATGATGCATCGTTGGATGCATGACAAGGTGCGGTTAGCCTTACTGATTGTGTCCTCACATTGGCGGCCCATGTTCATCTTGGAATCAGTGATGACTACAAGATCCTTTTCTGCCTCTGTACTAATGAGAAGGGAGTTCCCCAGCCTGTAGGTATGCTGCTGGTTCTTCCTCCCCAGGTGCAGTACCTTGCACTTATCAGTATTGAAACCCATCCTGTTCTCTTCCGCCCGCCCCTGTAACCTGTCCAGATCTAGTTGTAGCCTGTCCCTCTCCTCTAGCATGCCCACTTCTTGCCACATCTTAGTGTCATCCGCAAATTTGAACAAGGTGCTATTCACCCCCTCATCCAAGTCGCTGATGAAGAACTTGAACAGTGCGGGCCTGAGGACCGAGCCTTGGGAAAGCCCACTGCCCACATCCGTCCAGGTTGAAAATTCCCCGTCCACCACCACTCTCTGGGTGTGGCCCTCCAGCCAGTTAGTGACCCATCTGACTGTGTAGGCATCGATACCACAGTTGCCTAATTTTTTAATGAGAATGGGGTGAGAGGTAGTGTCAAAGGCCTTCCTAAAGTCCAGAAAGACTACATCCACCACGACATCTGCATCCAAGGATTTCGTGACTTGGTCATACAAAGCAACTAGGTTGGTCTGACAGGATGGCCTGCCTCTAATGAACCCATGTTGATTGCCCCTAAGCATAATCTCCCCTGCTGGTCCCTCACAGATGTGCTCCTGGATAATTTTCTCAAAGAGCTTTCCCAGGACTGAGGTAAGACTAACGGGCCTTTAGTTTCCTGAGTCCTCCTTCCTCCCTTTTTTGAAAACGGAGACCACAGTGGCCCTTTTCCAGTCCTCTGGCACCTCACCAATACACCACAAGTGCTCATAAAGCTGTGTCGGAGTCCCGCAATGACCTCTGCCGACTCCCTCGGCACTCTGGAGTGGAAATCATCAGGACCTGCTGATTTGAACATGTCCAGTCCCACCAGAAGTTCCCTAACTAGGTCCTCACTGACCCTGGGCCTGGCTGCACCTCCCCTGGGTCTGTCTAGGATCCCAGTGTGAGGGATAACCTGGTCCCTGCTCAGAAAGATGGAGGCAAAGAATTTGTTAATGAGGTTAGCTTTGTCATCTTGTACGACCACCAGATTTCCAAGCATGTCCTGCAGAGGCCCCACATTACCCAGTACCTTCTTTTTACCCCCTATGTATTTAAAAAAGGACTTCTTGCTATCTTTGATCCAGATCACTAGCCCCAGTTCCGTCTCTGCCTTAGCCTTCCTAACAGCCCCCCTACAATCTTGAGCAATGGAGGTATAATCCTCCTTGGTGATGGCCCCTCCCTTCCATTGGGTGTATGCCTCCTTTTTAGCTTTGAGATGTTCCTGGTTGCTTTTGGTGAGCTATGGGGGGGGGGGGGAGGGCTTCTGAGCACTCTTGCCCCCTTTGATCTCCCGTGGGATTGTCGCCCTTTGGGCTTAGAGGATCATCTCCTTAAGGAACGACCACTCTTCTTGAACTCTCAACTCCCCTCCCCTCCGGGACCTCAATGCCTCCCTGACTAGTGTTGCCTCATTGAAATCCACCCTTCTGAAGTCCAGGGCTGCTGCCTTGCTGCAGGCCTTTGACACCATGTGCTGGATGGTGAATTCCAGCAGGTGATGATCACTATCACCCAGGTGGTCGAGAACCCACAGTCCACTCACCAGGTCGCTGCCTGTGGCCAGGACCATGTCCAATGAGGCATTTCCCCTGATGGGACTGTGCACCTGCTGTGTTAGATGGAGGTCCTGTAACTTGGCTAGGAGCCTATGTGAGTGGTCAGACCTGGTTGACTGCTCTTCCCAGCAGATGTCCAGACAGTTTAGGTCACCCATGATGACCACATCCCTTGACTTAACTGTCTCCATGAGCTGACCTGAGAATTCCCAGTCTAGCTCTTCCCCCTGGTTAGGTGGCCTGTAGTAGACCCCCACCATTAAGTCCCTTTCCCCCTGACCTCCTTCTATTCTGACCCAGAGCACTTCAGTCTGCCCCTCCTCTGACCCAGTGCTGTTTGCTGAGGATGTGTATTGCTCTTTGACATAGAGCACCACACCCCCACCTTTCCTCCCTGTTCTATCCCTCGTGTATAGCCTATAGCCCTTGATGTTCACCGCCCAGTCGTGCGTTGGATCCCATCAAGTTTCAGTGATCATTCACAATCAAAAGTGAATGTCTGCTCACTTGATTATTGATTCAATCTACACAACTGATACTAACCTGGGAAGATTGAATTGATTCAGCCTTAGGCTTTTTGACTGTTTGTACTTAGCCCAAATGTCAAGACTCTAATATATGGCAAAACAAACATTTTGGAAACAGATCAACCTGTTAAGTACCAAAATGATACCAAAAAGAAATTAACTAATTGAATAGAGTCCTCATTTGTTATTAATAAAATGTTGTAGAATAAAGTGTTGATGAGAAAGAGTCATTCACCTTGGATCAGTATAACAGGAGTACAACCCCAATGCAGAGGGCCCAATCAAGCGGTATACACCATTTGTGCCCTGAGTTAGGGTTAAATGAAATATAAATGTATGTGACTTCTGCCCTGAGGTGAATTTCTCCCTAAAAAAGGAAATGTATTTCAGAGCAGAGGGGAACTGGTCTAGTAGAACCTATAATAACGTGGCCTATAGTAGCATTTCACTCTTAAGTGCTCTATATCGCCCAAAGATAGCTGTTACTTTAAGTTACTCTCAGAAAAATGGCATTGTTTTAAATCACTCTAAACATCATTTTTGCAAGGCTCAGAAATACCAAATGGTTTTAACGTTTTTCATTTCTACCTATTTGGAGATTTACATGTCTCAGCATCTTATATAACGTATGTGAAAACACACAATAGAGATTATGTTTATTGACAGAAATGGCTGTAATATCTAAACCAAGGTGTAAGCTCTTTTCTTTGGAAAGTTTAAAGTCCAGGTCAATCTCTATATCTACTCAAAGTCCTTTATATGTATATTCTTTGAGTGCATCTGGCTACGTTTCATCATTAATCTAACCAAAATGTATTTACTCATGTTGATTTTAACCATTTTACCTTCCAAGCAGAACCTGCTAATGATGGACATCTAGAAGGCATAGCTCTGAGGCTAGGCCCATGGACAGGGCAATAGTTTATTCTCTGTAAGTATGCTAGCACCAAAAGAAATAGCAAAAGATCTGATGGGTTTTTGTTTTTGCCTTTCAGCAAGTATTAATAACAACTCCACTGAGCTCCTGAAGTCATGTCACTTCTCAGTACTGTTTCATTCTGTCTACATAATTAAGATGAGTAGGGATAGTGTAAATTCTGGGAGAAGGTCAGACCCTCAATATTATGGTATTATGAGGGCCATAACAGTTGAAACACCTTCAGAAAAGTTTGAGGGAATGGGAAATTGGGTTATTTCATCTGCTTTCATAGCATTTTCTAAGACATTGTTGCTTTATTCTTTTTCCTGAAATTATATCAACCGAGTATGCCCTAAGTGATATCCACTGCACCAGGTCAGAACTGCCCCTGATCTTGCTTTGCTAGCTATAAGCTAAAAGATTCTTTATTCCAACAGAAAAAGCACAAGGGCATTTAAATCATTTGAATCATTTAACTGCCGAAAATGAGAGAAAGAAACCAGGAAACTGATTGGTCCATCAGAAAAGCTCAGAAGCATCACTGTATTTCAGTTGCGGCTTTTTTCCCAATTTCTCAAAAATTGGCAGAAGATTTTTAAGAAGAGCCAGATCATATTGGAAGTAATCCTTGGTAGTCAGTACTAGTTTAGTGAAACCAGTGAGACACAAAGCATTGCCAGAGTTGCTCCTCCCTCAGAAATAGTTGAATCTATATTTAATCAGATAGAGATGACTATGAGAGACATCATGGGCTGACAGTAAAGAAAGAGGGGCAAGGAGAAAATGAGGGCTTCCAACAGAAGGGAGGGTGGGACTCTACTTCTAAAAAATCTGGACTCTGTGACCATAATTGTTTGGCAATGTGAAGGTATTAGTAAAACCCAGGATCATTTCCAAAACTACATCATCGTATCTACAACTGCTGCCTGCCAGTAAGTTAGTAGTAAATCTGAAGAGCCAGGAAAATAAGTGGAGCCTGTCTGCCTGCAGTGAGGGTCTGGCCTCCACTCTGCAGCAGTCAATGCCTTTTTCAGAGAATTAAATTAGCTGCTAAATATCTAAAATGTTCCTGTGAGAGTAAAGGCTCTTTGCTTAATTTCAGGGGGTGGAAGGTGCCTGGTTGGCACTATCAAGCCTGGTTCTAATGAGTAGACAGTTCAAACCTGGGCTTATGCTTGTCTTTCTTCTCAGGCAGCTGTAAATACAATAATGACTCTTTCTATTCTATTATATTTGAGATCTTACACTATGCCCATTGCTTTGGGATCTGAGCATGGTATCATCTAATTTCCCCTGCTTAATTCTATGGAGAAAAGTGTCCAAAAAAGTAAAGTCAAGAGGAGGCAAAAAAAATGTGCAAATGTTTCATTTATTTTGTGAATAGGAAAATAGCAAGGATACAACAGGAGACAGATTACAGGCTTGTTATCAGTTCAAATGGAAGATGCATCAGCTTTTGAAAATGAAAACTTGGATTCTACTTTATAAACAAATAACCACTTTTATAGTGCTCTCCTTGCTTCCACTCCTTACCCTCCCTCATCAATCCCTCTTCGTAAACTAAGATTAGGAATGACAAAACTGGTTTGAATAATAGTAAAATAAGCCCTAGATGCTTCTCTTCTCAGTACTCAAACTGAGCCTTTGGGAATATTGAAATAAAGGTCTGTTAATCCAGTACTGGAAAAGAAAAGAATCTCTTGTTTGCCATTTTTTTAGTGTATCTATGTCTTTGTGTTTCAGATTTGATTGAGATCTGAAATGCCAAAATACTAAAAGGAAGGCTTCTCTCATAGCAGGTCCAGTTCAACTGGAAACAGGAAATAGTTTCACTGGATTTCTTAAAAAAAAAATCTGTAAATCATTTTGAAGACCATAAACACAATGACTTCAGTATGGATAAAATTCACCACTATTACACCGCCCATGTCCTTGTGGGGCTGTTCTGAAGAAATATGGGCACAATGACGATGTAGGGTTCCATACTTACACCTCATTAAGGCTAAGTACAGACAATCAAAAAGCTTGAGGCAGAATTGACTCAATCTTTGCAGGTTTCTCTAAGCTGTGTAGATTGGACTGAAATGAACTGAAATCACTTTCACTTTTCAGTTGGAAAAGGCAGCCAGATGCCTTCACTAACCCACTCCAGAAGGCTGGGGGTGCTAGAGCACACCTTCCAGCCTGCCGACCATTACTGAGTCCAGCTGAGCCCAGCTGAACAGGGGTCCTCCATGATTGCCTGCCCATCACATGCCTCCAACTCCCTTCTGTCCCCTTGAAGAGACGGAAGGAGCCCCCTGTCCAGGTGCTGGCCCCCACAGCTGGGCATCTACCCAAATGGGGGGACCCTGATGCCTCAGAGGTTTTCCTTCACCTACCTGGGCTCAGGGGACTCTAAGCCCTGGTCTGCCCTGCTGCAGGAGCAGAGGGGGATTTGCCCCCCTCTACCCCTGCTCATTGGAGTCAGGTCATGGCCCAGCCCTTCCCCTGAAGGTCGGATGGGGGGAATAGGCCTTCAGGCCGATGGCAGCCCCTGCAGCCAGAAGTCTGTGTACATGGGGGAGCCACACCCCTCATGGGGTTTCCTCCTGGGGTCCCTCAGGCTGGGGTTCCTTCAACCCAACTGCATGGGGGAGGAGGTTGGGGCAATCCTTCTCTGCTTTTGCTGATGGACAGGCCAGGGCTTAGGGGCCCCTGTATAGGGCTGCAGGGCTCTTCTCCCACCTCCCTACCTCAACTGCCCTGCAGGACTGACAGGTGCAGGCAGGATGTAGGCTGGAGGGAAGAGGCAGAGTCTTTGCTGCCTCAGCTCAGTGACAGCCCAGGGGTGGGGACAGCTAGGCAGTGGACTAGAGCAGCAGTGTGAGTCACGTTCCAGCAGGCCACCCTGGGACTGGGAGCTAGTGGGGGAGCTGCATAGCATCCTGGGATGGCAGGAGATGGCAAGATAACTTGTATCGGAAAGGGATCTGGTTCCAATCTAACTTAAAGTGATTCAAACTGATGCTACATCCATCCAGGTCTATCTTAAACTGGGTTTGGCCATTTTGAAGCTAGTCTATGTTCACTGAACTTCTGTTCTGTTACAGGTTTAAACCAGTTTCCAATCACTTATACCAGTTTATGTCTAATTTCTGTCCCCTGTCCCTAATTTCTAGTCCCTAGGTCTCAAGATTCTAGCCACTGAGTGCCTGTATAATCTAGATTCATATTCCCTCAGGGACCTCAGTGGCCTACCAAGCATAGTGAGAAGTCTGCAACACCACAGAATTTCCATTTGGGGACTCTGGGCTTTTCCTGACTGCTTTATCACATAGAACTCAATTCTTCAGGTTTTATAGACATGATGTTAATTTCCCTTCAAATCTTTGCTAATACAAGCTGTTTTGTTTTGTTTTGTTTGTTTGCTTAGGTTTTTTTCTTTTGGTAAGGTATTCATTTAATCTAGGTCCATACTGTGCCAATGATTCTGGTAGAAAGTTCTGTAGATCCATGTCACAGTATGTGCCTTGCATACTGCAGCAAGAAATATTAAGATAACCATTGGGTGCATATACACGAGACGCTACATCACTGTAGTGATGAGCTACATTGCCGTATCTCGTCGCTATAGTGACATAGTGTCTAAAAATAACCTGCGCTGCCAGGACTGCACAGTGGCAGCAGGTATTGTGCAATCATTTAGTAGGCCTATGCAAAGCAGCTTGTATTCACTTCAGATTTGGATTCAGCCTATTTGGGAGACAGTAATTTGATTCAGTGATTTGAATCACTGTCCCAAATTTATTCAGCTGAATCTGATTTGCAAATTCAGCCACTGCCAAATCAGGCAAATCTCCAAACTGGACAGGCCCCATCCCCCGCCCACTCTCCTAGCCCCATTAATGGCTTCCCCACCTGGCCCCAGTGCTCTAAAAAAAACAAACCCAAAACCCAAAACTCATTGGCTCCTGCCAGGCAGGGGGGCAATCTCCACTGCCCCCTGCTGCATGGGAGGCTCTGCCATGAACCCCCTGACCTCTTCGCACTCTCCCAGCCCCCACCCCATGGCTCCCCACCCAGCCCCAGCTCTTTAAAAAAAAAAAAAGCCCCAAACTCATTGGCTCCTGCCAGGCAGGGGGGCAATCTCCACTGCCTTCTGCTGTCCCATGCTGCATGGAGGGCTCTGCCACGAACCCCCTGACCTCTGCCCACTCTCCCAGCATCCCCCCCATGGCTGCCCTGCCCGACCCCAGCATCCCGGCTCTTTAAAAAAAAAAAAGCCCGACACTCCTGGCAGGCAGGAGGAGCAATCTCCGCTGCACCCCACTGCCCTGTGCTGCATGGGGGGAGCTCTGCCACAAGTCCCCAGAAGCCCAGATAGCCACTGCAGCAGCTGGTGAGTGGGGGCTTATTTTTTTTCCTAAAGAACAGGGAGCTGGGGCTCAGTGGGGCAGCCATGGGGAGGGCTGGGAGAGTGGGCAGGGGATAGGCATGGGGCAGTAGCAGGCAATGGGGATCACCTCCCCTGCCCCCAGCCTGGCAGCAGCCAGGGAGGCGGGGCTTTTTTTGTTGTTGTTTTTTTAAATCCGGGCTTTTATTTATTTTTTAATAGCCAGGAGCTGGGGCCAGGTGGGGCAACCATAGTGGGGGAGGGGGCTGGGAGAGTGGGCAGAGGTTGGGTGGTGCTCAGGGGGGCTGGAGGAGCAGGCAGGGGTCAAGTACTAAATGACTGTACAGTACCAAAAGCACAGTCCCAGGCACATGTAGGTGCGCCCACTGATGAGCATTTGGAATTGGACACTGGTTTAAATTATGGAACCTTTTTGACACAACATCAAGCTATTTAAGATACTGTGTGCCAGTGCTGATTACTCTTTGAAAATGTGTTACATAGCTCACTTGATTATTGTCCTCTGATTAGATAAGTAATGCTTGCCAATTTTAAACCATTAATGTATATCTGGGTTTGAATACATTTTGGGGGGTTACTAGAACTATACCAGCAGCAAACTTAAAGTCGATGCAGTTATGCAAGCAGAAAATTTTGGCCCATAGTATTTGACAAAACTTTTATAAATAAATGGCTCCTCTTTCAACAATCCTGTTCAGAACAAATGCAGTTGATTATTTTTTCTGTATGCACACAATGGATGATGTATGAAAAGAGTCACTGACTGAGACCTGGAACTATTGAGAAAGGTATTTAATAATTATTTTACTTAGTATAATTGCAGTGAATATTAACTAATGTTACATTTCCTCTTTGAAAATTCTGTTTTGAATAAGCCTAAAATAGAACTTTCCACTGAGAAAGTGTTAGTCACAGAACAGAGTAGGATTCTTTGGAATGTTGTAAATCATCAAAAAAATAAAAAAGAGAGAGAGAGAGACTCCAAGGAAAGCTACAAGTTTAACAGTTTCAATAGAACAGAAGAGATTTGTAGTAATTTCATACAGTGGACGCCTAACAAAGCCTCTTTGAGGGTTTGAGCTGTACAGAAAGGCTAAGCTGAAGACCTGTCCTTTTTTCTGCGAAAAAATAACAGGTTTTCATAGGTGCATGGAAACCCTGCCAGGCCCATAAACACAGTGATAATGTGGGTTTACTATGTAGTGGTCAT
The DNA here is from genome assembly GCF_030867095.1 of Alligator mississippiensis. NCBI lineage: Eukaryota > Metazoa > Chordata > Crocodylia > Alligatoridae > Alligator > Alligator mississippiensis. The sequence continues at coordinate 109,453,034 of NC_081826.1, forward strand.
AAGTAGAGCTAAGTCAGAAACAGACTTTCTGTCTTTAAGTTGCACTTAAAGATACCAAAAGATATCTTTAAGATACCAAAAGTTTTCCGGTAGGTAGGTAGGTAGGTAGGTAGGTAGGTAGGTAGGTAGGTAGGTAAGAAAGAAAGAAAGAAAGAAAGAAAGAAAGAAAGAAAGAAAGACTTTTGACTTTTAAAAGACCTTTATTCCCCGGAGGGTGATGACTCGGAGCCAGTCAAAAGCAAGTACAAGGATGCCCCAAGCTCTGGGCCTCGTGGACAAGGCCTGGGCTCATGGCCTGCAAGGCCTGCCCGTACACTCTAGTCAAAAAAAAAAAACAACCAACACAAAGAAACATAAGGACTATTTACAGTATTTACAGTTCTGCCAGCAGGGACACCCATGGAGGCCTCCGGGGTCGACCCGCACGAGCAAAAGTCCAGGGCCTCGGCCCGCTTGACGCGTCTCTGCGGCTTGAGCAGCCGGTGGCATCACAGAGCGAGGATCAGGCGTCCCGCCTCGACCCGGCACAGCACCCCCTCGAGGGCCCAGCGCTCCTCAAAGGCGGGCACCGTCCGCCGGAGGACAGCGTGCTCAAACTCGAGCGAGAGGCGGGCCCGCACCAGCAGGCGGAAGAGCTGCAGGGCGTCGACCATCCCGGTGCCGCTGAGCTGGTTTCGCCGGCTCTTCAGGGTGGCCATCTTGGCCTGGCCCAGCAGGAAGTTGGCCAGGCTGACCGTGGCCCGCTCGGCCGCCCGGTACGGAAAGGAGTGGACGTAAGCGTCTTCGGAGAGGTCTCGGCCCAGTACCCGAAGCAGTGCGCCCAGGGCGGCAAAGAGAGGCTGCAGCCGGGGGCAGTCGAGGAAGGCGTGGAAAATGTCCTCGTCCAGCACCCCCGGGCAGAAGGGGCAGGCCGCCGAGGCCGCTGGCTCCAAGTGACGCACAAAGGTGCCGGTGGCCAGGATGCCGTGCACGAGCCGCCACTGCAGGTCGCCGGTCTTCTTGGCGATGGGCGCCTTATACAGCGTGCGCCACGCCGGGGTCCCGGGCCGCGCCAGGCGCCGCCGCCACGCGGTGTCAGGGCGGCCGGCCAGCACCTGGGCGTGCCGGGTGCGCACCACCCATATGTAGAGGCCCTTGCGGGGCAGGGTGCCAAAAGGGCAGCCCGTATTGCTGCTGGGGGGCACCGGGAGCCTGAGCAGCGTGTTGGGCCGCTCGGCCAGCTCGCCGGGTACCGCTGGGATGACGGGTAGCGGTGGGAAGGCGTCTTCTGCGGCGTCTGCGGCGGGGAGGGGCCGGCGAGTCTGGAGATGGGCTTCCAGGGCGGTCGCTGCCTCCGTCGGGAGGGCGGCCCTAACGGCCCGCAGAAGCCGCCCCGCGGTGCGGACGGAGCGCATCGCCAGCCGGGCAGCCAGGGCCTCGGGTGACAGCCAGTCCGACCGAGCGGGGTCCAGGAGGTGCTCCAGGCGGGTGGAGCGCGCCTCGACGAGAGCTGCCGTGAGGCTGGCGGAGGCCAGGCTCGGCACGACACGGTGCAGGGCCGGGTTGTGGACCAAGGGCTCTCGAAGGAGCTGCGGGAACCGCAGGTGCCTGGCCTGGGGACAGAGATGGAAGGCCGCCCGCCAGGCCCGCACCACGCTGCGGTAGAACGGGGGAAGGACCGCCCCGTTCAGGAAGGTGAGGTCCAGTTGAAACAGCTCCCGGTCAAAGCCGAGGCCCCCCACTCGCCGCAGGAATCGGCACGCCAGCTGTCGCCACGGGAGGTGGCCCTCGGTGTACAGGAGCCGCTGGAGGGCCTGCAGCCGATAGGCGGCCACCCTGCTGGCCAGATCGATCAGGCCCTGGCCCCCCTCGCCGGTGGGCAGGTAGAGGGCAGCTCGTGGGAGCCAGTGGCGTCCGTCCCACAGGAAATCGACCAGGAGCCGCTGCAGTCGCTCCAGTAGCTCCGGCGGAGGGTCCAGCACCGCGCAGCGGTGCCACAGGGTGGCCGCCGCCAGGTTATTGATGACGAGGACGCGCCCCCGGTAGGAAAGGCTGGGCAGGCGCCAGCGCCACCGCTGCAGGCGGGCCTCCACTCCCTCCTCGAGGCCGTCCCAGTTGCGCGCCATGAAGGTCGTCGGCCCCAGGAACACGCCCAAGACCTTGAGGCCCTCGCGGCGCCAGGCGAGGCCCCCCGGCAAGTCCGGCGGAGGCCTGCCAGTCCATGCGCCAAGCAGCAGAGTGTCACTCTTGCCCCAGTTGATGCGGGCGGAGGAGGCGCGCTCGTAGGCCCGCTGGCAATCTGCCAGAGCCCGCACGTCTTCCCGGGTGGCGAGGAAGACGGTGACGTCGTCCGCATAGGCCGACAGCCGGAGACGAGGGCCAGCGGACGGGCCCGTGGCCGATGGCAGGGCCACCCCGCTCAGGCGGCGGCGCAGCGCGTGTAACAGCGGCTCGATGGCCAGGGCGTAGAGCATGCCCGACAGCGGACAGCCCTGGCGAATGCCCCTGCGCGCGGGGAACGGAGCGCAAAGCACCCCGTTCACCTTGAGCAGGCTGGAAATGTCCCGGTACAAGACCCGGAGGGCCCCGGTGAAGAGGGGCCCGAAGCCAAAGGCCTCCAGCGTGCGGAAGAGGTAGGCGTGGCCCACGCGGTCAAAGGCCTTCTCCTGGTCGAGAGAGAGGAGGCCGACGTCGAGGCCAAAGAGCTCGCTGGCCGTGAGCAGGTCCCGCAGCAGGAACAGGTTGTCTTGTATGGTCCTGCCCGGCACGCAGTAGCTCTGCTCGGGCCCCGTGAGAGAGGCCATGACCGCGCGGAGGCGGGTGGCCAGCGCTTTGGCCAGAATCTTGTAGTCCGCGCACAGCAGGGAGACCGGCCGCCAGTTCTTCATGTAGCCCAGGTCTCCCTTCTTGGGCAGCAGGGTCAGCACCGCTCGGCGGCAGCTGATCGGCAAGACCTTGTCGGCGAGGCTCTCCTGGAAAACGCGCAGGAGGCTGGGGCCGAGGAGAGGCCAGAAGGTCTTGTAGAACTCGGCAGGCAGCCCGTCGAGGCCCGGGGCTTTGCCGGAGGCGAGGCCGGCCGTGGCCGCCGCCAGCTCTTCCAGGGACAAGTCCCGCTCCAGCTCGCCGGCCTCCAGGGCATCGAGACGCGGTAGGCCCTCGTGGAGTTCCCGCGTGGCCTCGGGGCACGACGGCTCGGCCGCGAACAGGTCGCGATAGAAGGCGACGGCACGTTCGCGGACTTCGCCCGGCTCTGTAATGACCCGGCCCTCAGGAGTCTTGAGATGGTCCAAGACTTTGCTCGCTGCCCGCCGCCGCTCCAGGTCGAAAAAGAAGCGGGTCGGGGCGTCGGTTTCCACCAGCTCCTGGCAGCGGGCGCGGATCCTCGCGCCGCGGGCCGCGCTCTCCGCCAAGTCGCGCAGACATTTCCTGCGGAGCCGGAGGCTCTCGCTCAGTGCCGCGTCGCTGCCGGCGGCCAGCAGAGCAGCCTCGAGCTCCGCCACGTCCTCCTCCAACTCCCGGACACGGCGGCGCGTCTCGTTCGCGGCCAGCTGGGTGTACTGCTGGCAGAAGGCTCGGGTCTGGACCTTGCCCACGTCCCACCACAGCTTCCAGGAGGAGTGGCTCGGTCTCGCAGCCTCCCACCTCCGCCAAAAGTGGGCAAAGCAGTCCCGGAAATAAGAGTCCTGGAGCAGACTGATGTTCAAACACCAATACGGTGCCCGTGCACAGGCTCTCCCCGGCAGGCTCAGTTCGCTGAAGGCCAGGCCATGATCTGATAGACCCGAGGGAGCGATGCGGCTGCTGCGCAGGAGTGGCAGGTGGTGCCTGGTGATATAAAGGCGGTCGAGGCGAGCCATGGTGAGACCGCCGGCACTCGTCTTGGCCCAGGTGTACTGGCGCGCATCGGGATGCAGGGCTCGCCAGACGTCCACGAGGTCTGCCCCCTCCAGGGCAGCTTGCAGCTTGCGAGCGGAAGGCAGGTGGGGCTCAGGCCCTGTGCGGTCGAGGCGCGGGGCAGTGGTGCAATTGAAATCGCCCCCGAGGAGGAGCAGGTCATCATCCTCGCTAGCGTCGCGCAGGAGGGCAGCCAAGCTCTCAAAGAAAGCGACCCTCTCCTGGCCATCGGAGGGCACGTAGATGTTGACGAGCAGCAGACGGTGTTGCGCGAGGGTGACGCGGACGGTCAGCAGGCGGCCGGGGACGACCTCCCGCGGCACCGCCGCGTCAAGCTGCAGCTGCGGCGATAAGAGTGTCGCGACCCCCGCGCGGAGGTTGGTGCCGTGGCTCAGGAACACCTGTCCTCGCCAGGCAGCCCGCCAGGCCGCCTGGTTGAACCTGTCAGAGTGGGTCTCTTGTAGGAAGGCGATGGCCAGCCTCTTCTGTCGCAGGAGCTCCAGGACAGCCTCGCGCTTCACCGCGTCTCGACAGCCGTTGACGTTGAAGGTGCCAATGGTTGTGGCTGCCATGGGGGTGGGTGTGGGAGAGGAGGAGCAAAGCAGAGTGCGGGTGGAAGAGCGAGCACCCAAGAGCAGAGCAAGGCAATACAGACAGGTCAGGGAAGGCCTACCGTGCCCTACTCTAGTCAAGGGACCCGCCCAGGCCCCACTCCACTCTCACCCTCTGGGCAAGCTTGTCCAGACGGTAGGCCATCTGACGTGTGCCCCGATCTTGCTTCATGAGCTTGACTGCCGCCCTGGCAGCCTTGACAAACACTTTGGGGTCCGCACACCACTGGGTGATGTGCCCCGCTACATTTTTCTGCCCCTTGGTTAGCTTCAGCAAGGACAGGAGTCCCCCATAGTCAGGAGAGACCCAGGGGGGCTCCGCCAGCTTGGGGTGGATGTTGCCTACGGAAGAGCGGCGAGGCCGCACCCCCGGCGGGAGCTCGCCCGCAACTGCAGCGTCGACCCCCTCGATGTCCAGGCACATCAGCCGCCTCTCGTCGTCCGAGTCGAGGACCGGCTCCGCGAGGACATTCCCTGTCTTCTTGGGGGGGGAGGGGCCATCCCGCTCACGACGTCTCTTGCGAGACTCCGAGACCTGGATCTCCATCTCGCTAACGTCCCCATCTGCTCCGGTAGGCTGGGGCGTGACCAAAGGGGCAGCGGGCTCTCCCGCCACCCCCGGGGCCAGGCCACCGGAAGAGAGACATTCGCCACTATCCCTGCTGCCGCCTGACTCCGGAGGCTGGGGGACAGGCGAGGGGAGGGGGACCCCTGAAGGCCCCTCCCCCCCACCCGCTAAGTCTGCCTCGTCGGTGGCTACATCCGACGGGGCGGGTGGTGTGGCAGCCGGAACGGGGTCCGGCTCTGTAGTGGGGGGGTCCTCGGCACTGGCCGAGGAGGGGTCTGTCAGGGATGGGGTGTCCTGAGAGGCCCCCCTCATCTCCCTCTCTTTGTCGGGTGGTTGGGAGGATGCCCAAGCCCCATCATCCGATGAGGCTCCAGCACCGCAGTCCCCGGACACCCCAGCCATTTCGGCCGGGGCAGGCAGGGGGCAAGGGGAGGCGTCCGCCTCTCCACCCAGTGGGGCTGCCGCACCGAGGGCAGGGGGCGCCACAGACGGGGGAGGGGGCGGTGGGGCCATGGTAGTAGCACCAGCCCCTCGGCTGGACGATGGCTTCCCGCTGGAGACCCCGGTCCCCTGAGATGGAATGGGGGGGGAAGGAGGTCGGGAGGAAGAGCTCCCAGCCTCCCTGGGCCTGCCGCGTGCCCCAGAGGTCGACGCGCCGTCTCTTGGCGCTGCCGCAGGCGGCGATGGTCCGGCTGCCTTGCCCCGAGGGCACTGCGCGGCCAGGTGGGAGGAGCCCCCGCACTTGAAGCACGTGGTCTCTCCCACAGATAGATAGATAATAAACCGCCGCCCCTCGAGCGTGAGGCTCAGGGAGCGAGGCAGCGACTGGGGGCCCTCCTTGAGGAGCATGAAGACCTGCCTCCGAAAGGACAGGACGTGCTTGCCCTGAGGGTTCTTGCTTCCCATCGGCAGGCAGCGAAAAGGACTCGCAGGAACCTCATAGGCCTCGAGTCCCCTGGCCAGCTCCCAATCGGAAACGTGCGGTGGGACGTTGGAAATCACCACCCTCACTGCCTGAGTCTCTAGGGGCGTGACAGGGTAGTGGATGCCCGCAATGTCCAGGCCCTCCGCACACACCCTGTCAACCAAGGCGGGCTTGCCCAAATAGATCATCGGGACCGTGTTCACGCGCCCCGCGTAGCGGATGGTACGCCATCCCAGGAGGGCGGCCAGAGCCTCCACGCAAGCCTCAAGCCCCACATGGAGAGGGGCATGAACCCTCAGGCCATGAGACAGTGGGAGGTCCTGAGAGACATCCTCATGCCAGCTGCCAGGCGTAGGAGCAGCCATTCCTCGCCAGGACAGGGTTAAACTGCGAAGCGCAGCAAAAAAAAAAAAAGCCTCAGGCTGACACGGGGGACTGGGACTGGGAGGGGGCTGGAAACGCCCCAAAATCGGCCTGAGGGGGGCAGAGCAACCCCGCAGGGGCTCAGGGCAAGACCCAAGGCAGGGGCAGATGGCAGGGACCAAGGGAAGGGGCCCTGGGGGAGGAGGCAGCAGAAATCAAAGGGACAACTCAGGCGGGGGTGGGGGAGGGGCAGAGGCAAACGAGGCTGCCAGAGCCCAGGGGAAAAAGGCTCAGAAAGTGGGGGGAAGGGGCAGGGAGGGGGTCCCCAGGGACAGGGTGGGGAGAGGCAAGGGGTTTTTCGGGGGGGGGACAGGAAAAGGGGGGCAGGGAGTGCGAGGCAACGAGCTGAAAGCACCTGAGCTGGAGGAGCTTAGAAGGGCTTCAGCTGTCGGTGGCCATCTTGAAAGAAAGAAAGACTTTTTTTTTTTTTTTTTTGACTTTTAAGAGACCTTTATTCCCGGGAGGGTGATAACTCGGAGCCAGGAAAGAGCATGTACAAGGACGCCCGAAGCTCTGGGCCTCATGGACAAGGCCTGGGCTCATGGCCTGCAAGGCCTGCCCGTTCACTCTAGACAAAAAAAAACAACCAACACAACGAACATTAGGACTATTTACAGTATTTACAGTTTTGCCAGCGGGGACACCCATGGAGGCCTCCGGGGTCGACCCGCACGAGCAACAGTCCAGGGCCTCGGCCCGCTTGACGCGTCTCTGCGGCTTGAGCAGCCGGTGGCATCACAGTACGAGGATCACGTGTCCCGCCTCGACCCGGCACAGCGCCCCCTCGAGGGTGAAAGAAAGAAAAGAAAGAAAGACTTTTGACTTTTAAGAGACCTTTATTCCCGGGAGGGTGATAACTCGGAGCCAGTAAAGAGCATGTACAAGTATGCCCAAAGCTCTGGGCCTCACGGACAAGGCCTGGGCTCATGGCCTGCAAGGCCTGCCCGTACACTCTAGACAAAAAAAAACAACCAACACAACGAACATTAGGACTATTTACAGTATTTACAGTTTTGCCAGCAGGGACACCCATGGAGGCCTCCGGGGTCGACCTGCATGAGCAGAAGTCCAGGGCCTCGGCCCGCTTGATGCGTCTCTGCGGCTTGAGCAGCCGGTGGCATCACAGTACGAGGATCAGGCGTCCCGCCTCGACCCGGCACAGAGCCCCCTCGAGGGCCCAGCGCTCCTCAAAGGCGGGCACCGTCCGCCGGAGGACAGCGTGCTCAAACTCGAGCGAGAGGCGGGCCCGCACCAGCAGGCGGAAGAGCTGCAGGGCGTCGACCATCCCGGTGCCGGTGAGCCGGTTTCGCCGGCTCTTCAGGGTGGCCATCTTGGCCTGGCCCAGCAGGAAGTTGGCCAGGCTGACCGTGGCCCGCTCGGCCGCCCAGTACGGAAAGGAGTGGACGTAGGCGTCTTCGGAGAAGTCTCGGCCCAGCACCCAAAGCAGTGCGCCCAGGGCAGCAAAGACAGGCTGCAGCCGGGGGCAGTCGAGGAAGGCGTGGAAAATGTCCTTGCCCAGCACCCCCGGGCAGAAGGGCCAGGCCGCCGAGGCCGCTGGGTCCAGGTGACGCACAAAGGTGCCGGTGGCCAGGATGCCATGCACGAGCCGCCACTGCAGGTCGCCAGTCTTCTTGGCGATGGGCACCTTATACAGCGTGCGCCACGCCGGGGTCCCGGGCCGCGCCAGGCGCCGCAGCCACGTGGTGTCAGGGCGGCCGGCCAGCACCTGGGCGTGCCGGGTGCGCACCACCCACATGTAGAGGCCCTTGCGGGGCAGGGTGCCAAAAGGGCAGCCCGTATTGCTGCTGGGGGGCACCGGGAGCCTGAGCAGCGTGTTGGGCCGCTCGGCCAGCTCGCCGGGTACTGCTGGGATGACGGGTAGTGGTGGGAAGGTGTCTTGCACGGCGTCCGTGGCGGGGAGGGGCCGGTGAGTCTGGAGATGGACTTCCAGGGCGGTCACTGCTTCCGTCAGGAGGGGGGCTCAAACAGCCTGCAGAAGCTGGCCCGCGGTGCGGACGGAATGCATCACCAGCCAGGCAGCCAGGGCCTCGGGTGACAGCCAGTCCGACCGAGCAGGGTCCAGGAGGTGCTCCAGGCGGGTGGTGTGCGCCTCGATGAGAGCTGCCACGAGGCTGGCGGAGGCCAGGCTCGACACGACACGACACGCTGCAGGGCCGGGTTGTAGACCAGGGGCTCTCGAAGCAGTTGCAGGAACCGCAGGTGCCTGGCCTGGGGACAGAGATGGAAGGCCGCCTGCCAGGCCCGCGCCATGCTGCGGTAGAACGGGGAAAGGACCGCCCCATTCAGGAAGGTGAGGTCCAGTTGAAACAGCTCCCGGTCAAAGCCGAGGCCCTCCACTCGCCACAGGAATCGGCATGCCAGCTGTCACCACGGGAGGTGGCCTTCGGTGTACAGGAGCCGCTGGAGGGCCTGCAGCCGGTAGGCGGCTACCTTGCTGGCCAGGTCGATCAGGCCCTGGCCCCCCTCACTGGTGGGCAGGTAGAGGGCAGCTCGTGGGAACCAGTGGCGTCCATCCCACAGGAAATCCACCAGGAGTTGCTGCAGTCTCTCCAGTAGCTCCAGCGGAGGGTCCAGCACCATGCAGCGGTGCCACAGGGTCGCCGCCACCAGGTTGTTGATGACGAGGACCCGGCCGCAGTAAAAGAGGGCGGGCAGGCGCCAGCGCCAGCGCTGAAGGCGGGCCTCCACTCCCTCTGCCAGGTCCTTCCAGTTGCGGGCCGCAAATGCCGGTGGCCCCAGGAACACTCCCAGGGCTTTGAGACCTTCCCGGAGCCAGGCGAGGCCTCCCGGCAGGTTCGGAGGTGGTGTGCCAGCCCACGTCCCGAGCAGGAAAAAAAGAAAGAAAGGCCTCCACAGAACAACCATGAGTCTTGTATTTAGGGTACTTCTCCAAGAACACCATGTAGGTAGGTACTCTGCCACTCTCTAACATTAAATATAATGGAACAAGAACTTGTATCCCACCCCCTATGTATGTATCCTAACCAGTAGACTATAGTCAGTCTGTCTGTGATCCAATGCATAATTAATTGCATTTCCAAAGTAGACCAGTTCCATCAGAAAAGACTTGAGCACTGGAATTTTCAATGGGTTTGGGCACTCATTTCGAGTCTCAGTTTGGAATCAGTTAGAGAGCAATGACTTAAACTTGGCTCTTCCACTTAGCAGCACACCAGACTCTTGGCTATTCTAAAATACCATCCTGAAGCTGAGAAACCTTTCTGAACAGAAAAATTGTCAGAGCTAGTAAGTTCCTACAAAAAAAAGTTTTGTTTTCAATGAAACAGCATTTCCCAATAAAAAAGCTTTTCATCAAAAAATTCTCCAACTAATTCTAGCCAGGCATATATTTTACCTTACATTGTGATTTGCTTTCAGACCATACTTTCTATGAATATGAAGTGAAATGTATACTGCCCTTACTTTGCATTTGAAAACCTGATTTTTCTCCCCTCTGAGGCACTCTTGTTCACAATTTCACGTCTGGTTTGTGTGTCAGGACATGCTATGGCCCTGTGACCACCCTGCTCTGCATCACTGCAGTTTCCTGTCCAAATGCTATAGAAGAGAAAATATAAAGCTCTTTGTGCCAAGTCTCACTACATACATGGGGTCAGCAAAGCAGGATTTGACCACTGAAAAGTACATTTCTTTATTTCTGCTCAGGATGGTGCCACCCAAGGAACTTTGTTTTATCTGTGCAACTCATAAACCCAGTGATCTTGCAACTCCTACCAGTTTAATGAATTTTGAGGTTGACTGACTTGCATTTACAAAAAGAGCCTCTTTCACAACCTGATGCAGATCTCTGGATGTACCTAAGGCCTACTTCTAATGCTCAGGGGTTAAGACTATGTGCCAAACAGCTGCCAAGTCAGTTCCCACTGCCACTTACATAAATATGCTTTTGTTCTTATAATAAGTTGCACCAGGTTTCATAAAAGCACCCATGTACAGATATAAAGGATTTAAAAGATACCAATAATAACCTAGGAGCCATGATTAGCATTTAAAAACAGGATCAGCAAATTTCAAGGAAGGGATCAACCAACCTGGGTAATTTAACAACTGTTTGAAATACATTAGTAATATCTGATTTAATCTGATTGTAATTTATAAGATATTTGAGTTTTTGAAGGAAAAAATCACTTTAAGATGAGAATGTTATGAACCTTGGGTAATGAAAACCCAGAAAACATAGATTTGAGATTACTTAAATAACACAATGCATGTTTCTTCTTTAATAAACTTGTTGAAAATATATATGAAGATTTGAAAAGGGAAAGATACAAATAAATAAAACCCCCTTTTCCTTTACTATTATGGCACAGCAGCATAACCAAAAAGTAAGCTCAGAAGTAGAATACCATGTTTTTCATCCTTGAAAACAATGTACAAATGTAGGTTTCTGAGCATTCCAACCCCCAAACTGCAAAACACACAAGCTTGTGATTGTTTTTAAGCATGTGAGTTGTCTTCCTGGCGTTGTCAGGACAATTCACATGTTAAATTCCTTCTTTAAATTGAGTCATAGGGCTCCAAAGTTTGCTGACTCAAGCTCACAGGCCTCAATGGATTTCGCATGAGTGGTCCCTTGCATCTAGTCAGGCCAGTTACAGGCATTACACTTTTACTGCTATAAGTGACCTTCAACTGACCTATACACATAATACAACAGAAGTTTAAATCATATAGACTGGTATAAAAATGGTGGAACCTGGTCTAAGATTTGCCTGCCTTTCCCCCACCAAAGGGCGAATGTGTGTTCTGTTCTACCAATTTAAACTATGCTGCTTATAGAAAACTGCGTAACTCAGATTTTGCCTTGGGCTGTACCTAGCCTCAGAGCCCAAATGAAGTCTGTTTGTTCAAGAACCTTGAGCAGAACTTATTGAACAATCAAGGCCAAAGTATTAAAACACGAAACTTCTGAAACAAAACAAACCAAAACCCCAAACTGAAAGAATAAGAAGTTTCAACACAAGATAATGAGACTATGGAGGAGGAAATGAAATCAAATTTTCAGGACCACCAAAATTACTTTTAAGAGCCTTACAGTATAGGTATATAAATCATTTGTACACATACAGAATCAAAGAATAATAGAAAATTAGGGTTGGAAGGGACCTCAGGTGGTCATCTAGTCCAATCCCCTTCTCAAAGCAGGACCATCCCTAGTTATCTCATCCTTTGCATGTTGGTGTAACTTTGGTTTGTATATCAGTGTATATCATACTGGTGCCAGGACAGTCAAACTACCAGCTCTGCTGAAGCAGCTGCCCACAGTAGGCCCTATTAACAGTGCCTTGCCAGTAGATGTCAGGAAGCCTGGTAATACCCTGTTTCCTTTGAAAAAATGACTGAACCCAAAATGAAACTGATTAGAGCTGCAGACATGCAGCCCATATACTAATGCCTGGTTTCTCCAAACTTTCCACTCTCCCCAGGGAGTGGAGTGATTTATACCATTTTAATCATTGTATGCATGTGCTTGCTTGACATTTACATCAGCATTAAGCAGGGGATATCTTATTTGCAAAAGTGACTTAGTTGCACTCGGGACTTAATGGGCATGTATAGACGTGTTCCAGGAGGTGAAGGGGAGGGCGCTTTAATTAGTGAGCCATGCTAATTAAAAGCACCCAATCATCATGTGTATCAGCGTCCCCATGCTGAAAAAATGGTGGTGTGGGCACTTTGAACTAAAGCTCATTTGACGCTGGAGGCTGCTGGAATACATTAATTTCTGCACTCCAGCTGACTCAATTGATCTGCGGGAGCAATTAATCGAGTCTTCTCTGACCCGCTGGATTTACAGCATCTGGGAGCAGCTTCCTTGCATGTGTAGAAGTGCCCAATGTTCCTACTAGCTGTTAATGGGATTTAAGAGCATAAGAGCCTACATTACTTTTGAAATGGACTTAGCTGGATTTGAAAATTTTCCCCTCAATTGTAAATAAACTGCTTATTATTTTTTCAACTGCTCATTAGAGGCACTGCTAGATAAACTTTCTGAGTTGGCTTAGAGTAAGGTTTGCGTGGGTTTTTTAACATATGACTCGTTTATTGCTTTCTTCCTTCTCTCATGGCATCATTAAAATTAATGGAAATCTTTAGACTGTAAAGTGCTAATGGCTGGGATCTTAGTTTTTGTCTTAGCATATTTTTAATCTTTTTTTACAAGCACTTTGCATACTCATAGTGCTTCAGTGTGTAAATAATAATGAATTTGGTTCACTTCTGTGCATTTGCTCTGCATGGTTGAGTAGATCAGGCACTAGTTTTAGAATCAGGAGACTCAAGCTCTAGTTCCCAGCTCTGCCACCAACCTGCTGTATGACCATAGTCATATCACTTCCTCTATCTCTGCCCATTTTATGTTTTGCCTTTTGTGTATTAAGATTGTAATTTCTTGGGGACAAGGACAATGTCATAGAAACCATTTTATAGTGCCTAGTGCAATACACTGCTTGATCAGGGTCTCAAAGTTCCAGAGCAGCATAAACAACAGTTACTCTATACACTAGGTATAATAAGTGATGAACAATTTGATACAAACCACATTCCCCTAATGTGCCTTGGGTAGCACAAAAAGAATATCAGGGTTTTTTCCACAGACCAAAGTTACCTTGTATGAAACTTCTGCTTTTTCAAAAATTCTAACATACAGCCCTGCTGAGCCTTAATGCTATAGCAACCCAAAACACCTTTCCTTAATTTAAAAAAATTAAACACGGAAGCTGCAATGAAATAGTATTATTAACAAAGTTATGGCATTTCAGTCAGAAGAGGAACACTAATGAAAGTAATAAAGAATACAAAAATAGTAGCTTGCATATAACAATTTTTAAACTATATGCTTTTGCAAGTGAAGATAATATTAATGAAAATAAGCTACCAATTGTCCTGGCTTCAGTGGAAGATAGGGTACAGAGCACATCTCAGGCCTGATCACTATAATCCAGAAAGGCACTGTGTAAGTTCCTTAACAGGGCTCTGCCAGTTTACTTCAATCCTAAACTGAACCTCCAATTTCTGTTCTAGTACCAAGTCTTTCTGGAAAAGAGAATGCCAATTATACTAGATCAGATGTAATTAGAGATGTAGACAAATCGGCATTTAATTTTTGATGGTGGGCATATTGTAGTACCATTCAGTGTTCATAGAAATGGCTGTTTTTCTAAGGTACATAATAAGCCACTATGCCAGAAGTTCAGTAACAAGATAACACCTTGCAGCATGATACTGGTAACTCATCCACATGTAAAACAGAAACCAGAATTTATACATATATTTGAAAATTATTCAAAATTGCTTCCACTGCTGATATTTAAAATGCCATTATAGAAATAAAATGCACACAAGTTGTATTGAAAAATGAGTTAATTCAGCCTGTAGAATTCAACTCTCTGAATATTTATTAGTTATTTTAAGAAGAGTGAGACTTCTTTAAAAAATGTATTATTGTTTTCTGTAGTGTGTGTCTATATGTGCATTGATGTGCATTAGTTAATGAGCATTAAATCTAGTACCTCCATTGTGAGGTACTAGGAAAATAAACATTAGGCTGTCTTAACGCACATTAACTAAAGAGCACAGGGTCTATACATGAGTGTGGAAGCTGCTATAACGCACTAGAATTCCAGTGCATCAGAGCAAGCTTGATTAATCGAGGCTCCTGGAACGTGGCAATTACCATGCTCCAGCAGCCTCCTGCATCTCATGTATCAGAGTCCCCACACTTAAAAACACAGAGGCTACTCCAACATGTTGAAATTCTTGTTGCTGTGAGGTGTATATACATTATTTTCATAACAAGAGGTCTCAAGACCTTAAAAGTTAATGTTCCCCAATAGTTATTTTCTAGTTCTACTTCCTAGACTATGCATTAAAATAATTAATTTATTTTAGCAAGATTGTAATTTAATTATTGTTAAGATGCCCAGACATTTTATTCTCACTACATAGAGAGAGAGAGAGAAAGAAAATAAAATGCCACTTCTCCAATTTCAGCCCCATAATGGTCTTGTGTATTAAGTTCAGACATGATTTAGAATAGTCTTACAGACAGCATGATAACATACAATTCCATCAGTGACTGCCTTGGTGCTCATACATCATTTTAATTACATCCTTGTGCTCACTGGACAACAAAAACAATAATAATCAAAAGTTACTTTTGGTGCTTACCTAATGCTGATTTTCAAACTTCAGTCCAGGAAATAAGATACATTGAAACCATATGTTGCTCACCCAGTAAAACTTATTCTTTGGGAAGAAAATAGGATCCCATCCTATTTAAGTCCTTTGCTACGTACAGGGAAATCATCCCTTCGCATTCCCCATCCCTCAGGAGTGCTCAAAAGGATTTGGTTACAGGACAAAGACCTGTGGTACGGAATGGTATGACAAACCTACAACTTGGAGTATACTGTCCTTAGGGTTATGCAGTTCATGCCTTCAAGTACTTTTGATTTTTCATAAAGCTTAGTATTAGAGGGAAATCAAAGATAATCAGCAACTGTGGCATGCAGGTGGCTGATTTTTCAATACTGGAATGGATTTATAAAATACAAATAGAGATGCCTCAGGAAGTCTAGGTAATCAATATTGTTGTTCCTTGAATCCTTAGGTCTACACAGTTTTTCTCCCTATGAATATGCGAGACAACACTCATGATTAGAGATGAGGCCTTTACTGGCCTTCCCTATGATATGAAATATTGTTAATAATATAATTTATCTTTTTTGTTGAAAGGATAATTAGACCAGATAACTAGCAGCACACCAATATCCCACTCCTGTGACCAATGATTGGATTGATAATAAAAATTGTAAAACATACACCCTTTCTTGATAAAGTCTTGGGATTTTAGTGACATCCTTTTTGGATGCTACAGGTTTCAGGTTAGGAATACAAGGTGATGAAAAGCTTGGATGCCTCAGGGAAATGGTTAATAGAAAGAGAGAGAGATTTACCCTTACATCACCAATTCACATCTTGTTCACAGTTGATAGAAAGTGAGAGATAAGTACCATTTGAAGGAAAAATCTCTGATGACCTCACCCAAATTACTAAAGAACAGGTGGTGATACCATGAAGCCACAACTAAAACTGACATTTTCTTTGTTGGCAAACTCAGAGGAAAAGGCAGGCAAAATTTTATGGAGTCTGCATTTGCCTGAACTCCCAACATAGAAGAGGTCCCTCCCCAGAGAGAGAAAAACAGTGGGTTGTGATGATGGGATGACAATGTCCATGAGTTGCACTGAGTTACTCTGTGACTACCAAGTGCTCTCTGCTTTTTGAAGAATGCCATCATTAATCTTAAAGAAGAAAACGTTTCTAGGCTTTACAATGGTAAAGAATTCTGAACTTACACAGGGCAATACCATGCGTTTAATAAGTCTGAAGATAGACAATTGTTTTCAGAAAGCATGCATCTCAAGGTGTTACTAACCATCTGACTAAGGATTGTGACTTGAGTGCTAGTTATTCTACAATGGTCATTTTTTGCATAAAGAGATTAAACTGCTCTTGTATTGTGTGTGAAGTTTTGAAATGTCAGACTGGCTTGAGAAGATTACTGCCCATTTTTTCATTCTATGTTCTACCTATATTATACTTGTTCATGTAACCTTTCACAAGCCCTCAAAATAGTTCACATTAAAAGAAAAAGCCTAAAACAAAACAAACAAAAAACCCAGCATCAACAGAAAAACAATATTTGTTTGGTTTGTCTGGCAGAGGCAAGACTCTTCAGCTCTGTTGAGTTATCAACCATTTTACTTTGCCCACAGGGAGGGCTACTGTACTAAAAGCTAATAATAAAGAGGTTACTTACATGGACAGCTTATTGAGATTGGACAAATTGCAGTTACATTAAAAGTTTGTTTTTCCTAAGGTCTAACATTAAAGCTCAGTCTTTTTTTCCCTTTTGCCTTAAACCCCAGTGGAAAACAGGCTTTTACAGTGAAAGTAATCCAACCAGATATCTTCAAAATCTTAATAGGCAAAGTGGATTGACCTCAGTTCATCTTCATGGAGCTTAGAACAAATTGATCAATTTGCTTTCTAAATAATTACCATTTGAATGTTGATTTTGCCTTCCTAAGACTAGCACGTTGAAAAGTCCGTTTTCAGGAATGCTAATGTAATGCGGCTACACACAAACACACACAAAACAAGACATACATTATATACACAAGCTTCACCTGATTCAGGATAATGAGGATTTACTTATTCTTTTGTTGAAGAATAAAAAAATAAGTAATAAAACACAGAAATGGGATATGCCTAGGGTTGTAGAAAGAAAACATTTCACTTAACGTTTGCATACTTGAGGTTAGGTATTAAGATTCCATAGCTGGAACAAAATCAGCTCTAATCAAAACTATCTATTTGAAGCTAAAGCCTATGGAGTTCAAGGTAAAAATGATTTAAGTGACACAGGACACACACAAAACAGGAAAAGGAAATATGATAGAATTCAACCTAATTATTTTGTGGAAGTGATCGATAAGATAACAATACAATTTCTAACATAACCCAAGAAGTTTACTATTCATTTATGGCATTTTTAAATTCTCCAA
The DNA here is from genome assembly GCF_030867095.1 of Alligator mississippiensis. Taxonomy (NCBI): domain Eukaryota; kingdom Metazoa; phylum Chordata; order Crocodylia; family Alligatoridae; genus Alligator; species Alligator mississippiensis. The sequence continues at coordinate 109,470,047 of NC_081826.1, forward strand.
GTGAGTAAAGCATCTTGGTGATAGAGGAGGAGCTTCAAGAGCTTCATCTGCTTGTTTTGACAAGTCTTAAATAATCTTTGTATCTAGAGCATGGCTGGCCAACCTATGGTACTTATCCCACAAGTGGCATGGGCAGTCTCTGTGCAGTGCACATGGCAGCTTGGAGAGGGGACAAGCACAGAGTGGCAGATAGGGCAAGAAAGCAGAGCAGGAAGAGCAGGACAAAGAGCAGAGCAGGCAAGGGAAAGGGAGGAGTGGCACTTTAGGGTGCAGGGTTAATTTGTGGCATGCCTGACAAAGGTCGGTCCCCAATGATGTAGAGGATTAACTGCTACTTTGTCTCCCTCGTCACAAAAAGGGTAGTGTAACTCACTATTACTCTCCAGGTTCTTTTGCCATGGAAAGCTTTCTATTTTTCTCTGCCCTATTTTGCATCCTGTTCTCCCTCCTGGGAGGGCTGTATCTCCAGTTATTTATTTTGCATCTCCTGGCACTTGTCTCTCTTGTCTTCTACGCCAGCTTTAATATCAATTACGGTTTTATGCAAAGAAACCATTTCCTCAGCAAGAGGACGTAAATTTTTCTACAGTTCTTTTAATAGTGAGTTTTGTTTTCAGTATTTCACATGCCTCCTCACTGTCTGGAACACAGATAAACCAAGAGGAGCTAGATTCACATCAGAGCATTCTGGCAAATCCTACTAAGAATCAATAATTTTACCTTGGGTTTTGATCTATTCTGTTTTCTATAATTCTTAAAAATTATATCCTAGAGAACTTAGTGGAGTTTAGTTCACCTATCTTATGGTACATTTCTGTTCCTTTTAAGCAGAAACACTGAGCTGCCAGCCCTCCCAGCCAGGGTCACTTGGTTTTTCCTATATACAATAAATGTTGGGTTTTTTTAGTTAAATTAATGTTAGCTGGCTCAAAGAATTGGTAATAAGATATAGAACTTTCTACCCTGTGGGTCACTGGATCAATTCCAGTTCGCATCAGTAGTGTGCAAAAGTTATTAATATGTGACAGCTGTTTGATGGCCTATGTTAAATGAGTTTGTGGTCTCAGTCTACATCTCAGAGAAGAGGTACCCAGATTTGAAAAAAAGCCACCAATTCTAGCACAAATCTAGTGAGGTTAAGAGACAGAATGGGCAGGAAAACTTGTACTAGCCTAGGTAGCCCATCCAGGCTTAGGCTGGTAACAGAAAATACACACTGGCACAGTTCTTGCTCTATCAGTTGCATGTATAGAGAAGTTCAGTATTTAGTGGTCTTCATCTGACCGCTTTCACGTGAAAACTCACTGACAAAGCTCTACATAGAGAAAAGTACAATAAGCAATAATGTCATAAAACACCATACATTTAACTCATAATAAACCATCCTATCTGTGTTCGGTGTGTATATACACAATTTGCATATGATTTTTTATGCATTTATTGAGAGTATTTTCCCCGTCTGTCTTACCTCTCCTTTTTGTTTTCAGTGTTATTAGTTCTATGTAATGTAATACACTTTTTATTATTTGAAAATAACAATTATACATTAAGCATGAGGAAAAATAACTAGGTTAGTATCAAAGATCTGCATATAGCCTCAATCTGGCAGGTACCAAAAATATTTCTTTGTGGAAATATTCATCAAGAATATATGGGGAAAGTATTTACTCTTCAGAGTTTAAATTCTGCTATTTATGTTCTTAATTCTAGCCTCACAATTTATATTTATACAGATGTTAGGCTAGTGCAAGAAATGTATGTTAGTTGCTAAGGCTTAAACAGTGCCATCTTAGTTCTCAATTCTAAATATCAAAGATAAAACTGCTACATAAGTGAACAGAATTATCACAATACCCACTGGCACCAGCAGGCATTTAGACTTGGACTGTACTGGACTAACAGTGTTCCACATGGTTAAATCAGCCTCCAAGAAATGAAATTTCTTGTTATTTGTGATCCTGCTAGTTTTCTTTTTTTCTTTTTTTTCAAGCATCTCCAGATGATATATGAACAAATAAAAGTCCCAACAAGGAACTGCTGTTCACCCAATAGGGTTTTTTGGGTCACTTTCTTGTCCTCACAGCTTTCCCTAGGGCAGTCATTCTTTGACATGTTATTCAACTATGATCAAATTTGGAAATACATTAAAATGTAAGGGAATGACACTGTCACTGTCAGACATAAAGGATGTCATGCAACAAGTGATTAATATAATCTTAAAATGACTTTGTTTTTGCCTCCTTTATGCTACCCTAATATCTTATCAGATATCTTATGTAACTAATTGTGATATTTCCTGCAGAAAATGTGGGCAAGGACATCTTTTGTGAATTAGACTCACTCCTAGAGAAGTATTTCTCACCATTGAGATGCATTAATTTAGACAAATAGACTCCAAAATTACATTTGTATTTTCCTATCATTGCTATAAATAATACCTTATCTTTTTAGGGAAAGTTTTTACTGGATGTTATACTAAAAAAATCAGTTACAGTGATTTTGACCTTTTGCTATATACTAATCCATTAACAGCCTGTGAGGAAAATCTCAGTATATCTGTAAGTGATGTATTTTATGAGACAAAAGTCAAAATAGATAGTTCAGAAAAAAAAGTGTGGAACTCAGGAAGAGTTGCCTGCCTGAGTACTTTGTTGGCATATTGCCTATAGTTGATATTGTCAACTCAACATATGGCCTTTCAAATGCATTGATGAATCCTCTCATGGGAATAAAATAAGACCTGTCTAAGATGCGTTTAAGTTTCAAACCAGTTCACTAAATAAAAGTTGCAGCCCCAGTGTGCATGAAAGCTTAGGAAAATGTGCATAAAACCCAATACCATTCTGACACACCAGCTTTCTAACACTTTAGCAGGCCAGTGCACCCAGGTCTATCATATATAATAGAGCAATGTTTAAAAAGACAGTATTTGCCCATGGCCAATGTTTAAAAATCAGTTTGTCTGGATATGTCTTTCAGGTTGAAATATAGTTCTTTAACATGTTCCACAGGCTTCCCTACATGTGTCCCTGTAATAAGGACCCCTACCTCTATTACATATAAAGAAGATCCTGTATCTTGATGGCCACTCCCTGCCCCCACCAGGGAGTATAAAGAAGTCTGACTACAGGAACCAGGCAGTGAGTTAGGAAGCAGCCTAGAGCAAGGAACTTTGCTAGTGGAAATGTCAGTCAGTATGTGTGGAGCCACAAGCAAGTAAGCTCTGTAGGCAAGCCAAGCCCTGGGAGGCTGCAGTGCAGACAAACCCGGCCCAAGATAGACTTCAGTGCAGAGAGCAAATATTAGTGACCCCTCTCACCAGTTCTGCAGAGGGCCTGTAACCATTAGAAAAACAAGACGTGTAAAATTATAGGCTTTCAGATGGTTGGGAGAACGAGCCAGGTTCCTCTCTTCCATGGGGCAGTAGTAAGCCCAATGGCTACATCACAAGGGCAGTCTTAGTTCCTAAGGGATGTCCAAACAAGTGTAATCTCCATGTAAAGAAGTGAAGGACATGTTAGCAGGAAATACCACTGAGGACAGAAGAAAGATAAAATCATCTCCTTTTCCTACTTACTGGACATAAGTGAAGGGAGGACACGTTTGGTACCTGAGATATGAGGACTGTAGTAAAGTCTCTAACAACCACCTGGTCACCTTTTTAATATTCTTATCATAGAAGAAAACTGGTGCACATTGCTGTAAAAAAAGTTCTTTTTTTAGTATTTTTCCATTTCTCCCTGCCTACGAGCAATGAATAAAATGCAGAGCAAGGGCAGTACAGTGCACAAATGTTCTTGTTATCTTAAAGGGGTCAATGGTCAAAGGTGAAAAAAATTCATAGAGTAGTTATGATTAAAGGTAGGTTTCTAAATGGTTTTGATAAAGGCTTGTAAAACAGCCAAAAGAGATCCTGCAATTTTAATGTTAAGTGGCTTTTGTATTGGAAAAATGCCCAAGGGCCATGTCTAGCACGGTCACTTACAAATGACTGATGGGAGATCAATACAGACAGAGTGGAGATGCAGCTTTGTCACTGGGATGTGTAGTTAGTATGTGATTAGCCTTAAGTAGCATTGACTTAGATGTAGATGGGCAGTAAAGAGCTTAGTATCCAGTCAGTATGATGGCTACATGTATACAGAAGTTAATGTAACAGGAACTACATTATCATTAGGCACCATTGGGGGCGCAGCACACTCACTTGGGGATTTTAGGAGAAGGTCAGCTTGACAAGGAATGGAGTAGAGCTGGCAGTCCCACCTGGATCAGTTGTGAATTTGGTTTTCCTCAATGACAAGCAGTCCTCTAGGATTTCATAGGATCCAGAGCTTAGTTAAGCTGTATATGCAATGTTATTACTGGAGAAAAGCAGTTCACACTATTTTTCCCCATGTAAAATTAGCAAACAGAAAGTAGATGACAGAGAGAGTAGGAAAGAGGTAAAATTTAGATGTTCCTTTGTATAGATGTAGAATTTTAAACAACTGCCTGGTATGGAGTTATGCCCTACTTTATAGGTCATGGATTATCATGCTTTATCCTATACAGAACACCTTTTTTACACATTGAAAAAAGGTCTTTCCCTCTACCTCCTGCTCCCATGCTAATTTTATTATTGGGAAAGGGGAATTTTAAGGAAAGAACTTTAAATACTAGCAACTTCTCTTTTGTTTGGGCGGAGGGGAGGGGGTTGTATACCACACACACACACACACACACACACTTGCCCTATCTAGCTCCATATATACACTTTCATGTCTAATTGTAATCACCGGTCAACAGAACTGCAATTAACACCCATTTCAAGTAAGCAAACACATAAAGTAGAGAATTAGAAATCAGCAGTGTAAAATATTTTGATTAATATTTATTTTTTACTCAATTAAAAAGAATCATTCACTTTGAAAAAGCTTCATCTCTGCTGCCATCAGTGACCTGCCATCCAATATCAGAAAACACACTAACGTTTTAGCAGCATGGTGTAAAGTGAAATTATTTCATGGGTAGCCTAATATTTCCAGGGGCCACGAGAAGGCCAGTAATCTGTGGTATAGGGCCATCACTTGCCATGCTAATGGAGCTTCACTATGCAGTTAATTACAGGGAGAATTTTGGTATCTGGCTATCAAATGCTCTTGAGCTACAGTACCAGTCAGGAGAACTCTAGCTATCATGATTTCTATTGCATTAAACTTGAACATCCTTACATGCTTTCCCATTTAAAACAGAGATGACCCAGAAGACTTTTTGTTGGACATTGCAAGTGTAACATTTCAGAGGATGGCCTTTCAGTAACATGCATCTAAAATCATTACACATCTGATTAGCAAACTATAGTGCACATATCATCAGCTAATTAAAAATGGGCCAAGGCCACTAATAGAACTTTAACCTGAATCATTGCTTCCCCAAACATTTGTTCTTTTACTAAGCTAAAGGTGAAACCCTGAAGTTTAAACAAGGCAGCATCACTCTTACTCCATCTTCATTAAATTCCAGGCTTACTGTTGGCTAATTTTTTTTTTAAGATACTGAACTGAGTTAGTAACTCAGCTGTATAATTCTGTTTGTTTATTACTCCTAAGTGAAATCTAAAAAAGTACTATTTATTAATGATTATTAAAAGGATGCATGGTTTCTTCTCCCAATAGCCTATAATTTAAATCAAAAGCCATGCACAATTCATTCTTCCAATTATGTTTGTGCAGTTTAAGTAATCTGAACACTTATTAAAACAAAATTTGAAATACAGGCAGTCCTTGGACTTACGACACCATTGGTTCCTGAAAACTGTGTCTTAAGTCGAAACGTTGTAACTCAGACCCAATTTTCCCATAGGAAACTATGTTATAAATGGGGGATTGGTTCCTGAACCAAGGCCCAATATGTTATGTTCACCCAAAATAACCCAGAATGTTGTACAGTACTCAATCAATTATATAAAATAAATAAACATAGCTTTATTACTTGTCTATATGTATTTATTTATGTATTTATATTCTAAATAGCAATCATATTTATTTGGAAGGACTTCTTTGAGGTGACTTTGCTGGACTTTTTGAAGGGCTCTTGGTTGGACTTTTTGAAGGGTTTTTGGCTGGAGTCTTCTCAGGAGTCTTGGCTGCAGGTTTTCCTGGAGTCTTGTCTGCTTTCTTAAAGCAAGTGTCCAAGGAAGTTTGGACAGAGGTTCTCTTCCTTTGCTTGTAAATGTATCTGTAGCAGCTGTACATGTTGGATATGCCCCTATACACTGATGCACTGCGTTCAATGTTGGGGTCACGCTCCTCAAACAGGGACATGGCAGGTTCCAAATATTGAAATGTCTCAGCCAACACTCTTGTTGTCAAGACTTTATGAGGAGCAGTCTCTTCAACAGTGGGTGCATCTTCTTTCTCTGCCACTTTTTGCTGTTCCAATTCAATGAGGTCCTCAATGGTTAATTCTTAAGAATGTGATGCCAGCAATTCATCAACATCTTTTGGTGCAATGTCTAAGTTGAGTTCTTTGCCCATTTCAACAGCATTTTTGGTCACCTCTTCAACAGTGTCTGTAAAGCCTCAGAAGTCAGACAAACTTAGAACACAACTTTCTCCAATCACCATTCAAATTTGATTGTTTTACTTCATTCCATACCTCACCAATGTTCTTAACTGCCTGGTAAATGTTGAAGCCCTTCCAGAATTCTTTCCAAGTTGATCCATCTTCCTTCTCAATTGCCCTGATGGCCTGGGCAATTATGTGCCTAAGATAATAGGCCTTGAAGGATGCAATTACCCCCTGGGTCCATGGGTTGCAACAATGAGGTTGTGTTGGGGGTGCAGAACACCACTTTGATGTCAGGATGCGTGTCATCAAGGATGATTGGATGACCAGGAGCATTGTCAAGGATTAACAATGCTTAAAATGGAGGATTGTTTTTGCTGTAATAATCCCTGACACTTGGCACAAAATGATGATTAAACCAATCCTCAAAAATGTTCTTATTGACCCACTCCTTAGGATTGGATTTCCATATCACGGGGGGAAATGCCTTGAAATGTCCCTTGAAAGCTCTGGGGTTTTCCAAATGGTACACAAGTAAAGGCTCACGTTTAAAGTCACCTGCAGCATTGGCACCGAGCAAAAGAGTGAGCCTATCTTTAGCAGCTTTGTACCCTGACATGGATTTCTCCTCTTTGGCAATGTAGGTTCTCAATGGCATTTTTTCCCCAAAAAAGCCCAGTTTCATCAACATTAAAAACTTGCTGAGCACAACAGCCACCCTCTTCAATGATTTCAGCCAATGTCTCAGGAAAAGCACAAGTTGCTTCTTCATCAGCACTGGCAGCTTCACCTGAGATCTTGATATTATGCAAATTGGCCCTGGTTTTAAAACACATAAACCACCCCTTACTTGCAGTAAAAGGCTCAGCATTAGAACTTTTCCCCTGTTGTTGCTTTAGATCATCATAAAAACTCTTAGCCTTTTCCTGAATGATGCCTAAACTTACAGGAGCATAGTGTTTATCCTCCAGTCAAATGATTAACAGTTTCTCAACCTGAGCGATAAGTCCGACATGCTGCTCAGTTATCACAGCTGAGTGCATAGGAGTCGAGCCCTTAACATGTTCCTGAATTCTTGCTTTGTCTTTCAGGATTGTCACAATAGTTATTCGGGGGTGTGACAGGTCGTCACTTCTGGGCCGCCCTTAATGTGCCCCCCCCACCTGTCTCTGGGGCAACCGCCCGCCTACTTTCCTGCCATGCCTTGTTGGCAATTAATTAATTAGTAGTAATTAGCGGGAGGCTGCCCTTATTCTGCCCCGCCACTAGGGGCGCTATCTGCGGATCCGTTTCCTCCCCCTACACCGCAGTCCACACCTCGCCGATGGAATAGATGTTATGTCTCAATCTACGCACTGGCCCCCTTTTTTGCTCTCTCGGGGCCTTCCCCAGTAGTACTGCCCCACTCTCCAGGCTCACCACAGCCGCCCAGGGGCTTCACTGTAACTGCCCCCTTTTTCTGGGGCTTTTGCCCTGCTCAAGGCACTCCGCCCTCTCACAGGGCCTTCCCTGTCACCTTCCTCCTCACTGGGGCTCCCCAGCAGTGCGGCCCCCTTTTCGGGGCTCACCACAGCCGCACGAGAGCTTCTCTGTAACACCCCTTCTCTGGGGCTCGCCACGCCCGCCCTGGGGCTTCTCAATAATGCCCCCTCTCTGGGGCCGGGGTCTATGTACCCCCTATGCTGCGCCCACACTGGCGCTGGGGTCCTCACACTCTGCTGTGGGCTCCCCTGGAGTACGCTGTGCCCTCACTGGCACCAGGGCCCCCACACCACTGTGGGTCCCTTTATGAGGCCTCCTCCAACCCCTAATAGCCTCACCCAAACCACCGGTGTAACACCATGACAACAACAACACAAAACAAGCCCCTAGGCTATAACGTAAAACAAGCCGCCTGGCTATAACTTAACATCATTGCTTAAGCCTCCAGAGCCGCTTCCCTTACTCTGCTTGAGGAGTCCCTGCGGTTCTCGCCTCTTAACTCCAGGAGCCCGAGCCCGAGCCCGAGCCCGAGCCCGAGTCCCTGAGCCTGAGCCTGAGCCTGAGCCTGAGCCCCTGCCCCTGCCCCTGCCCCTGCCCCTGCCCCTGCCCCTGCCCCTCTGGCTGCTGGCAGGGAACTGCCTCTGGCCCTAACCCCTAGGGTTTATAAGGGCCAGGCCCTGCCCATTCTGGTCAGCTGACCTTCCCTGGTTGCCCCGGCAACCCACAGCTGGGCTTATTTCCTGCTAGGGCTTCCTCCCCAGCAGTTTTCCCCTCTTTGGGAGCAGGGCACCTCAGTGCTCTGTGACAGGGGGATATCCAAAGCTCTACCCATTTCAGTTGGGGTCTTACCTTTTCCAGACCTCTTATTTCCATTTTTGTTTCCATAGTAATTGTTCTATATTTCTTAGAAGAAGAAACATCACTTCCACCAGATATATGCTTTTCTGCCATTATTATGAGCAGTTTGGAAAAAAGTTTGGATACAGAACAGTGCATAGGCAGCACAGTGAATATGTTGTAAAGTACTGTACCCTACAGTACTGGGACTTATTCTTTATTCAGTACAGGTACAGTACCATACTATTGTAGTGGTAGCAGGAGCAACAAGTGAACACCACAGGACCTGCCTGGCAAATGGCTCCCAGATGAATGGCACGCTGTTGCTCTGGCCACGTGCCTGGAAGGGCATGGGGAGGGGCCATGTGCCCCCAGATCTGCCCCGAGTGCAGCCTGCCCTACCCTGACCAGATCCAGGGATACACATCCTCCCCTCCCCTCCCCATGTCCTCCCAAACAAGTGGTGGGAGCAGCTGGATGCACTGTGACTTCTCCTGCAGCCGCCTGGTGCAGCCCCAGAACTGCATGCCTTGTCCTGGCAGGGGCAGCTGGGGGAGTAGCCGGACGAACCATGGCTTGAGACTCGGCTTCTTCCATGGCCTCCCAGCACAGCCCTGGCACTGTCTGTCTCACCCCAGCCGGGGCAGCCAGGGGAGCAGCCGGACAAGCCATGGCTTAAGCTGTGGTTTCTCCCACCGCCACCCGGCACAGCCTGGGCACTGCCTGCCTCACCCCAGTGGGGACAGCCAGGGGAGCAGCTGGATGAGCTGTGGCTTCTCTCACTGCCCATAGCCCCCATTCCCAGAGCCCAGCACAGCCCCAGCTGGGTAGCGTTTGCCCCAGCCCCTGTCCCAGCCCCAGCCCCTCCGTCACTGCAAGGGCCCTGATCTGCTCCCCCATGGCCCTTCCTTTCCTCCTCCCCTTCCACCAACAGACCTGTATCCAGCATCCAGCATTGTAAAGTTGAAACTCAGTTTGGAACTTCAAAACTCAGGTGTCAGTTTACAAACGTCATAACTGCGGTTTGTCATAACTCCAACCATCGTAAGTCAAGGACTGCCTGTACAAAGAAAAAAGTAGTGCAGTTGTCGCCTCTCTTTCAAGTAAGAACATTAACCTGTGAGTGTTTCATTTAACGATCATAACTTTAACTTCAGTGTTAGACAATACTGAAGAGGCAAAATGATCTTTTTTGTTAAGGCTCTAGGTTTAGACCCAACACACATGGGTTAATGGTACAGAGCACTGTCATACACTTCCTGTGTAATGTGGACAAGCCACTATCATAGATTCATAGATGCTAGGGTTGGGAGGAACCTCAACAGATCATCGAGTCCAATCCCCGGCCTAGGCAGGAAAGAGTGCTGGGATCAGATGACCCCAGCCAGTTGCCTATCCAGCCTTCTCTTAAAGACCCCCAAGGTAGGAGAGAGCACCACCTCCTTGGAAGCCAATTCCAAATTTTGGCCACCTTACCATGAAGAAGTTTTTCATGATATCTATCCTAAATCTGCTCTGTCAGTTTGTGACCATTGTTCCTTGTTACCCCAAGAGGTACCCTGGTGAACAAAGCATCTCTGATCCCTTGCTGCATTCCCCTAAAGAATTTGTAGGTGACCACAAGATCACCTCTCAGCCTTCTCTTGTGGAGGCTGAAGAGGTCCAGGGCCCTCAGTCTCTCCTCATAGGGCTTGTCCCATAAGCACCTAACTATATGAATGGCCCTCCTCTGGACCCTCTTGAGTCTATCAACATCCATCTTGAAGTATGGTGCCCAAAACTGGATGCAGTATTCCAACAGCAGCCTGACCAATGTTGCATAGAGGGGAAGTATCACCTCCTTGGTTCTGTTCTAAAGTACGATTAGCTTTGCTGATGATTTCATCACACTGATGACACGTGTTCATCTTGGAGTCCACTGTGACTCCGAGATCCATTTCCACTTCCATGCTGCTGAGAGGGTCACTTCCCAGCCAGTAGGTGTGCTGGACATTTTTGCACCCTAGGTGCAGCAGTCTGCACCTAGATTCATACATTCATAGATGTTAGGGTCGGAAGGGACCTCAATAGATCATCGAGTCCGACCCCCTGCATAAGCAGGAAAGAGTGCTGGGTCTAGATGACCCCAGCTAGATACTCATCTAACCTCCTCTTGAAGACCCCCAGGGTAGGGGAGAGCACCACCTCCCTTGGGAGCCCATTCCAGACCTTGGCCACTCGAACTGTGAAGAAGTTCTTCCTTATGTCCCATCTAAATCTGCTCTCTGCTAGCTTGTGGCCATTGTTTCTTGTTACCCCCGGGGACGCCTTGGTGAATAAATACTCACCAATTCCCTTCTGTGCCCCCGTGATGAACTTATAGGCAGCCACAAGGTCGCCTCTCAACCTTCTCTTGCGGAGGCTGAAAAGGTCCAGTTTCTCTAGTCTCTCCTCGTAGGGCTTGGTCTGCAGGCCCTTGACCATACGAGTGGCCCTTCTCTGGACCCTCTCCAGGTTATCCACATCCTTCTTGAAGTGTGGCGCCCAGAATTGCACACAGTACTCCAACTGCAGTCTGACCAGCGCCCTATAGAGGGGAAGTATCACCTCCCTGGACCTATTCGTCATGCATCTGCTGATGCACGATAAAGTGCCATTGGCTTTTCTGATGGCTTCGTCACACTGCCGGCTCATGTTCATCTTGGAGTCCACTAGGATTTACAGCAACTGGGGTGTAAATTTGATACCTGCATAATGCAGGTATCAAATGTATGCCGGATTAGTTACTGCATGGCAATGTATGTGTAGACACCTTATACTGTACAGTAACCAGGGGCCTTCCCTTCTGGGTCTGACCAGCCCCTAAGGGACCAGTCAGAGCCCAGCTCCAGGGCTCCTGGCTGACTCCCTCCCCTCCCCTCCCCCAGGGCTGGACTGCTCTCTAGCAGCCCCCAGCTGCAGGGTATAAAAGCTTGTAGTCCAGGGGTAGGCAATGTTTTTTGGCTGGAGTGCTGAAAAAAACACAATGTCTACCTTGGAAGGTGCCGGAGTGCCAGCATGCCAAAAAAAAAAAAAAAGGGTGGCGGGGGGGGGGGGGGAGAGGGGGATATATGGCAGGACATAGTGCATATTAATATATTTAATAATCATAAATGTTGCCTTTGCTGTTGTGTATTCCTTTTTTGTTGAGCATATTGCAGTGAGTGAGAGAGAGAGAAAAAAGAGACAAGGGAAAGAGGAGAGAGACAAAGGAAGAGGAGAGCAGAGAGGGAACCAGACACATGCACACTGAGAACCACGTGCACAGACACAGAGAACCAGAACACACACAGAAAAGACACATGCACACACACATCTGGAACCAGACACATGTATGCACACACGGAAGCACAGCACCAGACAGAGGCAGACAAACACAGAGAACCAAATGCGCAGGTGCACGGAACTGGGCTCCTAGGCCACTGGACAAAGTCCAATCCAATAATGCTCTGGTCCCACCAGAGCCCCCAGGCTGCAATGCAGCTGGCCAAGGCCCCAGCCCAGAGCCTACCCATCAGCCCCACCACCCACCCACCCCACACAGCTAAGCCTGCAAAAAGGTGCAGTGCTCCTGGCAAGGGGCAGCACCAGCCTCATCCCGGTGGGAGGGCTGGGCTGAGGCTGGGCTCAGAATGGGTGGGAGTCAGGCGGGCTTAGCTGCAAGCCCTGCTGCAAGCAGCCTGGGCTCTGTGGTTGGCAGCAGCTACCAGAGCCTGGGCTGGCTGTAGCCGAGAGGCTGCAAACAGCTGCTCCGGGCTCCAGCATCAACTTCATACCAGCGGGTGCACATGCACCTCACAGTGGACAGAGGGGATAGGGCCTGAGGCAAGACAGCCCTTCCAGTGTCTGCTCAGAGGTGCGCATGCAGTGCTCACCAGCATGGAGCTGGTGCCAGGGCTGTGGAGCCCAGCACAGCTGTTTGCAGCCTGCCCACTGCCTGCTGCAGCTGCCCAGAGCCCAGGCTGACTACAAACAGCTGCACCGGGCTCCAGAACCCAGTCATCAGCTCTGTGCTGGCAGTGGGGGAGAAGCCAGGGTTGCTCTGCCTCAGGACCCTCCCCCATCATCTGCTTTGAGGTGCACATGCACCCCCCTGGCATGAAGCTAATGCCAGAGCCCAGAGCAGCTGTTTGCAGCATCCTGGGCACAACCGTCCCAGGCTCTGGGTAGCTGCTGCCAAACACGGAGCCCAGGCTGCTTGCAGCAGGGCTTGCAGCTTCCCAGCCACCTGCTGGGAGCAGCACAGGTTTCATGACTGGCAACAGCTGCCTAGAGCCCAGGCTGGCAGTGGCATGCTGAGCAAAATGGCCTTGTGTACTGTGCTCGGCACACGAGCCGGGGGTTGCTGACTCCTGCTATAGTCATTCTGTGCTCTGGGCGTGCTACACAGGAGCTTGGGGGGCTGCAAGCCCTGTATGGCCCCTTGACAGGACCCAGGCTGCTGCTGCTCATGCTGTCCACTAGCCAAAGTTGTTCCTTGGGCACAGGTGAGTGCTGTAAAGGGCTACAGCCTGCTGTTCCTCCTGCACAGCCCTCAGAGCCAGCCTGGCTGGCTGTGGCAGGAGGGCAGCACCAGCTACCTGTTCCTGTACACCTATACCACTGTCTTCTGTCTTTGCAGCTGTGCACGCATGCTGTGGCACACTTGCCTGTGCCACATGGCTTCCAAGCCCTTGCCCTGCTCCGCTGCTATGCCCTACTGAGTGCTGTCTAGGGCCAGCCACAAAGGGGCAGCTATGCAGAGGTCCAGAGAGCTGGTGCAGGAGGCATCAACACCATGTCCTCCCTGGTGAGGCCTGGCCCTGCCCACTGCCCCACATGAGCTAAGCACCCAGGGCCCCAACTGGACCCAGGAGGACGGGCACAACCTTGTGATCCTCTGGTGGGATGTGGAGGTACAGCGACAGTTTGCGCAGGTTGTGCACTCGACCACCCATTTTTATGAGGACCTGTCGGGTGGGATGCATGAGAGAGCCACTCCCGGTTGATGTGGCAGTGCTGCATAAAGGCCAAGGCCTTGTGCGCACAGTGGGTGGCCATGACTGATCACAATTGTTGGTTTGGTCATGTCTGCAACACCATATCCTTTACGTTGGAACTGACCAGCATTTTGGCACCTGGGGATGCAGGCTACAACCCTGTGGTTTTTACCAGTAGGGGTGGCATGACAATGCCTCGCCCCCCTCAACCTCCCAAGAGGAGGGGCATGACACCTCCCCAGAGGAGGGGCCCTCAGATGTTCAGTGCCCTGCTCCACCTACCTCCCCAGTTGCTGCACCCACTAGCAGCTCGGGGAGCCCTGGCCAGTGGCTGCCATGCCAATTCCAAACCTGTCCACCCTGCCATGAGGAGCAGCTGGCCATTACATAGCCAGCTGCCAGCAGCACCAGCTCCTCCCTGGGGATGCCCCTGGCTGGGCACCAGCCCACTGACCATCATGGGCCACAGATGCTGGGTGCAGCCACTTGCCCATGCTGATGGAGAGTCTCATGCTGAGCCGCCAGCCTCACCAGCCACAGACACTTGATAAGTCCTGCACTGGGGGGAAGGCACTTTCAGTTCCCACCCTGGCCCCTACTCCCACTCCCTGCCCAACCCACCTTCATTCCCCTGGCCCTGGAGCCCCATCCCACAGAACACAAAGAGGCAGGACACAGTTCAGAACTTTATGGGGCAGCATGTGTCCCCACAGCTGGGCAAGCATGGGCCTCTCACACCCCAAGGAAGCAATTGATGCCAGCGGCGATGCATGGCCACTGGTTCAGAACATCTTATCTCCGAACTGTTGCAAAATCTCATAAAAAGCTTCTGTCTCTTGCCTCTGCAGGGTCAACATCTGGATGTGGGGGAAAAGCCACCAGCCCCAGTGTGGGTACAGGGTTTGGGTTGCCAGCACCCATTGCTGGAGTTGCTTGGATGCAATGGCACTGGTGGCAGTGCACCCAGGACTGGAATGTCCTGCTCCAGCAGCTGGTGATGGTGGCTGAGGAGTAGGAGGCATGGGAGCAGGTGCAGAACCAGGCATAGGAGGAGTGGGAGCTGGTGTGGCGGATGGAGGACATTGCCCAGGAGAAGGTGTTCCAGCGAGCGATGCGGGAGCACTGGGGCCAGATGGAGGCCATTGAGGACCACTGCATCATGCTACTTGAGCAGCAGACTGAAAGCCAGGACTGGGCAGTGGTGGCTGCAGATGCTGACTGCCAGGCCCTGGACACCCTTACAGGCCTGGCAGGCATGCCTATGTCCCCTGGCACCTAACCCCCAGCCCTGGCTCTGCAGAGCCCCTGGATCCCACCCACTTCCCTGTTGCAGCTCCCTCCCAGGATCTGAGAGGAGATCCTCTGGTGCCTCCTGCCTGCAGGGGCCCCTTCCCCAGCCCTGTTTTCTCCTGCCAATGCTCGTCTCTGCCACTCACCCTGGCTCCATGTATTGACTGCCTGCAAGAGTCCACTGCCTGCCACGGCCCCTGGATCAATGAGGGAAATTTTCAGAGTCAAGGTGCTGGTCACTTGCTTCTGGACTCTGCACCCTAGGTGACCCACTCCTCAGCCCTCCTTCTCAGGACTCAGGGAGTGGGTCAGACGGTTAAACATAGCTTTCAGCTTAGGAAGTGAGTTTTTTACTGTGGGTGGGGAGGGTGGTGGAGGAGCACTGTTGGTTGAGAGGGAGAGGAGGTGGGGATGTGTTTGTTAAAGAGGGAGGGGGAGGGATAGGGGGTAGGTTTTGTACAGAAAATAAAGTTTTTATATTTTCAACTGTGTGCATATCCCAGAGTGGTGCTGGGGGTACGCAGGGAGTCAGTGGTGTGTGGGCAGTGGGGCAGGCAGACTGGAGCATATAGTGCAAGAGGAGGGGGTCAGGCAAAGCCTCCCACAGGCAGTGCCCTGGGCCTGGCTGGCAGGTGTGTCACTGTCCTGGGGCCTGGGCAGGGGGGTCTGGTGGGGCCAGCCACTCTAGCACCATGTCTAGTAGGAGTGTGGGGTGCTGGTCATTGCTGGCAGGAGCCTGGCTGAAGTATTGGGGTGCTGGGCATCACCGGCAGGGGTATGGGCAGGGAGCAGCCATGGTGCAGGGAGGCAGGGTGGTCAGGGAGGGATCTGCTGTGTGCTGCCCTTGAGCTGGACATGCAGCTCCCAGGTGGGGGGGGGGGCAGCTTGCAGGGATCAGAGTACAGGGGTGTGCTTTTAAGATGGCAGCCAAATGCTGGCAGCTGCCTCTGGCCTCAGCATAGCTGCCAAGTGCTGGCAGCCATGTGACTGTAGGCTGGAGCTCTGCCCGGTGGCCACAGGGGCACATGGCAGGCTGCTCTGATTTGGGACTAAGTCTAGCCCCAGGTCACCTGCACGTGTAGATGCCAGCCTATTCCCACTTACTGCTCAGTAACTTACTGCAAGATAAATTTAATGCTACATAAATGCACATGTAGACATGCCCAGTGATAATATTGCTTGTTGTCGTGGGAGCTAAGTTACTCCTTTGCTAGAGTGGACCTAACTAGCTCAGAAAGTTCAGTTTGTCTCTGCATACCTCACAGGGTTGAACTGAAGCTAAATTTTACCTATTTAGGTTTGTATTAAATGTAGTCAGAAGATACGTTTGTTCACCAGAGCGCCCCAAGGGATGATGAGGTCGAATGGTCACAAACTACTACAAGATCGTTTCAGGCTGGACATAAGGAAGAATTTCTTTACTGTCCGAGCCCCCAAGGTCTGGAACAGCCTGCCACCGGAGGTTGTTCAAGCGCCTTCATTGAACACCTTCAAGATGAAACTGGATGCTTATCTTGCTGGGATCCTATGACCCCAGCTGACTTCCTGTCCTTTGGGCGGAGGGCTGGACTCGATGATCTTCCAAGGTCCCTTCCAGCCCTAATGTCTATGAAGTCTATGATAAGGGAGTATGAGAGAGAATAATTCTTCTACCTAGAGAACTATTTAGGGCAATGCACAAAGGTAAAAAGCCTTTGTAGAAAGGAATAAACTACATTAAAAGCAAACTGCTATGCAGTTCAATAAAAGGTTGCCCTACCCAGTCAAATAAATACAATTTGCCACTGTGTATAAAGAGGATCTTTTTCAATTTAGCTATTTCCATTAATGTATGAACTGCTGATCAATATTAGGCATTGCTTAGCTTCTCAGGTAATAAGAATCATCTTCTTGACAGCTGTTGTAGTTCCTGAGGACTAAATCCTGATAAAGTGTTGATATAGCCAAACCAAAAAAATTAAATAAAATAAAAATAAATTAAATAGCCAGAATATTTTAAATTGAGACCTGTTTTAAATTGAGCCCTGTTTCCTTATCTTGCTAAAGCGGCAAAACTATAAGGCCTTGCCAAATGGCTATGACTTGCTACAATATGATTCTATTCACATTGTTCTTGAATACCTCTAGTAAATTTTAGAGAAGATGGGAGTCTTACCACTCAATCTGAGCTATATCTGTTACCCCTTGAAATGTCTAATAAATTTTACATCTAGGGTCTGAGAGTGGACACTACTTTTGATTTTAAAATGTAGGAAGAAATGCAATCCACCACCAACAAGCTTTTCTTTGAGCAAAGAGGGAGTTATATGGATCATATGCCCTGTTCTCTCTGGCTCTGTCAGAAGTCTGTTGATACCTTTTGGGAAAATGAGCATATTTACAATTTTATGATTGTGCACTTCAAGTTGCATCCCAATTAAGATGCATTATAAGAGACAGTTCCTGCTTTGAAGATCTTACAATTTTACAATCTAAATAAACAAAATAAGTGATATGTTATCACTATTTTACAGATGAGACTTGAGAGAGTAAGGAGGGGTTGGTCCTGGGGCCAGTTTTATTCAATGTCATCATCAACGACCTGAAAGATGGCAAAGAGTGAACCCTCAACAAGTTTGCATATGACACCAAGCTGGGGGGAGTAGTAGAGAGTAGTGGTGAATGGGTCTTTTTTGACCTGGAGGGAAGTGGGTAGTGGAGTCCCCCAGGGCTCAGTCCTTGGGCCCACACTGTTCAATTTCTTTATAAGTGACTTGGACGATGGGGTAAAAAGCAGCCTGTTTAAATTTGCTGATGATACCAAGATTTGGGGTGAGGTGGGCATGCTAGTAAGGAAGGACAGATTACAGCAGGACCTGGACAGGTTATAGGGGTAGGCTAAAGAAAATAGGATGGGTTTCAATACTGACAAGTGCAGGGTGCTGCACTTGAGCAGTGGAGACTAGCAGCATACTTATAAGCTGGGAAACTTCCTTCTTGAGAGCACGGTGGCAGAAAGAGATCTTGGAGT
The DNA here is from genome assembly GCF_030867095.1 of Alligator mississippiensis. Taxonomy (NCBI): domain Eukaryota; kingdom Metazoa; phylum Chordata; order Crocodylia; family Alligatoridae; genus Alligator; species Alligator mississippiensis. The sequence goes on from NC_081826.1 coordinate 109,488,209, forward strand.
CACTATTGACTCCAAGATGAACATGGGCTGACAATGCGAGGTCACGGTCAGTAGGGCTAAGCGTACCTTCTCATGCATTGACAGATGCATCTCGAGCAGGGCCAAGGAGGTGATCCTCTCCCTCTAGGCGACACTGGTCAGGCCACAGCTGGAATACTGTGTTCAGTTCTGGGTGCCACACTTCAGGAGGGATATGGACAGCATTGAGAGAGTCCAGAGGAGGGCCACCCGCATGATCCGGGGACAGCAGGGCAGACCCTATGAAGAGAGGCTATGGGACCTTAACCTGTTCAGCCTTCACAAGAGAAGGCTGAGGGGGGACCTGGTGGCCGTCTATGAACTCACCAGGGGGGAGCAGCAGGGTTTGGGAGAGACCCTGTTCCCCCTAGTGCCCCCCCAGGGTAACAAGGAATAATGGCCATGAATTGTTAGGGAGGAGGTTTAGACTAGACATCCAAAGACACTACTTCACAGTCAGGGTGGCTAGGATCTGGAACCAACTTCCAAGGGAAGTGGTGATGGCTCCTACCCTGGGGGTCTTTAAGAGGAGGCTTGATGTCTACCTGGCTGGGGTCATTTGAGCCTGGTTTTTCTCTCCTGCCCAGGGCAGGGGGTCAGACTTAATGATCTACAAGGTCCCTTCCGACCCTACATTTATGAATCTAAGATATGCTGGAGGTTAGGGCTAGGATTCAGAGTGACTTAGACAAATTGGAGGATTGAGCCAAAAGAAATCTCATGAGATTCAATAAGGACAAGTGCAAAGTCCTGCACTTAGGATAGAACAATCCCATGAACGAGTACAGGCCAGGGACTGACTGGCTAAGCAGTAGCTCTGCAGAAAAGGACCTGGTGGTTACAATGGACAATAAGCTAAATATGAACCAACAGTGTGCCCTTGTTGCCAAAAAGGCTAATGGCATCATGGGCTGCATTGGTAGGTGTGTTGCCAGTAGATCAAGGGAAGGGATTATTCCCCACTATTCAGCACTGGTGAGGCCACATCTGGAGTACTGTATTCAGTTTTGGGCCTCCCACTACAAAAAGGATGTGGACAAATTAGAGAGAGTCTAGCGGAGGGTGACAAAAATGGTGAGGGGGCTGGAGGGACATGACTTATGAGGAAAGACTGAGGGAACTGGTCATTTTTACTTTAGAGAAAAGACTGAGATGGGATTTAATAGCAGCCTTCAGCTACCTAAAGTGGGGTTCAAAAGAGGATGGAGCTAGACTGTTCTCAGTGGTGGCAGATGATGGAACAAGGAGCAATCATCTCAAGTTGCAGCAAGGGAAGTTTAGATAAGATACTAAGAAGAATTTTCTCACTAGGAGGGTAGTAAAACACTGAAACAGGTTACCCAGAGAGGTGGTAGAAGTTCCATCCTTGGAGGTTTTAAAACCCCTAGATAAAACTTTGGCTGAGATGATCTAGTTGGGGGTGGTCCTACTTTGAGCAGGGGGTTGGATTAGATGTCCTGATGAGGTCCCTTCCAACCCTAATTTTCTATGATTCTATATCTATGATTCTATATCTATGGATAACATGATTCATAGATTCATAGATGTTAGGGTCGGAAGGGACCTCAATAGATCATCAAGTCCAACACCCTGCATAAGCAGGAAAGAGTGCTGGGTCTAGATGACCCCAGCTAGATACTCATCTAACCTCCTCTTGAAGACCCCCAGGGTAGGGGAGAGCACCACCTCCCTTGGGAGCCCATTCCAGACCTTGGCCACTCGAACTGTGAAGAAGTTCTTCCTAATGTCCAATCTAAGAGTATGCCCTGCCAATGTCCCACAAACTTAAGTCCTCTAACATGTTCCACAAGTAGAAGTTTCAAATGATTGCAGTACAACAAGGACAAGGACAGCCCAGCCTGAAGAAGGAGAACATTGGAAACCTGAAAGCCATGGGGAGACCAGCACTACAGAACAGGTAAGAAACAAGAAGGTAAGAAACAAAGGGCCCCTTGGGACTCAGAGCAGGGGGGCAGCAAAGGCACCAGTCGCAGGGCTCAAGTGCCTATATACTAATGCTAGGAGCATGGGGAACAAGCAGGATGAACTAGCGCTCCTTCTTGCACTAAACACTTATGACTTAGTGGGGCTAACAGAGACCTGGTGGGATTCATCCCATGACTGGGCTGTACATATTGAGGGCTATAGATTGTACAAAAAGGACAGGTCGGGGAAGAAAGGGCGGGGGTTGCACTTTATGTCAGTGAGCAATATACATCAACCCTCATCAAGACAGAATCCAAGGTTGAGGAAGTAGAAGGATTGTGGGTTAGGCTACATGGGGGGCAAGAAGAAAGGGATTTGGTGGTAGGGGTCTGCTACAGACCCCCACACCAAGGGGAAGAAATAGATGCAGGGCTCCTGAGGCAACTCTCGGAGACCATAAAAGCTAAAGAGGCGGTAATCATGGGGGACCTAAACTACCCAGACATCTGCTGGGAGATGCAGACAGCAAGGTCCCATCGCTCACGCAGGTTTCTAACCTGTGTACAGGACCTCCACCTGACACAGGAGGTGCATGGTCCCACTACGGGGAATGCCATACTGGATCTGGTATTGGCAACAGGGGATGACATGATAGGGGACCTCCAGATCGGTAGCCATTTGGGAGACAGTGATCACCTAATAATAGAATTCAACATTAGACGTCGAGTGGGTAAGGTAACTAGTAGGGTGAAAGTGCTAGACTTCAGGAAAGCTGATCTCAATGCACTCAGGCGATTAGTCAAGGACACACTGCAGAGTAGGAGTTTTGAAGGGAAGGGAGCCCAAGAAGGGTGGCTGTGCCTTAAGGAAACGATCCTTAGGGCACAAAGCAAGACGATCCCCGAGCAAGGCAAAAAAGGGAAAGGGGCCAGGAGGCTTCCATGGCTGACCAGAGAAATCCAGGGCAGCCTAAGGGCCAAAAGGGGAGCACATAAAAAGTGGAAACAGGGAGAGATCACTAAAGATGAATATACCTCCTCTGCTCGTGCTTGTAGGGAGGCAGTTAGGCGGGCCAAAGCTACCATGGAGCTGAGGATGGCAACCCAAGTAAAAGACAACAAGAAATTGTTTTTTAGATATATTGGGAGTAAAAGGAAGGCCCAGGGAGGAATAGGACCCCTGCTAAATGGGCAGAAACAATTGGTGACAGACAGGGGGGACAAGGCTGAACTCCTCAACGAGTTCTTTGCCTCAGTGTTCCTAAGTGAGGAACACGACAAGTCTCTCACTGGGGTTGTAGAGAGGCAGCAGCAAGGCGCCAGACTTCCATACGTAGATCCTGAGATGGTGCAGAGTCACTTGGAAGAACTGGATGCCTTTAAGTCGGCAGGCCCGGATGAGCTCCATCCGAGGGTGCTGAAGGCACTGGCCGACATCATTGCAGAGCCACTGGCGGGAATATTCGAACGCTCGTGGCGCACGGGCCAAGTCCCAGAGGACTGGAAAAGGGCTAACGTGGTCTCCATTTTCAAAAAGGGGAGGAAGGAGTACCCGGGCAACTATAGGCCGGTCAGTCTCACCTCCATCCTTGGTAAAGTATTTGAAAAAATTATCAAGGCTCACATTTGTGAGAGCCCGGCAGGGCAAATTATGCTGAGGGGAAACCAGCACGGGTTTGTGGCAGGCAGATAGTGCCTGACCAATCTAGTCTGTTTCTATGACCAGGTTACAAAACGCCTGGACACAGGAGGAGGGGTGGATGTCGTATACTTAGACTTCAGGAAGGCCTTCGATACGGTATCCCACCCCATACTGGTGAACAAGTTAAGAGGCTGTGATATGGATGACTACACAGTCCGGTGGGTGGTGAATTGGCTAGAGTGTCGCACCCAAAGAGTCGTGGTGGATGGGTCGGTCTCGACCTGGAAGGGTGTGGGCAGTGGGTCCCGCAGGGCTCTTTATTACAATATAACCACATCTTTGGTTATAGTTCCACAGTTTGTTTCTGGAGAGGCCTAAAAGAAAGAAAGGCTGAGGTATTCAGGTGCATGAATAGGACTGTCTTGTTCCTTAGCACCTGACTTCAGTCTACCTGGCATTAGCAATAGCTAATTCATTCCACCCTTTCCTCTCCCCATATTATACTATTTTATTTATATATTCAAATAGGATTGGTAACCAGTATAGTTTCATAGTTTCATAGTTGGTAGGGTCAGAAGGGATCTGAGCAGATCATCAAGTCCGACCCCCTGCCATGGCAGGAAAAAGTACTGGAGTCAAATGACCCCAGCAAGGTGTTTGTCTAACCTCCTCTTAAAGAACCCCAGGGTAGGAGCCAGCACCACTTTGCTTGAAAGTTGGTTCCAGATCCTAGCTGCCCTGACTGTGAAGTAGAGCCTCCTGATGTCTAGTCTGAATCTACCCTCTGCCAGCTTGTGACCATTATTTCTAGTCACTCCTGGTAGTGCTTGGGGGAACAGGGACTCCCCCAGTGCCTGCTGGTCCCCTCCAACTAGTTTGTAAATGGCCACTAGATCCCCCCTCAGCCTTCTCTTGTGGAGGCTGAACAGGTTCAGGTCCCTTAGCCTCTCCTCGTAGGGCCTGCCCTGCTGGCCCCTGATCATGCGAGTGGCCCTCCTCTGGACCCCCTCCAAGTTATCCACATCCCTCCTGAAGTGCGGCACCCACAACTGGATGCAGTACTCCAACTGTGGCCTGACCAGTGCCACATAGAGGGGGAGGATCACCTCCTTGGACCTGTTCGAGATGCATCTGTGGATGCATGACAAGGTGTGGTTGGCCTTCCTGACTGCGTCCCCACACTGCCGGCCCATGTTCACTTTGGCATCAATAATGATTCCAAGATCCTTTTCTGCCTCTGTACTGACAAGAAGGGAATTCCCCAGCTTGTAGGTATGCTGCTGGTTCTTCCTCCCCAGGTGCAGCACCTTGCACTTGTCAGTGTTGAAACCCATCCTGCTCTCATCCACCCACCCCTGTAACCTGTCTAGGTCTGATTGCAACTTATTCCTCCCTTCTAGCATGCCCACATCCCCCCACATCTTAGTGTTGTCAACAAATTTGAACAGGGTGTTTTTTTACCCCCTCGTCCAAGTCACTGATGAAGATTTAGACTAGACATTAGGAAGAACTTCTTCACAGTTCAAGTGGCCAAGGTCTGGAATGGGCTCCCAAGGGAGGTGGTGCTCTCCCCTACCCTGGGGGTCTTCAAGAGGAGGTTAGATAGGCATCTAGCTGGGGTCATCTAAACCCAGCACTCTTTCCTGCCTATGCAGGGGTTCGGACTCGATGATCTGTTGAGGTCCCTTCCGACCCTAACATCTATGAATCTATGAATCTATGTTGAACAGTGCGGGTCCAAGGACTGAGCCGTGGGGGACCCCACTGCCCACATCCCTCCATGTCTTAATGTCTTATGCAGTTTTATACAACCCTGCATATTTTTGTAAAAAACCATTCATCCTATTGAGATGATGGCAGATATAGCCCAATATTAAGCAGTTAAGGTAGGCGAGGGGTATCAAACATCCCATGTCTCAGGCTGGATCCAGACCATGGCGCTTCTTGCTGGTTAGATCTGGACCTCATGGGAGCAGGGTAAGTGGCAGTGGCTAGGCAGGCAGTGGCAATGGGGCAAGTGGAACTGTGTCTGCCCAGCCATTGCTCATTGCCCTGCTGCTGAAGGCTGTTCCCAGCGAGATCTGTAGCCCTGAACTCTGTGACAGACCCCACCACCTGACTCCTAAATTCCAAATCACTCTGGGAGTGACTATTACACAAATAATTACTTACATTGCAATGCTTATACTTCACCTAGACCTATATTCTCTTTGTTCCTACATATTTTACAACATATCTCTGAAGTCTGCTGAAAAGAACTGTGGATTGATATCTCCATTGCCATTGTTCCCAAATAAAAGAAGCAAAAGTGAAAAATATCTATTGCCAAGCCTGGTAAGAATAAAGTAGCAAAAAAAAGAATAGGATATTCTTTCTTCTTGCAGATCATAGATTCTCTCATTTCCTTAGATGTCGCATCTATAAAATTAGTGAATCTTCTATCCACACTCCCATCTTTCCTAACATGAAATTACTGCTTAGTTATGTCACACCCGATAATGATGCATCATCACATTTGGTAATGGATGACATGGAATGTGATGATCTTGAGGCAGCAAAGAATCCAGGACCTTCAAAGAAACCTGATTTTTTTTAAAGAATATTTAGAGGCAACAGGATTTAAGTCTTGAATGAGTTAGCTCAAATTTCATATCTTAGTTTCTGTTTAAGAAAAATCATGATAATAATACATAGCTAAAGAATGTGTGGTGATCTATTAGCCAAACAGGCCAATTGCTCCTCTATTCACTCACATGAACAATCCCATAGACATCAACAGGACTTTTCCCCCTGAAGAAGACAGGAAAGATTTGGCCAATATGTATACAGCATATTAAACATTAAAACCAAATGATTACAACTTCTCTGAATGAGAAGTGAGTTTGGTTCTAAGGCCTGTGCCAAGTATGATGCCAAGGCTCAGATTATATTAACCTTTCATAACCCACAAATCCTCATTTTCCTCATGTTCCAGTTTGCACTGGTTCAGTTCAAGAGGTTAAACTATGATTTCCAAATGATCCAGGAGAACAAGTCCTAACAAGGAAGAGCTTGACTGTAACAGCAGTTCATTGATAAATCATGCACACCACTCAGTTCTGGAACTCACCCATCTACAAGGTACTAAATTATATTGTGTTTTGAAGAACAGCTTTAGTCATGTCACATATGTTAGGTTTACACACACAGACACACAGACAAGAGGGAGTGTTTTACAGACTTGGGATAAATACTAATGAAAGAAAGGGTGCTGTGGGAATCAATCTCTCCTTTATATACTCCCAAATTATACTCATAAAGAAGAGGCCTCCAGCAGCTCTGTCAGTCATGATAAAGTTATCACTTTGAGATTTATTACAGGCTCTTTCTTTGTGTGTTCAATGGAAAACATCCCACAGGTGTGTTTGCATTATCAGAGATATATGAAGATTAATTACATGCCTAAGTACTGAAATTCATTGACATATTTTCTAAAATTCAAGTTGTATTTGAACAAATGACTTGAAAAAAGGTCCTACCTGGAAAAAAGTGAGGGAGGAATTAAATTATTTCAAGGACCTAAAAACTTCCACCCTTTAACACTGGAAAATGGGAATTTAGCTGGGGTCTGACTTGCCTTGTACAGTAAGGAGGGGGAAAATAAATTTGATGCAGTGCAAAACCTAGAAAAACAAACACATCTTTAGCACCACAAAATAAAACATTTATGCAGCAAAACTTCATTTCATTAACTGCTTAGGGACCCAGCATACTTACAGCGGGTGCATCTACACGTGCCATTAAGGCATTGTGATAAACTCCAGCGTAGTTCACACCAGCGTTACCAATGCAGCCTTTCAGGAGTAGTAGTTTATTTCTTGTTGAGCTCTCTGAGGCTGTGATGTTCACGGTCTGGCACTAGATGCATAAAGTACTAAACAGTACCACAGTAAAAGAGCTGATACTTATTTTAAGTACACCTTAACAAACATAATACAAATAAATGGTGGCATTTCAAATGAATTGGTCCTTTCCTGAGAATCAAGATTAGCCCAGGAAAGAATTTTGATTTTCTACTTTTTAAGATCTTGAAGTCACAAATTTACATACTTACTGTGCAAATTTACATACTTACACATATGCAACCATAGCACATAGGCAATTGAATATAGGCTGTAATCTAAAAAAAACAATCTATATATATATCCTTGAAAGACATAAATAAACATCTAATTAAGAGAATCAAAGTATCTGGGCCCTAATTCAACCAAAATTCAGATTTCCCAGCTGCTGAATACCTGAGTTGCTCCCAGTTCAAATCAGGAAAGGAAAAGTCTCTTCTTAGTTCCTGCTACCTTTAAATTTTCATAACTTTTGCCTTCTTTTCTTCCATACCACACACAAAGTAGGCTTACATATGAGTTATGCATTCTGCCTCCATCTGATGGCCATTTCTGAAAGCTGCTGAATTCATATCAGTGTTCACTGGTGTTCCTACCAGGGAGAAGTGCACTCCCACACTCAAAAAAACCCTACATTTTGAGGTGTCACAAAATGCCACCAGGAACAATGAGATCAAACCAACGAGGTCAAGCCTTGCTTTCTTGTATTGAAGAAAATATAAGTCAACACTGTACCAGTGGCAAAACAAATACAGAAAGTCCAACAAGCAAACAAACACCTATGAATTATCCAATTCATTTTAGAGCAGAACATTTTTCTAATGTTTGTAAATTTTTACTTTTTTATTTAAACATTTCTATGAAAAATAAAGAGTGAGCTAGTGATTTTTCTCCATATTTTTCATTCATTTAAGAGGGCTTTCTATACCTGTCCAAATAACAACAGATTTGTGTAGAAATTAGAGAAGTTATGATTGGTGTATCCAGACAAGTGCGCACATGCCTCTTGTGGCACCTCAGACTAGTTTGAGACACTGCAAGAGGCATGCTAAGAATGAGACTTCCAGGTATCAAATAAAAAGACCGCCGAGAAAAGTGGCGAGAGGCATGCCCTGAGGCAAGCTGCAACTCGGACCTCCACAGATGCTCTGGCATCCAGCCAGAGCATCTCCATGGTGCCCCCTGCTGCAGAGCTGTCTCCAGTAAGTAGGGACTGGGAAGTGAGGGAAATTGGGGGCTGGAGGTTTCCTGTGTGGAGGGGGTGTGGGGGTGGAAAGGGGCTGGTCAGAGGGTGTGGGTCCCCCATAGGATCCAAAGCCCCTCCCTGCAGGGTCCCACCCTGCCCCCCACAGGGCCCACAACTCACCTCCTCCTCCACAGAGCACCTGCTGCAGTGCAGCCCTGGTGCCTTAGTCCTGGGGCCAGGCTGGCTCGCCGTGGCATCACATGGGGCCATGCCACTTCAGGAAGCACTGGGGCCTCTCAGGCTGTCACCCGGGTCCCAGCCCAGCCCTGCATGCAGCAACTGCATGTTGTGCCAAGCCAGGTCCTGTTTCCATGGACCCGAACTGGCCTGACAGCATGCAGGGCCTGTGGCAACAGGACCCAGCTCAGTGCGACAAGTAGTCCCTGTGTACGGGACCAGGCCCTGGGTGACAGCCCAAGAAGTCCATGTTCTACCTGAAGTGGTGCAGCTCTGTGCGATGCTGCAGCGAGCCAGCCCAGCCCCAGGATGAGCGGCAGAGGCAGTGCTGGCTCTGAGGCAGCATTGTGCTTCTGGGGACCCTGGCCGCAGTGGGCCCTGAGCACCCCACGGCTGCTGTGGAGGAGAAGGTGAGTTGTGGGCCCTGTGAAGGGGGCTGTAGCCCCAGCGGGGGGGGCAGAGCCCCAATGGGGGCACTGTGAGCCATGTGGGGGGGGAGCTGTAGCTCCAGCAGGTGAGCATGCAGGCCATGCGGTGGGGCTGTGGGCCAGTAGGGAAGGCCTTGGGGGGGGGGGCAATAGCCCCAGTGGGGGGGCATGTGGGGGTATTGTAACCCCTGTGGTGGGCCCCACCCACAGAGTTTCCCCACATCATTTACTGCACCCATACTGTGCAATAAATATGTCGACTTACACCTACTTGAGTGTAAATTTGATGCAGGTATCAAATTTAAGCCCAATTAGTTACTGCACAGTAATGCACATGTAGCTACCTTACTGCACAGTAACACTGTGGGTGTGGACTAACTTGGGACTAACTTTAGTCCCAAGTCAATAAACACACAGCATCAATGTGCTTTAACACCTGCACATGTAGATATCAGCCTACTCCCATTTACTGTGCATTAATTTACTGTTCAGTTAATTAAAGCCAGTGTAAATGCATGTTTAGACACACCGAGTATAAGCTACCATACATATATATTTAAATCCTTTTCAATAAATGTTAGGATTTGTTTTTTCTTTTCTCCTCCCAGGTGAGGAGCCCTTTGAGGTACAACTGTGCAGAGCTACCTTGCATGGGATATCTTTACATAGTCTATTGCACTGTATCATATCACTGGACAGACCCAAGACCACTGGCACCAAACATTGGCCCTGATCTTAACCGGAGACTATGTTTGTACTGCAGTAAAAATGTAGCTGCAGCTCATATAGACATCTCTCAGCTGGCTTTAAACTATCTGGGTAAATACATGGGCAGTTGATCCATGCTTAGTTCTATGATGCCAAGGATACACTTGTACCCAAGATTAAAGTTTGTTCAGGTATATCTACAAGAGCTACAATCATGCCATTGATTGTAGCAACTCCAGCTCTAACATGGGGGATGCAGCAGTGGCTGCTCCTGCTATGGCTCCAGGCCACAGCATGCAGTGCAAGCTGATGACCAAGGGGTAGCACTATGTCAGTGGTGACAGACAGAACAACCAGAGGGTGACTGGAGCTGTATCAGCCCTCACTTGCCCATCTGCCACCAATTGCCATGTCTACCAGGGCCCAAAAGACACAGATTCTGGGTTAGATCACTCCCCCCAGATACACCCACTACTTCTGGCAGCCCCGGTGGCAGGCCAGATAGAGTGGTTCCACAGGTCAGACATCCCTGACCCAAATCATCTAACAGATAAATGGAAGGCATTTATCCACTGCAGCCAGTCCATCAGATTTCAAAAGTGTTACCAAACCCCTACTCATTATAAACATTTTGAAAGTTAAAAATACTGAGTAAGGGAATATTGACAAGAAATTATTTTAAGTCTTGACAAACCCCTCTTCTTTCCTCATGCCTCACTGCAACACATACATACAGAATCAGATTGGAATAGTTTTGCAGCACAAAGGGACAGTCATCTAGGTGATGATCCATGAATGCAAGAGTGGTTATTCTAACTATTTAAAATTCATTCTCACCTTCCACTAATGGGGTCAATGAGTGCTCAGGTTCTGGCAAGCCTTACTGAATTCAGTGTGGTTTTAGCCCAAAAACTTTCCTATGCAAAAATTCAACAGATCTTTTTCAGCAGATCAGCCCTTTCTGCCTTTAAGTTATAAATGCCTACATTACTGTCAATAAACAAGTTTTTTCAACTGTTAAAAGACTCTCTACAATGAATGCAAGTGCAAACTGGATTCTATTCCGCCGTAAGAATCAGAAAATATATTGTAGAGAACATTCCTTTGCTGTCAGTGGATGGACTAGCGGACCCAATAGATTCTTCCTTCTCTAATTTCTTTGATTTTGTTTTTCTGCCTACGCTATGAAATTTCCTGTGTTTATGCACTGCTCTTTCAAAGACATAGTGAACTTAAAAAAGAAATAATACATGTATGTCAAGTTTGTTTACCTACTTTTGTTATAAATAACACTTATGTTTGCTATAATTGAAAGAGATTAGAGGGGAAAAATATTTTTTCAGTGTAATTTGTGTATTTGACAGCATTTTATTCTGCTTCACAGTTTATCTGGTGTAGTTAGTTCCCTTTATATGTTTGGATCTTTCCCAGGGCAGCAGAGAAGAAACTTTTTTTTTTTTAATAGGGAAATTTAACTGTTAAAACACATGACCTGGGAGAAAAGTTCAGGCAGATTTACTGGCCAGTACGGCCAAACTCACCTATTAAAAAATCAAGAGACTGTCTTAAAAAAATCCTCAAGTTTTAAAAATAATAAATACCATGTTCTTTTTCATTTCCTTCTGTTGTTGAAATGTCTAGGGCCATAGTTTTAAGCTTTACTTTCTTTTTTTTTCCTTTCAGACCATGAAGTTTAGAAACTTAAAAAAAAAAACAACTAAGATAACCTCAGGTAATTTAACTCCTATGGCTTTAAAGAAAAGACCAAATATCACAAAACTTGTGATACTGTCACATGACTTGGCAACCCCAAATCCTTGAAACTACTTTTAAATAATGAGCTAAACTTCCCTAAAAACTGGTGTATGTTGCTTTAGCATGGTCAAGGCATTTGTGTTACCATACCAATTAGTGCTGTCTTCATGGACAGGATGAAGTCATGTCATAGACACGTTAAACAAATATATGCTTTGGATCACATCTGAAAAGCATTGCATTAAACACAGTTAACTTCTGTTCCTATAGCAAACTGTCTTAACCACAATATTTAAATTGACACGTGAACTTCTCCAAAAATTTGGAAGGAAGACAAGCATGGGCAGGAAACTGAGGACCTAAATGGTGTTTTGCCATTGACTTCAACATGGCCAGGATTTCATCCCAAATCCCAGGTTGACCTTGTTCAAGGCAAGGCCAAACCACATTAAATAAACAATTCAAAATGGCTTAACTGTGTAACCCCAGTAAATTCCATATGGGAGATTAGTTTATATGAGTTTGAGTTAAGTCAGTGGAACTGCTTATGCCAGGTCTGAATTTGACCTTTAGTTTTCCAATTCAGAAATGAGATTATAAAGGCCTGGCACATAAAGCAGGTTAGAGAATGCAATTCTTTCCCTTATATGATTATAAAGGAAGACATTTATCAATCTTACTTACTTGACAAAATGACTAAGCAAAAATTATGTGAATTTCTTTGTTGTTTGAAGCAGAACAATAGTGGTGGTTGGAAAACTCCAAATTCTTTGTTGATTTAAGCACAGATTAGCTTCCAGAACTGCAAACATAGATCATATATTATTTAAAAGACATCAGAATACCTTTGCCTAATAGTAAAACAAGATTTTTCTGAGAAAAAAGTGTGTGTGTGTGTGTGTGTGTGTGTGTGTGTGTGTGTGTGTGATTGCAGTATTTCCTTGCTATATTCAGGTCAGAATTTTTAATTGCAATGGACATTTTGCCTGACAACAAAGTAATAATTGTTGTCTTAAGTAGTAACCTGTGGCCTCATGCCATACAGTCAGTTTGTAACTGCTTCAGGGCAAATAGTGTATCTTTGTTCTATGTCAGTACCCACCAAAATGGACTAAAATCTTGTGGTACTGCTGGAATAGAAATACAACAATAATGTAAATGTTTCAGTGTTTTTACTTCCAGTCTTGGGGAAATTCTAGAAAATGGAAATAAAACCTCTACTGAATTTATATGCAGCTAAAAAAGATTGTGTAGGATAAAATTATGAGTAAAAGTAGATTTCAGTTTACCTTTGTTTTATCAAACACTGAGAATATAGATAAAAATGTAAGAATCTGGAAAACATGTCTCATTTTGCAAAATTCTCACTTTGAATAGGTTTTGCGACCATGGTTTCAGGGGATGTCTTTGATGTGGAAACAGTGCATCCCAGGTAGCCCAAGCCAACCCTACCTACTGACTCCTATACTCTGAAACCTGGAGAGTTCACCAAGGAAACCATCTCAGCATTGTCCCCAGTAGCCATTATCACAAGTACTGGAGGCTGAAGTCCCAAGAGATGGCCCCAAGCAACCTTAACAGCAATCTATTGAATCTATTAGGTTTGGGGGATGTGAGAGTGGGTGGGCAGGGGCATGCTTGGTAGTGTCCTGGCTAAGACAACTGCCACTTTAGTATAGATATGCCTTGGAGATTCTGGAGTAATATTCAGAGATTTGTTTTGGATCAGTCCAATCTCTACTTAAATTTGAGCATTTATAGAGGACACTTCATTTCAGTGAAGATATATTGGTACCACCTTATCTGTGTAGGAAACTGGGCATGACAGCTTGTCCAAGATTGTGAAACAAACTGCCTAGGAACTAATGACCATCACAAGTCTCACCACTTTCTATGCAAGTGTAAGATACACTTATTTTTCCTTTCCTTTTTTCCAAAGGTACATATCACCATGTATACATGTAAAACAGTTCCTATCAAACCACAACACTTCCCACAGAGAAAAAATGAGAGAAAAAAAATGATATCAGCCAATGAACTTTCAGAAGTTCAGGTATTACAGAGGTGAGAGTAATGTAAGAACCTATAGAGAACTGAACATACTGTGTATCAACATTATTGAACTCTCTAGAAATATTTATTCCATACCCTTGGAAATGGTGGTTGCACAAAGAAGTGTAATTCACTCCAAACTTTTAAAATCCCCAACTTCTAAAGACATTTTTCACTAAAATTCCTTTTAAGTCATAAAAAGGCCCTAGTTAAATTAAATTTATAATATTGATATGATATGAATACATTTTATGAGTTAATGTTAGACATCGGTGTAACTTCTCAGCTTCACTGCAGATGCAAAACCATCTTAACATTAGGAGCCAGTTTCATGGGCAAATCACAACAATACATGAAATGGTCATAGTAGTACTGTATACATCTTAAAGAGTCATTCCTTGCTGCTAGAAAGTGTGTGAACAACATGTTTTATCTGTTACCCAATTTGTCCCTGACCACTGGCACAAGTTAGAGCTGTCTTCTACACTGTGGCTACTGAGAGACATTCAGTTTCTCCTCCTCCTTTTCCAAAGGTACATACATCATACATACATGTAAGACTGTCCCCATCAAGCTAAGTATAGGATTAAAGGCATGATGAGATCTGATCCATGATCGCAACTCTTATGCATCCTGCCATGCCACACATGTGGGAGTCCAGAATCATGACCCTGGTTTCCTCCTGCACCATTAAGTAGAAAGCCAGTAGTCCAGTCAGCTGATCAATGCTCCCAGCCTCAAGAGTCTACTGAAGCCTTGAAGGGCTCCAGTGTGCTTCCATGGCAGGAAGTGGCCATTAGCTGATCAGTTCTCCCAGCCTCAGGAGTGCACTGGAACCAAGGGTTCTGATACACTTTCACAGCTGGAAGTGCCAATCAGCTGATCAGTGCTGACCACATAGTCAAAAAGCGATGGGAACTAGCCACAAAGGCTGCTTGCAGATGTTAACCCCTCCCCCCCAACAAGAAAAACCCAGCTGGCGCTTTACTTTAAACTCTGTGCACTCCTGCACCAAGCCCACCATTTGCTCAAAAGAGGCAGTGCCTTAGTTGAATCCAGCTCACCTGAAGTCTGTATAAATTGGGTGCTTTAGAGGAACTTTTTTCATACTTTTATCTAATAGCTGATTGACTCAGCTATTAGATAAAAGCACCAAAAAGCCCCACTGAAGTGTCTGATCTATACAGATGTGGCAGAGCTGGGTCAAAGTAACGCTCTGCTTCTTCAGGTAAAATGCAGTTTGGGGATTATTTTTTAACATCTGCAAGCAGCCAAAGTTATTATATATATATCATGTAGTAGTTTTGTAACTTAGTCCTAGGTTTATCACACCATTTATGGCTTGAATGTATGGCTGTATATTTACTTAAAACTACTTAACTAGTTAATCATGTCTTAAGTATAACATTTGTCAGGGGCCTGTGAGAACAAACTACAGCATACCACCATTCTAAAGCCACTTTTGCACCCACAAGTTCTGCTAAGCTCTGGTCAACTGCACACAAGGGTCCAGATTATGTATGATCCTTAACATTGCCCTATTTCATACCTGTAAAAAGGAACACTGCAAGAGCCCTTCAGGAAATATATCACACGATCCATGTTCACAGAAGTAATCAGTTTCAAAGTCACAGACTCTGTATTCAGACGATCTGTGAAATAAGCAAAAAGTGCAAACTGGTTAAAATATTAAATAACTGGTATATCATTTTAAACATAGGAGCATATTATATATACATATGACTATTGGTTTAATAAAGATGCCAGATTCTGAGCTGGTGTAAGCCACTATAGCTAACACTAAGAGCTACAGCAGCTATATCACCTGAGGATCTAGACCCATAATTTCACAGAAAAGCATAACATGAGAGAGAAGAGTTTAAATGAATGTAATGATTGTCAAGGTTACATTAAGTGTAGATAGTAAAATTATTATCATTCTAGTTCAAACGCTGAGAATCCTCTGCTAATGATGAGAGAATTTGTGATTAGTCTGGAGTTGGTAAATGAATTCAGTATCATTCTTGTATATAAGTGTTGAAAGTAAGGACAGCTCATAGACTGTTGCTGAGAGCAGTACTTGAGAAGAAGTAGTAGAAAAGGAAAACTTTTGGTTTGCAGGAAGTTGCTCGCTCTCTTTCTCTCTAGGGTTTTAGAACCTGATGCAGGGATTTTAAATGGGTATTGCAACTGGTTTCAATTATATTCTGTTGTATACTTATTTTGCACAAATTTCTGCATACCTTTACAGAGTAAAAACAAGTTAGAAAACAATCTGAACTCTCCAAACAAACAGAACCTGACTATTTCAGCCCTCATCACTGTAGATGCGCATTATTCCCTTGAGTGTTTCAAAGCAGTCACCTGGAACAAGAAAGTAGCTCTTGGCAACTCTGCAATGTAATGTATTGTACTGGTTAGTGATGCGATGTGATGTAGTGTGTGTGTGTGTGTGTGTGTGTGTGTGTGTGTGTGAGCGCATGTACACATATACAGTATAGAATATTAAGCGTGGATACTCAAAACTGTGGTTGGCGAGGGAAGCCTGTACACACTCATACACATCACTGCTCTGTACTGGATATGATCAGAGTCGTTCAGCTGGATACTATATACCCCATATAGCTAACAATGACTGGAACAGGAGCACCAACATCCTCTCCCCTCTGCTGCTGTGAAGGGCTGATTGGCCATGCTACACAGCATAACAAAAAACAATTATACTAGGTGTCCAATGATGTTTTGCCAAACCAACTGTTGCCAGTTTAGTGTACAAAGCAGACAGCATTCCACCCCCAGTAACTACAGAATAGTAATCTGCTGAATAGATTGGAGAACAGAGTGATTATTGTACTTTGGTAGCTGGGTTGAAAATGATTATAACTGCACCACCAATTCAACTAGCTCTTCCAGTGTCATTGGTGAGAAGGCCTGTACATTTCCTAAAATAAAATTGTTTCCAGCAAGTAAAAACAGTGAGCAAGTGAGTGTGGGAGAACTTCATTATACAAAGATTCACTATCTATAAAATGAAGCTATTCTCCCCTGTGTAACAGAAACTGCTAAATTAAAGAACATAGTAGTTGGTATCTTTGATGTACAAGAGAAAGAAGAGAAGCATAAGTGTTATCATCAGCCTGTCTTAGGGCGGGGAAAAGAGCAGAAATAACAGATGCAGAAATAGACTGATAGCATAGTTTTAACTTAACTAAAACCCTTCCCCCCTGCTCCCCCCTTAATGAAATGATTTTCTGGCACTGATGTGCAATGCAGCTAGTAGCAGAGATTCTGCTTTGATACAGTCCAACAAGTGAGAAATGACATGAAAGTATGTTTAGGAAACCTGACATGACAGCTGGTTACCTAGTCTCCATACTCCACAGATGTACTACTTCACTGGGGAAGAGGAGGCATCAGTCACACTGTTCAGCCAGAAGGCAGAGCAGGGGCATTTTAGGAAAAGTTTTCACAGCTTCCAAGGAAAAAAAAATCAGAAGCCTTGCCAAGAAAAGTTGGATTCTCAGAAGAAAACTAAAGCCTCTCTAAGAAAAAAGTTGGCCTCTTGGGCTATCAATGAAGTTTCCTGACCAGAACCTTGCAACAAATATACAAGAGAATGTTCTATAGGGAATCCATTACAATCCTCACACACAATATGCTAGAACCAGATTTTAGTCAATACTTCATAAAAATTCAGATAAGGCAGAAAATCAATAAAGCTCATAGTTACCTAATGCACTGTCAAGTCCCAGTGTCTTAGCTAAACAGCTTCCTATAATTGACACAGCAAAAAGGTGCATCTCTAGCTGCAGAAGGGACAAAAGCCAGTTAAGAGAGATGAATAAGGAGGTCTGTTAGAAGCAGGCATCCTGTTGCCTAGCTATAAGATGGGCAGGGCAATGCAGCTTCCTTATCTGTCTCCAATGGATGCCTCCACAGCTAAAGACCTAAGAGTCCCATTGCAGCAAAGACTATGGATTCATGCCAGAACATCTCTTACTTTTCTGGTATGTAGAGTAGTAAAATTATGTGAGTACCAGCACCGAGTGAAGGAGAAATGAAAACACTGTACGTGTCTGCGTGCTAGCTTAAAAGGCTGCCAGTGACAGTAGTAAAAATTACTGACCTACCTTCAACCTAAACTTGGCCTTCATGGAACAGGAGATGTGTAATGCATGCTTTCTAACTGTTCTTCCAATGATCTCAGTCCTGACCCAAGGGTCTAATCTAAAATTAGTGGGCTACTAATTGCTTTTTAATTTAAAGCAATTACAAAAGGGGGCACTACCAAACATCATTTGTACTCAAGGGATCATGAATTGAATACAAGTATAGAAAAGCAGGTTGCAGGGTTTTTGTTAGAAATATCATTCTGTGTGTGATAAATGATGGATCTTTTTAAAACAAATAATAGATTAAAACAAAAGTTATAATAGTAAGACATAGCACAATCATTTTTTATCATAAGACCATCAGTTGTTTTAGGATTGTACTGTGAGTAACAGCCACAAACATTCAGCCTAGGCTGAAATCTGTGATTTGCACTCTCCTCTTTGCAGCTGTTTTATATTTAACTATTTAAGAAAGAGAGCAATATTAAAGGTGAACCAAATGCAACCACAAATTTAAAAAGGAGGAGGAAAACTGGGAGTAAAGACTATTTGGACATGCCATGGGGGTTTACTTTGGTTTAATTCTCACCACATTAAAGTGGTGGGTCTTTAAAAACACTGCTTCAATTTAGGGCAAAGTAAACCCCCGTGGAGTGTACACAAGGGTCGGGCCAGATCCTTACTTGCCTCTCCGGTGGCAGGGAGGGAAGTTAGCTGCCAGCGGGCCGAGTGGTCTCTGAGCTGCAGGGGGAGAGGGGGGAGCTGGTGCTTCCCTCCACAGCAGCAGCAGCACCCCCCTCAACGGCACCTACCCACAAGCACCCGGCCTGAGTGGTCCTGGAGGGTACCACAGCTGTGGAGGGAAGCACCGGGCCCCCACACAGCTCAGGCAGGCAGACAAGATCAGGCTCACCACTTTTTTTTCCTTCAGTGGAGCCTGCCTGCACAGGCTGCCGCCGGGCTGCCTGCACAGCCCCAGTGATGCCCTGTGCTTTCTTCTGTGGCAAACTAATCCACCTCAGAGATGTTTTATTTTGCTGTGTCCCAAAGTCATTAAAAGCGCATTATGCTGCTGACACGTGCAAACAGCCCACCATTAAATCGGTTCAAAAGGGCATTAAGCTGCTTTAAAGGCCAATTTTGTGGCATGTACAAATGGCCAAAGATGGCAAGAAGGAAACAGTGAATAGATCTTGCCACCACAACCCATACTATAAGTTTGTTTCATCAGAAATGTATACCAAGTTAGAATATGACTTTGAGTCAAATTAACTAACATAATGATTACTATAACTGTGCAGGTAGTATATCCAAAGACACATATTAAACTTTGTATTAGCTAGTCTTAAATCAGCATCACATGGGTTTTTTCCATGACAACATAATCTTGAACAGATAAAGGTAGTTAGCTATATTAGTCTGAAGGCAGGCAGAAGGCAGGGTAGATTTGTACTTTAGAGGCTAACTAAATTAAAGATGCATAAGCTCTCATGACCCTAAGCTCATTTAATCAGATGCTGTGAAAGGACACAAAGTAGTGTATATAATGAAGACAGAGATTACAACATAAAAAACAAGGAAGGAAAGAAGGGAAGGAGGGAGGGTGCTGGAAGAGGCAAACAAGCAATAAACCCGTATGGGCAAAAGGGCCACAAAAGCTAATCCATAGTCCTTGTTTAGACCATACTTACAGTCTGTGGATGATTTCTTGTTCCACAATTTCCCATTCATATTCCTTTTTAAAGTCTTGCTATCTAAGAGCAGCTATTCTGAGCTCAGTGATACAATTTCCAAGGAGGTTAAAGTGTCCTGCACAGGCTTGTGTGTCTTTCCAAAACTGATGTCAGATTAGTGTTCATTCATTCTTAAACATAAGGATTGCCTCATCTGACCAATATAAACAGCAGAGGGGCACTGTAAGCAGGTATATATGTAATTGGTGATGGCATATATGTAATTGGTAGAACTTCAGACGTTATAATGAAGGAGGATCCTTCTGAAGTATGGATTCTCACTGACATTCATCACCATTCTTTGCCTGCTCCACAATGGTATGTGAGCAGTGGTTCTCAAAAATGGATCTAACACAGATCCCTTTGAGGTTAAGACAATAGTTAAGGAAGGTTGCATCATTGCTCCAACACTTCTCTCAGTATTCCTTACCACAATGCTATATCTGACCACCAACAAGCTTCCAGTTGGAGTGGAGCTCAGCTACCAAATGGATAGTAAGCTATTTAATTTCAGCCAACTCTGAGCCAAAACCAAGACCATCCTGACCTCAATCATCAAGCTCCAGTACACTGATGATGCTGTAGCATGTACTCACTCAGAACAGACCTCCAGGCAATCGTCGACATCTTTACTGAGGCATACAAGAAAATGGGACTGATGCTTAACTTTCAGAAGACTAAGGCCCTCCATTAACAAGCTCTTAATGAGCAGTCCCCAGCTCCCATTATTCAGATTCACTGTGAGACTGGAGAACATTGAGTATATCCCATACCTTGGAAGCCATCTCTCCCAGAAAGCTAACATCAATGAAGAAATCCAACATTGCCTCAAATGTGCAAGTGCAGCCTGAGGAAATGGGTGTTCAAAGATCACATCAGATCCAAAACCAAGATCATGGCTAATCAAGCAGTCATGATCCCCACTTCATTGCATAGAGCTGAAACATGGACAACGTACAAGAGACTTCTCAAGCCTTGGAGAAGTACCATCAACACGGCACAAGATCCTTCAAACCCAGTGGGAATACAGATGCACCATTAGTGTCCTCTCACAAGCAAACATCACAAGCATTGAGGCAATGATCACCCAACATCAACTTACCTGGGTTGGCCACGTCATCTAGAAGTCCGACTCCAAATTCCCAAAGCAAATTTTATTCTCAGAGCTCAGTCAAGGCATATACTCAAGAGGAGGGCACATAAAGCATTTCAGGCACCTCAAGGTCAACTTGAAAAAATGCAACATCAATTCACGGCACCCTATCACTCAGGACTGCACAAAATGGAGGAAGAGCCTGCTGCAGGGATCTCAGTACTTTGAAACCTTACAATGACAACAGGAGACAGAAAAGCAGGAGTGGTAGAAACAGTGTTGTGGACTGAATCAAGAACCCAGAGCCATCCATCTCACATGGAAACATATGCCTGAGTTGCAACAGAGTCTGTCAATCCCAGACAGGCCTCCTCAAACATCTTTGGACCCACAGATAGGCAATCATGGAAGACAATCATCCTCAACTGTGAGGGATATCAGACAATGCAGATAATGATTTCATGTCTGTGTATACCAGTGGTTCTCAACCTTTTTTGTACCAGGATCCATTTTGTACCAGGACCCATCAATGGCCAGTCCCAACCCACAGGCTCCTGGCCCTGCTGGTGCCCCCCACTCCTGACTCTCAGTTCTCTGGCCCTGATGATACCCCTTTCCCCCAAGCCATAGCATAGCCCCCTGGCCTTGCTAGTGCCCCTCACTTAAGACCAACATCCCCCTGGCCCTGCTGGTTCCCCTCACTCCCTATCTACAGCTCCCTGGCCTTACTGGTGCTCTCACTCCCAAGCCACAGTCTGCTGCCCCCTCCCGCAAGCCATCCTGGTGCCCAACACACAGCCCCCTGCTAGAGATGGCCCCCATCTGTCCTGCTTAGGCCAGAATATGGTGGTTGCATCATCTCCAGCTCATGTAGGTGGCAGTGGAGCAAGTCTAGCCCCAGCATGGGCTGGAGGGAGGAGGAGGGGAGGCTTGTGGTATTGCCCCACCCACCCCCTGAGCAGCATCTCCCAGGCACCCCACCCCTGCTAGTACAGATACTAGCCCCAGTGCCACTGGCCCAGCCATGGATCTTCCCGCCGCCCCCAAAAGAATTCCCCCTGCCCCCTTCCCTTCGCTGGAGGGGCAGGCATCTCCTCCCCCAACCCTCCTGCCCTGACCCAGCCTCAGCACCTGGCCACCTTCCCATAGTGCTGGCAGGCACCCGCCCCCTCTCACACACCCATCCCCTCCACACCTACACACATGCCGCCTCAAACAGTTCCCAAGCCCTGGCCCTTCAATCCCCATACACTTACCTGCATCCAGCTGCTGGGGCTGCTTCCATGACCCTGCCTGGCTGCATGCCTGCCATGTGCATGTCTGTGCTCAGACACTGTAGCAGAAAGCCCCCTTTTCCTCTAATGTAGCAGAAAGCCCCCTTTTCCTCTTGCCTGCATTTGCTCTCCCCTCTTTGGATATGTTTCTCTTTTTCTACCTTTTCTTCCTTCCTCTCTCTTTCACTTTAAGATAAGGAATTGTATTTTAAAATTTGTAAGTGTGCATTTTGTATCTCCCCTTGTATTTTGGTATTTTTATCTATTTGTGTGCCATGGCATTTGTAGCTTATATTTTATACTCCTCACCTTTCAACTTGCAACTAAATGTGTTTTAGTAAGTTATACATTGTAACATTGTTAACAAGGGCAGGAATCAAACTGCCCTTCCCTGTATCAGGCTGGCCCCTGAAACAGTGAGTGAATCAGTGACTGAATGTGTAACATGGAAGCAGGCAGCAATTATCACCTGGAAGCTGAACTCAATAGAAGACAATGTAACAACCGGGAAATCTCTAAACATCACTGATCAAGGGCTAGAAGCCCTGGCCTGACTTAATCAACACCAGAGACCAACTTTTGGGCTGAATATCTCCAGATTGACCACTCCCAGAGCCCTATTCTAAATTCATCAACGGACTCCCAAACCTGCACGTACATGCGGACGACCCCTGGGGCTGACAGATGCTGTCCAGTAGCCACCAAGGGGGGGGGGGGGAAGTCCCACGAGGGTCAATGACCCCTGGATTGGGCAAACCAGACACCTGGGGAGTCACCAAAGTCTGCCAGGGACAGATAAAAGGCAGTGAAAAGTGACCCTCAGTGGCGCCCTCTTGATCTCCAACTCGACCAGACCTGTCCAGCCAGAAGGACCAGCCGGCGACCCCCTTCTGGAAGATAACACCACACTGAAAGAAGCCTCAACGACAGACTCCAGCGCTTGTAGGATAGGTATACCTGACTCTGTAGCCTGCTACTGTGTGTGTGTGTATGTGTGTGCATGTGTGTACGTGTGTGTGTGGACCAGCCCCAAGGTTTATGATTACAGTGTTTCAATCTGCCTAATAAACTAGAATTTTAAGGATCCCGAGTTGGACATTTGTAGCCAACAAAACACATGAACACACGGCCTCCAATCATCCCAAGCAGCTCCTTGCAAGCTGGAATGCTGCCAGACTGCAAGGGAAAACCCACACTTTCCCATGTTTTTTCTGGGACTTGCTCACGACCCTTTCAAATATTCTTAGATTCATGGATTGTTAGGGGCTGGAAGGGACCTTGAAGATCATCAGGTCCAGCCCCCCTGCTCTAGGCAGGAAGACAACAGGGGTAAGGTCTAGTCTCCTCTTGAAAACCTCCAGGGTAGGTGACTGCACCACCTCTGGAGGGAGTTTATTCCACTTGTGAATAAACTCTTGCAACCCACTTTTGGGTCATGACCTGTGGGTTGAGAACCACTTGTCTATACTAACTGCAAAGTTATGGTAATCACTGTTAGTTAACTTGACTCCTTGAGGACATGTTCTAACATGTAATGTTATTGGGAGGACAAGTCTACTGAGAGGGACAACAGCCAGATACTAACAAGGTAGGGGTCCAAGATCCATCAGACCAGACCATTTCTCCAGCAACAGTTAGTACTAAAGAATTGACATTTCTGCATTGCTGCTTGAAGCCCACTTTGTTATATGAAGTGACAGTTACATGTTCCGGTGTGAAGCTTATAGTACTATCTAAAATGACAACTCCACAGAACTATTTAAAGCCCCTATTAATTTCAGCTTCGTCTAGGGAAAGAAAATTAAAAAAAAACATTACTGGAGATTCTCAGAGAGGACAGACATAAGTTAGCAACCCCCAAGTCTCAGGTACTAGAAGGTGATCAGACTTGCTAACAGAAAAATAATGTGGCACTATTCCCTGTGATATAAAAACAGATCACCTTTGATATTAAGAATGCATAATTCTATTTATTTGAAAGGAATAATGATACTTCATTTTTCCTCATTCGTATATGTCTTGGGAAAAAAAGAAGTGGGATAGCTTTCTTTAGGGTAACAAGGAACAACGGTCACAAACTGACAGAGCAGAATTAGGGTAGATATCAGGAAAAATTTCTTCACGGTAAGGGTGGCCAAAATTTGGAACGGGCATCCAAGGGAGGTGGTGCTCTCCCCAACCTCGGGGGTCTTTAAAAGAAGGCTGGACATGCACATGGCTGGGGTCATCCACTCCAGCACTCTTTCCTGCCCAGGGCAGGGGGTCCGACTCGATGATCTGTTGAGGTCCCTTCATAGCATTTATGAATCTATGAATCTATAAATGTCACCTCCTGATGACTGTCTTTCAGACTTGAATTGTTAAGCTAACACTAGCTCAATTACTATTTATGCCTGTAGACCATGTTTCTGAGAAAGACATTTGTTATATATTTTAATGTATGGAAGAGAATGAAATGAGAGAGGTAGTCAGCCATGTTGGTGTGAAGTCAGGCAAATTAAATTAGTCCATTCATAGCATTTGATGAAATAGGCTAATGCTTATGATAGATTCATAGATGCTAGAGTCGGAAGGGACCTCAATAGATCATCGAGTCCGACCCCCTGCATAAGCAGGAAAGAGTGCTGGGTCTAGATGACCCCAGCTAGATACTCATCTAACCTCCACTTGAAGACCCCCAGGGTAGGGGAGAGCACCACCTCCCTTGGGAGCCCGTTCCAGACCTTGGCCACTCGAACTGTGAAGAAGTTCCTCCTAATGTCCAGTCTAAATCTACTCTCTGCTAGCTTGTGGCCATTATTTCTTGTAACCCCCGGGGGCGCCTTGATGAATAAATACTCACCTATTCCCTTCTGTGCCCCCGTGATGAACTTATAGGCAACCACGAGGTCGCCTCTAAACCTTCTCTTGCGGAGGCTGAAAAGGTCCAGTTTCTCTAGTCTCTCCTAGTAGGGCTTGGTCTTCAGGCCCTTAACCATATGAGTGGCCCTTCTCTGGACCCTCTCCAGGTTATCCGCATCCCTTTTGAAGTGTGGTGCCCAGAATTGCACGCAGTACTCCAACTGCAGTCTGACCAGTGCCCGATAGAGGGGAAGTATCACCTCCTTGGACCTATTTGTCATGCATCTGCTGATGCACGATAAAGTGCCATTGGCTTTTCTGATGGTTTCGTCACACTGCCAACTGATGTTCATCTTGGAGTCCACTAGGGCTTCAAGGTCCCTTTCCACTTCCGTGCCACCCAGCAGGTCATTCCCTAGGCTGTAGGTGTGCTGGACATTTTTCCTCCCTAGGTGCAGCACTTTGCATTTCTCCTTGTTGAACTGCATTCTGTTGTTTTCTGCCCATTTGTCCAACCTGTCCAGGTCTGCTTGCAGCTGTTCCCTGCCCTCCGGCGTGTCCACTTCTCCCCATGGCTTTGTGTCATCTGCAAACTTGGACAGAGTACATTTCACTCCCTCATCCAAGTCACTGATGAAGACATTAAAAAGTATCGGTCCAAGGACCGAGCCCTGCGGGACCCCACTGCCCACACCCTTCCAGGTTGAAACCGACCTATCTACCACAACTCTCTGGGTGCGACCCTCCAGCCAATTCGCCACCCACCGGACTGTGTAGTCATCTAAGTCACAGTCTCTTAACTTGTTCACCAGTATGGGGTGGGATACCATATCGAAGGCCTTCCTGAAGTCCAAGTATACGACATCCACCCCTCCTCCTGTGTCCAGGCGTTTCGTAACCTGGTCATAAAAAGAGACTAGATTGGTCAGGCACGATCTGCCTGCCACAAACCAGTGCTGGTTTCCCCTCAGCATAATTTGTCCTGCCGGGCTCTTACAAATCTGAGCCTTGATAATTTTTTCAAAGACTTTGCCAAGGATGGAGGTGAGACTGACTGGCCTATAGTTGCCCGGGTCCTCCTTCCTCCCCTTTTTGAAAATGGGGACCACATTGGCCCTTTTCCAGTCCTCCGGGACTTGGCCCGTGCACCACGAACATTCAAATATTCCCGCCAGTGGCTCTGCAATGATGTCGGCCAGTGCCTTCAGCACCCTCGGATGGAGCTCATTTGGGCCTGCCAACTTAAAGGCATCCAGTTCTTCCAAGTGACTCTGCACCATCTCAGGGTCTATGCATGGAAGTCTGGTGCCTTACTGCTGCCTCTCTACAACCCCAGTGAGAGACTTGTCGTGCCCCTCGCTTAGGAACACTGAGGCAAAGAACTCATTCAGGAGTTCAGCCTTGTCCCCTCTGTCCATCACCAATTGTTTCTGCCCATTTAGCAGGGGTCCTATTCCTCCCTGGGCCTTCCTTTTACTCCCTATATATCTAAAAATCAATTTCTTGTTGTCTTCTACTTAGGTTGCCATCCTCAGCTCCATGGTAGCTTTGGCCCATCTAACTGCCTCCCTACAAGCACAAGCAGAGGAGGTATATTCATCTTTGGTGATCTCTCCCTGTTTCCACTTTTTATGTGCTCCCCTTTTGGCCCTTAGGCTGCCCTGGATTTCTCTGGTCAGCCAGGGAAGCCTCCTGGCCTCTTTCCCTCTTTTACCTCGCACGGGGATCATCTTGCTTTGTGCCCGAAGGATCGTTTCCTTAAGGCACAGCCACCCTTCTTGGGATCCCATCACTTCAAAACTCCTATTCTGCAGTGTGTCCTTGACTAATCGCCTGAGTGCATTGAGATCAGCTTTCCTAAAGTCTAGCACTTTCACCCTACTAGTTACCTTACCCACTCGACGTCTTATGGTGAATTGTATTATTAGGTGATCCCTGTCCCCCAGATGGCTACCGATCTGAAGGTCCCCTACCATGTCATCCCCCGTTGCCAATACCAGATCCAGTATGGCATTCCCCCTAGTGGGACCGTGTACCTCCTGTGTCAGGTGGAGGTCCTGTACACAGGTTAGAAACCTGCGTGAGCGGTGGGACTTTGCTGTCTGTGACTCCCAGCAGATGTCCGGGTAGTTTAGGTCCCCCATGACTACCACCTCTTTAGCTTTTATGGTCTCCGAGAGTTGCCTCAGGAGCCCCAAATCTATTTCTTCCCCTTGATGTGGGGGTCTGTAGCAGACCCCTACCACCAAATCCCTTTCTCCTTGCCCCCCATGTAGCCTAACCCACAATCCTTCTACTTCCTCATCCTTGGATTCCATCTTGATGAGGGTTGATGTATATTGCTCATTGACGTAGAGGGCAACCCCTCCCCCTTTTTTCCCCACCCTGTCCTTTCTGTACAATCTATAGCCCTCAATATGTACTGCCCAGTCGTGGGATGAATCCCACCAGGTTTCCGTTAGCCCCACTAAGTCATAGGTGTTTAGTGCAAACAGGAGCGCTAGTTCATCCTGCTTGTTCCCCATGCTCCTAGCATTAGTATATAGGCACTTGAGCCCTGCGACTGGTGCCTTTGCTGCCCCCCTGCTCTGAGTCCCAAGGGGCCCTTTGTTTCTTACCTTCTCGTTTCTTACCTGTGCCATAGTGCTGGCCTCCCCATGTCTTTCAGGTTCCCAATGCTCTCTTTCTTCAGGGTGGGCTGTCCTTGTGGGTGTCACATGGTTTGGTGGTCCACAGCTTCCCCCGCCCTCATCTTCCCCTCCCCCGACGAGCCTAGTTTAAAGCCCACTGGAGGAGATCTGCCAACCTAGAAGAAAACACACGCTTACCTTTGGGGGACAGGTGAAGCCCATCCCAGCTAAGCATGTCTCTCATCGTAATGTGTGGGTCGTTGTCCAGGAAGCGGAAGCCTGCCTCGAGACACCACTGCCGAAGCCGCCAGTTGGTCTCTTGGATGCAGTTCTCATGCCGTCTTCCACGTCCGTTCACTGGTAGGATGGAAGAGAATACCACCTGTGCACCGAACTCCTTCAGCACGCCGCCCAGAGCACTGTAGTCCGCCATCAGGTGATCGGGGGTTCTCCAGGCCGCATCATTAGTACCCACATAGACTAGGACCATGGGGTAGTAATCGGTGGGCTTGATCCTGGCCTGGATTACCTCCATCACATCCCGAATCTTTGCTCCGGGCAGGCAGTATACCTCTCGTGCTGAAGGGTCCTGGCGACAGATGGGCCCTTCTGTACCTCTCAGGATGAGTTGCCTATGACGAGCACTCGTCGCCTCCTCTTCTGGGTCCTCTTGGATCTCTTGACTTGTTCGGAGTGTGAAGAATGTGGTGTTTCTTCCTGCCCAAGGGTTTCCTCCTCCCCTTCCATCTCCTGCAGGGTTGCCAGGGCCTCGTACCTGTTCTCCAGTCAGACTGTTCGCTGCGAGCTGCTCCGGTCCTGGCTGTGACTGTCTGCCACTCTGCTGTGGAGGGCATTCCCCAGGCTGCTTCTTCCTTAGGTGCCTGGTCCTGCAGGGAAAGGAAATAACTGTCAAAGCTTATGCAATTATGAGTGGGTTAGTCTATAAGGTGCCACCTTGCCCTGCCTTCTGCCAGAGAATGAAATGATATTCTGTTCCTGACTCTGCATTGTACCAATTCCTTTATACAGTATTAGTAGAATATTTTTCTCTTCAAGTGGGGATATTAAAAATTGCTGTATTTAACAAGCACCTTATCCTTCTTTTTCATATCCGTGTCTGATCCAAAATTGGAAGTGACAGGAAGATGAGCTTTCATATAGTGCAGAGGAATTCAAACTTTTAGGACCAGTAACCCTTGCCGCTGACCTGATGTAGTCTCTAGTGGCAAGGTGAATACCCATCAGTAGAAAAAGGTCATTATTCGCCTCAAATAAACAGAATTACCCATTCTGAAACTCTAGATTCATCTGTTTCACATTCTATCCACCCTGGTCTGATTAGAGCAAATTAGATTGTGTGCTAATCAGCTCAAGTCATGTGACCAGAGTGTAGAAATCCATGATTTGCTTTGCTTGCAGTAAATTTTCACATTTGCACAGTGTGTATGAAAAGCACAAAAATTCCTAATTATGACAGTTCCAATCCTTCAACCTTCACTCACACAAGTTGTTGAAACTCTCCTGAGTGGTCCTATTGAGCTCAGTGGGACTTCTCACAAGAATAAGAGTTGCTAGATTGGTAGATAGTTTTACAATCTGTTGACAGCATCATTTTAGCTACTTAATTCAGAGCCAGTTGGGAAGATTGAATTTGCAACGTACTTCCACAGAATTTAGAAACTGAAACTTTTAGTTCATCTTGCAGTGTCTATCAGTCATAAAGTCACAAGGCAAATATTAATCCTTTCCCTTCTTGACACTGTCCTTTTACTTGGCAATGATCACCCACTCCTGTGATTCTTATTTTAGTTAAATTACTTTTAACTATCCATTTTATCAATGCATATTTAAAACAAAGAGGTAGAAGAGAAAGCCATGCATTTTGAAGGTGTGGAACAGAAGCTGCAGGATATAGGTTCTGTTCCTTGTTCTGCCACCCTCACATAAGCATGGGTAAGTCAAATAACCTCTGCACCTAGGCTTCCACAGTGCTTATATAGGGAACTCCAGTGACTGTGCATTTATTTAGTACTTGATTATACAACTACTAAATAAATACACAGTAACCACTGCACGTCAATGAATGTGTAGATGCACCCTCAGAAGCTTAACTATGTAGCAGAAAAGCCCAGGTACCTGCCACACACAGGGACAGCAATGACTTTTGTTCGCCATAGCCATGATTGTGTGGCAGCACCAGAAGCAATTTTTTCTGCTTCCCTCAGCCTTCAAGTTGGAGCCCAGGGCAGCTGCTTTGGTTATCGTGCCCTAGTTACACCACTTACTCCATATATACAAAGTGCATATATTATTAACATCGTTATGTTTAAACATGTATCCAGAGTCAACTGCAAAGCGAATCAATTGATTGGCTGCATATGTAATCAGGGGTGTCTAGCCCATGGTATACATGTCATGCATGGGTAGCCTGTGTGTAGCATGTAACAGATCAGGGAGGGAGCAGGCAGCATGGTAGCAGATAGGGCAGGGAGCACAAAGCAGAGCAGCAAATCATTCAGGGGAAAGGGATCAGGGTGGCATTTGGAGAGAGCACAGGGCTTGAGTTGTGGCACACCTGCCAAAAATGCTGCCCCCTCATTGTGATAGATTAATATTACTAATGGGACTTTAAATAGGCATGGAATATAATAATAGCTTAAAAATAAAATACATGTTAAGAACATATGGTTTTAAAAATGTATTTATAAAGTAGATGTCTTTTTATTGGTTTGATCAACTTTTGTGTCACTGAGAGCCATTTTCCCCCTATAATTAACAAAAAGTGAAATGACAACATTAAAAAAAGAGAGAGGCACAATAACAACAAACATTTTTATCACTGGAAATTTTTTTCTCATATAAGAGCAAGAAAAAACTACATGGCTGTCCTGATATAAAGAGATGGAGCTAGATAGGGAAAATAATTTTACACTTACAAAGTTCTACAATCCTATTTAAGGGGCCATGGATTTTATGATGCCCATGTGCAGGAATATATAGAAAAATCCATTTTTTCACTCTTTCCACATACTTGGATTTCTGTGGAAGTGTATATAGGAATTAAAATCTATAATGAAGTTATATAAAAGAGAAACTATAACTGCATACTGCACAGGCTCCCATAAATTAAGGATTTTCTGAAAATTTTGTCTCAACTTGTAGGAAATGTTGATCCCAATTCAGGCTTTTACAAATCTGGGGTTTCGAAGTCTCAAAGAAATCCAAAATCACACAAACAAAGCCTACATCTGGTCCCAGTTAATTGTTAAGTGAAGATGGAATATCATTCAACTCTTTTATACAGCCTGACTAAACTTATCTGAGTTATAGCTGGTAGTGTTCTGGTATATCCATCCTGGATCTGGTATTACAGGATGTCTAATCAGGGTGCATGTGACAGGCAATGAATTTCCTAATGTCTCTACAATTCACAAATATGCATCAATCTAAACTTACATTTCTTGCTTCTTGTCAAGTTGTATTACAACCCTTTTTTACCAACTAAATTTACATAAATTTAGCTGGTCTCCAGAACATCTGCAAGTTGATCTTCACAGTAATGTCCCATCAGTAGCCAAGAGAAATGAGCAGTCCTCTTGCTTGAAAGCAGAAAATGGATTCTAGGTTCAAGCTTCTATGGATTTTTGTTTGTTTTTTTAAGGGTGAAATTCATGGCCAACCTGAGTGCCAGGATGATGTGTCAGTTTAGTACTCAAAATGTGGATGAAAAATGAGGCTATACAGACGTTTTGTTGGACTTCTACATGGGACAGATTTCACTCTAACTTCATTAGCTTGTACTCTGTCCCTATGGCCAAGGCAGAACTAAATAAATCAGACTTAAACTAGACTTATATAGCATTTTTTGTCACCATGACATTTTTTTTCAAAGGAGTTCCATGATTTAAATAGCTTAGCAAAAGAAGGCGGGAGGGGGGGGTCACATATTGCACTGGTAGGAAATGCTTAACAGCGTCTGCAGTTGCAAAAAAGAAAAAGGAAAAAAATCTAACTTTTCAGGAAAGGCACCAGCGTTTCAACATATGGGTAATTATGTCCTGATTCTGAGCTTTTCCGCAAAAATGAAACAATATATTTGTCTCCTAGATTGGAGAGGACTAACTGAAAAGAAAAAAAGAAAGATGCTGTTTAGGTTAAAAAAAACAAAACTAAAAAACCTAAGTAACTGATTGTGATTGTAAGAATGGATTACATCATGCATTTCCATAGCAACTAAACTTGGAAAATAACAATAATGTTAGCAGAAGTTATCTGAAATAGCTTCCTTGATAGTTGATATACAACTATAGTGAAAAGATGACACAGATAAATAGAAAGATCTGCTCCCTTTACTGAGAGTTCATCCACTATTTGTCTCTTTCCTTGATTTTTCCCCCCATTATACTTTGAATTTCTTTGGAACAAAAGAATACCTTTTTGTTTCTCTGATAGCATAAAAGCAAAGCTTAAACACTTTCTCTCTCTCTCTCTCTCTCTCTCTCTCTCTCTCTCACACACACACACACACACACACGCGCGCGCGCGCACGCACTCCCTCTCTCTCTCTCTCTCTCTCTCTCTCTCTCTCTCTCTCTCTCTCTCTCCATCTTTCTCCTTTTCATCTATCTGGAATAGCTATGCTATAATTTCCTTTATTCAAACAAAGCTTATTACGCACTCAGCATATGAATATAGGCAACATTAAAGTAAAAATAATTGAGAGGTGAATCCCAAAAGAGCCACCCCAAAAATCTCCATCTGCTGAATAATCCTGCCAATATAAATGAAGACTTCTACAAAATACACTCATCTTCCAAAACAGTACAACATACTTCTTTTAGGCTTTGGGTTGCAGCTGTAATACAAAACTATACTACAAAGCAATCACAGTGATCACATATGCATCTAGATAAATTTTATGTACATGCTCTGGAATTTTTTTAATTAAATTTTGGAACGGATTCTGTCACCTTACTTTGGGTAAGGAAAAAAATCAACCTAACTGGTTTTAATGTGAATACTGGTACTTGCAAATCAAGCCACTATTCAGTGGGTGAAAGTACAATTGATTTAAACACATAAAAACCTGCAGCATTGAAATACCCCTGTAATGTTTTGAACTTTGCTTTACAACCCACAACTTTTTTTTTACAAGAAATGTGGAAAACATTAACTAAAATTGTGTTGGTCTGTACAATTTTATTCTGTTAAAGACAGGTTTTATGATACATTTAGCCTTTTAAATGACACTAATAGTCTCTGGAGACGCATGGTCTTTTCTGCAGTTCAAC
Organism: Alligator mississippiensis; assembly: GCF_030867095.1. Lineage (NCBI taxonomy): Eukaryota > Metazoa > Chordata > Crocodylia > Alligatoridae > Alligator > Alligator mississippiensis. The sequence continues at coordinate 109,521,015 of NC_081826.1, forward strand.
AATTAAGTCTATTTCAATGTTATTTGGATAAGTTGAAACAATTCAGTTACTGTATGTCTGCTCAGTGGCATGTACTGTAAAGCTAATGGAAACCACCTAGAGATACCTAAATAACAAGGTTTTAGCCAGCATTAGACATATACTAAACTTTTTGTGGGAGGAGGAGGGTGGGTTTTCTTAGGGGGAGGGAAAGAGGTCGGTATTTTTTTTTACCTTCTATTTTGTTTTTTCAGATTTCTACTAGCCAAAAAAAAAAAAAAAGCATAGAAATTTGTATAAGTCAGAAGTCTGACTTGATAATGAGCATTATTAATCACAATTGTATCCCTGTATTTCTTTTCTTGCTCTGCTTTTGAAATGTATTTTTTCGCTAGATTGTACAAGCAAAATTTTTTTCTCCACACACACACACCCCCACATCCACACCCACACACACTTTTGTATGTGTGTTCCTATGTATATACATACACTGCCAAGAAGCAGGAAAAACTAGCTTGCACAGAGCTCTGTATTGTTGTGACTAGACTGCTTCCACTACCCAATGTAGCTCATTTAAAACGAACTTGGGTGTCTCTATGTTACACTGCAGACTTCAGAGTAGACATACCCATAATGTAATTGCTACTACAAGTGGAGGTCAGAGGAAGCAATTAGTAGGCTCTAAACCTGGCTCCATTTAGACTCCCAAGCTATAGATTATCATGAGCAAGAAGAAAGTAAAGATACAGATGCAAACAAATACTTATTTCTGTTAATGATCTCCAGGCAATCCCATTCAGTTTTTGTGGCTATCCTGGGTCTTTGGTTTTGGTTGGTTTGTGTTTTTTTATATAAAATGCAATTTCCACAAAAAGTCAACATTTTCTCATGGGAAAATATTATTTTTACCAATATTAAATCAGGAAAGACCAAACTAAGATGTTTTATTTTGAGCTGAAACAGAGGAAGTAAATTTCATTTTGAGTCAGGCCAACACTAGCTGTCATTCACCTGACCAGCTACAGGGTCTCATCAAATTTGTCTTTCAAAGTGTCTCATACCCTCATACTCTTCTATGATGCCTTATGTTCTTTCATAGATTCATAGATTGCTAGGGGCTGGAAGGGACCTTGTAGATCATTGGGTCCAGCCCGCCTGCTCTAGGCAGGAAGACAACTGGGGTTAAGTGACCCCAGCGAGGTGACTATCTAGTCTCCTCTTGAAAACCTCCAGGGTAGGTGACTGCACCACCTCTGGAGGGAATTTATTCCACAGTCTGGATACCCTGACTGTGAAGGAGTTTTTCCTGGAATTAAGCCTGAAGCGGCCTTCCAGGAGTCTGTATTCATTAGCCCTGGTCTTCCCCAGAGGTGCCCTAGTGAACAGATGTTAACCGAGCTCCTGATGCACTCCTCTGATACAGCAATAAGGCGCTATCAAGTCCCCTCTCAACCTTCTCTTCTTTAGGCTGAAGAGGCCCAGCTCCCTCAGCCTTTCTTTGTATGGCTTGCTTTGCAAGTCCCTGATCATATGGGTGGCTCTTTTCTGGACCCTCTCAAGTTTTTCCAAGTCCTTATTGAAGTGCGGTGCCCAGAACTGGATGCAGTACTCCAGCTGCAATCTCACCATTGCTGACTACAATGGGAGTATCGCTTCCTTAGTTTTACACGAGATTCATCAGTTGGTGCATGCCAGTGTGTTGTTTCATAGATTCATAGATTATAGAGTCAGAAGGGACCCAATGGATCATGGTGTCTGACCCCCCGCCCCTGGCAGGAAAGAGGACCAAGGTCAGATGACCCCAGCCAGGTAATTGTCAAGCCTTCTCTTGAAGACCTCCAAGTTAGGTGATAGCACCACCTCTCTTGGAAGTTGTTTGCCCTGCTGACCAATGCCTTGCACTGATGGCTCATATTCATACAATGGTCAATCGTTACTCCTAGGTCCCTTTCAGCTGTGGTGTAAGTCAAGCTGTCACCATCGAGCCTGTATCTGTGTTGAGGGCTGTTTGCCCCCAGATGGAGCACCTTAAACTTGGAAGTGTTAAACTTCATCTGGTTCCAGTCTGCCCAACTTTTGAGCCTGTCCAGGTCTGCCTGTATCTGCAACCTATCTTCTGTCATGACCACGCTGCCCCATAACTTGGTGCTGTCTGCGAACTTGGACAGCAAGCTTTTCACTCCCCCATCCAAATCATTGATAAAGATGTTGAAAAGCACTAGTCCAAGCACAGACCCCTAAGGGACACCACTAGCCACTTCGCACCAGGATGACACAGATCCATTCATGAGAACTCTCTGGGTCCTACCCTGTAACCAGTTTCCCACCCACTGAACCATAGAGCAACTGAGACGACAACCTTCCCATTTTCCCACAAGGATATCATGGGATACTAGATCAAAAGCCTTTTGGAAGTCTAGATATATAACATCTACCACATCACCCATGTCCAGGTGGTGAGAGACCTGGTCATAGAAGGAGATGAGATTGGTAAGACAAGACCTACCTGCAACAGAGCCATGCTGCCTGTCATTCAGAATCTTACGTTCTGCAAATGTATCACACATAGATTCTTTTATAAGCCTTTCCAGAATTTTCCCTGGGATGGAGGTTAGGCTGATTGGCCTATAGTTGGCCAGGTTCTCCCTCTTCCCCTTCTTGAAGATGGGGACAATGTTGGCCCTCTTCCAATCCTCAGGGATTTTCCCATGAATTGTGAAAGAGCTTTGCCAGGGGTTCCACAATGGCCTCAGCCAGCTCCTTCATCACTCTTGGATGGAGTCCATCTGGTCCTGCTGACTTATAAATGTCTAGCTTCTCTAACTGGCATTGCACCCACTCAGTAACCACAGCGGGGAGGCTGCAGTCCCGCCATGCTCCCTATGAGCCTTATCTCACTTGACTTTCCCCATGGTCTGGTGAAATACCAAAGCAAAGTGGGCATTCAGGAGTTCAGTTTTTGTATGGCCAAGTTTGTCTGGACATGGCCAGAGTCTTTAGATTATCAAGATATTGCTGCTCAGAGCAGCTGACCATCAGGATTTTTTTATAATAACTTGCTTTAATTTTCCAAGGTCATTAGGTAGCATAGAAACTGATCTTGCACTCCCATATTAAAATGTATGATGGGTGCTTTTGGGGTAGAAATCTCAGTGAAGATCACCTCATGGAGCTACATTAATAAGTCAGGTATGGGCTTAAACACAAAAAATCTTTGACAAAAGTTTTGTAAGGCCTGTTCTTCCATGTGGTGCTATCAGAGAACTACGTAAGGCCACATGAAGACTTTGTGCTTCAACCTTGACTCTTACCCCAGCTTGCCCTATGCCTTCTCTTAGATTGCTCAGCTCCTCTGAACACAAGGGTCTTTCAATGGCAGTAGCCTTTGGTAGATGCTCAAGAAAAGAGTTATATAACATTATCTCTGATGGTTCCCAATAAAGTATTAACTATGCTAAATGTACTTCCAAAAAGCAAATGGAGGATTGACCAAAAAAACCCAAGATTATAACAATAATCTACTTTGGCTACAGGAGATAAAAAGGAGGTGGGGTGGGATGAAAAGGAGTATAGATTATGAAAAGTGCATGTATCCCATTGCTTTTGTTCAATTAAATTTCAGTGGTCAACAGGAATATATAAAGTGGCCTTTAGAAGAGTTTTTCTTCAACCTAATTCATATAGTCTACTATTCTGCAGACTGAAAAGGTACATTTTAATTACCACAGTGAAAGTGGATGTAAAATCAATAAGCTGTTTTATTTCTTTTGTAGATATGTATAAATATTTACTTTACAGCAAGGTTAAACTGAGTTTTCTATCATTAAATGAGAGGATTAATGCAGGCCATTCAAACCAGGTTAGAGCATCAGGGAATGGAGTAGCCCTCAAAAGAGTTGAGTGTCAAAGCATTCCCTGAAAATATTCACTGGATGCTTAGGCAACTCTCTTCTTGGTTATTTTATAATTGTTACCATCAGCCAGATGGCATGGAAGGACACAATAGTGTCACAAAACACAGGACAGTCCATGCCAGTAATGATATAATTGTACTTGTTCATCTTAAAGTATACACTCAATATTTCATTCCATATTTCAATGTTTGGGACATCTCATTTTAATTAAGCCATTCCTTCAGCTCTCAGAGAATTTGCACTGACTTATGGGCTGTTGGAATTCTACATTTTAAATAGAGATAGGTCTCATTCTCCATGCCTGCTGAAATGTTGAAAAGTTTCTAAAAGGAGCTGAATTCCACCTCTTGAATCAGTCCCTAGTTCGAATACATAATAAGGTCTTAGCTCTCCTTATATCTTTTTGTTCTCTGCATTCTTAGACTGGTTTATACCACCACCTTTTCTCATTTTTATGGGCACAGGAAATGCATATGGTCTTTAACTGGGTCTCAAGCAATTACCTCACTCAAGGATTAGCCTCCTCTAAGAAAAGTCAGAGATCCAACTTCCCCTCTAAGTTTGAGTGACAGGTAGGTAAGTAGATGGGTAAATTCCATTTCTCAAAATCAAATAATAGAGGATAATTTGTCTGTATTATTCTTGTACTTCCCATTATTTTGTGATACAATGTACAAATAAACATGGGGTGGAAAGTCTGTCCAGAATTTAGAACATGGATGTGGGCTGTGGGAGATCCAGATTCCATTGCAGCTCTGCTCCAAACATCCTGTAATGCACTTGGAGGTGTTGGGAGGGAAGGAGGGGGTGCAATAGAATCAACTTCCTTGGGCTCCAACTTGTTGGAGGGGAATGAAAAAAAGCAGCTGCTTTTGACACCCATGGATTTGTGATTGCAAACTGAAAGATTCATAGATAGATTCATAGATTCATAGATGTTAGGGTTGGAAGGGACCTCAATAGATCATCAAGTCCGACCCCCTGCATAAGCAGGAAAGAGTGCTGGGTCTAGATGACCCCAGCTAGATACTCGTCTAACCTCCTCTTGAAGACCCCCAGGGTAGGGGAGAGCACCACCTCCCTTGGGAGCCCATTCCAGACCTTGGCCACTCGAACTGTGAAGAAGTTCTTCCTAATGTCCAGTCTAAATCTGCTCTCTGCTAGCTTGTGGCCATTGTTTCTTGTAAACCCCGGGGGCGTCTTGGTGAATAAATCCTCACCAATTCCCTTCTGTGCCCCCTTGATGAACTTATAGGCAGCCACAAGGTCGCCTCTCAACCTTCTCTTGCGGAGGCTGAAAAGGTCCAGTTTCTCTAGTCTCTCCTCGTAGGGCTTGGTCTGCAGGACCTTGACCATACGAGTTGCCCTTCTCTGGACCTTCTCCAGGTTATCCGCATCCTTCCTGAAGTGTGGCGCCCAGAATTGCTCGCAGTACTCCAACTGCGGTCTGACCAGCGCCCTATAGAGGGGAAGTATCACCTCCCTGGACCTATTCGTCATGCATCTGCTGATGCACGATAAAGTGCCATTGGCTTTTCTGATGGCTTCGTCACACTGCCGGCTCATGTTCATCTTGGAGTCCACTAGGACTCCAAGATCCCTTTCCACCTCTGTGCCACCCAGCAGGTCATTCCCTAGGCTGTAGGTGTGCTGGACATTTTTCCTCCCTAGGTGCAGCACTTTGCATTTCTCCTTGTTGAACTGCATCCTGTTGTTTTCTGCCCACTTGTCCAACCTATCCAGGTCTGCCTGCAGCTGTTCCCTGCCCGCCGGCGTGTCCACTTCTCCCCATAGCTTTGTGTCATCTGCAAACTTGGACAGAGTACATTTGACTCCCTCGTCCAAGTCGCTGATGAAGACATTAAAGAGTATCGGTCCAAGGACCGAGCCCTGAGGGACCCCACTGCCCACACCCTTCCAGGTTGAGACCGACCCATCAACCACGACTCTTTGGGTGCGACCCTCTAGCCAATTCGCCACCCACCGGACTGTGCAGTCATCCACATCACAGCCTCTTAGCTTGTTCACCAGTATGGGGTGGGATACCGTATCGAAGGCCTTCCTGAAGTCTAAGTATACGACATCCACCCCTCCTCCTGTGTCCAGGCGTTTCGTAACCTGGTCATAGAAAGAGACTAGGTTGGTCAGGCACGATCTGCCCGCCACAAACCCATGCTGGTTTCCCCTCAGCATAATTTGCCCTGCCGGGCTCTCACAAATGTGAGCCTTGATGATTTTTTCAAAGACTTTACCAAGGATGGAGGTGAGACTGACCGGCCTATAGTTGCCCGGGTCCTCCTTCCTCCCCTTTTTGAAAATGGGGACCACGTTAGCCCTTTTCCAGTCTTCTGGGACTTGGCCCGTGCGCCACGAGCATTCGAATATTCCCGCCAGTGGCTCTGCAATGACGTTGGCCAGTGCCTTCAGCACCCTCGGATGGAGCCCATCCAGGCCTGCCGATTTAAAGGCATCCAGTTCTTCCAAATGACTCTGCACCACCTCAGGATCTACGTATGGAAGTCTGGCGCCTTGCTGCTGCCTCTCTACAACCCCAGTGAGAGACTTGTCATGCCCCTCACTTAGGAAACAACAACTTAGAAAGTTGTCACTTCTGTTTTCCTTGGGCACCCAGCCATGTCCCTTCAGCTGTGCCCTTGGCAAGTCATTTATGCCCAAATCCTCAAAGGTATTTAAAGGTATTTAGGTGCCTACAGCCACCCATCCTAGCCTTCAAACAAGCACCGAACCTCATCAACCTCATCACCAGAAGCAAACTTCCTCAAGCCCAGAACACACCAAAAGGATCCAGACCGTGCCAGGACAAGAAATGCAAAACCTGCCAACACATCCCCACCACCCCCACAATTACTACACCCCACAACAGAGCTATCAGCATCCCAGGATCTTACAGCTGCACCTCCAGAAATGTAATATACCTCATCCAATGCACCAAATGCCCTGATGGAAAATATGTAGGAGAGACCAAACAACAACTGCGCACCAGAATGAACGCACACCAGAAATCTATCAAAGACAGAAACACCCAATTACCGGTGGGGGCACATTTCTCACAGGAGGGCCACTCTCTCTCCAATCTCTCAGTCCTGATCCTCAAGGGAAACTTACAGAACACTTCCCAGAGACGAGCCTATGAGCTCCATTTCATCAACCTCCTGGATACTAGAGATCAGGGACTAAACATAGACATTGGATTTTTGATACATTACAATCTGCCTGGCAACTGACTCCCCAGCCCAGCCCAGCCCAGCCCCTGGCTTCTTTACTTTTCATTCCATCCAGGAAGAGCACACACCAACTGTTGAAACTTCCTTAGCCTGACGAAGGGTTTTTGAACCCAAAAGCTTGCTCAATAACTATTCTCCAACTATTTGGGTTGGTCTAATAAAAGATATCAGATTCACCCAAGGAACCTTGTCTGCCTATGTCCTTAGACCAACACGGCTACAACCTAAACCCCTGCCTTATACTTTGGCATCTACATCCCACTGAAATCACAAGAAAATGTAGGCCCTTAAATGTTGGTCTATGTACTTGAGCACCTATGGCTAAGGACGGATATTACACACAACCCGGTATAAGTGATTGGAACTCAGTTCAAATTTGTAACATAACAGAAGTTCAATACACATAAACAGCTTTCAAAATGGCCAAAACTGGTTTAAGATAAACCCGGATGCATGTAGTATCAGACTTTACTGATTTAGGTTAAATTGGTTATTGAGCTTTTGTCCCAGATCCGCTCTGGATTCAAGTTAACTCATAGTCTCCTCTCCACCCCCCCAGCATCCCACGATGCTTTGCACCTTCCCTGCAAACCCCTCTTGCAGGGTGGGCCTGCAAGCAAGCCATGCCCAAGCTGTGTGCTCCAGGCAAGCAGGGGGGCATACTCTAGTGCAGTGCTTCTCAAACCATCTGATGTGGCGGACCGGCAATTTTTTTTCCAGTGGGCCAAGGACCAGTGCCCGGTTCAGCCGGTGGCAGCAACTGCATGTAACAGCGCTATACAAATGCGTGACCAGCTGTTTCTTTCTCTTTCCTCACCTCGCACGATATGACATCACCTGGAGTGTTGGAACATACGAACTGTGGGGCTATGACATATCAATGTTATGCTTCTGAAAATATATTTCTTTCTTTCCTGGCAACTCGCTGCCAACCGGCGAATATATTTCTTTCTTTCCTGGCAACTTGCTGTGGACTGGCAACTGGTGACTCACGGACCAGCACCAGTCCACAGACCACCACTTTGAGAAGCACTGCTCTAGTGCCCCCCAGTTTCCGAACTGGGCCACTACAAGCATGTGGCTACATTTCTGGAATCAAAAGTGAATATCTGTTCACTTGCTTATCAGATCAATCTAAGCAGCTTAGAAGACTGCGAAGACTGAATCTAACCTGTGAAGACTGAATTGATTCAGCTTCAGGCTTTTTGACCATCTGTACGTAGCCTGTCTGTAAAATGGAGAATGTTCTGGGGAATATTGTAAGAATGAACACATTAAACATAGAGAAGAATTCAGATGCTGGTGGGGTGCGGGGCACAAGTCCCTTAGCTAGATAATGCAACTGGATCTGGCTACAATAATTCCATACATTAGTAGATCTTACCTAAAGTTTGTCAGAATGATCATCAACTTATTTTGAGGTTTCATTTTTAATTTACTCTTATACATAAACTGCCTGGATGACAGTACAGCCAATTTTATAAATATCTATATATTTATATCCTGATACTTTTTAGGAAGTATTTTCCATATTTTTAAATTTTACTTTAAGATCTGTTCTCACATCCTCCTCATGTATTTCATACTGATGGTTCTTGGAGAAGTGTGCAGAAAGAGGTACTTGTGGTGTTTGTGCAATGATGTGCAGAGGGACACGAACTACAAAACATCTGGTTATGCTGTAACAGACAGGGGAGCAATGGATGCAAGTTTGCCAGTAGCAGAATGCTGCTCTTGAATAAATTAGAAGAAAGAGACTCATTCACAGGCTTTTTTCTGCCTAAATTATATGAAAATCAGATTAACATGGGACAGGAGCCCAGTGAGAACAGAGACCTTATGATTCAAAATGCAAAAATATCAAAAGCAGCGTGTAATAGAAATGAGCTACAGCATAAGGATGGTATGATTCTTTGAACCTATTTTTACTACAAGTACAGAAAATGAACTATGTTATAGGTACATATGCAGTAAGGGACCAATCCCACATTTACTAAAATGGATTTAAAAAATTGAGTTCAGTTGGACAGTAGAATACGACAAGATGAAAAAAGAAAGAAAAAAAAACCTTCCATTAGGGGCCCAACTTAGCACTCACTTCAGCTAACCACTGTTTGTCTTTTGTTTACAATAGTACTGGAGTGGGTCCTAAATGCCACAGTAACCTAACTTGCATCCCAAAATTGAAGTTTCAAAAGGTTTCACCTGTGATGTTAACTGGGTCATGTTACACGTCCCTTATGTTTTAAGTTTGGTATAAAATATAAATGACTTGATCTCAAACATGGCGAGACTACTCATGTGAGTGAAGTTAAGCATTTGCTCAGGCATTGACAAGATTGTAATAGATTATCCTTTTTATATTTAACTTTATATGTACTGAAATTATTTTCTTCAAACATGAATTGTTTTAATTCATTACTAAGTACTGTCTCAGACGGCCGGGGCCGACTTGAGGTGATCTAGAAATTACTCGGTTGTTGGGCGGGCTGGTGAATGGAGAGGCAGACAAAGCGCATTGGTTGCAAAAAAGCTTTACTTACGCCGCTAGTAGCTGCGACGCAGGTGGTCCGGTTGCTTAAACAACTACACGAGTTGCTCCAGCTGGCAAGGCTCAGGCCAGCGAACCCGTACACGAACCAGGCTGGCAGGGAAAGGGTACGTCGAGGGATGGCGCTCGGCGACGGGGAGACAAATTGATAGTCTATCGGACTATCGATCAGCTCAGCCACAAGTCAGGAATCTTCAAAGGCACTCTGCAGCGTGCTCAAAGTTCTCCGATTTGGGCGGAAGTCACACAGAATTTTATACGGCCAGCAAGCCAATCGCTAGCCGCCACATAGGAATAATTTAGAACTGGCCAATAGTGGGACACAAATTTGCATACGAATGGCGGGAACTCTCTTACACCGGGGTTTTCTATTGCAACAGAAAACTTCTGCTGTGCACAGAGACTCTCATGTGGCGGGAAAATTCCACTGTGCCGAGGCACTAAAATCATTGGGTTGTGACATGCCCCCTTGCCGACAGCACAACTGGAATTTTAGACACATGAGCATGTTATAAGGAATTTTCGTCTAAGGACTCACTGGACTTACAAAGCTTAAGCAACCAACAAATATATATATAAACAAACAATTTTTCAGACCAGTCTTTTTAACAAACTATAAAATACAATAACTTAAACATATAACAACAACTATTGGTCATCATCTGATGGGAGAACATCTGTTTGGGACTCCTCCTCATTAGCTAGCGAAATGCGGTTCATAACGAAGTACTCGTCGCGTAACGTCCATCTTCTCCCATAACAGACAATGCCAATTAAAATACTTCCCAGTACTAGAAAGAGACTTACACCTACTGCACTACCGATGATGGTACCCCAACTGCGTCCCTGCATTACTGTTAAGGTTAATGCTGACGCTAAACCCGTAATGCTATTAGTTGAAGGATACCATGAAACCGTGGGTGATCGTGTAGTAATAATAGAAGGATCTAATATATAGATAGTTTGTTGATCACTTCTTTGACCAATGGAATTTGTTACCCTACAAATATAAGTCCCGCCATGATTGTGGGTTAGTGGGCTATTGAAATGCAGAGTATTGTTTACAGACAGTAAGCCTTTAGGCCATTGTCCATCTAATCTGGCCCAGGTAAACTTTAGAGGTGGCGGATTAGAATTAGCATTACACTTAAAATGAGCATTCTTTCTGCCAAAAACCCAATTTCCGTCATAACCAGTTATTGATACTTCAGGGGCATATTGGATGTCTAGGACATGAGAGTGTCTTATTTCTTTGTCCAAAGCTGGGTGTTTCACAATACAAGTTATACGCCTTCCCCTCGCAAATTTAGTGGGAATGATCTTATATGGCTTATAACTGTTACCATTCTATTTGGAAAGGAAATTGAACTACACTTCATTTTACCAAAGTCTCCTTCCCAACTTATATTTGCAGCGGGTTTCCCAGTGGCTGCTGTACAAATGGCTGCCACTGCCCACTTCCCATCATCTATTAGAGAATTTGGCCCCTTGGTAAAACTTACAGTGGGCTCAACCAGTACAGTTACAATTGTTAACGATTGTGTATTTCCCAATGGGAATGTAGTTACTTTGCATATATACTCTCCTTCATCAGAGAGACTCACATTATGCAAACTAATCATTGCATCAATGGGCAAAGAACTTCTAGACAACACCTTCCCATGGTATTTTCTTTGAACAGAGACCCCATATTCAGGATGATGCACCACAATAGTTTGTGCACTTTTATCATGTATCTTTTCCCATGAAACTTGTATTATGGTTTTGTTCATGTCAATTATACACTTTAATGTGACATTCTTTCCCCAAACTGCTGTTACATACGGATCAACAACAGGTCTAACTAATACACTGCAACAGAAATGAGAAAGGAGCAGCGCCAGAGCAAGTTTTGGCCCAGTGGACATTTGCTGCCTCGGTGCCCCCTCCATAGCCGTCACTACGTTGACTCGAAGGAACCGCAGTTGGGTGTTCGACGGATCTCACAATCGAGCGGCTGTAGATTACTGCTTTGTTGAGGTCAGGCCTGTAAAGAAAGAAAACAGCAACAAAACAAAACAAAACAAAAGAAAATCATAATTGAATTTACTATAAAGACACTAGGTGAAAGTCGGAACGATTAGTCATCCAGTTGTGATGAACGATAATAGGGGGACGATCAGGCTTTTCCTCCAATAGCACAGAATAGGTATTAGGGTATTGTCCCGATCGTAGAACTGTTCCTTTGTGAACCTGTGGGTGAGCTTGGCGGGGGTGCAGTATTGAGACCCATACTAACTCATCTGGTTTGAACTTAGGTTCCCAAGGTAGAGGTTTCTTGACATTAGCTTCATCCCATAACGGTTTTGCGGTGTTCAGTGAGATGAGAACATCATGATTGAATTTAGTCCAGTTTTTAAACGTCCCTCCTCCTCTGAGACGAAGTTGTTCTTTGTACAGGCCTATATGTCTTTCTACAACGCCACTGGACTGCGGGTGGTATGGCAGATGGAGATGCCATGCTACATTGTGAAGACGAGCAAATTTGTCTAGAGTGTTAGAGTTAAAAGGGGGCCCCCCCATCAGACTGAATCTCATGAGGAAGTTGCCAGGTGGCAAATACAGCGGTTAAAGCAGATACAACAGCAGTGGCTTTGCTTTTCCGTAAGGGAATGACTTGTAACTGTCTTGTTCCCAAGTCGACAACGACTAATCCTTTATTTCGTGGCTTAGACCCTGGGAGGGGTCCTAGCAGATCTACCTGCCAGACTTTTCCTGCCTGGAACTGCGAAGAGTCGAACGCTCCAAGCTGATGTTTGGTTCTATGACCCCAATTTGGGTGACCCCAATTTTCATGAAGCCACGCAAGGAATGGGTTTACTTCAGGACCAGAGGTAGATGTGATAGGCAAAACCACGTCGGTCCGGAGTGGGTCTTCTAAGAGTTTATCGATGACCTCATGTACTGGATCAGTATCCAGACGGTGTGACTTAGTGTGTTTAATCAACGGGAGCCGTGCAAATTTAGTTAACGTTTTCCAGATGTCTTGCCAATCATCCAAATTTTCGGTAGGAAAGGCTGTACCAGTAAGAATTTTGTAAATGTACTGCAAGTCGATTGCGATAATTGGAACGGGGAGTGTATCGTCATGATGTGTCAGACAATGCTCCAGTACCTTGAGGAATCCTAACAATTCACATTTTTGGGCCGAGTTGTCATCTGGGTAGGCTTGAAATATTTCCTTATCGTGACAAGTCTTGCAATAATACCCATAGCCTCCGCCAAGTCGGGAGGTTCCATCTGAAGCCATCCATGCCGGGGCAGAGGTTCCATACAGTGTAGGGAACTTTTCCTCATCTCCTGGGCTAGGATTAGGCATCATATCTTCAAACTTCCAGCAGTGCCAGTTGTAATGGTGAGTAAGCACCAACGTATTCCACGTTTTAGTCTCCCCCTGAAAATGCGGGTCGACTTTTTCCGCATCCAGCAAGGGTAACAATGTGGCACCGGGAGCGCGTAGTGTCCCATGCCTCCTTGTTAATGGCTCCACTAGTTGTCCAGCCAGGAGGATTTTCCCTATAGCTCCATATCGATGTTGTGCCAGATGAAGTGTCTTATGGGCAGTGTGTACTAGCTCATTGCGAGGGTTGTGCACAACAGCCCACACGTGGTTTGTGGTGAACCCAAGGGTTACGGTTAGTGACTCACCCAGATCAATGGCGTGGAGCTGTGTGTTTTTAACCGTGGCTAGCAGGCGAAGCAGGTTCCGCTGATCTCCTTCCGTCCAAGGCATGGATTTTCGGGATTTGTCACGGATCTGTCGCTGCAACTTATAGATTCATAGATTCATAGATGTTAGGGTCGGAAGGGACCTCAATAGATCATCGAGTCCGACCCCCTGCATAAGCAGGAAAGAGTGCTGGGTCTAGATGACCCCAGCTAGATGCTCATCTAACCTCCTCTTGAAGACCCCCAGGGTAGGGGAGAGCACCACCTCCCTTGGGAGCCCATTCCAGACCTTGGCCACTCTAACTGTGAAGTTCTTCCTAATGTCCAATCTTAATCTGCTCTCTGCTAGCTTGTGGACATTATTTCTTGTAACCCCTGGGGGTGCCTTGGTTAATAAATACTCACAAATTCCCTTTTGTGCCCCCGTGATGAACTTAAAGGCAGCCACAAGGTCGCCTCTAAACCTTCTCTTGCAGAGGTTGAAAAGGTCCAGGTTCTCTAGTCTCTCGTCGTAGGGCTTGGTCTGCAGGCCCTTAACCATACGAGTGGCCCTTCTCTGGACCCTCTCCAGGTTATCCGCATCCCTTTTGAAGTGTGGCGCCCAGAATTGCACGCAGTACTCCAACTGCGGTCTGCCCAGCACCCGATAGAGGGGAAGTATCACCTCCTTGGACCTATTCGTCATGCATCTACTGATGCACGATAAAGTGCCATTGGCTTTTCTGATGACTTCGTCACACTGCCGACTCATGTTCATCTTGGAGTCCACTAGGACTCCAAGATCCCTTTCCACTTCCGTGCCACCCAGCAGGTCATTTCCTAGGCAGTAGGTGTGCTGGACATTTTTCCTCCCTAGGTGCAGCACTTTGCATTTCTCCTATTCTAGCAAATATTCTTGCATTTCTTCTATTCTAGCAAAGAAAAATCAGCTTCCCTGCTTAACACATGCACCCCTATTTTGAAGTGCTGATTTTGGGGAAAGTGAGGTATGTGAGTTGTAAGTAAAAACCTGCTGTCCCATTGCTTCCCCTGGTCTCTCCTACTTGGTCTGCCTTGGAAATTATATATATTATATTTATGCTCTTCTTGTCCCAGCCTGCTTTTCCCAGTATGTGCTGACCATTCATTTATAACTTGCATAATAGAAAAGGATGTAGACCCCATTACCGATTTAGATGGAACGAGTAGGGGGAGGTCTGAGTCTTTACCCACATTGCGGCAAAGATGACAGGCTGTCCCTGCTCTGTTTCACTGAAACTTCCTGTCACAAGCTGCAGAGACCCAGGAGCACGTCTGCATCAGGCACGTTTCACATACTTCATTGGATCTCCCATTTGTAACTTCGACCCCCAAGGGAAAACCTCCTGACAGTAGTAATGATCTGCATTGGATGACACTTTCCTTCAAAGAACACCGAGCTCTTTACAAGCTTGAACTGTTTAAGCCCCGCTCCATCCAGGAGAAACACTTCCAAAGGACTTGCCATGAGCAGTCAAGCACACAGAACAACCATAGCACTTTGTGAGGAGCACCAAATGACTGGGTTCAACATAATGCTGGTACCAGTTCAAATGACCTAAAAGCTGTTGGAAATGTCTCTTAGTAACAGGGAGAAATGTCTTTAATGGATCGATGTTAGGACCATCATGTGAGATTCCGTGGTGGATGGAACCAATATATCGGGTGCCGAGGAACGTAATGTCATCTACAGGATGTAGGCGTGACTTTTCCTCGTTGACCGTCCATCCTTCACTATGAAGGTGAGCGACTAGTTGGTTAACTATACTAATGACGATGGAACTATCACGACCCATGATAGCAATGTCATCGACATAGCTCCAGATTCTTAGCTCCTCCTCTGGGGGAAGAGAATGAGGCATGAAAATTCTTCAGGGTATTGTTCGTGGCGCCAGTAGCCAGCGACAGAGCATTGCGATACCCCTGCGGGCAAACCGTCCATCTGTACATAGTGCCATCAATGCACATATTTAGTATTCCTTCCGGGTAAGTTATCGGGATGGAAAAGAACATATTTTTTAAGTCCAGTGTGACTCCGACCCACTTACTTCACTGGAATTGAGCCATCGCGAACATGCATTGTGGTAGAGTAGAAGGGTTAGGTTGTTGAAGTACTTGACATCTTTTGTTGACCTCCCTATAATCGACGACTAGCCGGGCTTCGTTGGGCTTTCCAGGTTTCGCGACTCCCCATCCTGGTGACAGGTAGGTGCTAGCAGTTACGGTTTTAATACAACCTCGTTGCTCGAGTCACCGCAGGAGGTCAGTAAGGGACTTTTTTAGGGGACCCTTGGTTGGGATGGGTCGATACCACCAGGTAGAGGTATTACAAAGCGTTGGTCGATGCCAATCCTGTTCTGGGATAATAATGGGTAATGCTTGTAGCACTTGTTCTTTAAGGTCAAGCACTTTTATCCCCGGGATTCCTAGAATGTTGATGCCCCCTAGCACGGCCTCTAGAGCGTATCGATGACCTTGGACTAAGAATTTGACCTTTGTTGTGACTGCAATAGCGTTAAGCCCTTGTACCTTAATCGTTTTGGTGGTTTTCTGGTGGGGTATCGTTGTGGTAATTACATTAACCTGAGCTCCAGTATCAAGAAGGAAGAGTACTCGTTGTTGGTCATCTGGATCAGCAGGGTCGTAGACAGTGAATTTGGCATAAGGACGAGGGTCAGTGGGGTCAGGTTTGAGTTGGAGAAGGCTGCCGGCGGAGCCGCCGGCCATTACTCGTTTTTTGGTTGGTCCCCGAATTTGAATCCCAGTGCGTCGGCTAGACGACGTTGGCTCTTTTCTCCCAAAATATGCAACTGCTGCTTTGTAAGCCCGGAGTGGCCAAGGAGGAATCCGAACGTATTCCTTTCCTCCAATGTTCTTTGAGATGACCACCATAGTTCTCACCGGGGGTTAAGTTCTTGGCGTCTTGGTCTCGGTGCTTCGACTGGATACACCGAAGATCGGTCTTTTACATCAGTAGGAGTTCCTTCACTTTGTTTCATGAGCGCCTGCAGTCGTGGAGATGGCCTAAGAGATTTCCTACCGGCTGACCCGCCATCAGGTTCAGAAACAGTCGGAGTGTAACAGCATTTGTCCCTCCATATACCTCTACACAGGCATCTATAGCTTCCAGAGGCGTTGGAATTGCTCCGGGGTCTGATAGGTGGCAATGAGCCCCTCTCTCCTTGCATTGGGCTGCTGTTAGCCCCATTGGATTTGCTCTTGGGCTCCATGAAAGATATGACACTCCAATTATGGCCAAGAGGAGTTGCTCCGCAGTGGCCTTCTGCAGGCGGCCCTCATGCCAGGCATGGAATTTGTGGGTTACCTGTCCCACTACAAGTGCCGGGAGTGGGATGGGCCAGTGTGTACTGTCCGTGACCACGTTCAGATCAGTAGCACGCCCTCCGCTCCATGCCGCTTGCCGGGTCAGGGCACTCGCTTCTTCCCTATCTAAGATGTCAGATCCAAATTCTACTATCAATCGCCCCAGCCACATGGCCAAAGTCTCTTCTGGTTTTATTTTAGATTCTCTGCAAAGTTCCTGTATTTCTGGTCGGGTGCATGTGCGAGAGGTAACAGTGGTACGCGTGGTACCTTTTTCATCTGCAACACGCTTCATCACAGGTATCGGGTGAGCTGCGGCAGACAGAGAGTTAAATTCTTCAGGCGGGAGCGTTGGATACATCCCTCCTCCCATTGCCCCCTCCCCGTGGCAAGGAGGCAGGGCCATTGGGAATGACGTCACCTCAGGGGGCAGGGTCGCTAGGCGGATCCCTGCCGGTTCTCCCGAAGCTCCGCCCCTCTTTTCCAGGTTCTCTGGATGGCTCGCGCTTCTTTCAGCGCCATTTTCTATCAGCAGCATCAGGCGGCCGGCGCTATTGATAGGCGTCGCTCTGGAGTTCTCTGCCATCTGCTCTAGTGACTCCTTACCCGCCGTATGCAGCTGAATCTCCGAATTTGCATATTCCCTTAGTAGACCCGCTACTGTACGGAACAACACATTCATCATTTTTCCCTTTTTCCACTTGGTTAAACCCCATCTGGGCACGTGATGGCCCTTGGTTTCCCGATCCTCCCGGAGCTGAACGAGAAGCTCATGACCCCGCGACCCAGGCACCAAATCTGGACAGTTGAACCAGTCCGTTGGGGTGGGTTCCCCTCCTTCCCTCAGGTATCGGGTGCATTGAGCAAACTCCTGAGTGGGGCTCAGCTTTTCTGCCTTCCACGCCTTCACCCTGGCTAGGGATATGGTCGATGTTTCCTCCGGGGATCGATAGTAGACCTGGTTGCTCCCCATTATACACCAGAACTCCCCAAGGGATAGCTTTGTTCTCCACTCTTTTATGACCGCTTCTTCTTTCTTTACAGAGAAGTAGCTGTCAATATTTCGTTCATTCCCTTCTACCGCCTGGTGGTAGGCGATATGCGCCCATAGATCGTTTGCATTCTCTATGCGGCGGATCCCGGTGCACCAAGGGCAGTACCCAATTAGGTTTGTCTCTATCACCGTGCCCTTAAATCCCATCCTCGTCGCCATGTCTCAGACGGCTGGGGCCGACTTGAGGTGATCTAGAAATTACTCGGTTGTTGGGCGGGCTGGTGAATGGAGAGGTAGACAAAGCGTATTGGTTGCAAAAAAGCTTTACTTACGCTGCTAGTAGCTGCGACGCAGGTGGTCCGGTTGCTTAAACAACTACACGAGTTGCTCCAGCTGGCAAGGCTCAGGCCAGCGAACCCGTACACGAACCAGGCTGGCAGGGAAAGGGTACGTCGAGGGATGGTGCTCGGCGACGGGGAGACAAATTGATAGTTGATCAGGCTATTGATCAGCTCAGCCACGAGTCAGGAATCTTCAAAGTCACTCTGCAGCGTGCTCAAAGTTCTCCGACTTGGGCGGAAGTCGCACAGAATTTTATACGGCCAGCAAGCCAATTGCTAGCCACCATGTAGGAATAATTTAGAACTGGCCAATAGTGGGACACAAATTTGCATACGAATGGTGGGAACTCTCTTACACTGGGGTTTTCTATTGCAACAGAAAACTTTTGCTGTGCACAGAGACTCTCATGTGGCGGGAAAATTCCACCATGCCGAGGCACTAAAATCATTGGGTTGTGACAAGCACAACAAAATTGAACCAAATGGGAAGTTTCTAGATGTGCAAAGGCATTATCAAGAAAGATGGAACTTGGCATTCAGTTCTGCTAGAGGTTTTTTTTTCCAAGTATGATTACCCTGTGCGCATCTACGCACAGTGTATTAATGCACTTTTCCTAATGTGCATTAAATTTAGTACCTCCAATGTGAGGTACTAAATAAATGCACATTAGGCTGTGTTAATGCACAGTAGCACAAGTGCACGCTTTTTAGGTGGCACTTAATGTGCAGTAGCCTCTACTGTGCATTACCATATTAGCATAGTTTTTATGTGCTGCTTTAATGCACAGTAGATAAGCTACTGAGCATTAAAGTGCACAGGTAGACACACTCACTGACTACTATTTTGTCTGTCCATATTCAAACAAATCTTCGGGTAATAAATAAAGACTTGGTTAAGCTTCCCGAACAAAACATTTCATAAAAACAAAAAATCTGGTGAACTCTAGAAGCAGGTAAAAGTTTTGGCCAAAATGTTTTTGACAAAAATTGCAGATCCAGGTCAACTGAAACATATGACAGATTCAGATAACTTGAAAATAATCAAAATATCTCATTTTGATCTTTTTATATTAAAATATTTGGATTTTCAATCTGAAAGTTTCATTTAAAATGTACTTAACGCTAAAATTTACAATTTTATTTACAATATTTTAAGTTTTAAAAAACAAGCATCCAAAAATGAGACATTTCAAGTTGAATAAATTAGTTGTTTGACTAGAAATGACTTTTTGTAACTTTCAGTTTGCCTAATTTTTTTTTTAAATGACCTTAGGTGAAACAGAATCAAGGTGATCACACATAAAACTCCATACTTATTTGCACAGCTATAGTGAGCTTATATATAAAGGAAAGAAACTCTTCATATTTGACCTTGTACCACATTTCTTCACTGACTTCTGAGGGGAAAATACTTTTTTTTTTCATAAAATTGTTTTAGACAACTGACAGATCCTTTTTTTGGTTTGCTTTAAGGACTACTGCCATTTAATCTCTTGACTCATCTATGTAGACTTCCTCTTAGAGCTTTAAACTAAGTATTTCTACTACCTGTGTCCAGATTGCCCATAGAATCCCAAGAACTCTGTCTATAAGATATAGTTAAACCCATTTTGGAACTGGTATGATAGCCATTCTACATCCATTTTCTTGAGATCTAGGAACTCTGCAGTAACATTAGTAGCAAGTGACCTCAGATCTGGTTGCAATCAACAAATAACACTTCCAACCACCTCAGTTCTGGTACTATTGGGATATGGGCAGTCAGACCCTTTGTTAAGACCAGATAATCAGATCTGGACTCTCACAACCAGCAAACCAGAGCATCCGGGGGCAAGACAGCTAGCACTCTGAAGCAAGTCTGTTGAGCTGTTGTTCATCTGTTGCCCCAGGTGTATTTATTTAGGGGCCCTGTTGCTCCTCCCAGCCAAGCAGAAGGCAAATAGGCATGGACAGCCTGTTGTATGTGAGAAATCAGCCCAAGCATATTTTCCTGTTATGGATCCTGACAAATGCATACAAACTCAGGCCTTTTAGTACCCCACATCATAGAATATGGGTTATATTCAGCATAGCTATCTTGAATGCCTCTTCTGGAATTCTTAATCAGGATTATATGATGCCAGCATTCTTTCCTTCTTCCTTTATTAGACCCAATCTCCTGGCTTCCTGCTTAAACTGATGTTTTACCCTAAAAAGACTCCACAAATTTTAGTAATAATAAAGGTCAAATTCTGTCTTCTGGTATTCATATGGAACTCATTGCCTTTTTTATGCATAGAAGATGCAAGTTATTGTCTGACCCTGCTGGACTCATTCAGTATGTGGGCACATGTGTTGCCCTCTGTTACAAATTAAACTGTCACTTGTACTGGAGATGATAGTAGCATGAGGGAGCTGCCCAGCCCTTCAAATTACCAACAGCAGAAGGAAAGTTTGGAGCTGATTTACCTGGGCAGCACCAGCAACAGGACTATCAAGCTGCAAGTGGGCTGAACACCAAAGCTTCCCACCTTAGTGCTACTGTCACAAGAAGACTTGCATCTGACTCTGAGCTAAAACCATCAATTTGTGGTCCTGTAGTATCCCAGAAGGCACTGCTTTTAGGTAGACTAACTGAGAACTGACAGCTGGGAACAGCCAAGCAGCAGGTGGGTGGGGGGCAGGACTGGAAGAGGGAAAAGGGAGGGAGCAGGTGAGTGAGGAACTGCTGAGTTGCCACCCACTCAGCCCCCAAATTGCTTCTCTGACCCCCAGATCACTCCCCTGCCACCCTAATTGTCCTCTTTGCCCCCCATTGGTCTCTCCAACTCTAGATCACTGTCCTGCTGCCCTGATCATCCCAAGAGTGATGGAGGCACCAAGCTGGATTTGAAATACAGGGGGCTGAGCCCCCAATAAGAGATAAGAGTCCCCCATAAATCCCACATAAGAGATGAGAGCCCCCCCATAAGAGATAAGAGCCTCTGGCACACCCTGCCCCTTTCTAAACAGCTCAGGTGGTGGCAGCTCCTTCTGGTTGCCAGTGCTGCAGACCCCCCAAGAGTTGGAGTGTAATTCAAACTCTGGATCTACGATCCAATGGGAGGCAGCAGGGCAATTTGGGGAGCTCCTTCCCCTCCTCCTCTCCAGCCTATATAGCAGCTAGTGGGGCAGGCATGGATCAGATTTGCAGCTCCTAGCCTCACTGCTGCTCGCCAGCCTTCTAGTCACAGGTTTGAGTAGCACACATTAGAAAAGGTGTTAACTCTGAACATGTGACTGATTGCTAGCACTTGTTAACCTTAACACAGGCTAACATACCTTAGAATTAGCACCTGCTAACATGTAATCTCACCATCTGAAATCTGAAAGTTCTCAGTCAGCTGACAGTTATATTTCCTGCTAACAACATCAATAAAAACCCACATTGACAAACAAGTGCGTATAGTATGAGCCTTCCAGTATCTTTTTCCAGCATGAGGGAAAATGGTTATACATGCGTATATCTGACAGAAGAATTTCAGCTAAAAGAACAAATTCAAGTACAGCTAAAATATACTGTAAAATTCCTGCAGATACATCCATTCCAGTTTTACTGGCTAATTGCTTTCATCCTGCTAATCAGAGTACCAAATTGTATAATGGCATGTAGGAGCTTGAGCAACACATACTTATGCCAGCAAGGAATATGGCCCCTACTCTCTTTGTATAAACTTCTGAAGTCTGAACTGCTCCTTGCAGACTTCAGTAGATGCATTAATGAAAATGGGCTCTCCTTGGGCCTGTCAGTAAGATCATAACTGGGCATCTGAATTTGAACTTTGAGGTGTTGTTTTCTGGACCAACAAAAAACATGGACATCCCATGTGAGTTTATTTCCTGGGACAGACTAAGGCAGTTGACAAGAAAGCAAGAAGTACCAGTTGTCAACTGGAGATAGCATAGAACAATGATTTTCAACCAGGGTGCCGCAGCACCACAGGGGCTAAGGGCAAACATTCAAAAAGCCTGAGCCTGAACTGATTCATCTTTGCAGGTTAGCCTAACCTGGCTAGGCTGAACTGGGTTGTAACTGGACAAATATTCTCTTTGGACTGAG
Source organism: Alligator mississippiensis (assembly GCF_030867095.1). Taxonomy (NCBI): domain Eukaryota; kingdom Metazoa; phylum Chordata; order Crocodylia; family Alligatoridae; genus Alligator; species Alligator mississippiensis. The sequence continues at coordinate 109,543,167 of NC_081826.1, forward strand.
GAAATGCAGGCACATGCCTGTAGTGGCTCAAGCTAGAAGCCAGGGAGCACCATAGGGCTGAGCTGAGGGGGGTGTTGCCAGGCCCTGGCAGGACCTCTGATTAGGGAGGGGTGTAAACCCCCACCCTGCCTGTACCATCCTGGGCTTTTCCCTGCTGGCTGCTCAAGGGGCAGGAGTGTTGCCAGACCTCAGCCTCCTGCTAGCACTCTGAGGCAAGGGGAGTGTCCAGTACATGCATCTGTTGATGATACAGAGCTCTTCAATCTGCCTCCCTGCTTCTTTATACTGTTTGCAGCAAACTGACAGGCAAGCAAACCAGCAAGGGGTTGATAACGGTGTTTTTCACCCCATTGTCAAAACAATAGCCTCTTCCCATTAGTTCAAACTCTTCTTAAACAGCTGACCTGTTGATTAGCTCCAAAAAGCCTTAAGTGGTCACTGTTCTGTCCTCCTGTCCCACTAAAATTGGAGACTCACACACACAGACACCTCTCAGCATTAAATAGCATACCACATGCCTAAGATCCATGAGGCTGGGGTCCATGCTCTGGAAGATGGGAGGGTGGGGAGGGGGAATTCCTGCTTGAGCAACAAGCAGCGAGGGTAGGTAGAGGCAGGGGGAAGAGAGCATGCAGGGATGCTGGGGGAGTCTGATTTATCTTAAACCAGCATGGGGTCTGGGACAGACATTGCATAAACCAGTTTGACCCAAATCAGTTAAGTATGATACTATATTCACCCAGATTTATCTCAAACTGACTTATGTGCGCTGAACATCTGTTGTGTTACAGGTTTCAACCAGTTTCTGATCACATAAATCAGTTTATGTGTAATGTCTGTCTCTAGCCAGGGTGTCTTGAGATCCTTCCAGGGATGCTGTGGGATGCCATGCAATGCCCATATTAGGTGTGCAAACATGACTCACAAAATAAACCCAAAGATTGTAAGTAAGAATCCAGTGCTGTGTATTAAAATATATCCAAACTGTAGTGGTTCCTCTAAATTATTTTCCATAATAAAATTCCTATATTACTTTTCCATGGTCAAAAAAATGACTGAAAGCTAACAGATGGCATTTTCTGAGGGGCATCTCGGGTCAAAAAAGATTAAGAACCACTATATAGAGATAGATGCAATGGAACTAACTTAATCTGTTCCGTTTACAAACCTGAAGCTTTGCTTTTAAGTTGTATCCTCCCTCCTTTTTTCTGTTTTCTCTTCTTAACTTAAAGTTTTCTGGGCAGAGGTTTTTGGGGGGTTTTGTTTGTTTGTTTATTTTCCCACATATATTTCCTGCAGAAATTTCAAACCAATCCTGATTTGAACAGAGTATTTATTTGTGTCATCAACCAACATGTTTTAACATAATTTTTGTTTTCCATAAACAGGAATTGTGGCAACTACTTCCACATTTCTTTATTTAAAAGCCAGCATTTGCTCAAAAGCATCTCCAAGAGCAAAAGTTCAGTACATGTTTAATGAGTATCATAGACTGGAATCATGAGTTATCTGTACTGATTATCATATAAATCAGTATTTATTATATATACACACCTCCTCTTGAGGAATCTGTCAGCATCTTAATATCAAAATCCCAAACCCATTCTTCATAGGGTATTTAGTTGATTAATTTATTACCACTAATTATACTCTGTATTTTCACAATATTGTTTCCAGTGATTATTTTTTCCTTCAGTTTTGTCTAACTGTATGTCTCATATGCTATGACAGTATCTACAGAAAGCTTTGTTTCACACAGCTTCGCAAATATGTACATAGTTTTACCTCAAAGCTCTGACATTGGGCATCCTGCAGTGTTTGGTATATGCATTGTCTTCATTTTCTAACATTTTTGCTAGGAATAATTGGATCTGGAATTTCAATTTGGAACTATACATTGTAAAACATACTCATGCAGGAATTTTCTCCAATGGTTTCATGACACGCCCAATACTCAAGATACCACATGTTACCAGGGACCAGGAGATGAAAGGTTATACAAAGAAATGACCGACATTGTCATTCAATGTCTGTATCAACTTATGCAGAGAATACTAAAATGGTGTATTATTGCACCTATTGTATGACAAAAGATATCTGTAAAAAAGACTAATAATAAAACATACGTAGTGGAATTAAAGAGAAAAATATCAAAACAAAGGAGCTTTGAAATTGGACCTAAATGTTGAACATTTTGATTTGGGTTCCTTTTAAATTCGCTGAATACTTTCCATTATATAAAAAAGAGCTCACAGAGGGACTATTTGAAGGAAATAAAAGAGATTTTATCTCTAAGGATAGAGATGTATTTTTGAATGGCAAAGCCAGTCTTCTTGAGGGTCATTTTGAAGTAGAAACCCCAGCTCCAGAGGTGGAAAGCATAACTCTCTTGGCAATAACTAGTTATGACAGTGAGTGATTACTTTGAGAGATAGGATAGTAACAATTCTGTAACCAATTATAAAAGAATCACTAATAACCAAGGAAAAATATGAAGGGGAGAAGAAGGATGGTGCTCACTCCAGACTCTCTCATATATTTTTAAGGACACATCCCCCTCTATTTTATTTGACCACAATTATTTCTATTGATTTAATTAGAAAGATTAAGGTAGACAGCAGATTCTCTTGCTGTTTACAAAACACAGAACAACAGTTCAGCATTTCTTCCGAGACTGAGCAGAGCTTGCAGGCTAAGACCTGTTAAAACTATATTTTCCAAAGATTTTGAAAGAGCTTTCCCCTGTCTTTAATTCTAATCAGTTCTCCCCCTCAACCTTTCTCTGTAATTCTCTATTTATTAAATGAGCAAAGCAGCCCTCATTTACAGTGAGACATACAGTAAATGGCTTGATTCTGACTTCACTCTGCATGGGCTCACAGCATTATAATGCCATTAATTTTCACTGAGCTGCTTCTATTTTTGACTGGTGTGAGGTGAGAATCAGACCAAAGATGCCTTTTGCAAGTTCTCCAGCCTGTCTGCATTGAAAAACTACCAAGGGAGTTGTATGATGATAGGAGAAAGGTTTTAGTGGTTTTGTCATTTTGTATCTGGTTCCACATTCAGACATGGACATGACTGGACCCTGGTATTTACACCCAAAGATTTGAGGATGTATTCCATTTTACAGCGTATTCATATTCAGCCCTTAATATGAAACACAGCCCTTATTCCATTTTAGTGAGTGCTCCTGGTGGTGTGTCATCCGTGAAAGTTACAATTGCAGTTTGGCATCAAACCAGCAAGACACAGGTTCCTTGGATATGTCACGAGAAGCAAAGCGGCATCCATAGAGATCTGCCAGGTCTCACAGTTTTTTGACACATGACACACAGTTTTAGCAGGGCTGGTCACACTGCAAAATGTTTCATTTTTTCCCAGTCTATACTGCTCCCTTTACCCTTTCACTGGCTGCCAAGCTGGCCTGCATCTGACATCAGACACAGAGGAAGTGGGGCAGGATTTCAGCTGTCAGCTCAATGGTGCAGAAACACCATTGCAAAAAATGTAGGAATATAAACTTTTTGTTTTAGTAGGGTTTGAAGCCACTGTCTCCTGATGAAAAATTGTCAGCAGGGACCTTTAGAGGGTTTTTTTGTTTTGTTTTTTTAAAGATTCCAAACAGTAGACAGAGACTTTGACAAAAATAGTAAAAAAAAAATTCAAGGAAACATTGAAACTGATCACACGTACTTGTGTATGTACTTAATTATGATAATAGTTAGAGACATAAATAAGACAATACACACAGGTAACTCAAGGTGCTCTGCAACTCCCTTAATGAGCTCAGAACTAGTTCCACTATCTCAGTCTAGCACAAATTCAGTCTGACCCTCTCCTTTTCTTAATGATGAAATAAATACTATAGGGGAGGGGAAAAAACATTCAAGGCAATCAAAAAAGAAAGAAAAAGAAAAGAAAAGATAGACAAAGAAGTATGAAAGAAAAAAAGAAAACTATTGAAAGCCTGTGCAGACAAGTATGAATCAATTATTCTAAAAAGCAGATGTAAAATGAAGCTGCTTAAACATATAAGGCACTTCTACATTGTATTCAAATAATGCTGAAATTATAGAGCTGTCATTCGCAGACCTGTCGAGGGTGCCTTTCTTACCACATTATGATTTAGCATTTCTCTTGGAAGGTTGTAGCAATTTTGACATTAGAGTCATTGGACAGAAAAGCCATAAAATGTACATGGAGCACCACCTCTCTTTTTTGTGGTCTTATAAAAGGCTCCAAGAGCCAATTATAACTCCACGGAAAAAAAAGAGTGACCTGAAGGGGAAGTATTTGTAAAAGTGCAGGAACACTGGTCTCAAGAGAGAGAGCACATGTCTATGGAACAAATGTAATAGCAAAGATTTAAATAATTTGATGGCACATAACCTAATCTGACATGGCAGCAGGTTATTTTACAAATCGTGAAGTGCTCTGCCCATGAGTGTCATAATAAGAGCCTCTTTTAGAGACGACTAAGAGATATGGATTTTCTGGAGGTGAATGTTCACATGATGGAAATGAAGAACGAGGGATAAGAGTAACTCCAAACTGCTTGCTTTCTAGATTGCTCAGTTATAGATGTGGCTTCACATAAAACATTTCCATTTGGCCTCCCTTTCTTACAACCATTGGATACACCAAATCTAGCAGCTAAGCCATAATACTAAATAAGTGTCTGCTCTATTGTATGCGTTTCACTTTTCACCATGCAAGCTCCTGCATAGTGCACTGAATCCTAGTTTTTCTAAATCCGTTTCCTGCAGGTTGTTGGAAACAGTTCTCCCAGTTGTTAATAAGCCTGCGGAAAAGAGAGTCAAGCCTGTTTTAGTAATTATGTAATGGACATATTGCTCTGCTGTGCACCAGACGGCAGTGTCTTATTAAACCTGCAGTTTGATCATGGGATGATGTAATTTCAGGGCTGGTGAAGGGTTCAGCCTATTCTGAGCAGTGCAGCTTGCTTTTATACTGTGCTAGGTGAGCTTCTTGATTGTCTGAGGCATTGTTGTTCAACGAAGAGCTAGTTTACAGATAAAGGTGGCACTGTCGGGAGTTCTGAATAGCTCAGAGCTAATTGCTGACCCTAACAGGCCCAATTAGCTGTTACAAGCTCTGTGAAACAGCCCATGGGACCAATCCTTTCCTACACACGCACATATTGAAAATCTCATTGCATGGGTACCTTGGCTACAAGCTTTGTAGTTACCTTTCAACAGATCAAAGGTTTATTAGGAAGAATGACTGCTGAACTAGCTGTGGACATGAACAGTCACAAACATGCATACATACCAGAAAAAGACTTGAAATGCAAAATACTGATGAACTAGAACCAAGTGCAATATATTTAAAGAGGTATTTTCAATCAGATCCCCTGATAGTTATAATTTTATGAGGTAATCCTCACCATTTAGGTCTAATAAACTCACAGATCATGAACAATGGCTGCTTTAAATCTATTGTCACTAGCAGTAACATTAGAAGCAAAGGCTCCCAAGCTCTTCTCACAGCATTTATTTTTATTCACTCAGTCTCTCATTCCACATCAGCTGCCATCTGGACAAAATTCAGAAACCATGACACCTGCTTGAAAAATAAGATGCTGATCAGATGGAATGGGCAGGGGCTTTATCTTGAGAGGAGAAATGTGAATTGTTGGTAACACAATCGCTTAAAAGATTTGTAAATTATGTGCCTTCAGTGCAACATATGGCTCATGTGAAATATGGATTTGTGAACTTTTCACTAAACTTAGAGCTTAGATGCTTTGGAGATGGCTGCTGTATAAATGTGTCTAATAGCTAAATAAAACAACAGAGAAAGAGAGAGAGAGAAACAGAGAAAGCAAGCAAGTAAAGAAAGTGCCGATATTTCCCTTTATCGGTGTTAATAATATTAAGTTGCACAAATATTGAACTATGTTTGTATCATTTAATCCAAATATCTCAAAGTCCCTTACATCACTGTACAAAGCTGAGTTAAAAGAACAAGTGGCCATAGGTACACCACAACATGGGGACCCTGTGGCTACCCCTTCAAGTACCAGTAAAAGGGGGAACATATCCCTTTGAGGTAGGGGTAGCCACATGTACCTTCTATTTCTCTGGCAGCTGTGAAGGTCCCCTCCTCCCACACCAAGCACCCAGCAATGAGGTTTGCCTGGCACACTGACTCTTTTCATGCTGCACTTGAGCCATACCTTAGTGTGGTGTTGAAAGGAGCCCCTAAAACAGTGTCTTGGATTTAATACCAGCCTGAGATGCAAGGGGCAGTTCCAGCCTTTTATATTTACCAATTCGTGCTTCCAGTACATTCAGAAGGACAGGTAGTGCCATTTCTTCTCTTGTCCCATTTTTGAGCTTATCTTTGCAACCATGACATGGTATTTAGCAAAACTCACAGATTCACTAGAATCGAATAGGGCCACACTGTGTGTACTTCTCTAATAGCCTCAAACTTGCAAACTCTAGACTGTCGACCGTATCTTAGTGCCCGTACCACCTCAGCCCCCAAACCATGAGGCTAAGAAAAATTTTAAATGAAAGCTAATAAGCTAATATTCTGACCTTATCATTTGAGTTCAGTAGCTGGGCACCTGACACAGAATTAGAGTTCATATGTCTTATTCCAACCCCAAACTTATGAGGTCTCAAGGGCTGACCAGAAGTCAGCAGAAAAACTGGAAATAAAACCAAGAAGTCTTGACTTTCAGACCTTCTTGAAGATACCATACCACACTGCTTCCTTTCTTAGCTCAAAATAACCATAATATTTGTAATAATAAATATGAGAAATACCCAACCACCACTAAAATGTCACTTCTGCATACCATAGCTTCCTTATAGGAAGAGATGTGAAGAGTAAATTTTGCAACAACAAATTTCTATTTTAAGTAGACAGAAATCTATACTTGAGGGCTGGAGTAAGTACAGCATTCAATTTAATGGGTCCAAAGTAAAAAAAAAAGTAAAAAAAATTCTCCTAAAATAAGGTAGTGAGGTTTACAGGCAGTCATCTGGCTTCAAGTCCTTTTGGCATGCATTATTGCGAGGTAGGGTGGGGGGGATTGCATGTGTGAAAGCCATTATCTTGGCCAATACACCAATCACTGAAACAGGGACCTCCAGAAAGCGAAGCATAAACTGGTCCACAGACTTGTGTCCTTGGCAAATTGGGCATGGGACCCATTAAAATATAGTGGGTGTGTCTACATATGCAATTAATTCAAAGCAATACATTCAGGTGCATATCACACCTGAATTTATTGCTCTTGGGTGCTGTGTCTTCACATGAACCTAGGACTGCAGGTCAGAGCAGCCCCAGCTGGCAGATGGTCTGGGGGTGAGCCTGCCAGCCTGGGGCTGCTATGACCCAATTCAACATGCCGGCTGGGGAGCTCGCTGAGGCACAAGGGTGATCCAGTTTGGGGCTAGCCAGCAGGCACCCTCGTGCCCCCACCGTCTCTGTCAGTGTCTACATGTGTATTACTGCACACTAAAAAACTGCACACCAGACTAGTATCTTTATTTACAAGTACTAATCTGTGGCAGTTTACTAGTTTACTGTAGCCTAATAGGGCCACACATATAGATGCTGAGAAGTTTACTGAAGAGCTAATTGGGCAGCTTCACAGTAAACATCTCATGTGGACAGGCCAACTGACCAGTGAGTTACATGCTCTGGGATCCACAGCAGACTGGATCCTGAATGAGACACCCCTTTGTGCAATGACCAGTAACTTAGCGGAGATATTCAGGATTGGATCAGGGACCTTCAAAGATAAAAATGTTCTACCGGTTTCTCATTCTTTGCAGATCAGGCACCAAAGCAACCCTGGAAAACTAACTCACTCACCCACCAGTGGATTTTCAGGCACACAAGATTCTGCTTGCACATACATATTCAGAGATTGTATATTTAAAGTACACTCTTAGTTAATCTTTAGAAACACACAGATGATTGCTCTAACCTAATACAATGCAAGGGCATTTCCCAATACAGATCATGGAAAACTGAATCCCAAGAAAGGTGCAATATTATTACAATCACTAGTTCTTCTACACAGCTATTACTACAGTGTTGAAAGGGTTACAGGGTTTTTATTTGTTTACTTGTAGTTTATAAAATCTGCTCAAGAGTTGTAAGGGGGCTGGCAGACAGTAAACAAAATTAGCTCACCAATACCACTCCAGTGTCTTACAGTGCTTAATGGCAGCAAGCTTTGTGGTAGTAAACAGGTTCCCCAGCCTTAGCCTGACACCTGCCTACAAGAAATAGTGAAAAATTAAGGGGGGAGAAGGAAATATTCCATTTTTAATTGCTTTTCATTTTCATTTTATAGACATATTTAAACTGTGAGAAGCTGTTCAAAGTCTTTTTCTTTTACCATTTTAAAATATACTTCTCCTAAAGCCAGATGAAAAATACTGTTAATGGGGTTGTGTGACTCCCACAAAGTCCCCTACAAATTAAGGGGCTTTGAAAAAATGTCAGCTGCCCAGTTCCCAAGAAAGAAAAATTAAACAATAAAGGCTTATCGACTTGTTCCTGAGAAGATAAAGCACTTATGAATGAGACCCTTTCATACTCTCTGGTTTATGATCAGTCTACAACTTCCAAGATTTGCAGAAAATATAGTGATTAGGAAAAAAAAGTACTTTGATTAAATGAGTTTTAAGATTCTATATTGCACGTCTACACTCTCATCAACTTGTTTTTGTACAATATGCTGTCTCTCCTTGTCATGCAGTTATCACCACCAATTATAACTGGTGCCATAAAAACATCATATTCATGCTGATCAGCTGATTGTGCCAAGTTCAAGAAAGGACAGAAGGGTAAGGATGACAGCAACTTCTTTCTGGCTTTACTCCAAACCCCCTGCAGGCTTTTGTTGTTGTTGTTCTCTGCAGCAGTCTGGATATTTTGCCTTCTCAGTAGCACAAATTCCATCTCCCTCTCTTTTAGGGCCTGACCTGACTCCTATCAACACCTCTATGAGTGGGGACTTACCTGGGTGATCTATTGAGGCCTTTCTTCTCTTCTGTTGTCACCTTAGATGCGCTCTCTGCTAATGTAGAAAGGAGGGAAAGGGTGGGCCTTCCGGTTAACAAACACCATTCTCTGTGGCACTTGCCTACAAGTAGAGCTTGAAACTCAGAGGAAAGGATGGCCTCTGTTCTTAATTCAATCCCAAAAAGAGTTGTCTTTGAGTTACTTCCAAGCATAAACAGCTGATATTTCTACCCTCTTAACTTAAGGCACATTTAAATGTTTTGCATCTAAGTATCCAGAATTCTGGAGGTTTTCAGTATGCTGACACAGATCTGCCAAATCAGAAAGGTAGAGAGACAAACCGCATGCAAAATCAAGACAGAGGATGAAGTCAAACATGGATCCCATGCTAGTGAGGTCATCAGCTGTTACCTAAGCATAAAAGTGAAAGCATCTAAAGACACAGGACTTGTTAAATTAATGACCCAGGCTCTTTGGAAAATGATTAGGCCCATTACTTGAAAATTGGGCTTAAAACTGTTTTGTTTTATTTAATGTTTCATTAAGCTACTTTCTATTTCAGGAAAATAAAAATGGGGACTGGTCACGAGGATCATCAGTTTCTTTACGTGATGCCTGAAGTTTTTCTTTTATTGACATAGAAATATGAATCACTATGAATCAATTTCATTGAATCAATTACACTAAGTAAGGAGTTTAAAAAGACCACATTTCTTTACTTTATCCTTCCATTTTCAGCTTTGGCTTCAGGAACTCCAAGGTGGTTTCACTGACTCCTCAGAGAGCCAGAGTTAGAGAGCAAGCACTCTTGTTTCATTTCAGCAGCTATAAGACATTATACAAAATATCACCCACCGGTAGATTTTAGATTTTTCACGTCCAAAATGTTAATCAACCTAAATCTTAAGGCACAGTCAACAATTTGGTAATTGTTTACAAATACTTTTGGATTATTTAATAACCCCTCAAGTAGTTAAGGTATATTGGCCATCCATATTTCAGCTTCTTGTCTCATTGCCACCCTAATGTAATTTTCTGCAATATAAGTGCCCTCATCAGCTTAAATAAACTAGGAGCATCACAGACTTCTGGGAGAAGTACCCATGCAAGAAAGTAGCCATGTTTTCCCTGTGACAGTGTCAGCTGCTGTGATTCTCTCTGCATAGCAATGCAAGTGACTCAGATTAGCAACCAAACAAGGTGAGTCTAAATTAGCTCCAAACTGGAATCATAAAAGAGGTTAGTGTGTATACCTATTAGAGACAGAAAGAAAAAAGATCTGTAGCTGCCAAGCTGGAAAACTAGCCAGCTCATTCTGAAGTTTATATTTTCTATAATTTAGTTTGACAATAAAAGAAAACCCAAGAGAAGGGTAAGTTTGGATGACATTCAAGTGTGTGTGTGTCCTACATAAAAGGGAGAGTAGACTTACCATCTGTTTACACTCCCCTGTGCTGTTGGAACTGCAGGGGATGAGCACAACTATAAAAAGTGGGCTTTACTGCCAATGTAGGGTCTATGGTCAGGGAGGCCAGGAACACACTGTATTCCTAGACCACTTCCAAAACTCTTCTACAGAGCCCCTATGCAGTGGAACATAAATCTTCCCTAGCCACAGTATACCATAGTTACAAAACTGCAGTGGTAAAGAGGGTATTTATATTCTCCAGGGGTAGATTCACCCAAGCCCTCCACACATCCCTGTATAAAGGTGTAATTTTGATCACCCTGTACTAATTGGATCATTGTATTGCTACTTATACACCTAAGATGAAGTACCTAAAATGAATATTTAATGATGCAGTGGAGCTTCTGTAACAGATGATGTAAAGTAGAAAGCGATCAGAGAAGAAAACATTTTCTAAGCTCCAATTATGACAAAATTCTTTTGATCTCCTGAAACTCTTTGCCATGCATTAGAAAAACCCCACCAGACTTTCCCCAACATTTAAAACATTGCATAACCCCATTTCTATTTGTAAGAGGGCCTGAGTGCACACTATAGCTACAGTGGTTGAATTCTAAGGAGGTGTTAAAGAAAATACTGGACTGTATATAAAATGCATGGACAAGCAGAATAGGTTTACATAATGTTAATATAGACAAATGACATGTACAACATATCTAGCTGCAATTTAATTAGATTAATTAGATCAATATAATTAGTACAGCTATATTACACTATCTAGACTTAGCCTTACAAAGCATGCCACTAAAAATGGTTTACAACCCTAAAACATTATAATAGTACATAGAGTATCAATGCTATCACGCATCAATATCACTGCTAACACACCATTAATAGTGGGAGTTTATAGGACACTCAAGAGAGACATAAAATACTACCCTTGCAAGAAAAATTTTTGATAATATGGCCTGCAAAATTATTTCAACTGTCAAAAAGAGCTTGCTTGAAATTAATTCTAAACTGCTACAGCATGCTCATGATTATATAGCAAGTTAATTTAACCAATAGAGTCAGGGGTAAGCATAATGAGCAAAACAGAGGAAGGTAAAATGATTTACCAATGAGTACTGTGCCTAAAGTTCTGCATGTGTTCCATACATACAATAAATCATAACTCAGGAGTGGCTGTTTAATTGCTGCATCATCTTAAACATAGAGTAGATGTCATATTTAATGAGATTTGGATGAGTTTGCTTCCAATAAGACTAGGGACTGTGCTTGGACCGTTAAATATCCATAGAGGTAAAAAATGTCCACTTCTATCTGCTGCTGCGCTCAATTCTCCTGGGTTCAGAGCTCACCAAGTAATCTATGCATTTCTAACACTGAGGCTCAACTACTGTGACTTTCTATATCAAGAAAATCACAGGCCTTGGAAAAAACCCTCCAGCCAGTTCAGAATGCAGCGCCTCCCATGCTTAGCAACCCAAGTCCACCAGGAATACGTCATCCTGAATTCTGATCGTCTGCATTGGCTATCCATTGAACAGAGAATCCAGTCTGAATCACCCCAGCCAGAATCTTAATTTAGTATTTGAACTAAATTCAAGGGAGGGAAAATACTAATGAATTAACCCAATATGTCACATAAATTCTCTTTGTATACAGCTATAGAAGCAAAAGTAAATGCAATGTTCATGAAAGATGCTGGGTAACAGCCCTGCTGATGGAAGTCTTCCAATTATATTAATTTTATGTTCATGAATAGGTAGCAGGAGCAGAATGTTAATAATACTTTCATTTGCCCATGGACTGTAGCTTTAACTGGTAAAGGCTCAAGCTAAGAGCCCATTTCACCTTCATGCCTGTCTAGTAGAAACAGAATTGAGATCAGCAACCCTCCTCACACAGGATGCCAACATCCACTGGTCAGTTCAAACTCTACCAGTCTGAGCCTGTATCAAACTGGTTGTGTGCAGTGGTAATGCTCGCTAACCCTTGTCTTAGCTGGAGCTATTTGGTCCTTTGTCCTTGTCTCAAGTTTTCTAGAGAACAAAGGGACTGATGAAAAGTTGCTGACTTTGAATATATGCATCCTTGTTGGCCCTATAAATTAGGTAGTAGCAATCCTCAAATTCTTAAAGCTGTTATACAGGTCTTCTGCAGAGCTTTCGCTGTTAAAATGAATGTAAAGTCTCTTGACCCTTGAAGTAATGCTTCTCTTATGAGTACAGAATTCTATGGGAGAGTTCTATGCATAGTGCATCATGCTACATATCTTTCAGTTCTGGCTCGAGCTACTCCAACCCAGGTGACCTTGACCTTCCGAACATTAATAAGGCTATAATTGATCATAAATATCAAAGAACATTTTTAAATCTAAAAAGACCTAAATACCATACAGAGAATCCTATATCAATTATCAACTGGTGCACTCAAAATCATTTTGCATGTGCAGGGATTCCCCACGCTGCTAATTTGCTGCACAGGGGTTTTATTTGACCCCAGGAGATCTACCACCATCATCGGTGCTTTATTTACAATAAATTATAATCCCCCTCCCTGCTTCTTTTAAAGAGGTTTTTTTTTTTTAAATCTCATCCCTCAACCTATATTTTTCTATTGGTTTCCTAGGAAATAGTGAGTATGGGAGACTCTTATGCTCTATTTTTGACAATTTATGGCAGCCAATCAAAATTCTGATGGTGTTCTAAATTCTTCTGTCTTGGTTTCAGGTAAGCTTCATTCACAGAAATCCACAGTGGTTAATATTCCTTCTCATAGAAAAGCTTTTCAGAACCTATACTTTTCAAGAGATCTTTTCAAAGACATCTACCTATTTAATCTATCTTTTCAAAAAAAATCCTTTATGGAATGTTTAATGACAAAACAGCACTTTGCAATTATACCTTAGAGATGATACACAGAGTTACACACATTAACTACGCAATCATTGCAAAATTTAGAACACTAGCTGTGTCTTCTTCAAACCACCCAAAGAACAAAAATATATGGAATTCCTTATTCATAATTCTTAAATAAATGTAGTGAAACTCTAGCAAAATATAAAACTATATAAACTACTTTTTTGCAGGGAGAGGAGGAGGAAATTTCTAAAATTCACCCTTGATATTACTACTCAGATCCAGTCAGGTAAACAGTGGGCTCGCCCACACGTATGCTCTAGCACACAGTAGCCTATTTTACCGTGTTATTACACTAATGTGTAGTAAAAAAGGCTACTGTACATCAAGCATCACTTTAAAATCATGTGCATTCATTACTGCACATTAAGGCAGCCTAATGTCCATTTGTTTAGTACCTCAGGGAGCTTTTACATTTGTTCCAGGGGTGGGAGGGGAGAAGCCGCTCTAATTAGAGTGCCCAGAGCATCTTGGGTATCAGCATCTCCGCACTTCAAAATGGTGGTGGGGGCACTTTATCTAAAGCTCATCAGATGAGCTTTAGTTAAAGCACCCCCACCACCATTTTGAAATGCAGGGATGCAGATACATGAGATGCAGAGACTGGCTGGAGCACAGTAATTACCACTTTTGAGCACACTGTAATTACAGCATGTAATTATAGCATGTTGGGGCAGGCCCTGGGCTCATGTACAGGCACCCTCACATTGGAGGTACTAAATTTAATATGCATTAGGAAAAGTACCTTAATGCACATGTAGATGCAGCCACTGAGTACATACACTTTGTTTATGTAGGATCGATCACTGGTTCAAGGAAGAGATTTTCAACAACAGCCGAATACTTGAAAGACTATACGTAAAATTTTAAATTTGAAGGTTTCAGACTCTTTCAGTAAGCCTCCATTGAAATCCCTCAACTTCCTTTATTCAATGATGATTTTAACTCCAATAACAATATAGCTTGTTCATCCAGTCTCTGTGAGACAGTGGCTGTTCCAATGTTAAGTTAGCTGTATCATTTTTTACCATTAATGTATTTACTTTCACTATATATACCTTTACAATCTAATGTCAAAAAAGTCTACAGAAAAAGAAATGTTTCAGTTATCCATTTTTGCTATTTTATTTTAAAAATGGGTAATTCCATCATATATGAGTCAGAGATATATGTGTGTGTGTATGTGTATATATATATATATATATATATATATATATATATATATATATATATATATATATGTATGTATTTCATGACAGATTTGTCTAGAATGAAGTAATTCTTTAAGATGTTAATTATAATCCATATAGCGTATTAAAGAAAATCAATATATATTTAGAAGAAGTCATTATCCTGGATATTTGAGCGGAAGTCTCATTCCAAATAGAGTAGTCCCATTCCCAAATTAAAGCTTAATATATTGTCAATTTTAACTTGGATTATTCTAAAAAAAATAATCTTATTGAAAATAACTTCATATAAAGGGATGCTGAACTCCTATTAAAAGTATCTGTACAGTAGTCTTTCTGTAATGTAGTATACCTGTTTGCTTGATGTTTAGGTATTTCTTTTGCTACTGACATATGTGAAAGAACTGAAAAGGGATGATCTTCACTGATGGCAAAAATTGCTGAACACACAGGACATATGCAGAACATCTTCATTTATCTGTGTCCCTTTGGAAAGCAACCGTCTAAAAGCCATTTGGATAGCTGAAATTGTTTGAGTAGGTGAAACCATAGCATCTTGTGAGGAATTATACATACTAAGAGAGGTTGCATAAAGTAAAACCATACTATTCTTAGCAGTATTGATATTAAATACAGTAAAACTTAGAAGAGAACTGTTTGTTATTCAATACCAAGTTACAAGTTACTATATCAAACTTAAGAGTAGGGATCCAGTACTGTATTAAATAAAGCTTTAAAAGAGAATACCATATTTACTCACATATTATATGCACCCTTTCCCCAAAAATCAGCCCCCTAAAATTAGGATGCATATTGTAAACAGCAAAGCTGATTTTCTGCCTAGAACAGAAGCATCCCACTTTGATTCCTGTTCCACCAGGCAGAAGTAAGTATCATTTCTATTCAGGTAGCTGAGAGAGTCAGTTCACTTCATACCTCTTTTTTTTTTTACTCCACAAGTGTTAACAGTCATCTCATCTTTTTAATGGTCTTGATGATTTGCCTAATCAAGTTAACCTTTCTTCTGGAAATTTTGCTGTCTATTAGCTACTTCTGATCTTTCTTCTTCTATTTCTCCTACAGATTGCATTTAGCTCTTTTTTTTAATTTGTTGCTCTAGCCATGAAGACCAGTCTTTATCTGCAGCTATAGTTACAATTTTTCTTTTAGCAAGAAAGGGAGAGTGACCGAGTTGAAGATGAGCTTCTGTCCCTGCTCTATGCAGCCATAATTCTGGAAAAATATTTTTTCTCATTCTGTCTTCCCAAAAACAAGGTGTGTGTCTTATTTGAGGGCATGCAATGAAATGTGGTATGCAATGAAATATGGTAGTTTGTAATTCAATACTAATGTAAAACAAAGTTGCTGTTTGAATAACTGAGGGTTTGGATAACCAATGGTGTCATATATGACATTTGTATCAGCCAGGATTAGGGACCCATTCTTATCTGCAAATCTGTCAAAGAATTAAACTAAGCTCATTGTCCTCATAGAATAATTATAAGGAGAAAACCTTTGCCAGACCTATACAAAATGAGGCTTCTGTCCCAGATAGTTATTTTAATAAAGGGCTGTCCAATTGGTGGCCCACAGGCTGCATGCTACCTGAGAGGGGTTAAATTGAGTTAAACTAGTTCCCACACCACTGCCACTCTCCCCATTGCTCTAACTGCAGCAGCAATCAGGGACTCAAGTTTCCCCCTCCCCCTGGCTTGCCCCTGTCACTGCCTGCAGCCCCTGGCAAGTGGCATAGTGCAGCAGGGGAGCTTACAGTCAAGGAGCTAAAGGGGAGTCAGGATGCAGTGGAGTGCAGGGAGCAGCAGTGGGGGAGTGCACAGCGTAGCAGTGAGGATACCTGGGCATGTTCTGGAGCAGTAGGACTACCTGGATGCATGGTGTAGTGGAGGGGTGCATGGAACAGCAGGGGGGCAGCACACGAGCATGCAATACAGCAGGAGGGGCATACAGTCCCTGGGGCCCATGGCTCTTGCTTGTGTAGCCCCTGCTAGTGTGACCCCTGTGCATGGGGCCCAAGGGGCAAGAAGCTGGACAGCCCTGTTTTAACATATAGACTTTTCTGGTTATAAGAGACTTTGTCTCCTATAGTGAAGAATATCAAGGATAAAAATCTATTTTATCAGTTCTGCATCTGCCATTTTAGGTATTATACTTTTGTGTTCCACGATCCAAGGTACAATGACCTGCAGCCTTGCAATTAAGAAATATAAACATTTGGAAGTCAAACCACCTTTTTCTAGCAGTGCCTACAAGATTGAGACACTAATTTCATGTATACTTCCAGTCAAGTTAAAGGATGGATATACTATAACTTAAAGAGTTGTGGTTGTTTTTTCCTTAACTATATGCATAGTTCTTTCTAAGTATCTAACAGAAACCCATCTGATATAATTATAGCCATGTTCATATAGGATCAGCAATGTGCATTCAATTTTTACTCATTTCAATCCCTACTAATTGAGTAGTCCAAGGCAACTGACACAGCTCCAAAGAGCCAGAAGGATGCTGCATCAGATAAACGGTCCAGTAACACCAGGGTGAGGCATCCTTCTATAGGTAGCTAAGGGGAAATTAGTAGCACATGGGGAAGTCATGTTTAGTCATTGCTTTTGTTAGTTACAAAATATTGTTCTTAGTTGTCAAAATGTTACTAAAGTTAACGTTTCAGGGCAGAAAAGCATACGAAACCCCCCCAAAAAAGATGTTCCCAGGTAAAAGTGCTTACCAATAGGACCTATTGCAAGTAAGTTACCATATTTACTTGAATACAAGATGATGTTTTTTCCCCCAAGTAAGCTTCAGGGAAAAAGGCCCTTTGTCCTATGTTTGAATACAAGGAAACCATGTTAAATACAATGTCTATCTGTGAACTGCTGCTAAAAGCAGCATGTTCTCAGGAATGGAAACCAACTATGAAGTTGATTAAATCCAGCCAACACTGAACATAATTATAAAGTACATGGCCCATGCTAAGCACGTATGCTGATGGGAATCTACCAGAAGGAGAAATTAATACAACCCATATGAACAAGATATATAGTAGTGCCCATTGAGTGCAGTCCCCCTCAACATTCACTCTTTTTCAAGTCATGGTGAGCCACTGCATTGCTTACTTTCTGACTTTTTCTTCACTCCCACAGCTGAACTGTGCTTTTCTTTCCCACTTCCGTGGGTCTATGGGTACTAGATTGAAATACTACACCTCTGTTTATTTCAAGGTCAGTTTTTTTTCCAATTTGCTCCTTACTTCCATGTGCTCAGGAAGTACAGGGTCTGACAGTAAGGAGGGGGGGGAAGAGACTTCATCGGGGGAAAATTTATTTCCCCTGTTGTAGCAGTGGGAGGGGGACAAATTTAAGACAAACCACCAATAACAAGACTTTTTTACCTGGAAAATTTAATCAAATTTACACATTTTCCATATATAGAATTTAATTATCAAGGGGGTCATCTTATAATCAAGTAAATATATTACATAACAAGTCTGGTTTCAGGATGAAGTTGAGTTGTCTGAAGAACCTAAATAGAATGGACTTAACCGGTATCTCCTAAACTGATACCAGATCCAGCAATGGACTCCCTAAACTGATCCAACAATAGACTTGCTAGATCCTCTAAACTGAAGTAAGGTACTTGTCACACTCATTATGTGCTATAGCCTGTGACACTGACCAATATATTTTTGTATTATATGCTCTCAATTAGAGTTGTACTATACCTGATCCAAGAACTCATTTTGACCAAAGTCCTCCCACTATGGGAAAGAAGATTTATACTACAAAATAGATTCACTGTTTGCAAGATTATGGGCAGATTATGATTGGGATTACAAAGCAAATCATTATATGACCCACACACAATGAAATTACATTTATAGGGTTTTCATTCCTATATTCCTTGAAGCAACTTGTGGTTGCTGAAAAATGAGGCTAAATGTTCCATTACAAATTGCAAAAAAGAAGAGAAACTAACAGACAGATATGTCTAGTTCTCTGTGTCATTTTAAAAAGGGCAAGTTTAAAGTCCTAGTATGCACAAACCTGGCCAGGATATTACACTTTATTTTAATCCAACTCTTATGAAGTTCTTTCCAAAGCTGCTGGGAGGAGCAGGGAAGTTAAAAACAGTCAATAAGTATTTCCATTCTAATAGAAAGGTTTTCCCAAGTCAATTCTAGGGACAAATTCAGAGTTATCATATAATCTTGTGATAAATAAACATAGAAAAATCTTCACATAGAATGTACACTGGAAATTTCATTTGCATCTTTTCTATTTTGCTTTAAAAGAAAAGTTTATTTTAACAATGGTGACTGGTAGCTTGTTTGATTTTCATCCAGTAATTCTGTTGCAAATTCTGCTACAGGGATTAATATATATTGACTTTTCAAATGAAAACAATTTTTCTAAATTTATAATAGTAGTGGAAAATTCCCATTTTGAGGCCTACCTCAGAGGAAATTATGCACCTTCTAATTGTGGCTTTCAATGCTGCTATTGTACCATTACTTTGTTATTTAGAAACCTTGCATCAAATTAAAATTTTCTAATTTGTTTGCAAAAGAGCTACAATCATCTTTTCAGCTGTTACTTAGAGGGTGCTTTGATTTGTTTATAAGAAGGGTCAGTACACTAATGTTCTGCTACTGTTACCAAGAAAAATGCCTTTAAGATGGTTAAAGACTGTAGCAGTTATCCTGATCTTTGATGATGAAGACCTGCTAAGGATGCCATACCCCCAGCTCACAGAAAGTTAATTCTGAGCTACATCAGTTGACATGGGAAAAAATGGGCATGCCCCCATCTTAAACAGCTTCAGCTACACAGGACTTTGAAAGATTTGGCTTTTTAAAAAAAAGGGTATATAGGGCATTGGTGTGCTCATTTTGTTCTCTTTTCTCTTTGCATATTGTCTGTTTCTACATGTCGCTCACAACCAACCCCAGACAGTATATGCTGAAATAATGTAACCAAGAGGGAATTAACACATGAGTCACAGCAACTAAGCCATGCACGAGGTCAAGGTAACTAAAGACTGGAGAATGATTTTTCCAGGCACTTTTATCATACATATCTACAAGCCTAAGAAAAACAATGCATCCAATAGAACCTTGAGTCTGTGCATTGCATTGATAACCAATGGCAGAAAGTCTTGAATTAAAGATGAAAATTCTTTGAAGTATTCCTTTTTTTCAACGTACTTTCTTCTTTCAGGTCCAGGGACCACTGGCCAATAACTCTGCCTGAATCTGCAAAACCATGCACACAGCTGATATATTTTATTAGACCAACTAAAAGATATCAGATTTACCAAAGAACCTTATCTGCCTATGTCTTTAGACTAATGCAGCTACAACTAATGCCCCTGCACACAGCTGTGCATTTGAACTGTTGGTGACAGATCTCACACATATGTTGAAAAAGACGAGAAAGGACATCCTAGAATAAAGGCCACTGTTATCTGTCCCAGACTAATTACCAAAGCAAGTTTAGTGCTGCATGCAGGTCTTGTAAGTGAATCAGCAGTATCTTGGGACTACTGGTATCAAAGGCTGCTTAGAGCAAGTAAACCATGCATATTTCTGTCTTGCAGTGGTCACAAGGACTTCTTCCACTAATATTACTACAGTAGTCTCCTGCCACATACCAGCCTGAAACCTGATTATAAAGAGCTTAAGATCCTGGAAGGCAGCTAGAATTATCCTTTCTACTGTCTTCTCAGTAATTTTGATAAGGAATAGAAGGTTGGGTATCTTAAGCATTCATGTTTCACAAACCTGTTGAACTGATGATAGATGGCAGAGAGGCTAAGTACAGACAGTCAAAAAGCCCAACTGAATCTATTCAATCTTCACAGGTTCATTTAAGCTGTGGAGATTTAACTGGTAAGCAAGTGAACAGACATTCACTTTTGATTCTGAAAATGCAGCCACATGCCTGTAGTGGCTCAAGCCAGAAGCCTGGGGAGGTGGGGGTGGAGGGGGGAGAGGATGCTTGGACACACCTCCATGCTCAGATGGAGAAGACAGCTTGGATCAAAGCTAGCCTACCCATCCTGAGGAGCAGGGGGTGGGTTGTTGGGGAGGTGCAAAGCATCCTGGGATGCTGGGACACTATGAGTTAACTTGAATCTGGAGGGGATCTGGGACAGAAGTTCAAGAAACCAATTTAACCTAAATCAGTTAAGTCTGATACTACATCCATCCAGGTTCATCTTAAAATTGATTTTGGCCATTTTGTAATCAGTTTATGTGCACTGAACTTTTGTTGTGTTACAGATCTGAACTGGTTTCCAATTGCTTTTACCAGCTGATGTGTAATTTCTCTCCCTAGCCAGAGTCTGTGAAGCTTTAAGAGCCATAGCTTTCCATGTTTCCTGGACTAGTTGTAATGTAAAACTATTTCAAACTTTAAGTTATTATGTGTTTGGTCCTGTAAAAGATGCAAGAAAAAGAAGGGAAAAAAAGGAGGCATTTCCTACCTGGTGGTCTTACATAAAGAATATTTTCCAGGAAGATATGAAAGGAGGAAAAGTAGGACAGCAGCTTTGTTATGCATAACAGTTATTGAGAGGAGCGAGAAATGGTGATGCATTGTTTGCTACAGAGGTGACACGTGCAGTAGTAATTCCATAGTTATCATGGGAATTATCCCAAGATCTTGTGAATGTTGTAATAAATCTCATAAGATCTCATGTGTTAACTGTCCAAATACTGTATATTACAACTCCACATTGAGAAATGAGCAAATGCATTAAAAAAATGGAGATACCCATTTCTCATCATATGAAATATTGAAGTGCGTTTAAGACAAAGAAATCTTTAAATTGGTTATCATATTCCAATGACCAAAATCCAAATGTGAAACAAGAGCAAAGAGAGGAGGCCCATAGAAACCCTAAGTCAGTACAAAAAAGTGCCAGTAGACACTGCCATACATAAACTGCATAAGGATAGAGTTGTAACCAAAGCACATACTGAAACACTGTTTACAAATTCCAGGTGGCAACCATGAGACGTAACAAACTGTGGACACCAATGCACAAGGAAGCACTAGAAATAGTTAGCTGAAAAATTAGTACAGGATAGCATCTACACCTTATTTTTCATGCACATTCTTATAAACACTTAAATCAGAGAGACCATTCTAACAAACAGTTATTCTTTGGGTAGGATATTAATTGAAGAGAAAAAAACTTAGCTGAAGGCTTAAGGTTATGATTTGATGAAGATTTTAGTTACATTTCCTCTTGGAATGAGGTGTGAGTGAATTATTTTGTTTAGGCATAGAGGCAAGATCCTGTCCAAGTGTCCTGTTCTTATCTACTTATGTCAAATGTAGGAATCTGGTTTCCCAGAGTAATCAGTAACCAAATGTGAAAAATACAGGCAAGTTGATAATTTCTCAGTTACGAAGCTTTTGACTCTATTGTTTTAAAATAATTGCAAATAGGCATTTAGAAAACGACATCAGTGGGAATAATATCCTCATTTTAAAATGTTCCTGTAGCAGTTGTCTAAACAGAAGATGCCAAATGGCTCTTTCCATAATGGTCTATAGGTATATTGTTAGTGCCCATGTAAAAGGTATATTATTAGTGCCCAAGTGTTGTGTTTCTTTGTTTTGATTCCACGACTGATTTTATATGAACAGAAGAAGAGGGGCCTTGATGACAAACTGGAATAGTAGAGCTTGCATAAGACAGGAGTTTTTTTCCAATATAGATATTTTATATAATTGACAGATATTCATAGAAACACTACTAAGCATCCACTCTGTACAGAAAGGGTCTTTAAAAAGCTAAACATGTAGTATAATTTCAAAGACTAAAATCCTGATACACAATTCATAAACAAGCTGACAAGGAGACACTGAATAGTCATGTACTGTTTGTAACGGGAGGTATAATCTGTCCATTTGTACACCAACAACAAAAAAAGAAAGACAGGAAAATAATGTCACATTATATCTCCCAATATGAACACAATCCAAACACTGACACACGTTTGCAACAGAAAAAAAGTCACAGCCTTAAGCTATCAAATGTACTAAATGTGGCACAGTCTATGGCCACATTGTACTTGGAAATCAGTGCTAGCTCACAACGATCTTAGTAAATTGTTTTACTGGATCATATTCAGTTTCTATGTTGTATTTCATGGGTAAACAAACCCAGGAAACACCAGGAAAAGCATAATTATCACTTATTACTTACATTATGTGCTAGAATGCGCATTTGTTACCACACAGTCATTGAGTACTTTTTCTTAAGTAACCGGCATTACTGCACAGTCCCAACACCACATGGGTTTTGTCCCATTCTATTGCACAGTAGCAATGAGCTACTGTTCAGTAGTTTGTTGCTACTTCTCAGTAGCATCAGCATCACGGTTCGTGCCCACCGATGCTATGTAGCATCTCATGTAGACATGCCCTATGTGCACCACAGTACTCTAAGGTATTCAAAGGAATGGGATTCCACAGTGCTAGACAAGTGGTTCTTAACCTTTTTAGACTCAAGGCTCCCATCATGAAACTCAAGGCACTCCTTGGAAAATACCAGCTCTTGGTTCTCATTCATTCTTTGATTACAGATCTCTTTTGTTGAAATAAATTCAGAAAGATCACAAAAGGTCAGAAAAGTTTTTGACACTATTGGCCACATCCAGTCAAGCACATTAGTGCAGTATGTGGCACCACAGATCACACATTCAGGTGTTCTCTGTGCCACAAGGTTTTTACCCCAGGAGATCCCAGGGTAAAAAAAAAAAACAAAAAAAAAAAAGCAAAAAAAGCAGGGCAGCATACAGAGAGACAGCACACATCACCCAAAACTAGAGCCTAGCTGGGCAGAGCCACACTATGATTGCCAGCCAGGCTCCAAGCAGCAGGATTGCCATTACTACAGCCCCAGGAGGCACCCAGGATCCCAGGTAAGGCTTCTGGGGCCAGCCCAGTGCTGGCCCCAGCCTCCCCTACCCCACTGGGGTAACCTGCTGCATACCAGAGGGCACGTGGCACAAGATCTTGTCCCCGGGAAAGCAAATACCCACTCTCATGTGGATATGGCCATTCATTCCAATTTGAATTCTCTAGGTTTATTTTATGAATCATGCATAGGTATTTGAATACCGAACAGTGCTAATATTGCACAGCACCCCGCAGTACTCTTAAAAGGATCTTAGGTCACCCTACTGAGAATTGCTATGCTAGATCTTTGCCAAAACATATGCGACTAGAAGGAACTTGACCTGTCTATATGATTGTTTTATTTTAGTCT
This sequence comes from Alligator mississippiensis, assembly GCF_030867095.1. NCBI lineage: Eukaryota > Metazoa > Chordata > Crocodylia > Alligatoridae > Alligator > Alligator mississippiensis. The sequence goes on from NC_081826.1 coordinate 109,567,004, forward strand.
CTGCCACGAAGTATTTAAGTACCAAAAAGTGATCGCATCCCACCTGACTGGTAAAATAAGAGGACAACAATTAGGCAGTTATTTGATTGCCCCAAAAGTAGATGGCTCCACAGTAATGCATTAAGATAATTTGAAGATCCATTGTCTGAGAAAAGTCGGGGAGGGAAAGAACATGAGTTGATTTGTTGACAAATATCATGGAGGGGTTAATTTGAAGCTATTGTAACACAGTTCAGTCCTTGACAAACCAGTTGTAAATTGTTATTTTAAAAACTGGGAGGGACCAACTTTGTAATTAAACCTACAGAAATTAATGCAACCCTTTTTAAAGATAGCTGTTAATTTAGGGTTTCCAATCTGAGTTCTGAGATTTTATTTTCAGAATTACAAAGCAGCCATTACTCAAATGAAATTCCACAGGCCCATGAAAACTGGTGTAGGCACCCAAAAGAGAGGCACTCACAGAGAAGCAACATCTAAAAGCTGGCCGCTTACAAAGATTATGCCACTGAGACAATTTTCACACCGGAATCATAAACAATGGACAAATCAAAAGAATTAAACAGAGCACAAACTTTGTCTTTACACTAAGTAGGAATATGCATCAAATTTGAGATGATATACACTAAAAGAAACAAAAAAACTTTTCCTTGACCTTTCTTTACTTTTATTTTCTTTTACTTGAAAAGAAAAGAAAAAAAAAAGTGCATAAAAAAATTGAAGCTTTTAAAAAAATTACATAGTCACATAACATCAAAAAATGTACAGCTAAATCAATCAGTGAAATTGTGGTTAAGGGGGAAAATGGCAGTAAACATAGCAAACAAAGCTACTAAATGGCAGGGAACTGGGAAAAAAAGGAGCATAATAGACCGGTCAATGTAATGACAGACTAAACCTTAGTAATAAAATAAGCAGCAGGACAAATAGAGGGAAAAACCATAGCTGACGACATGTTTCTTTCTTCATGATCAATTCCTTCATTTGAGTGGCAGAGTGTTACACAGGCTAGTTTAAAATCCTAAAACATGAACTTCTTGGACTGATCTCAGCTGGCAGTTTATTCAAGAATGTTAATCAGTTTTGATTCATAATTTTCTGAATGTCATGAGAAGGACTTGCATTTTAAAAAATAATCATTCATACCTATGTCAACATCTCTCCTGAGGATGAAAGAGTCAGCAGTAGCCCCGCACACCCAGTTCTGCTACAAGCTGACAGTTCTGTACTTTGTTTCACTGAAAAAAACTTTTTTTCCTGTGTTTCCCCCTTTTTTTCCATTCTAGGATGGCCAATAAAATAAAAATGAATGGATTTCCCATCAATACCACCTGTGCGAAGGTATCACTATGAATCAGGCCATGGATGTCTTTGTTTTTTTAATTACATATCACTTACCAGCACTTAAAAAAATCAGGAATGTTGGATATATCTTTTGCCTGTCTAGCAGGTGGACCAAAATGTCATCTGAACTATTATCAGTCAGTTGACCTCTCTTTTTGGGGACAAAAGACAGACCAACCTTTTTGTTTTTGTCTACTATTCCAGCCTCATCTTTGTCTACTAGTCAAAATGCCTAAAACTGAATTGATTCAATTTTCACAGGTGAGTCTAAGCTGCATAGATTGAACCGAGAAACAAGGGAACAGACATTCCAAGATTTGGGGGTCTGTTTTAAGCAGAGAAGGTAATTTTGTCTGCCAGAATAAAAGTAGAAGCATGAAGATGCTGTGTTGCAAAAATGGCAACCCTCTTTGCTCTTAGTAAGCAATCAAGGATGGGGGCAGGGAAGGAGTCCAACGTTAACCCTTATATGGCCACTCTCACATTGATGGCTGAGAGAGAAGCCAGCAGCCATTTTGTACACAGCCTGTTCCTGAAAAAGTCAGTTCTAGGCAATGATTCCAAAAAAAATGTGTTGCTATATTATTTATTTCCAAAAACAAAATGCGCATATCTCATTGGGGGCGGGGGTGGGGGGGGGTGCAATATTCCAGAAAATATATGGGTATATTGATTTGGCAATAATGCCATGTTGCATCAGATGTGTAATCAATTTTCTTCTACGGCCCTGGGCTGAGATGCTGGAGAGCTCAGGGGGAAGATGGGAGGGGAGGACGGGAGCATTGGGTAGGGAAGAGGAGGCTTATGTAACCCTAACTAGTGTTGCCATGGTACTGTCTCCTCACACACAGGCTGCTGCCACATTGTGGGCTCCTAAATTAGCATCTGGGGCCTTTTTTACACGTGTAAGTGCCACAGCGCTGGGCACTTTGAAACATGCCCGTTGTTGCGATGCCTGCAGTTGTATAAGTGGTGAAAGGCACATCAGCATGAAGAAAATGGCGGCAGTGAACTTTTGAACTAAAACTCCTCAGAGGTGCTTTAGTTCAAAAGCGCACCACCTCCATTTTCTGCATGATGACACGTATTTCACTGCTTATACAACTGCATGTGGCACAGTGCAGTGCGTGTCAGCTCACATGTGGAGCAGACTCAATCGACTCTTCTCTGAAGCAGCAGATCTCTGACACATAACAGGACAAAAAGGTACGTGTATAAATGCCCTGGGGCAGGGGTTGTATGAATACCCCCAGGGGTACTTAGAAAGGTCTTTGGGGATATGAGCGGGCAGGCAGGAATGGAGTGCACCCTGGGGTGCAGCAGCAGCATCTCCTCCAGCGCATTCGCCTCTTACCCAAGGGAGGGGGAGGGGCGCACCAGGCACTGCTAGCCCCACGCAGGACATAACAGCTCCTCCCTGCCCCCTATTCCAGCTCACTCTCCTGAATGGCTGCTGGGCTGCTGCCCTCAGCCAATAGCCAGTGGCAGGTGATGGTGGTAGTTGCCACGTGCAAGCACTCCTTCCCACCATTTGGCCCTCTCCTCCTAACGCCACTGCTGTGCACACTTCAGGAGGGCATGGGGGGCACATTACCTCCAGATCTGCACACAGGGTGGGGTGCCACGTGGCAGGCTGGAGCCAGGGCTGCACCAGACTGTTCCTGGTGTCAGGGCTGGGCTGCACTGCACTCTGGATGGGCAGCGGTGGCACTGGGATGGGGGCTGGGGGGGCTACTGCAAATTCTGGAGTGACTGCAATCCCTCCTGTAGCCCCCCCTACCAGCACCGCTGCCACCCACCCCAATGCAGCCCGGCCCAGCTCCCCGCCAGGATGAGCCCAGTGCTGTCCTGGCCCAGCCTGCCCTGCACACAGATCCAGGGGTACGTGCCCCCCCATGCCCTCCCAGGGTGCACGGGTCTCAGTCCCAGGCTCTGCCCAGCTGTGCAGCACCTGCTACTGCCCCACCCCACTCCCTCCCTCACCATGGGGGCCTATGGGAGTGGGGCTACGGTGGGGGCTGCAGGCACTCCAGAATTTGCCATAGACCCCCCCAACCTCCCTTCCAGTGCCATCACTGCCCATCCCAAGCACAGCTTGGCCCAGCCTCCACTGGGAAGAACCCAGTGCCACCCCAGCCACAGGCCACAGCCTGCCCAGCCCCATGCAGATCTAGGGGCATGCACTCCCATGCCGTCCCGGGGCTGCATGTAGCGGCCACCCACCACACCTCCCCCACGTAGCTCAGTCCTGCCCCTGCCCCAGATGGGCAGCCCCTGCCCCAGCCCCACTCCCTCCCCAGAGCTAGGGAAGCCCAGTCCACCCTGCCCAGCTCGGGCAGATCCAGGGCATATGCCCCCACCATGCACTCCTGAGGTGCACACAGTGGAGGGAGCCACCCGCCCTCCCCAGACGAGCTGCTCATGGCTCCATCCCACACCCCACCCTGCCCCAGCTATGCAGTGCCTGCCTCAGTCCTGCTTCCTCCTGCAATGCGGGGGCCTCAATCTGCCCCCTCCCCCTTAAAAACAAGAAAAAAATAAGGGGGTACAGCAGCTAAAACTTTGAATCAGAATGGGTACACTTATTTTAAAAGGTTGAAAATCCCTGCCCTGGGGCTGTTGCCCATATTTTCCCACCCCAAGTTATGCTACTGTCTATAAGCCAACCTCCTTGGCATCCTATGATGTATAATATTCTCCCTTGAAGTAGTGCAGCAAACAAGTTCTTGGCTATAATGCGTCATGAGAAATGTATGAAACTTGGCCCACAGAGGAGAATGAGGACATGAGGCAACTGAATTACAGCTCCTATGAGACATTATGCTATTTTTTAAATCAAAATATTTTTGCTTTTAACCCAAATATTTCATTTTTTGGCATCTTTTATGAAGGAAAAACCAAGTTTTCTGTGGAAAGCAGACACTTTGTGGGAAAAAAATTGTTTTAGTAAAAACATAATATTTCATTGAAAACCAGTTTAGATGGAAAATTTTCAAAAAGCTGCAGCCCTATATATTTAAATACCTCATATGATGGCTACAGTAAGCATGGATTATACTGGTATGTATGTCCATAAGAAAGACAAGAAAGAGTTCAGAAAGGAATAATATGGAAAGGTTTATATATATCTTGAGAAAAATTTCAAAGGTGATCTCAGAGCTCATTCAAAAGGAAAAGGCAATACAACATAATTTTTGTATTGTTTCATTTCTCAGAACAAATTAAACTTCATAAAACATAGAATCCATCCTTTACATGTCTTTATATAATGTCACAAAGGGTAAAGAACAAAGGTTTCATCATTGTCAACTTGAATATGCAGCTTGTGGGTTTCCCCTTTCTGATTTAAGAATAGTTGAGGGGAAAAAAAAAAAAAGACAGGGATAAAAGAAAAAACATGAGCAGCCAGATATGGTCTATTCCCAACTAGGAAAAAAGAAAAGAGGGTATATCTTCTAGATCTAGCACAGATATTCCCTGAAATCTATTTTTAGCACATTTTGAAGTGCTTTTTTTTTCATTCTGCAACCTGTAAATCAATCTACTTGTGGTTAATTTCAAGCTCCTGGGGCAAAAAAATAAATAAAAAAATTAAAAATTATAGTATTTTTCAAATAGGTATAAAATCCAAAGATTTTGGTTTTAATATAATTAGTTGTTACAGCACTTCAAATATTCAATTCCATTTAGTTGCCCTTAAAATGTTTTGTCTCTCTCAAGTTTGAGTGAATCTAAGCTACACTCCATATATTATTTTGATTTAGGGTTTTTTTTAAATAGCGCATTAAATCACTCTAATGAGCTGTTTCTGTTCTTGCGTCAGTCCAAGATCATTAGCTGTGAGACTATCTTTCTGCATTTTCTCTACTATTTCTTATCACAGCTGTCAGAAAGGACTTTGATGGCTTTTCACATAGAAAGTGGGCACAGCTGTGACACAGGTTTAAAGGAACAACTTTGGGATGAGGCTGAAGAATTCATGGGTGATAATTTTAGGCCAATATACTAACTCACTGAGTATTAAGACTGTCAGTGGACTGTTTTGCCTTACTTCCCTCTTTCACAAGATGTTCCCTAGAGTTTGCCAAAGTTAACATTGGTACATCACTTTGGTTGTATCCAGTGCTACAAAAATACCATTACTAATAGCAATTACTAATATATATTCTGAACATCACTTATCTGTCTCCCCAATTATCAGTTCCAAAAACTTGCAGGTCAGAGTTGAAAAGAGAATTCACATTATAGTTGGTCAGAAACATTTTGATGAAATAATTTTTCAATTGAAAATACAGTTCTACCCATAGCCTGTTTTTTCATTAATGTATACCTACACAAATTACTGTACAACCAATTACTAGCAGTTTGAATGCAAGGCAGAACAATGATTTTATGAAAAAAAATCAACGTTAAAGATATTCCTATTTTGCAAGGTTTGAAATAGAACCATTTTAGATGTCATTTTTGTCCTATTTTAATCAAAATAACTACTTTTTGTTTGGACAAACAAAAAATGAGAAAAGATTTTTCTTCACTAAGAGTTTATTAACCAAATATGGCCATTTTTCAATAAAAATATTTCAGCTAGTTTCACTTGCAAATCATGTTTACGCTTCTCAATATCCATTTAAGATATAGATAGAGCAAATGGGTATCCAAATTGAAATGGGTTAAAGTTACATGATAATAGTGCATTTTATAGAAGATAATTACATACTGAGCCTTCCAGTTAGGTACTTGATCATTATCATCACTTCTTGGAATCATTAAACATGGCCAATTATTTGTCTTCTCCCACAAGATGTGCAAACAGTTACCCTCCTAAATGGGTAACTAGGTTGCCATTTGAATTTCCATAATCACTGGCCTGGGATTAAGCACGAATGGCTAGACTTACCCAGATGACATCCTGGCCACTTTGGGGGAGGAATTCAGATCTTAGTTTGATATTTTCAGTACTTCATGGTTTTTGATGCACACAAGCACATGACAAAGAATGAAACCAATTACCCAAACTCGACTGAGCTGCAAAGTCAGATCTGGTTTACTTTGGGTTTCTGAAGAACACACAAGTAAATTCATATACTATCCAAACCAGTTTACCCAGCTGGTTTTAATTCTGTTTGATTTAATCAAAAATAACAGGCCTGACTGCAAAAAGTGCTGGTCAATGTGCTCAGCTCACACTTGCTTCCCCCTGATCCTGGAACTGCTGTACTCAAAGCTGGTTGCTTTTGTAAGGTAAGAACAACCTGAAAATCAGCACAGCTTAAACCTATATCAGCCACATCACTCTATGCTCACAACAAATAAGATGGCGCTGTAGGGAACTCTAGGCTGGTTCTGTGCCACTAAAGGATCTCCCTTGCACTGAGGCAGTTCTTCATTTTCTGGATACCCTGGTTTTATGGCCAAAATCCTTTGTCAGTGCAGTATGAAATGCAATATGTGGCATCCCAAAATCTGGCTGAACACACGTGTATTTTCTTATTATCTCAGAATAAGGTGGTCTGACTAGGGTCCTACCAGTGCAAGTGTTGTCCCCAGGGTGATTCAAACTAGCACAGATATAAATCATAACCACGTGATAAAAGCACACTAGGATCTCCACAATGACAGTGCTAGTGGCACAAAAGCAATAGCCGAGTGATTTTTGTGCATTTGCTAGTCAGCAAAACATTTGGACATTTTAATGCATAAGTATTCAGAGTACAGTTTTAAAAGCACCATTTTCCTCAAGTATATAAAACAGACTTTACAAATCTACATCCAAATCACTAGGAAGAAATGCATATAGCATTAGGAATAACTCCTGCACAGATTTTTGGCTAGCATCTGTACTTTTGTCTAAAGACATTTTCTGTCTATTGATGACTGCTTGCTGCTTCATAACACTTGACAAATTCTTGGTTCTTAAAAGCACCCATAAATGTTTTGTAAATTGCTTCATTTTATCAGGGAGTTCTCAAGTACCTCACCCTGAAATCCAGTGTGGTTTTGTCTTCTAGTCTTGCTTATCTCTATTTTTATGTATTTCCAATTTGTAAAAACCACTCATTTCCTTCCCTTTGAAGCAACCAAGAGCTTTAACAGCTGTAAACTGGGAATTGTAGTCTTGAGAACTTCTTGGGTAGGGGACCCTTTTGGGGATGGCTGGGGTAAGGAGAAAAAACCCTGCTAAAACCAATGCTTAAAAATACAAAGGAGAGTAACTAGAGAGAAAGCGAGAGAGCGTGTGTGTGTGTGTGAGAGAGAGAGAGAGAGAAAGCAAGCAGAATTGTTGTGCATTTGTAATCAAAGTGGTAAAACAAGATTACCAAGACAGCTATTACATGATCACTCCTCAGAATTACGATGTCATATATACTGAATAATAATCATTCAGGAGACCAGAAATAATATATGAAAAAGTGAGGGAGAGGGGAGAAATTTAAGAAGTAAAGTTAACAAAATTACATGTTGGGAATCAAGCTAAAACAGAAATCTAAAATTACAGACCTGCTCAGAATACTAATCCCCACAGCTACAAAGATCAGACCAGATATGAGTACCTTGGATGGAATATCTTCCTAGATAAATTCTATTAAAAATGAGATACTGTACTGTAAATATAGGATCATGTGTTCAAGCATTTTATCAGCACTCATGGCTCCTGGTTCATTCCCAAAAGTACAATATACTGGATATTATACCAAGACTGTACTGCACAGGTTTCCATCACTCAGAATTGCTACCTTTTAAACTAGAGCATGTAAATGAAATATTTTATACAGCCAAACTAACCTTAAGACTGGTGTAATGTAACCCTGATTCACTGCAGTCTCCTGTGCTTGGAAGGTGAAAATCTTAACTTGTGCTAATGAAAAATATCAATCACTAAGCATTTATGTGGGCACTTTAATTCCATGCTGCTAGAAAGATTAACAAAGTGGCACCAATTCCAAAATGAAGGAAAAACTCTGAATAAAGCTAAACTTACACTGAACATCTGCTTATGAATAGCTCTGATTTTTGCTTTGATTGTATGTTTGAAGTCCATTTTCCAGAAATTATCTAATAATTGCATGTATAATATTTGTTTTGCATGCAATGAGGGAAATAAAGGTAAACAGTCTATTTTCTCTAGAATATTATAGTTGGTAGTCATGGTAATATCTAAAACACTTCACATTATTTTTGTAAGATTCTTTACTTCCAAGATTTTGGAGATAACAAAGACTATATCAGAGGACATTATTTCTTAAGCATCGCAAACAGACCCAATTCAGCTATTCAGACAATATACTTGTCAGTGAAATACCCTGGGAAATCTTGGAGATGCTCTCAGGATCTCTCACTCATTTCTAGGACAGTCCTGCCTGACATTTTTTTTCTGTGCAATCAAAGACCCAGTTCAACAGGGAAAAGAAACAGCTTTGGGTAGCCATTTGAAGGAACTCCTTTTGCATCTGGATAGTGTGTGTTTATCCACTCACACAACAGACAGCTGGCAGCACAAAATAATTTTGCAGTCAAAGAAATTAATAAAAGTTTGTGTGGTTTTTTTTATTTCCAGAATAAGAAACCAACCTCATTGTCTATAGATTCATAGATGTTAGGGTTGGAAGGGACCTCAATAGATCATCAAGTCCGACCCCCTGCATAAGCAGGAAAGGGTGCTGGGTCTAGATGACCCCAGCTAGATACTCGTCTAACCTTCTCTTGAAGACCCCCAGGGTAGGGGAGAGCACCACCTCCCTTGGGAGCCCGTTCCAGACCTTGGCCACTCGAACTGTGAAGAAGTTCTTCCTAATGTCCAGTCTAAATCTGCTCTCTGCTAGCTTGTGGCCATTGTTTCTTGTAACCCCCGGGGGCGCCTTGGTGAATAAATCCTCACCAATTCCCTTCTGTGCCCCCGTGATGAACTTATAGGCAGCCACAAGGTCGCCTCTCAACCTTCTCTTGCGGAGGCTGAAAAGGTCCAGTTTCTCTAGTCTCTCCTCGTAGGGCTTGGTCTGCAGGCCCTTGACCATATGAGTTGCCCTTCGCTGTACCCTCTCCAGGTTATCCGCATCCTTCTTGAAGTGTGGCACCCAGAATTGCACGCAGTACTCCAACTGCGGTCTGACCACGCCCGATAGAGGGGAAGTATCACCTCCCTGGACCTGTTCGTCATGCATCTGCTGATGCACGATAAAGTGCCATTGGCTTTTCTGATGGCTTCGTCACACTGCCGGCTCATGTTCATCTTGGAGTCCGCTAGGACTCCAAGATCCCTTTCCACCTCTGTGCCACCCAGCAGGTCATTCCCTAGGCTGTAGGTGTGCTGGACATTTTTCCTCCCTAGGTGCAGCACTTTGCATTTCTCCTTGTTGAACTGCATCCTGTTGTTTTCTGCCCACTTGTCCAACCTATCCAGGTCTGCCTGCAGCTGTTCCCTGCCCGCCGGCGTGTCCACTTCTCCCCATAGCTTTGTGTCATCTGCAAACTTGGACAGAGTACATTTGACTCCCTCATCCAAGTCGCTGATGAGGACATTAAAGAGTATCGGTCCAAGGACCGAGCCCTGAGGGACCCCACTGCCCACACCCTTCCAGGTTGAGACCGACCCATCTACCACGACTCTTTGGGTGCAACCCTCTAGCCAATTCGCCACCCACTGGACTGTGCAGTCATCCACATCACAGCCTCTTAGCTTGTTCACCAGTATGGGGTGGGATACCATATCGAAGGCCTTCCTGAAGTCTAAGTATACGACATCCACCCCTCCTCCTGTGTCCAGGCGTTTCGTAACCTGGTCATAGAAAGAGACTAGGTTGGTCAGGCACGATCTGCCCGCCACAATCCCATGCTGGTTTCCCCTCAGCATAATTTGCCCTGCCAGGCTCTCACAAATGTGAGCCTTGATAATTTTTTCAAAGACTTTACCAAGGATGGAGGTGAGACTGACTGGCCTATAGTTGCCCAGGTCCTCCTTCCTCCCCTTTTTGAAAATGGGGACCACATTAGCCCTTTTCCAGTCTTCTGGGACTTGGCCCGTGCGCCACGAGCGTTCGAATATTCCCGCCAGTGGCTCTGCAATGATGTCGGCCAGTGCCTTCAGCACCCTCGGATGGAGCCCATCCGGGCCTGGCAATTTAAAGGCATCCAGTTCTTCCAAATGACTCTGCACCACCTCAGGATCTACGTATGGAAGTCCGGCGCCTTGCTGCTGCCTCTCTACAACCCCAGTGAGAGACTTGTCGTGCCCCTCACTTAGGAACACTGAGGCAAAGAACTCGTTGAGGAGTTCAGCCTTGTCCCCCCTATCTGTCACCAATTGTTTCTGCCCATTTAGCAGGGGTCCTATTCCTCCCTGGGCCTTCCTTTTACTCCCAATATATCTAAAAACCAATTTCTTGTTGTCTTTTACTTGGGTTGCCATCCTCAGCTCCATGGTAGCTTTGGCCCGCCTAACTGCCTCCCTACAAGCACGAGCAGAGGAGGTATATTCATCTTTAGTGATCTCACCCTGTTTCCACTTTTTATGTGCTCCCCTTTTGGCCCTTAGGCTGCCCTGGATTTCTCTGGTCAGCCATGGAAGCCTCCTGGCCCCTTTCCCTCTTTTGCCTCGCTCAGGGATCGTCTTGCTTTGTGCCTGAAGGATTGTTTCCTTTAGGCACAGCCACCCTTCTTGGGCTCCCATCCCATCAAAACTCCTACTCTGCAGTGCTTCCTTGACTAATCGCCTGAGTGCATTGAGATCAGCTTTCCTAAAGTCTAGCACTTTCACCCTACTAGTTACCTTACCCACTCGCCGTCTTACGTTGAATTCTATTATAAGGTGATCACTGTCTCCCAAATGGCTACCGATCTGGAGGTCCCCTATCATGTCATCTCCCGTTGCCAATACCAGATCCAGTATGGCATTCCCCCTAGTGGGACCATGCACCTCCTGTGTCAGGTGGAGGTCCTGTACACAGGTTAGAAACCTGCGTGAGCGATGGGACCTTGCTGTCTGCGTCTATGTATACATATATCCTGGCATAGAAGTGTTACTTAGGAGTCATGATCAAGGACCAACTCTCCATTTGCTAAGCGCTGTATGGACACATAACACATCCCTCTGGTCAGCAGAACTATACCTACCATAGTCAATGCTTCGCCACTTTTCTTTCCAGACCCAGATCAATGAATATTTTTACCCTAGCTCAAGCCTCATCCAGAAGAACTTATAACAATGATAGTTGGTTACGATATATACTTCCACTGTTGGTCAAATTCTGGACTCTCTTAGGTGTAGCAATTCCAGCTCAAGCAGTCATAAAAAAAGAAAGAAAAATAAATCAGTAGTCAGCAGCCCCTCACCTTCTCTCTACCCTGCAAATCATGAGATTAACTTAACAATCATGTGATTCTTTTTTAAATAAAAGACATAAGTTTGAAGACTATAAAAGTCTTCACTTCTCTATAAAATAGGCTTCTCTTGGCTTCATGTCACTCAGAATTATGGTTCTTATTCACAGGGGTCTGGACAAACGGGTGCCTGAAAGTCAATGTGGGTAAAATAAACTTGTTTGCTTTATACCACTGAAGTCCCTAACTGTTGAGGCTTAAGAGTGAAATAGGACTCACGCAGCTGTAGGATGAATTTAACCTCTTTGCATGCGACTATTCTGGAGCCTTACAAAATGGCATACCATTTCTTGCACCTCTCCCTATTTTCCAAAGTCATGCATTTTTTTTCTAAATCTTCATACATTTCAAGTGCTGTGATTAATTATGAAAAGGTTTTATCATCATATCTGTTTATCTGTGCCAATTTGTACCAACTAAGTGCCTGACCCATAATGTTTGGATTCAGCCAAAGGTTGTATGAATTTGATTCCAAAGGTTGGGAGTCCATTCTGAACAGACTCCTAACCATGCTCAATTCTCTATAGCTAGGTGCTTTTTCATTACACACCACTCTTTAAAGAAAAAAAAAAAGAGCTTCGACTCATGTTTCTTGAGCATAAATGTATGCCTCATACTCAATATTATAGAGGCAATGTGCATAAAAGAACAGAGATAATCTCTTCTTAAATGACTGTTCCAAAATGCATCTGATCCCGGTGGAATTCAAGCCTGGTGCAACACCCCACAGAGACCTGCAAGGCACAGGTGGGTGTGAAACAAGAGGGTCAGCACCAGGACACTGATTTAAAAAAAAATACAGTAAAAGACAGGAGTAAAGGGTAGCTTGCAACAGTAGGAAGGAAACAAGATAGAGAAGTAAAAAGTAATGAGAAAAGGAAAAAAACAGTCAGTTACTGTTTGGGAATTATTTTTGATCAGAAACAAAGCAAGTGTATTTGGTTTTATTTATGCCACAGAGAAAAGAGATGGTACCAGGAAGGAAATCAACATTTTTAATTAAATTTGGCTAATTGGTTTGGAAACATTTTGATAGAGAAATCAAAATGTTTTTTAAAAAATGTCAAAGGGAACTTTTTTACATTTTCTGGGTTTTTTTCAGGATATTTTTTATATAAAAAAAGTATTCCAAATTTAGTCCCCACTTGTACACATATTCACTGGTGCTGGGAGCCATGTTGGGAATGTGATCTAAGTAAGTCAGGGTGGATAGAGGGGCAGGTAGGATGAGGCACTAATGGGTCTGCAGGGGTTGGTAGATCTGGAGGGACTTTGGAGGGATCAGGGCAGGTGTGTAGAGGAGGGAAATGGGAGCTGGTGAGCCCATGGTGGGGGCTGTCCATCCTGGACTAGGTGGGGACAGAGGCTAAAAATAGCCCAGTCAGGGTGGGAGGGATAGGAAAAGCACAGACCCAGGGCTGGGGTGAGTGGTAGGGTTTTCTGAGTCCTGAGGCTACACTCTGAATGTGTAGACATGTTCAGTTAGTTTGGGCACCAGTTAGCCCAACTTACATACTGCATCTACGTAACTATGATCTAGTTTGGTCTATCTAACTGTAATGTCTGCTTGTACCCAAAGAAGCCAGGCAGTGCTGACATTCCAGTCTCTGAAAACCTACCTGGGTTCTTGTGAAGAAGCCAACGGATGAGATTCCCGAAAGCTACCCTTTTCCATAAAGTATAGGTAACTTCCTTTTGTCTTTAGCAGACTGGCATAATGCACCCCAGCATCTGGCCCAATTTATTCTGGTAAAACAAACTACAAAAATCCTGCAGCAGGAAAGGGATTGTTGTAGTTCCACACAGCCACAGGCACATTCTTTGCCCCCTTCAGCTGTATCTTAGATGATTTTCCACTTCCTAACTCTGTCATCCTAATCATTGCTGATTAGGACACTAGCCAGTAATTAACAAAACAAAACAAAAAAGAAAATCAACTGTACACATTCTACACATTCCTTCTGCTGAACTCCACTCCAATTTATTCGTGACTTTATCAGTATACTTTGAAGTGAATTAAAATGCTGTTCTTTCCACGTTGAAATGCCAAAGGAGTTCTGAAAATCACAAACTCAGTACCACATACACTGGCTACTGTGAATGTGAAGCATAGTCCTTGAGAACAGACGGTTTAATACATCGCAATAAATCTCACATCAGCCTTTGCAACATTGTACTTCAGATAAAAATATGTTTAAGTTACAATCTGTGAACAAAATTTTGCCCTCAGATGCAGAAAGTAACTCCTTTAGACAGTAGTAACAGTTACATCTGAACATCTGAAAACAGAAAGTAATTACTAGACAGAAACTAATTACTAATATTTTTAATAGCCTGTTCAAAGTGCCTTTGCACTTGTACCAGACAATAATAATGCAACAAAAATATTGCCTATTGACTCAGTACCAAACACTTCAACCAAGAACTATCCATTCAATGCTCAGGCTTTCTTACCCTGTTAGCCTGGGAAAACAAAATTTGGTTCAACAGCTTTCTGGGCATTAGAGAGTGCAAGACAATTATAAAAGCAGAGTACAAATGTCATTTAGGCTACAAAGAGCTAACATTATATACAGCTGACACATCAGAATTCCTGCTTTGAGGATCTGGATTTGCATAAATGAAAGATCTACAGAGCACGACTGTCACAGAGATGCCATGTCAATGGGACATAATTTTGGAGGGGAATGTTAAACCCTTTGGGCAGAAAAAAGCAACTGCAAATTCAGTTTTCAAAATTATATTTCCAAAATTTTGAAGTTATGTGGGTTTTTGGTACAAGCTGGTAATTTCTCTCCATTTTAAAACCATTAAAATTCATTTCTAAATCAAATAAGTTGGCATGCATCTTCAACTGCATCTGCAATGTTTATTCCATCATTTGCTTCATTCCACATGAGTTGTTTCCTTTAAACAAGATTTATGTACAGTAGGGGTGATGGGGCTCTGAGTTCTCTCCCCTTGCATCACCAACATCTTAAGAGTCTCCCTTGTAGCAATAATCAATGGACAGATAATGTATACTTTATGCTACTTGTGAACATAGCCCATGAATAAACTGAAGGTATTACAAGAACATTTTCATTTGAAGCCATCTATTTAATACCATATTTACTCAAAAATAAGATGACCCTGATTATAAGACTGCCCCCCCCAATAGTTAGATTCTATATATGTAAATTTTATAAATTTCTTATAATTTTACAGGTATAGAATCTAATTATTGGAGGTCTGCCTTGAATTTGTCCCCCCTCCCACTGCTACAACAAGAAAAATAAATCTTGAAGATCAGGTAGCCCACATACCCTCTACCTCCCCCTGTATCTCCTTCCCATCAGGCCCTGATCTCCCTAAGCATGTGGAAGTGATGAGCAAATTTTAAAACATTGATCTCAAAATGAACACAGCTGTAGTAATTTGTACACAGTACCTATAGATTTAGTTAATCCAGAATTGGGGCATTTTACCTTTCTTGAAACTGCTGTAGCTTTTAGCACAGGTTCTCCAAAAATACACTTTTCAACAGCATTTTGGCATCTACTTGTATATAATATAAGCTATGCATGATATTAATCCAAACCAAAAGGCTCATGATTTACTACATGGCTCATTGGGCTGGTCCCCATCAGAGTCAACAGCATGTCAAGCCCTGGTGACCCCACAGCTCAGCACTGCTCAGTATGTGTGCGTACTCCAGATACCTGTCCCCTGAAAAGGATTCACGACTGAAATTGGGTGTTCCTGTCATGAGTCCTGGGATGCTCCAAAAAGTTATATGCAGATGAGGCACAGGCCAACCTGGTTTGGCCTCACCTCATGAAGTGCAGGGCCACACTAATCATATGCAACAGGCTGAGAGAAGGAGTGACAGAGGGATTTGGGGTGAACTATTTTCTGATGTTTGCTAGATATTTAAGGCTGGTAAAGAAACAGGAATCATTGGAAGTGGGAAAGAAAGGCACAGATCAGCTGTGGGAGTGAAGAGGAAATGTGGCAATGTAGTGGCTCACCATGACTTGAATAACAGTTGGTGCTGAGGGGGACTGCATATAGTGGGACTACCATATATCCTATTCAGATGGGTTGCACTGACTCATCTTTGTGGTAGCTTCTCATCTGCCTTTGGCTAAGATCAAGTGTAGTGGCTGGGTGGAGGCCTGGTATACTGCCTGGATTGATGCCAGAAGTGTCAGGGGGGAGGGCTATGCAATGGACCACTGGGATGGAGGGGAGCTCTCAGAGGGAACAGTATCAGTCTTGGAGAAGAGAGTGATAGCTATGGAAAGGAAAGCAGACTAAGAGATAAGGAGTGAATTGGAGAGTGGGAGTGAAGATCCAGATTCTGATGGAGGTTAAACAAAGATAGGGAAGAAGAGATGAAAGAAGGTAGGGAAGAAAGGTGGGATCAGCAGTATTGAATGATGTTTTACTGAAGAAAGCAATGAGGGAAAGAGTCCAGTCAGCAAAAAAAACAGAAGAGGAGGAAAGGAGGTCAGGAAGGATAAATGAGAAATGAAACAGTGATTGAAGGGAAAAGGAACACTGATGAGAGGAATAAACAAGATCTGCAAAAGGAAAGAAGATGGGAGGAAGGAAGAGACAGAGCAGCAGGTAATTTATGCCAGAGGATAAGAGCAGTAGTAACAGGGGAAGGAGAACAAAGAAGTTAGAAATAAATATATATGAAGTGATAGAAAAAATATTGTTACATTTGGGATGTTAAAGCAGAACATTTGAATAGCCTGGTTGCTTTTTCTAACTGGAATTCTTGGGAAATTTCATATTGGAGCCAAGAAGGTTATGAGGAATTTTTGGAAGATGTATGCTGCAGTAGGTGAGAGAGAAGAACTTAAGGGGATAAGTTTTTATTGCAGGAGAAAAGACAAGAAAAAGGATAATAACTACTTAAATGTACATAGGCATGCTTGAGAGGGGGGAAATAAAGGAATGGCTGCAGAATTACATACAGAAACTTAGGTATGTTGAGAAGATACATGATAAATATGGTATATGGACAGCATCGTGAAAAGCTCAGGTGGTAATGAGGGCAGATGAGAGGAGTCCTGGTGGGATAATGTACTTATCACCAGTAATCCAAGTAGGTCCACAGCAAGGGCTTACGATGTATTTGGACAGCTTAAACTCTGAACCAAATTTCAGACTGCCGGTATACAATATGCTATAGATGTAAAGGGAAAGGGCACAGGGCAACAGAGTGCCTAGAAATACTGAATATTGTTATTTCCAGGGAAGAGGGACACTTACAGTGCCAATGCTCGCAATCCTTCTCAAATAAAGCTAGATCTACAAAGAAGCAGCAGAGACAGGAAAAGGAAAGTGGGGAAGAAGAATATGTTGAGTCAGAATGCATGACAGTGGAGGAGACACCACAAGAAAGAAGAGCCAGGAAGGAAGAGAGTGAAATTTCAGTAGGCAGAGTGGCACAACTGGCAACAGAAAGTAACAGAAGGGCTGGGAAGCCCTCTTGGCTAAACAGGGAAATCACGGTCCTCTTAAGAAAGAATAAAGAGGCTTATAAACAATGGAAGCTTGGGGTGGGCCCCAAGGAGGACTATTCCATGAGGGCCCGTATTTGCAGGGAACAGATAGGACAGGCTAAAGCAGTGGCCAAACTTAGATTAGCAACAGGAATCAAGGACAACAAGTCCTTCTTTAGGTACATAGAGAACAGGAGGAAAACAAATGGGAATGTGGGGCCATTGCTCAACAACTCAGGAGAGCTGATTACCAGTACCCAGAAAGCTGAACTCCTGAATGGCTACTTTGCCTTGGTCTTTCACCGGAACAAGGGGAAAACCATGCCAGGTAGAGTAGAGGATGAGCATGGTAGGAATAATCACCTTCCTACTATTGCTGTAGAACTGGTGTATGACCAATTAAAAAAATTAGACAAAGTCAGTGGCACTGGATGATCCTCATCCAAGAGTGCTGAAGGAGTTGACCAAAGTCATTGTGGAACCCCTGGCTAAACTTCCACAACTCCTGGCACTCTGGAGAAGCCCCTGAGAACTGGAAGAAGGCCATTCCACAAGAAGGGCAGGAGGAAGGACCCAGATAACTATAGGTCAATCAGCCTAAGTTCTATCCTAGGGAAAATCCTAGAAATGTTCATCAAGGAGTCTATGTGCAATAGGTTTGCAGAAGGTAAGATTCTGAATGACAGCCAGCATGACTTCATCGCAGGCAGGTCTTGCCTTACCAACCTCATCTCCTTCTCTAACCAGGTAACTCGCCACCTGGACATGAGAGAGCAGGTTGACATTGTATATCCTGATTTCCAAAAGGGCTTTGATCTAGTATCCCACAATGTTCTTGTGAGAAAATTGGAGGATTGTGGGCTTAACTCCAAGACAGTCAGGTGGATGAGAAAC
Source organism: Alligator mississippiensis (assembly GCF_030867095.1). NCBI lineage: Eukaryota > Metazoa > Chordata > Crocodylia > Alligatoridae > Alligator > Alligator mississippiensis. Next base: position 109,585,114 of record NC_081826.1, read on the forward strand.
TGGCTGCAGGATAGAACCCAGAGAGTCATAGTGAATGGATCTGTGTCATCCTGGTGAGAAGTGGGCAGCGGTGTCCTGAAGGGGTTGGCGCTCGGTCCAGTACTTTTCAACATCTTTATTAATGATTTGGATGTGGGGGTGAAGAGCTCACTAACCAAGTTCACAGATGACACCAAGTTATGGGGGAGCGTGGTCAAGCTTGAGGATAGGTTACAGATATGGGTGGACCTAGACAGGCTGGCAAGTTGGGCGGATTGGATCCTGATGAAGTTTAAGGTCGAGAAATGTAAAGTGCTCCATCTTGGGATGAGCAACCCCCAACACACCTACAGGCTTGGCAGCACCGAACTGACTAGCACCATGAATGAAAGGAACCTTGGGGTAATAATAGACCACAGTATGAATATGAGCTGGCAATGCAAAGCTGTAGGCAGCAGGGCAAATAATACTCTGGCATGCATCAATTGATGCATTTCCAGCAAAACCAAGGAGGTGATTCTTGTGCTTTACTCAGCACTGGTGAGACTGCAGCTGGAGTACTGCATCTAGTTCTGGGCACCACACTTCAACAAGGATGTGGACAAGCTTGAGAGAATCCAAAGAAGAGCCACCTGTATGATCAGAGTCTTAAAAAGGCAAGCCATACAAGGAAAGGCTGAGGGATCTGGGACTCTTCAGCCTGAGGAAAAGAAGGCTGAGAGGGGACCTGGTAGCAGCTTACCACCACACTAGGGGAATACATCAAGGACTCGGTAAGCAACTGCTCACCAGGGCACCCGAAGGGAAAACTAGGAGTAATGACCACAAACTTCTGGAAGACCGATTCAGGCTCAACTTTAGAAAAACTTCTTCACAGTCAGAATGTACAGACTGTGGAATAAGCTCCCTCCAAAGGTGGTGCAATAACCTATCCTGGAAATCTTCAAGAGGAGACTAAACAGTCACCTTGCTGGGGTCACCTAACCCCCAATTATCTTTCCTGCTTTGTGCAGGGGGCTGGACCCGATGATCTTCCAAGGTCCCTTCCAGCTTTACAATCTATGAATCTATGAAAAGAGGAGGGAAAGAGAAGAAAAGATATGTGGAACATGTGACTTTGAGACCAAGAAGGGGAAGAGGAAAGAATGAAACAGGAAGAAGGAGAAGTGAGGACAGAGCTGGAGAAAGAAGAGAACCAAATTGGGGAAAAAAAGAAATCACTTGCTGTTAAACAAAGGAAAAAAAGGCATACAAAAAGAGTTAATCAGAGCTAATGTGGTTTGGATCTAATGGAGAGAGAAAAGGGAAGAGGGGAAAGCAGAAAGGTGCAGGAGAGGGGAAGAGGAACCTTTCTTAAATGTTTCATAGATTTCATAGGTTTCATAGACATTAGGGCTGGAAGGGACCTTGGAAGATCATTGAGTCCAGCCCCCTGCCCCAGTGGTAGGAAGTCAGCTGGGGTCATAGGATCCCAGCAAGAAAAAAATCCAGGTTTCTCTTGAAGGCATTCAAAGTAGGTGCTTGAATCACCTCCGGCAGCAGGCTATTCCAGACCTTGGGGGCTCGGACAGTAAAGAAGTTCTTCCTTATGTCCAACCTGAAATGGTCTTGCAGGAGTTTATAACCATTTGACCTTGTCATCCCTTGGGGCTTTCTGGTGAACAAAGGTTCCTAGTGAACACCCCTTATAAACTTACAGGTGGCCATCAGATTGCCTCTGAGCCTGAGCTTTTCCAGGCTGAAGAGTCCCATAGCTCTCAGTCTCTCTTCATAAGGTCTGTTTTCCTGACCTCTGATCATGCGCATGGCTCTCCTCTGAACTCTCTCAAGCTTCTTCATATCCTTTTTGAATTGTGGAGCCCAAAACTGGACACAGTACTCCAGCTGTGGCCTCACCAGGGCTGAGTACAACAGGAGAATGATGTCCTGGGATTTGCTTGAGAAACATCTATGGATGCAAGCCAGGGTTCTGCTCACTTTACTAGCTGCAGCATCACATTGAAGGCTCATGTGCATCTTGTGGTCAATCATGACCTCCAAGTCCCTCTCATCCATAGTGCTAGTTAGCATAGCGCTGCCGAGCCTATAAACATGCTACAGGTTTTTCTTCCCAAGGTGGAGAACCTTACATTTTTTGGTGTTAAACACCATCAGGTTCTCATCCACCCATTTCCTGAGCCTGTCAAGGTTAGCCTTGATTATCCCTCCTGTCCTCAAGTGTGGGTGCTTTACCCCAAAGTTTCATATCATCAGCAAACTTGGCCAGTTCGCTTCTGACTCCAATGTCCACATCATTAATGAAGAGGTTGAACAATATAGGTCCAAGGACAGAGCCTTGTGGGACCCCACTGGTTAGAGGGTACCATGACGATTGACTTCCATCAACCACCACCCTCTGGGTCTGACCACAGAGCCAATTCCCCAGCCAGTGGATTGTGGTGGACCTGAGGCCGCAGTTGGCCAGTTTTGCCAAGAGGTGATCATAGGATACCAAACTGAAGGCTTTTTTAAAGTCAAGATATATGACATCAATCTCTTCCCCCTTGTCCAAGTGATAGGTCACCTAGTCATAATGTAAGGAGTGACCTAGAAACCTCTACTCGAAGACGAAGCAGAAGAGAATGCTATGTGAAGAATGCCCATCTGCAACGATAAGGAGGAGACAGTCCTAGATAAAGGAGGCTTGAAAACAAAAGAAGAAACAGAGTACTGGGTTAAAGGGCTCATTAAAATACTAAAAGTCACACCCCTAGGTGGGGAAGAAGTATGCTAATGAAACACATATGTATGTAAATGAGATACATAGCTAAAACACAGGTATAGAGACATGCTCAGTAAAGAACTTCTTGCGTCACTCACTTATCACTTATCACTAACCAATCATTAAACAAGCACGCTAGTAGTATATGGCTCTCTGCCCTTCAATGCAAATGTGACAGGTGGGTGGGACCGGAAGTCCCTCCCCCTTCACTCCGCCCCTTTCCCCTTTTATGGTGTATGATGTCATCAGCCACACACCCCTTCCCCCTTTTATGGTGTGTGACGTCATCAGCAACTCCGCCCCTGACCCCGGTCACGTGGTACGTGACATCAGCAACTCCGCCCCTGACCCCAATCACATGGTGTGTGACACCAACACCACATGGTTCATGACATCAGCAACTCCGCCCCTGACCCCGGTCACATGGTGCGTGACATCAGCAACTCTGCCCCTGACCCCAAGCACGTGGTGTGTGACACCAACACCACATGGTTCATGACATCAGAAGGACAACCCAGGCAGACCCTCAAAGCCCAACCCCTCATGCTGCAAGATCTGCCCTAGATCACATGGTGCTGTTATGGCCTATCAGGTCCCTGACCACTCTAACCCTCCTACGCCGGAGCACAGGCGTGGCCTATGGGGTGGTAGGGTGGTGATGTGACCCCTCTAACAACCCGCCCCAACACCCCCAACCAATTGGCAGGGGTTTCAGAGGCCTCAGACCTCCCAAGAACAATCTTGAACCAATTGGAACGAGTACAGTGTGGGGTGGGGTTTAGGCAGCAAACCCACTAGGTCTATCTGCTTTCCCAAACGACCCCTCTGTTTATCTGAGACCGTGCTAAGGCAAGCAAGGACAGTTACGGATTCTTTCACAACGCCTGTAGGCCCACTCACTACACCACCAAGACGGCCTTATAGAAAGCGTTACCGTAGAAATAGTTTTGAGGAGGAGACCCGGCTCCTTGCCCAAAGACTCTTTGAGACGCCTGACCCTGTTGGGGAAGAGCCTGTGAACAGGCAATTGGAGGAGACCCAGGACCTTGAAGCAGACGTTGAGACTTTGGAAGATGGTATCTTTGTGCCTGAGCCTGTGTGCGAAGTAGAGGTCACTGCAGAGGAGAGACCGGTAAGAGACTTGGAGCATGAATGTGGGGGTCTTTGGGTTGTGACGGTAGTGGTGGGGATTCACTTCATGGCACGTGTGTGTTTGGAAGTAGATAAAGACTGATTGAACAGCAGCTAACTAACTTAGTCCTTTATTTGAATTCCTTTGCAGCTAGATGAAGCCTTTTTAATGACACCAGAAAACCTCCTCACCAGTACACCAGAAGGAAGTGTATGCTTCTGCAGAGAACAAAGACCTGATGAGGCTGAAGAGTTAAGAAGTCAGCTCGGCATCGAATCTACACAAGCTCTTACATCACGTGAACGTAAAGTTTTCATGAAGTCTCTTGTTCACGTTTCCTTTTATGGCATAATGAAACACTGCTTGAGGCAGAGACTTTTTGACCTATGCTGGGGATGCACATTTGACTTAGGGGGTCAAGAAGCCCACGAATGTATTACTTGGTTAGATGAAGACATAAATAAAATAATTCAGGATCTTTGCCAGGAAATATGTCTTGATAGCATTTTCAATGCTGTTATAATCATAGGGTTTGCCAGGAACAGTCTCAGAATTACTGAGAAACACTTAATTCAGGTTAGACAGCTTCTAAACATGGTGTATTCTGCAGAAGATCCTAAGGCTGCCCTTCATGATATGATCACTGAGGAAGATGAAACACTCATACTTCATATTGAACGCTTAATTGGTGCTAGAGATTATAAAACCCTGTTTAAGAGAAGGGATTAGCAAAACGAGTTTGGGGCGTACCTCTGTTGCTGTTCTGGGTGGGAGACTGGTGTATGTGAGGCTGTAAAACACAACAACAGTTTTCTACATCTAATGTATTTTAGCATTTGCTTTAGTGTCTTGGATATCTAATCACATACATATAGGGTTTTTTTGTAAAGATAAAACAATGAGACTTAATGGTCATTAGAAATGATAAAAAATCCTTCTTAGGAGAAGGGGTAACAAAATAAACTAGTAAAACATTGTAAAAGTTTTAATGGAAATAAAGACTGAATTTAAAAACATATATTCTCACAGCTTTTGTATGGTATGGGTGGGGCGGGGTGGGGGTCTTGTTATAAAGATAAAACAGACCTCAAAAAAAAAAAAAAAAGATGACCATAAGTTATCTCTTACCAAAAGGCCTGCTGTAAAGATAAGGCCGACAAGGCATAATGGTCACTGGATATGATAAGAAACACTTCTTAGAAGAAAGTTTAACAAAATAAACTAATAAATATTATAAAAGCTTTTAAGGGAAATAAAGACTGAATTTAAAAATATATATTCTCACAGATTGTGTATGGTATAGGGGTGGCGGGGGTGTGTATCATAAAGATAAAAAAACAAGCGGCCTGGTGTGTCCAGATCACCACATGTTTTAAGACTAAAAGGGAGAGGAGGTGTCTTTTAGTGCTGACTATTTTAATACAGTTATATTTTACTTTATACATACACTATTTTCTGGTCGACAATGCATAATTGTCACTGGATATGGCAAGAAACACTTCTTAGAAGAAGGATTAACAAAATAAACTAATAAAATATTATAAAAGTTTTTAAGGGAAATAAAGACTGAATTTAAAAAGATATATTCTCACAGATTGTGTTATGGTATAGGGGTGATGGGGGTGTGTGTTATAAAGATAAAAAAGAGGCCTGGTGTGTCCAGATCACCACATTTTTTAAGACTAAAGGGGGGTGGGTTGTCTTTTAGTGCTGACTATTTTAATACAGTTATATTTTACTTTATACATGCACTATTTTCCTTAATCTATTATTTAATTTTTAATACAGAGGACTTACTTATTGTATCATTTCATTTATATTAGAGAGAGCTTATCAGGTGGGGAAGCCCCAGGCCATTTTACCACAATAAGGTAAAAATTATTTTAAAAGGATTGGGTTATTTGTGGCAGTGTTGCTATAATCACACTAAGTTATAACAACTGTTTGTTTTCAAACAGAACCTCTTCTTCTAAAATAGAAAAGCAGAATAAGCACATAGAGTCATGTTTTTACCCAGTAGTAAAAGGTAATTTTTCTGAAACTTTGTGTTTCCTGTGGAAGGAGAATCTGTGTGTAGGAGTTAAGCAAATTTTAAATTTACAGTGTGTGAGGAAAGTGAATTCTCAATGCTGAGATATAAATTTTATATTTCCTAAGTGATCACACGCACCACACCCAAAGAAGAGCAGGGACCTGGGCAGAGACCTCTAAAAGCACAGCCTGCAGATCATAACACCCAAGGATCAGAAGACGGACGGGACAGAACAGAAGGGTACAATTCCTCGGAGGAAAACAAGCCACAAACCTCTGAGAAACTCACACGTAAAAAGACTAGGATTCACACCCCCAAAACAGGTGATCTGAACCCTGTGTATAAGAAACCCAGGACTGATTGCTTGCACAATTTACAAAAAGAGGAGAGTCTTTCTCCTTTTTTGAAAGATCATAATTATTGTGAAAAAAAAAAAGAGGGTGGGTTTTCGAGGTGGGTATAAACACCCTGTCTTGAAAGATCATGATTATTGTGAAAAAAAGAAGGGGGTTTGGAGTGGTACACACAGGCGTATACGTCTCAGAAAGAGTGTGCAGAGCCCTTTGAAAGATCATGATTATTGTGAAAAAAAGAGGGGGATTTGGAGTGGTACACGCAGGCGTATACATCTCAGAAAGAGTGTGCAGAGCGCTTTGAAAGATCATGATTACTACCAGCGCAAAAGGGTAAATTTTACTCAGAGAGGAGGTAGTCTGTGTAATTCAGACAGCAGGCGTAGTCTGTATCATAAGGGGGGGGGGGTCATGGTAAATGTGGGGGTAAAAATGGTTGGCCAACCAGCAAGTGGCTTGCGGGGAAAAAAGTAAGGGCCTGGTTAAAGAAGAGCGTGGGGAAGGCTAAACACTGTTTGAGGAAGAAAAAAAAAAAAGAGATCCCCTAGGGATCCCTCAAACACTTCTCCTCCTATCAGTCCTGACCCTTCACCAGAACCCCCAGAGCCTGAGAGAGGGGTTGGAGAACATGGTTTAGGAACCCCTTTAGAGGGTCCCTCAAATGTACCCTAGCCACCCAGATCGGTCCTTTCACCAGAACCCACAGAGCCAGAGAGGGGAGATAGTGACTATGGTTTAGGAAGCCCCTTAGAGGGTCCCTCAAATGTTCCCAGACCTTCCCCATCACCAAGACCTGAGGGGTCAGAGGGTTGGAATAACGAATCTGTTGTAGAAGACAGTTTAGAGGACCCCTTAAGCGCCCCCCGGTCTCCTGAGTCATCAGAGGATGTTTTACTGGATGTACATATGGTGCGGGTGAGAAGGCAAGAGTGGTCTGCAGCCAGGTTTGGAGGCATGAGGTACACAGAGGAGTTCCGTTTTGTGAATCTGGAGCGTGTGCCGTTACACGTGGCATACGAAGCCGTAACCCATGGGGTGGAAGAAATTGTAGCAGAACTCCGCCAGAGATTCACAGGCAATGATTATGCCCAGTTACGTATTCAGGCAGATAGTATGTCAAACTGCTTATACTCTCGAGCTATTAATTTAAACAAGATGACCCCTGAGCTGTTTTTAGAGTGGCTCAGTAAGCTGTTACAAAGCCAGAGAGAAATATTGCTCGATTCAACATCAGCTGGTTGTGATTGTTGAGAAAGGCCGGGGAGGTGGGAGCCGTAGAGTTATAAGCTCTATCCCCTATTCCCAGATCATTACTAAAAAGAGGAAGTATTTAATAGACTTGAATACCTATGATACTAACCTGTGCTTTGCAGGCAATCTATTGGCTGTTACAAAACATAGAGGGGTCAGAGATGTCGAACTGCTAGATGGTGCCAAAGAACTGCATAGGAAATTAGGACTGTCTATATATCAAAAGGTTATGCTCCATCAAGTACCTTTGTTTGAAGACCTTGAGCAGGTTAACATTCACATAGTGATGCATAAGGAAAAAACTGGGTGGAGTTTATTTAAAACACAGGACACGCCCAGATACCCCGACACCTGTTTTCTTCTGCTACATGGTGAACATTATTATGGTGTTTTAGATGTGAGAAATGTGTTTGGCATGAGAAATTATTGTGATCTTTGTCAGACGTTGTACAGCCATAGCCACATGTGCAGGTTCCGATGTCGTCTTTGTCTGAGACCAAACTGCTCTGAAAACGTGGGTAGGACACAGCAGTGCCCTAACTGTAAACTGTTCTGTCGTTCCAAAGAGTGCTTAGAAAAGCACGTGGCCCTGGCCTCTGAAAATAGGATTGAATGTCTGACTAAAACTCTGTGCAATGAGTGTAAATCTTACGTGGACAAAAAGCACGAGTGCAAAGGCCGACAGTGCAAACAGTGTTATGGGAAAATCACGGATGTAAACAAACACTGGTGCTTTATGCGCCAGATTAAAGAGCCTGAAGAAGGCGAGGGGTACATTTTTTATGATTTTGAATGTGTGCAGGAGACGGGTATGCATGTGCCCAACTATATTTTTGCAATGGAGCTAAAGACAGGGGAAAAAAAACCTCAGAAAGACGCAGGCAAAAACCCCAAAAGGGTTTGTAAAGCTAAGCCCAAAAAGCCAGAAAGCACTTGGGAGTTTAAGGGTGAAGAGTGTCTGTCTGATTTTATTAAGGTTTTTATGGATAAAAAGTTCAAGGACTACACCTTCATAGCTCACAACGCCAAAGGCTACGACGCTTACTTCGTTGTCAGCCAGTTATTGAAGGAAAAAATGGGTGTGAAACTAATCACTCAGGGCAGTAAACTCATGTGCATTGAAGTGACCAGGCTAGGCATCCGTTTCATAGATTCTTTAAACTTTTTGCCTATGAAACTTAGCAGACTTCCACAGGCGATGGGATTTGAAGGATGCAAAGGTTATTTCCCACATTTTTTTAACAGGGCAGAAAACCAAAACTATGTGGGACCTCTCCCAAAGATGGAGTACTACGGCGTTGAAAATATGTCGTCTGGTGAAAAAGGACAGTTTTTAGAATGGTATCAGAATAACCGCGATAAGACCTTTGACATGCAGAAGGAGTTGGCCTATTATTGCCAGCAGGATGTAAAAATTTTGAAAGAGACCTGTTGTCTCTACAGGGATGAGATTATGAAAATGACACGGCGGGTAGACCGAGTGAAAGTAGATGGTGAACTCCAAAATGTAGTATGCTGCATAGATCCTTTTCAAGACATCACGCTGGCCTCCGTCTGTATGGCCATGTACAGGTTTATGTTTTTGGAACCACAGACCGTAGCGCTTCTCCCCCCCAGACAACTATCACAGGCAGAAAAAGAGGTTTTCAACCCCATCTATTCAGTGGCTAATGTACATATGGGAGAAAGAAAATATTCAAATTCAACATGCCTCACAGGGTGGGGAATTTCATGTAGGTCCCTATTTTTTAGACGGCTATGCCAACATTGGTGGGGAACCTACGGCGTTTGAATTTAACGGATGCTTTTTCCACGGTTGTGTCACTTGCTACAATGAGAAAGACCAGAACCCTTTGACAGGGATGACCTTTGGGTTTCTGAATTATCAGGCATTGCACAAGACCGATTATCTCAAGAGAAAAGGGTTTACCGTTAGGACCATTTGGGAGCATGAGTGGAGGACTCTGTTAGAAACGGATGGGGAGCTGGCAGATTTTTTAAGCAGAACCCCTCTGCCTTCTCCACTGGTGCCTAGGGATGCTCTTTTTGGGGGCAGAACTAATGCCATCTGTCTATATTACCAAACTAAACCTGGCAAGCAAATACACTATTACGATTTTACCAGTCTTTACCCCTTTATAAACAAAATGAAGGAATACCCAATCAGACACCCTGAAATCATTCATGACAATTTCCAACCCCTGTCGAGCTATTTTGGAATAGCCAGGGTGAGACTGTACCCACCGCAAAGTCTTTTTTTCCCCATGCTACCCACTAGGATGAACGGGAAACTTATGTTCACGCTGTGCCGCCTCTGTGCGGAAACAAGACAGCAAAAGTGTGACCACACAGATGAAGAGAGGGCCCTCCTGGGCACGTGGTGCACACCAGAATTGAATAAAGCTATCGCCAAGGGGTACAGAGTAGCTCAAATCTATGAAGTTTGGCATTTTGCTGAGAAGTCTAGCACCCTTTTTTCAGAGTACATAAAAATGCACCTCCGTCAGAAGCAGAAAGCCTCGGGCTACCCTGCCTGGTGTACTGACCTAGAAAAACAAGAGAGATACGTGGCCAATTTCTTGCAAAAAGAAGGTGTGACCTTACGCCCTGAGCACATCAAACCCAATCCTGCCAAGCGCCAAATAGCAAAATTGTTTCTAAATTCTTTGTGGGGTAAATTCAGTCAGAGAACCAACTTGCCCAACACCAGTATCGTTAGAGACCCCGAAGAACTCTTTGGCTACCTCTTTTCTCCCGCCTATGAAATTTCATCTTGCGACTTTATTGATGATGAGGCAGCCTGCGTGTCTTGGAAACATGCCAAAGAGCGTTACATGGTCTCTGGTAACACAAACATCTTTATAGCCTGTTTCACCACCGCTTATGCACGCTTAGAGTTGTATTCGCTGTTAGACAGCTTGCAAGAACGTTGTCTGTACCACGACACAGATTCTGTGATATTTGTGAGCTGCGAGGGAGATTGGAATCCCCCGCTAGGTGATTATTTAGGCGAACTCACCAGCGAAATCCCGCCAGATGAACACATCACAGAGTTTGTGTCGGCCGGTCCAAAAACCTACGGGTAACAAGCTGTCTGGAGGAAAGGTTTGCTTGAAGGTGAAAGGGATTACCCTGAATGTGGCCAACAGTGAAAAAGTCAACTTTGAAACCTTGAGAGATCTTGTTCTAGATTATGGGGCAAACCCCACTGGGGACACCCCTAAAACAATTATGATACAACAGCGCTCTATCGTCAGGAACAAAAGCAAGTGGACGATAGAAACCAAAACCTTGAGAAAAACGCAGAAAGTCGTTTATGACAAAAGGGTCCTCACAGAAAACTTTAACAGCCTCCCCTATGGTTTTTAAAGACGGATATGTGTTGGAAGCACCCCTTTCCTGTGATTTTGGCAGGCCCTAGCAACTGTGGTAAAAGTTACTTTAAAAAAACATTTTGGATCACGCTGATAAAATGCTGTCTGTTATGCCTGAGAATGTGGTGTGGTGCTATAGCTATTGGCAGCCTTTGTATGAAGAACTGCTTTGTAAATATCCTTTTATCAAGTTTGTGGAGGGTCTACCGGACAGTCTTAATGACAACTGTTTATTTCCTCCTAATAAAATAAATATGGTTGTGGTAGATGATTTGATGGACTCTGCCTGTGACAGCGGCGAAATCAAGAAAGCCTTTACCAAGTACATGCATCATCAGAATCTGAGCGGTATATAGTTCAAAATGTTTTCTGTCAAGGGAAAAGGAGCCGCACCATTGCTCTTAACACAAAATACATGGTTTTGTTTAAAAACCCCAGGGATAAGCTACAGATAGTGTCCCTGGCACGGCAGATGTACCCGGGTAAGACCCAGTTCTTTCTAGAAGATTTTGAGGATGCCACTAAAACACCTTACGGGTATCTGGTGGTTGATCTAAATGCTTCTACCCCAGATGCTTTTAGATTAAGAACCGGGCTTTTTCCTCCCGACCAACCGGCTGCTTACACTTTTAAAAAAACAGCAGGTGGGAATAAAAAGAGATGATGTAGTGGCAGCCTCTTCTTAGCTCTCGGGACGGTGGAGGGGAAACATGTCTAACCACGTAAAAAGAAATCTGGCTCTCTTAAAACTACTTCTTCAATCCTCCCCACAGCAGAGAAAAGCTATACTCTGCTCCGCCTCTGATGATTTAATAGCAGCCATTTCAGAAATTGCTCTGAACACCTTAAAAGGAAACATCCCTTTGACACCGCATCAAATTCGCGTGCTAAAAAAGAGACGCGGGATCATAAAAAACCTAAGTAACAAAAGACTACCTGAGGAATATTCTCCAAAGACTGGGATTAGAAGAATATGATAAGGCTAAACTGTATGCCACCATGCTTCAGAAATACCTGACCTATGTAAAGCAGGGTGATCTAGACAGAGGGAAATTAACCCTGTTTCTGCCGGAACAAACACCCCTAGAAGCCAGATACCCCCTAGAAACCCCCACGAACCCTGACACAATCGTTCAGGAAGTACTGGATAACGTGCATACCCGATACAGGAAAAATGCTAAAGTACTGCTCACTAAGCTGAGCCAGCACAAGGATATTTCTTCTTGGAATGATCAAGGGGGTTTTGTTTACAAAGGGATGCTCGTCAAGGGTTCTAACATGTTCGACTTGGTCTGGAGAACCCTTCAGACTCACGCCGGGGCTACTAAACATCCGCCTAAAGGCTGGGACATCTTTATGCAAGCCATGGCCGAGCTGAACGTACCATCTTCTGTTATGGGCAACATTGTGAATTGTGATCATCTGGAACGTCTGAAAGCATCTGCCTCAGACCAAGAAACACCAACAATGCCACCTATGAAGCGAAAAATGGTCTCTAAACCCCA